>NW_028270147.1:98720007-99320007 GCF_037043375.1 Chiloscyllium plagiosum | reverse complement strand
AGAGAATTGCAGATGAAATATAATGTGAGGGTACCCAGTTTAATAGTAAAAACGGGAAGGCAGATTATTATCTGAATGGTGATAGATTTGGAACGGGGAGGTGCAATGAGACCTGGGTGTCCCTGTACATAGGTCGCTGAAAGTCAGTGTGCAGGAGCAGCAGGCAGTGTAGAAGGTAAATGGGATGTTGGCCTTCAGAGTGAGAAGATTCGAGTACAGGAGCAGGAATGTCTTGCTGCAATTGTACAGAGCCTTGGTGAGATCACACCAGGAGTATTCAATTCCAAATTGGCTCAGTGACAGGAAACAGGGGATGAGGCAGAAAGCTGTTTGTGTAACTGGAGTCCAGTGTGCTGTGGCATACCACAGGGGTCACTACTGGATCTCTTTTCAGTTGTGATATATAGAAACAATGTAGATGACAATGTGACGGGGGATGATAAGTAAGTTTGAAGATAACATGAAGAATGGCACAGTGAAAGAAAGAGGTTGCAGGAGGATGTAACCGGATTGGTCAGACAGACAGATCAGAGGCAGATGGAATTTAACCCAGATAAGTGTGAGGTGGTGCATTTTGGAAAAAGGAACAAGACAAGGGACTCAATAAATAACAGGACTAGTTGGATTAAGATAAGCTTAAGAGTAAAAATGGTAGGAGATCCCAGACCTGTGTTATGCTCCTCTTGCTCAATGTGGGAACTCAGGGATGCAGCTGATGTCCCTGATTCCTTCATGTGCAGGATGTGTGACCAGCTGCAGCTCCTGTTAGACCACATGATGGCTCTGGAGCTGTGGATGGACTCACTTTGGAGCATCCACGATTCTGAGGGGGTCCTGGATAGCACATTTAGTGAATTGGTCATGCTGCAGATTAGGACTGCTGAGGGAGAATGGGAATAGGTGACCAAAAGGCAGAGAAAGAGCAGGAAGGTAGTGCAGATGTCCCCTGCGGTCATCTCCCTCCAAAACAGGTCTACCGTTTTGGATACTGTTGGGGGAGCTGGCTCACAAGGGGAAGGCAGCAAGAGCTAGGTTCATGACACCATGGCTGCATCTGCTGTACAGAAGGGCAGAAAAAAGTGTTGAAAGGCTATAATCATCAGGGATTTAATTGTAAGGGGAGTAGATAGGTGGTTCTGTGGTTGAAAATGAAACTCCAAATGGTATGTTGTCTCCCAGGTGCACAGGTCAGGGATGACTCTGATCGGCTGCAGGACATTCTGAAGGGGGAGGGTGAACAGCCAGCTGTCATGGTGCATACAGGCACCAATGATTTGGTAATAAATGGGATGGGGTCCTAAAAGCAGAATTTAGGGAGTTCGGAGTCAAGTTAAAAAGTAGGGCCTCAGAGGTAGTAATCTCAGGATTGCTACCAGTGCCACGTGCTAGTCAGCATAGAAATGAAAGAGTAGACAGAATGAATGAATGGCTCGAGAGATGGTGCAATGGGGAGAGTTTCAGATTTTTGGGACATTGGAACTGGTTCTGGGGAAGTGGGACTATTACAAATCGGACGGTCTACTCTGGGCAGGACTGGAGCCAATGTCCTCGGGGGTGCTATTTCTCATGCTCTTGGAGAGGGTTGAAACAAATATGGCAGGGGGATGGGAGCAAAATGAGGAGGTTTGTGGACAGTAAGGAGGCAGTAACTAAAGCCTGTAAGGAACTAGATAATGAAGTCAGCGTGACTAAGGGGAAGAATAGGCAGGGGGCTGTTGAAGAATGCAAAGTGACAGGTAGTCTGAGGTGCATTTGTGTTAATGTGAGAAATGTAATAGGTAAGTCAGAGGAATTCAGGGCTTGGATTAGTACCTGGGAGTATGATGTTATTGCTATTTCTAAGAGTTGGTTGAGGGAAGGGCAAGCTCAGGAACTAATTATCCCAGGATACAGATGCTTCAGGTTGGATAGAGACAGGGGTAAAATGGGGTGGAAGAGTTACATTACAGGTCAGAGAGGATATCACAGCTGTGCTAAAGGAGGGCACTATGGAGGACTCAAGCAGTGAGGCAATATGGGCAGAGCGCAGAAATAGGAAGGATGTGGTAACAATGTTGGGGCTGTACAATAGGCCTCCCAACAGTGAGCGTGGGATTGAGGTGCAAATATGGAAACAGATTATGGAAAGATGTAGGAGCAACAATGTGGTGGTGATTGACTGGGATTCACTGAGAGTTAGAGGTTTAGTTGGAGCAGAATTTGTACAGAGCATCCAGGCAGGTTTTATAGAGCAGTATGTAAATAGTCCATCTCAGAAAGGGGTCATATTGGACTTGGTGCTGGGCAATGAGCCCGGACAGGTGGTTGAAACCTCAGTCGGGGATTGCTTTTGGAATAGTGATCACAATTCCATAAGTTTTAGAATGCTCATGGACAAAGAAGAGAGTGGTCCTAAAGGAAGAGTGCTAAATTGGGGAAAGACCAACTATAGCAAAATTCAGCAGATGATGGGAATGTAGATTGGGAGCAGAAGTTTGAAGGTAAATCCACATTTGAAATGTGGGAGGGTTTTAAAGAGAGATTGATTAGAGTGCAGGACAGACATGTCCCTGTGAAAATGAGGGATGAAAATGGTAAGATTAGGGAATCCTGGATGACAGGTGAAATTGTGATACTAGCTAAGAGGAAAAAAGTTGCATACATAAGGTCTAGGTGGCTGAAAACAGATGAGTCTTTGGCAGAATATTGGGAAATAGGACCAATCTGAAAAGAGGAATTAAAAGGGCTAAAAGGGGTCATGAAAGCTCATTAGCAAACAGGGTTAAGGAAAATCCCAAAACCTTTTATTCATATATAAGGAGCAAGAAGGTGATTAGAGAAAGGGTTGGCCCACTCAAGGATAAAGGAGGAAAGTTAGGCATGGAGTCAGAGAAAATGGGTGAGATTCTTCATGATTACTTTGTGTCGGTATTCACCAAGGAGAGGGAAAAGATGGATGTTGAGGTTAGGGATAGATGTTTGATTACTCTAGGTCAAGTCGGCATAAGGAGGGAGGAAGTGTTGGGTATTCGAAAAGGCATTAAGTGGACAAGTCCACAGGTCTGGATGGGATCTATCCCAGGTTACTGAGGGAAGCGAGAGAAAAAATAGCTGGGGCCTTAACAGATATCTTTGTAGCTGCCTTGAACATGGGGGAGATCCCAGACGACTGGAGAATTGCTAATGTTGTCCCCTTGTTTAAGAAAGGGAGCTAGGATAATCCAGGTAATTATGGACAGGGGAGCCTGACATCAGTGGTAGGGAAGATGCTGGAGAAGATACTGAGGGATTGGATCTATTTACATTTGGAAGAAAATGGGCTTATCAGTGATAGGCAGCATGATTTTGTGCAAGGAATTTCATGTCTTACCAACTTAATAGAATTCTTTGAAGAAATGACAAAGTTGATTGATGAGGGAAGGGCTGTCATTGTCATATACATGGACTTCAGTAAGGTGTTTCACAAAGTTCCCCATGATAGCCTGATGGAGAAATGAACGTCGCATGGGGTCCAGAGTGTACTAGCCAGATGGATAGAGAACAGGCTGGGCAACAGGAGGCAGAGAGTAGTAGTGGAAGGGAGTTTCTCAAAATGGAGAACTGTGACCAGTGGTGTTCCACAGGGATCCATGTTGTTTGTGATGTACATAAATTATCT
The DNA here is from genome assembly GCF_037043375.1 of Chiloscyllium plagiosum. NCBI lineage: Eukaryota > Metazoa > Chordata > Chondrichthyes > Orectolobiformes > Hemiscylliidae > Chiloscyllium > Chiloscyllium plagiosum. The sequence continues at coordinate 99,316,370 of NW_028270147.1, read as the reverse complement.
GGAGGAAGGTATAGGTGGTCTGATTGGCAAGTTTGCAGATGACACTAAGATTAGTGGAGTTTCAGATAGTGAAGGGGACCATCAGAGAATACAGCAGAAAATAGATAGATTGGAGAGTTGGGCAGAGAATGGGACAGATGGAGTTCAATCCGTGCAAATGCGAGTTGATGAATTTTGGAAGATCCAATTCTAGAGTGAACTATACAGTGAATGGAAAGCCCTGGGGAAAATTGATGTACAGAGAGATCTGGGTGTTCAGGTTCATTGTAACCTGAAGGTGGCAACACAAGTCGATAGAGTGGTCAAGAAGGTGTATGGCATGCTTTCCTTCATCGGGTAGGGTACTGAGTACAAGTGTTGGCAGGTCATGTTAGAATTGTATCGGACTTTGGTTTGGCCACATTTGGAATACTGTGTACAGTTCTGGTCGCCATGTTACCAGAAGAATATAGATGCTTTGGAGAGGGTGTAGAGGAGATTGACCAGGATTTCCTTGTATGGAGGGCACGAGCTATGAAGAGAGGTTGAGTAGATTAGGATTATTTTCATGAGAAAGTCAAAGGTTGAGGGGGGAATCTGCTTGAGATCTACAAAATCATGAGAGAGAGAGAGAGAGAGAGACAGAGTGGATAGCAAGAAGCTTTTTCCCAGAGAGGGGACTCAATTACTAGGGGTCATGAGTTCAAGGTGAGAGGGGAAAAGTTTAAGGGAGAAATGCGTGGAAAGTTCTTTATGCAGAGGGTAGTTGGTGCCTGGAACATGTTGCCAGTGGAGGTGGTAGAGGCAGGCACGATCGAACCACTAAAGATGTATCTAGACAGATACATGAATGGGCAAGGAGTAAAGGGATACAGATCCTTGGAAAATTGATGGCCAGTTTAGGTAGAGGATCTGGATCGGCGCAGGCTTGGAGGGCCAAAGGGTCTGAGTCTGTGCAGTAGTTTTCTTTGTTCCTTGTTCTTTGAAGTGAGGAAACTCGAAGGGACAGAGTGATCTTGGGGTGCTTGTCCACTGATCCCTGAATGTGGCAAGACAGGTTAACAGAGCGGTTATGAAGGCATATGGGACACTTGCCTTTGTCATTTCAGGTATTGGTTATAAAAACAGGGGGATATGCTGCAGTTAAGCAGAACATTGGTTAGGCCACAGCTGGAGTACTGTGTGCAGTTCAGGTCACCACACTGTAGGAAGGATGTGATTGCACTGGACGGGGTGCAGAGGGGAATCACCAGGATGTTGTGTGGGATGGAACCTCTCAGTGATGAAGAGAAATTGGATCAGCTCAGGTTGTTTTCTTCAGAGCAGTGAAGGTGGAGGGGGGACCTGATAGAGGTGTATAAGATTATGAGGGGAATGGACAGGGTGGATAGAAAGCTGCTGTTCTCCTTCGTGGGAGGGTCAATAACAAGTTGGCTCACATTCAATGTGAAAGAAAGGAGGTTTCAAAATGATTTGATGAAAATGTTTTAAACCCAGAGGGAGGATGGGGTGGTCTGGAATGCACAGCCTGGGAGGGTAGTTGAGGTGGGAAATCTCACAAACTTTAAAAAGTACTTGGTTGACCAGTTGAAATGTCATTGCATTCAAGCTATGGAGCTCATATTGGAACGTGGGACTGGTATAGGTTTAGTGTAGTTTGGCTGGTACACAGATTATGGATTGAAGGGCCTCTTCTGTACTGTGTGATTTTATGATTTTATTGCGTGCAGTTTTGGACTCATTATCTGAGAAATGATGTTTTGGCTGTGGAGGGAGGGCAATGAAGGTTTACCAGACTGATTTCTGGATGACCGCACTGAGATCTGATGAGAAACTGGATTGGTTAGGACTATATTCACTGGAGGTTAGAAGATTGAGAGGAATCACATTGAAAGCTGTAAAATTCTAACAGGACAAGATCGGAAAACACAGGAAGGATGTTCCTAATGACTGAGGAATCCAGAACCAGGAATTACAGTTTAAAGAAAAGGGAAAGGCCATTTCAGACTGAGAGGAGGAGACATTTCTTTAGCCAGAGAGTGGGAAGCTAGTGGAATATTCTGTCACAGAAAGCAGTTGAGACCAAGAAGAGGATAGGGATAGTTCTTAGGACTAAAGGGACTAAAGGTTATGGGGAGAAAGTGGGAACAGAGACGAAGTTGGATGATCAGCCATAGTCATATTGAATGGCAGAGCCTACTCGAAGGGCTGAATGGCCTCCTCCTGCTCCTAGTTCCTTTGTTTCTGTGTTTGAGAGACTGTTCATAAACATGGAAACCTATGGAATTATAGAGTCATCGAGTCCTACAGCACAGAGACAGGCCCTTTGGCCCAAACTGGACCGTGCTGACCAAAATATCCATCCACACTAATCCCATTTCCCTGCACTTGGCCCATATCCTTCAAAAGTTTTCCTGTCTATGTATTTGTCCAGTGGCCTTTTAAATGTTGTTAATGTACCCACCTCAATTACTTCCACTGGCAGCTCATACCATATGGGTACCATCCTCTGTGTAAACAAGTTGCCCCTCATGTTCCCTTTTATTCTTTCCCCTCTAACCTGAAACTGATACCTTCTTGTGCTCGATTCCCCAACCCTGACAAAAAGACTGAGTGCATTCACCCTATCCATGTCTCTCATGATTTTATACGTTTCTGTAAGATCCCCCCCTCAATCTCCTACACTCGAAGAAAAAATTCCCAGCTTGACAAATGTCTCCCTATAACTCAGATCATTGAGTATAGACAACATCCTTGTAAATTTCTCCTGTACTCTTTCCAGTTTAATAATCTCCTTCCTATAACAAGGTGACCAAAACTAAGCACAATACTCTAAGTGCAGCCTCACCAATATTCTGTACAACTGGAACATAACTTCCCAACTTCTGTACCCAGTGCCCTGACTGATGAAGGCCAGTATGCCAAAAGCCTTCCTCACTGCCCTGTCTCACCGTGTCTCAACTTTCAGTGAACTCCAAGGTCCCTATGTTCCATTACAGTCCTTAAGGCCCTACCATTCACCATGAAACTCCTATCTTGCTTTAACTTTCTAAAATGCAAGACCTCACACTTATCTACATTAAATTTAATTTGTCATTTCTCTTCCCACTTCCCCAGCTGATCAAGGTCCTGTTGCAATAGCTGATAACTTCCACAATACCGCTCATTATAATGTCATCTGTAAAGTTACTAATCATGCCTTGCAGATTCTCATCCAAGTTATTGATATCGAGAACAACAAGTCACAGGTCTCCAGTCTGAAAAGCATCCTTTCACTATTACCCTCTGCTTCCTATCATCAAGCCAATTCAAGAAAAATATTTGTCTTTGGTCAGGTATTAGTTTGGATGTAGCAGACAGAGAGGTGTGTGCTCTCTGTGTGTGCTCTCCAATGAGCAAGATGTGCATAGTGGTGTCCACAAGGATTTGTGCAGGGACCTCAGCATTTCATGATATTTCTCAATGGCTTGGATGAAGGAATAGAGAGCCAATTATCCAAGATGGTTGATCACACTGAGTGAGGTGACTTGGAGGCGATGAAAGAGATAGGAAGGGTGGAGGCCAGGGAGGGATTTGAGAACAAAGATAAGAATTTGAAACTCGAGGTGTTGTTGGACCAGAAATCAATGTAGGCACGGGGTGCAGGGGGTTGGGGGAATGGGACTTGGTGCAAGCTTGGATATGGGCAACAGAAATTGGGATGAGCTGAAGGTTACGGAGGGCTGTGGTTGTGACGAGTGTCAGCCACAACATTGGAGTGGTCATGTTTGGAGTCCCACAGACATGGCTGAAATGTTTAATGGCTGATATGGAGATGTGGAGCTCAGATCAGCCTCAAAGATGAGTCTAAGGTTGTAAAGAGTCTGTTTGAGCAGCAGACAGTGCTTAGGGAGAGGGATGGAGTTTGTACTGGGAGATGAAGAGGATGGCTTTGATCTTCCCAATGTGTTTCCCAGTGAGTCTGGCTCCTCAGAACTGACTGCTCTTAGCTGCTGTGATTGTCACTGATTGGACACTTATTATTAGAGATTCTGACCACAGCAGAAAGCCCCAGTGTGAAAAATAACTGCAAAGACTGTCAGATCGCAAGGTTGAAACTTCACCAAGAGAGGAAGTGAAAGAAGGAGCTCGGAGCAGCTGGACATTTGTTAGTGAGACGGGAGAAAACTGTGAACCATCTGCACTCCCTGGAATCTAACAGCACAGGAGGCTGGTTCTGGGATTTATTTTTTGCAGAAACAGCATAGTGATGGAAAAAGTGTCAGTCACTCTCTCACAAACACACATGCCTGCACTTGGAGATCAGAAACAGAATCCAGCAGCAGCTCTGTCTCCAAGCTGTGAAACCTGCACAGAATTGTTCCCTCATTCAGTTTATAATTGGCAGGATAGACCAAGCAGGGGAGGCAACACAGTGGTGTGTACAGTCGGAAGGCAGTTTCCCAGGGAATCCTCACCATTAACTATGGAACCCATGAAGCCTCATGACAGCAGGTCAAACATGGGGATGGCGACCTCCTGCTGATTACCACATAGCACCGCCCTCCCCTCCAACCTCAACTGAGCAGTCAGTCCTCCTCCATGTTGAACAACACTTGGAGGGAGCAGTGAGGGAGGAAAGGATGCAGGATATACCCTGGGTAAGGGACTTCAAAGTCCACCATCAAGAGCTGCTCAGGAGCATCACTACTGAGCAAGGTGGTCAGGTTCCACCTGACTCAGCTGCTAGACTGGACCTGGGGCAGGTGGTGAGGGAACCAACAAGAGGGAAAAACATACTCACTATCACCCTCACCAATCTGCCTGCTGCTGGTGTATCTTTCCATGACAGTATCAGTAAGAGTGACCACCACACAGTCCGTGTGGAGACAAAATCTTCACATTGAGAACACCTTGGATTTTGTTTTTCGCAGCAATTGGTAATGACTTGGAAATTAGTGCCCATTCAGGTGAGGCAGGTGAAGACACTCAGTGATTGCAATGGCAGATTGGATGGGCTCTTGATGGAAATAAACCTGCAAGGCTCTGGGGGTCGAGTAGGGGAGGGGGTGGGACTGACTGGATTGCTCCATGAAATGACAGCATTTACCTGACAGGCTGAATGTTCTCCCCCTGTGCTGGAAATAGGTCTCACTCAATGAGGGGTTCACAATTAGAGAGTTTGGATGCAGTAAATACAGGAAAAATTGTTTCTCCAGGCAGGAGGGTCAATAACCAGAGGGCATACATTTCAGAAAGGGTCTGAAGAACTAGAGAGAAGATGGAACATTTTTATCCAGCGAGTTCATGATGACTGTCTGCAAGGTGAGTGGAAGTGGATTCAACAGCAACTTTCAAAAGGGCATTTGGAGAAATAGCTGAAAAGGAAACAATTGCAGGGTTATACAGGAAGGGCTGTGTAAATGGGACTCATTGGACTCATTTGACTAACAGTCACATTCGGCCCGACTGACCTCTGTCTGTGCTGTATAAGAGCTTACACACACTTAGTCTCACCTTTTCACAAAGACTGGGAGAAACAGACAACCCAGTTTACAGAAAAGTGTTTTCTCAAGGAAAACACTCTTGAACCAACTCAGGGAACAGGCCAGACTAGATTTACTAGAATAACTCAGCAAAACAATGGCAAGTGATCAGCGATCCAAAAGCAATGGAAGTGAACAGCATATTCAATAGCACAACCATTGAGAGGGGGAGGGATGAAGGGCAGGGGGTCAGAGAGCATGCTGTAGGGGTCTGAAGGCTCTGCTGTTAATGGTGGGATGAAGGAAGCAGCAATGGGCAGGAGACCAGAGACAGAAGATGGAAGGGGGAGGGAGGGAATGTGAGTCTGCAGCAAGACACAGAGTGAGGGAGGAGGGAGGCCATGGAGGCAATTGGCTGGCAGTGAGGTCAGGGGTTATTTTGGAATGACATATGCGCAAGACAGGGAAGGGAATACTCCATAATCAGACATGTTGAGGTTTATGGAGTGTGGATTCAGGAAACTGAGAGAGGACATTGGAATCATTGAGTTAGGAGGTGGGACGAGCAGGAATTAGGGTTTCTGTCGTCAAGGGGCTGAGGAAGTGCAGAGACAGACAATGCTGTTGAGATTGAAATCAGAGGCCTACATGATGGAGAGGCTTTGGAGTTTGCAGCTCAGGTACTGGACAGTCCCGAGGGAAGGAGGCCCATGTTTACTGGTCTCTTCTGGAGCACTCAGTGGGAAGGAGGTCCATCTTTATTGGTCCTATGAGAAGGTGGCTCATGCATTCATCATCATAGAGTCATAGAGGTTTACAGCATGGCATCAGGCCCTTCAGCTCAACTCATCCATGCTGATCAAGTTTCCAAAACTGAACTAATCCCATTTGCCTGTGTTTGGCCCAATCCCCTCTAAATCCTTCCTATCCATGTTCCTGTAAAAATGTCCTTGAAATGTAGTAATTGTACACGCCGCTACCACTTCCTCTGGCAGCTCATTACACATACGCATCAACCTCTGTGTGAAAAGGTTGCCTCTCAGGTCCCTTCTAATTCTTTCCCCACTCAACTTCAACCTATTCCTTCTAGTACTGGGCTCTACTACAATTGGGAAAAGACTTTGACAATTCACGTTATCCATGACATTCATGATTCTGTAAACCTCTATGAGGTCACCCCTCAATCTCCTGCATTCCCTGGCAAAACATCTCGGCCTATCCATCCTCGCCTTATAATTCAAACCCTCCAATCTTGGCAACATCCCTGTTAATCTATATTTTTATCCAAACCAGTGTAATAATTTCCTTCCTATCGCAGGGTGAGCAGAAGCGTACACAGTATCCTAATGTGACCTGACCAATGCCTTGTACGTGATGTCCCAACTCCTGTACTCCCTGCTTTGACCAGTGAAGGTGAGCGTGCCGAATACCTTCTTCACCATCCTGTCTACCTGTGATACCACTTCCAAGGATCTATGTATCTGTGTATCTGTCTCTCTGTTCAACAACACTCCCCATAGCTCCACCATTAATTGTGTATTTCCTACCAAATAAATGATGAACAACAGTGGATCCAGGATCGACTTTTGTGGCAGACAGCTGGTCACTGGCCTCCAGTCTGAAGAACAACCCTGTCTCACCAGCTTCTGCCTCCTATCATCAGGCCAATTTTATATCCAATTGGCTAACTCTCCCTGGATCTTATGTGATACAATCTTACTCAGCAGTCTACATATATTCGGCACGCTCACCTTCACTGGTCAAAGCAGGGAGTACAGGAGTTGGGACATCACGTACAAGGCATTGGTCAGGTCACATTAGGATACTGTGTACGCTTCTGCTCACCCTGCGATAGGAAGGAAGTTATTACACTGGTTTGGATAAAAATATAGATTAACAGGGATGTTGCCAAGATTGGAGGGTTTGAATTATAAGGCGAGGATGGATAGGCCGAGATGTTTTGCCAGGGAATGCAGGAGATTGAGGGGAACCTTGGCTAAGGCCTTGCAAAAGTCCGTGTAGACAGAATATACTGCTCTACCTTTATCTATCTTTCTGATCACTTCTTCAAAAACTCAGTCATCTATTTGTCTCCATCAGAAGGAGGCCAATGTTTACTGGTCTCTCTTGGAGGATCCAGTCAGAAGGAGGTCCATGTTTACTGGTCTCTCTTGGAGGATCCAGTCAGAAGGAAGCCCATGTTTACTGGTCTCCTATGAAGAGTACAGCAGGAAGGAGGCCAATGTTTACTGGTCTCGATTGGAGGTTCCAGCAGGAAGGATGCCAATGTTTACGAGTCTCTATTGGGAGGTTCAGTGGGAAGAAGGCCCATGTCTCTCCACCAGTCAGCTCCATGAACTGAATTCCATGTTTACTGGGCACTGTTGGAGATCCAGTGAGTCACGGACACCGTGGTGGATGTGGGGTTCAGTTATTTTCTGTTGTAATTGTCTAATGGTCCAGCCCTCATCCCAGTGAAACACCCTGACCCAGAGCCTGATCATGGAAGGGGAAGGAGAGAGGAAGGGATTGTAACATGATGTGGATGGACAGGATGGGCCAGTGGGTCAGAGTCTGTCCTGTCCCTCCAGCTCACACTGATGGCCTGAGGATCTCCTCTCTCTGCTGGGCCTTCATGGAATGAGGTTTGTGTCCAAACCAGTCCCCAGTGAGAATAGGCCAACAGCACAGAACTGCCCTTCATTTGACAATAATCTGTCCATCTGCCTGAGACAAGCTAAATGTTTGGTCAGTGTGGGAAATGGGGCCTTACTCCAGGAAAAGACATGCTTCTGGGTCAAGGGTGAACATACATCAGTGGGACAGAGCAGAGGGAGATTTATCCTGCATTCAACTGTCATCATCTGGGACACTGTGAGAAAGAGAGAGAAGCGAGACAGAGAGAGAGAGATAGTGTGTGAGTGTGAGAGAGTATGAATGAGTGAGTGAGTGAGTGAGAGAGTGAGTGAGAGAGTAAGTGAGTGAGAGAGATTGAACAACAGAAGGACAGAGGGAGGAGCATCTGAGACAGTGTGAGATATGTGAGGGGACCCAGATGGAGGTAGAAATGGTGAAGTTGAGGGATAGAGACAGAGAAACAAGATGTCAGATAGTGTGACTAAGAGAGGTGGAGAGAGAGAAAGAGACAAGGAGAGAGAGAAAGAGACAGGGTGGGTGTGAGACCAAACATGAAGGGAATCAAGAGAGAGAGGGTAGGGTTTAGTGTGTGTGTGAGAGAGAGAAGAGTCTGGTTAAAGACAGAATGACAGAGAGGGAGAGAGAGAGACTGTTAATTGGGAGGCAGAGAGGGAAGGAGAGAGAAAGAGGGAGGAATAGAGAGGCGCAGATAACAATTGGAGGCTTTCAATTGAAGCGAGAGAGGGAGCAAGAGACTGAGACAGTGAGAGATGGAGAAGTAGAAATTAAGAGATGGAGTGATGAAGTGTGAGTGATTTGGAGAGAATGGCTATGAGGCAGTGTGTGAGTGAGAGAGAGAGAAAAAGAATATGAGAGAGATTAACAATGGGCGAAAGAGAGAGAAAGAAATGGCAGATGTGAGACAAAGTGAGAGACGGGCTTATGCCCAAAATGTCGATTCTCCTGCTTCTTGGATGCTGCCTGACCTGCAGCGCTTTTCCAGCAGCACATTTTTCAGCTCTGATCTCCAGCATCTGCAGTCCTCACTTTCTCCTGGAGAGATGGACAGTTTCTGGTCACCACATTCTGGAAGGTTATGATTGTACTCGAGATGGTACAGGAAAGATTTATCAGGGTGCTGCCTGCGATGGAAAGGTTGGAAAGGTTGGTGTTGTTTTCCTTAGAGCAGTGAAGGCTGAGAGGGGACCTGACAGAGGGCTATAAGATTATTCGGGGCAGTGATAGGGTGAGTAGGAAGGCACTTTTTTCATGAGTAAAGCACTCAATAATGAGGGACAGAGATCGAAGGCATGAGCACACAGTAACCAGAGCAATAATAGGCCATTTGGCCCTTTGAGTCTGCTCTGTCATTCAGTCTGATCATGGCTGATCCTCTCTCTCTCAAAGCCATATTCCTGCTTTCTCTCCATTCCCTTCATGCTGTTAAAATGCAAAACAATTATCTCTCTCTTTTTTTGAATATATTCAGTTCCCTGTCCTCCACAGCCTTCTGTGGTACAGAATTCAACAGATGACCACCCACTCAGGGAGGAAATGTTTCTTCATCTCAGTCCCAAATTGTCTACTCCATATCCCCATGAGATTGTTTCCCCTGGTTCCAGACTCCCCAACCAGGGGAAACTTCCTCCCTGCCCAGCCCTGTTAGAATTTTATATGTTGCAATCAGATCCCCTCTCATCCTTCTAAATTTGAGTGAGTCCAGGCCCAGTCGAGTTAGAGAGTGAGAGGTGAGTTGAGGAGAAATGTTTTCACCCAGGGGGTGGTGTGAGTCTGGAACTCACTGCCTGAAAGGCTGGTTGACTCACAAACTCTCGTGACATTGGAGCAGTGTTTAGATATTCCCTTGTGTTGCTGTAGGCTCCAGGGTAATGGGCCAAGAGATGGTATTAGTGTCATCAGAACTTTGTTGACTAGTACAGACACAATGGGCCAAATGGCCTCATTCACTGCTGTTCACATCAATGACTCTCTAAGACAGAGAGACAGAAAGAGAGAGAGGGAAATGAGGAAGTGTGTAGGGCTGACGTGGTTCTCTCTGCCTGATGCCATTTACAGACTGAGGAACACCCAGTCACACTCTCACAGGCTGCTGCTTTATAAAGCAGAGCCCAGTGAAGGGAGAGTTTATCAGGAACCAGGCACAGGGACAGGAGCACACACCACAATTTCACACATCCAGCTGATCTGGTCCCTGGCATTCTGTGTCGCAGGTACAAATCTCTCTCCTTCCACCTTGAATCTTTAGCTGCTCTTCATTTCACTCCAATTCCACTGACTTGTGATTGAAGGGAAAATGCTGAAACCAGAGGAATGCTCAGTGTCTCCAACAATTTCTCATTTGACAGGCTCTTTCTGTGACAGTTCTGACTTCACTGTGTTTCTCTCTGACCCCTCATGTATCAGTGGGGACATCATCATGACCCAGTCTCCCCCGGTGCTGTCAGTGGGACTGGGCCAGACCGCAACCATCACCTGTACGGCCAGTCAAAGTATTAGCAATGTCTTTGCTTGGTACCAGCAGTGAGAAGGTCAGAAACCTTCTCTCCTGATCTTCAATGCAGCAACTCGATTCACAGGAGTCTCCGAGCGATTCACCGGCAGTGGATCAGGGACCAGTTCCACCCTGAAAATCAGCAACCTTCAGAATGAGGATGTCGCTGACTATTACTGTCAGCAACGTAACAGCTACCCTCTACACAGTGATACAGATCCGTACAAAAACCTCAATGTGCACAGCACCACCTCCTGTACTGACACATCCCAGAGTTATATAAAATGTATAATAATTGACACACAGTCCCACCTCCTGCACTGACACATCCACAGTCACATATAAATTAAGTTTAACAAATTACCCCATGTTGGGATTGTCACTGTCCACAACACACTCCAGTCCCTGTGGTGTCCACCGCTCACTAAAGGCCTCAGGTTTCCCTCTTACACTCCATGGCCACATGTGAAGAGCACCTGCAAGATTTAACATCGAAAAATAAAGTTCACAAACTGCCCGAGCCCAGCTGGACAGAGAGAGAAAAAGACATGAGTAGGGTGGAAGAGAGAGACCGAGTGAGAGAGAGAGAATTAGTGGTAGAGAGTGATGGAGAGTAACAAAGAGCAGAGATTTTTGTACAGCCTCTGCACTGGGAGCTCTCACTGTGGTTTACGTTTGGTAAAGGAACCAAGCTCAGACTGAGTAAGTAAACCTCAATCCTCCGTTATTAACCCTTTCAAATTCTAAAGACAATTTCTAAAACACAAATGCTGAATTGTTGAAGGTGTTAATTGGAAGCTGCAGTGAATGAAATGGTTGATTGTGGAGCACTGTGTCTAACAGGGTGTCCAGCTGTATTTCTTCAATTCCATTGCCCCCTTTAAAAAGCAAGATATAAGTCAGTCAGTTTTACTCACCGTGTGGAGGAGCTCTGTCCATTTGCAACCTGTGGTCCCATTCCTGCAGCATGGAGTGAAATCAGTGAGTAGCCTCCTGCCAGTCTCAGTGTGACAGACACGGGCAGAGTTTGATGTGAGCTCTGGCTCCCTGTCCCAGTCTCTGATCTCACTGACCTCAGCAGCAGCAGCAGCAGCAGCAGCAGCAGCACAGTGAGACACCGAGCTCCCACCTCCCCCAGCTTTAACTCTGCTCAATCACACAATCACAGAATTGTTACAGTGCACAAGGAGGCCATTCCATCCATCCTGTCTGGACCAGGTCTCCGAATGAGCAATTTATCGAGTGTCATTCTCCTGCCTTCTCCCTGTCACCCTGCACATTGTGCCTTTTCAAATAACAGTCTCATTCCCTTCGGAATGTTTCAATTGAAGCTGCCTCCACCACACTCTCAGGCAGTGCATTCCACACCTTAACCACTCACTGGTCGAAAACATTTTTCCTCATCTCACTTTTGTTATTCTCCAATTACTTTCAATCTGTGGTCTCTCAGTCTCAATCCTTTCAGAAGTGCGATCACTTTCTCCCTATTTACTCTGTCCAGGCCCCTCCTGATTTTGAATTCCTGGAACAATTGTCCTCTTAGCCTTCTCCAAAGACTTGGAGGTGCCGGTGTTTGACTGGGGTGGACAAAGTTAAAAATCACACAGGGTTTAGTCCAACAGGGAATTTATTTGGAAGCACTGGCTTTCGGAGCACCACTCCTTCATCAGATGGTTGTCAGCGGCGCTCCGAAAGCTAGTGCTGAACTATAACTTGCTGTTGTGTGATCTGTGACTTTCTTCAAAGAAGACAGTCCCAAATTCTCCAATCTATCATCATAACTGATGTTCCTCATCCCTGGAATGATCTTTTGGATATTTTTGCCATCTCTACAAAACATTCATGTCCTTCCTGCATTAAAGTGGCTGAGCAGAGGCTGATAGCTAAGTTCGGTACCCATAGGGAGGGCCTCAATCGGGACCTTGGGTTCATGTCACATTACAGGTGATCACCATTGCACTACACACGCACACAGATATTCCTACACACACACACTCTCACATACACATAGACACAGGTACACACAGACGCGCACACAGACACCCACACACACCCTTATAGACACACACACTCCCACACTCACACATGTACTGCCTCACAGACTTAAGACACTCTGCACTCACTACACACAAACACACTTTCTCACACTCACAACCCCCACCCCAGACAGACACACACACAGACAGACAGACAAAGACCCACACGCACACATATATTTTGTGTGGTGAATTTGTACTTGCAGAGTTACATTGCAATTTGCTCAAAAACTGCATATATTCATGCAGAACTCTGAGCTCAAAAACTGCATGAATTTATGTAAAACTCTGTTATCTCACTTTTTACATTAGAATCAATCTAAACATCAGGTCATAGACAGAGAACACAGGGGGCTAACACCTTCAACATACTGTCTAGCTATCACCATTGTTAACAGCTAACCCGTGAATGCAACTTTAAAAAATAGGGTTTTGTGATTTACACATGAAAGAAGTGAAACTATCACTGTATTCTAACAGATGAAAGGCTTAACAGACAATCAATTTTTCAATGTATAATTTCAGTTACATCACACTGCAAATTTTTGCTATAAATTCTGTATTACGATCGAGCCCTCCACAATCACCTGATGAAGGAGCATCACTCCGAAAGCTGGTGTGCTTCCAATTAAACCTGTTGGACTATAACCTGGTGTTGTGTGATTTTTAACTTTGTACACCCCAGTCCAACACCGGCATCTCAAAATCATCAATCAAGTTAGTAAGACACAATTCCCGTGCACAAAACCACATTGACTATCCAAATGCATGTAAATTCTGTCCCTCAGAATCCACTCCAACAACTTACCTAGCACTGACAACAGGCTCACTGATATATAGTTCCCTGGCTTTTCCATCCAGCTTTTCTTAAATAATGGCTAACATTAGCCAACTTCTCCAGTTCTCCAGCACCTTACCTGTGACTGTCAATGATAAACATATTTCAGCAAGGAGTCCAGCAATCTCTTCCCTAGCTTCCCACAATATTCTGGAATATACCTGATCAGGTCACGGAGATGTATCTACCTTTATGCATTTGAAGCAATCCTCTTCTGTAATGTGGTCTCTTGTCAAGGCATTACTATTTACTTCCCGAGTTCCCAAACGTCCATGTCTTTCTCCATGATAAATACTGACCCGGAATATTCATTTAGGATCTTGACCATTTCCTGTGGATCCACCCAGATGTACCTAGTTCATCTTCATGGGGCCCTATTCACTCTCTAGTTATCTTTTGCCCTTTTCTTATTTACAATAATTCTACCACTTTTGTCCTCAAAAGAGTTCATGAATTGTTTGCCCTGTCTCAAATATACCTTGACTATCCCTGGTCTGCATCCTCTACTGCTCACCTCAGACTTTCCTATGAACCTTTGACCCCATAAGTCCAGTACTTGTGACTCCACTGTTTTATTTAAATCTGATACATCCATATGCCATGGAAGCTGCCATTTTTCCCAGTGAGTTTGTTTGACCCTGAAATGGCCTTTGTTCATTTCCTCCATCACCCTAAACCTTGGGATACAATGATCACTCTTCCCTAAATGTTCTCTCACTGACACTTGATCCACTTGGGCCTCCTCACTCCCAAGATCCAGATCTAGCAGACCCTCCTTTCTCATTGGACTGGAAACACACATCTGGAGAAAGTTCACCTGAACACACTCTCACAACTCTTGCCCCTTCCTGCCTTTCACACTGCTACTACCCTAGTCAATATTCAGAAATTAAAGCCCCCCCCACTCCATTATAATGACTCTATAATATTTGGATTTGTAGGTGTATTCCTCCACATCCTTCCCACTGGTTGGTGACTTATTGACTGCACTGAGGATTCTGTGGACCTTGATGGCCCTCTCTGATATTCCCCCCTGGCTCCCTCAGCCCTGCCAAGTTAGTTTAAACCCTCTCCAACAGCACTAGTAAATCTCCCCAAAGGAACTCAGTCCCAGCTCTATTCAGGAGCAACGCTGTCTGGTCTGTCCAGGTCCCATCTCCCCCAGGGCCAGTCCCAATGTCACAAGAACTTAAATCCCTCCCTCCTGGACTCTCTTTCCTCATCATGTTCCTCTTCTCACTTGCATGGAGTACTGGGAGTAATCCGGAGATTCCTACTTTTTAGTTCCTGCTCCTAATTCCTTCACAAGCTCTCTAAATTCTGACTGCAGGACCACATCCCTTTTCTCCTTCTGTCACTGGGAATGATGTGGACCACGACTGCTGACTGTTCCCCCTCTCCCCTCAGGGTGTTCTACAGACGGTCAGTGACATCCTTGACCCTGGCACCAGGGAGACAACACACCATCCTGGATTCCCATCTACAGCTGTACAAACACCTATCAATTGCCCTCACTCTCGAATCTCCTCTCATTGTCGCTCTTCCAGTCTTCCTTGTGCCCCCCTGAACAGCTGAGCCACCCGTGGTGCCATGGATTTGGCTCTGGCTGCACTCCCCAGATGAACCATCATTCTCATCAGGATTCCAAACTGATTCCTGGTTGGAGAGTGGGATGCACTCACGGGATTCCTGCACTAGCTGCCTGATCCTTTTGGACTGTCTGCTGCTCCTCCATTCCCTCTCTCCCTGCATACTCTGAAGCTGCAGAGTGACCACATCTAGAAACGTGCTCTCCACGGAGCTCTCAGCCTCACGGACACTCCGCACTGACACCAGCTGCTGCTTAAGCTCCAAAACCCGGAGCTCCAACTGCTGTCACTGACCACACATCCTACACTCATTATATTCCAGGAACTGCAAAGTATCCTGAAATTCCCATATAGGTGCACATTCTCTCCAATCTTTGCTAATCTCTTCACAAAGTTCTGATGACAAACAGCTACAGCAGGGCTCACAGTCCAGTGGGTTCAGTGTTCCAGGGGTTTGGGGAAATTCTCCAGAAGACTTTAAGAAACAGAAGCAGAAATCAGCCATTCAGCCCATGGAATCTGCTCTGCCATTTGATCTTGGCAGATATGCTTCTCACCCCCATTCTCCTGTCAACTCCACAGGAACGTTCAATCCCCTTAACAATCATAAACCTATCTGTCTCTGTCTTAAATACACTCAGTGACTTGTCCTCCACTGCCCTCTGTAACAATGAGTTCCACAGATTCCCCACCCTCTGGCTGAAGAAATTCCTCCTCGTCTCAGCTCTAAAGGGTTGGCCTTTCATTCTGAGGCAGTGCCTTGGTTACCTCATCTCTCCTGTTTTTGGAAACATCTTCTCTGCATCCATTCTATCCAGGCCGATCAGTATTCTGCAAATTTCAATAAGATCCCTCCTCAACCTTCTAAGCTCCATCGAGTACAGACCCAGAGTCCTCAACCATGCTTCATATGACAAGCCCTTCATCCCCAGGATCATTCTTGTAAACCCCTCCAATGCCAGCACATCGTTTCTTAGAATATGTGTCCTAAATCTACTCACAATACTCCAAAGGCAGTCTGACCAGAGCCTTACACAGCCTCAGCAGTACATCTCTGCTCTTGTATTCTGGCCCTATTGAAATGAATGCTATCATTTCATTTGCCTTCCCAAGCACAAACTGGACCTGCCTGTTAACCTTCAGAGAAACCTGAATGAGGTTTGTGCTTTAGATTTCTAAAGGCTTTTTTCATTTAGAAAATAGTCTTTGCATCTCTTCTTCCTACCAAAGTGCATAACCTCACACTACAACACATTGTATTCTATCTGCCACTTCTTTGCCCACTCTCCGAGCCTATCCAGAACCTTATACAGCCTTCCCACTTCCTCAACACTACCTGTCCCTCCACCTATCTCATGCCATCTGCAAACTTAGCAACAATGTCTTCACTTCCTTCATCCAGATTGTTAATGTATAATGTGAATAGTTATGGTCCTAACATTGACGCCTGCAGAACTCTACCGGTCACCAGCTGTCATTTTTCCTCACGCTCTGCTTTATGCCAAACTGCCAGTCCTCAGTCCATGCCAGTGCATTGCCCCTAACACAATGGGCGCTTATCTTATGTCAAATGCTTCCTGGAAAATCCAAATAGATTACTTCCTCTGACTTCCCTTTGGCTGACTGGCTCATTGCCTCCTCAAAGAATTCTAACAGTTTTGCCAGGCATGACCTCCCCTTGATGAAACCGTGTTGACTCAGCCCTATTTTACCATTGCACTTCCAGGTCCTCTGCAATTTCATCCTTAAATTGAAGTCTAAAACCTTACCAACAACTGAGTCCAGGTGAACTGGCCTGCAATGTTCCACCTTCTACCTCCCTCCTTTCTTAAACAGGGGTGTAGTGTGAGCCATTTTCCTGTCCCATGCCCCCATCAAATCCCTCCCCACCCCACCTCCACACCCTGACTCCATTGATTCCTGAAAGATCATCACCAATGCCTCCACAATCTCCTCAGCGATCTCCTTCAGAACACACTGGTGTAGTTCATCCAGTCTGGGTGAGTTAACCACATTCAGACCTTTCAGCTTCCCCAGTACCTCCTCCTTAGTGATGGCCACAACACTCCCCTCTGTCCCCTGACAGTCTTGAAGTACTGGTATGCTGCTGGTGTTTTTCATGGTGCAGACTGATGCAAAGTATCTATTCAATTCCTCGGCTATTTCTTCATTTCCTATTATTCTTTCTCCAGCCTGAATTTCCAGTGATCCGATGTCTATTTTTGCCTCCTTCTTACTTTTTATATATCTGATAAAACTCTTGCAATCTTCTTTTATATTACTGGCGAGCTTACCCCCATATTTCACCTTCTCCACCCTTAATGCTTTTATCATTATGCTCTCCAGGTTTTTAAAGGCTTCCTAATCCTCTGGCTTCCCACTATTCTCCACCACATTGTATGCTTTTCCTTTTGTTTTTATGCTGTCCTTGACCTCCCTTATCAGCCATGATTGCCTTGTCCTCCTCTTAGTATATTCCTTCTTTTTTGGGGGTGAATTCCTATTCTGCTTCCTGAATTAACCCCAGAAACTCTGCTGTTTGCTGCCCCACCATCTTACCTGTTCGGCTCCCCTTCCAATCAACTCTGGCCAACTCCTTCCTCATGTCTTTGTACTTACCTTTACTCAATTGAAATACTGTTCCATCTGATTGCAGCTTCTCCCTCTCAACCTACAGGGAGAATGCTATCATATTATGGTCACTTATCCACAGGGATATCTTCACCTTCAGCTCACTAATCAGAACAATATTTATCGTTGAGCCAACATCATTATTGCTCTTTGATCTCATTGCTTCTAATGGGATCTCGCTGCGTAGAAATTGGCTGCCACGTTCCTGACATTGCATATGTGACTGTTTGTCAAACAAAACTGTCTGTAAATGTCTTTGGAAGAGCCTGAAATGTTAAGGGCTGGATTGATGCCCATATTCCTCTAAACTCTTCCTATTTACATACCCATACATTTTAAATGTTGTAATTGTATCAGCCTTCACCACTTCTTCTGGCAGCTCATTTCATACATTTAACACCCTCTGAATGAAAATGTTGTCCCTTAGGTCCCTTTTAAATCTTTCCCCTGTCACCTTCAACCTCTGCCCTCCAGTTCTGAATTCCCCCACTCTGGAGAAAAGATCTTCTCTATTCACCCTATCTATGCCGCTCATGATTTTATAAACCTCTATACGGTTACCCATCAACCTGCAATGATCCAGGGAAAACAGCCTCAGCCTATTCAGCCTCTTCCAATAGCTCAAACCCTCCAACCTTGGCAACATCCTTGTAAATCTTTTCTGGATCATTTTAAGGTTCACAACATTTTTTCTACAGCAAGGAGAACAGAATTGCACACAGTATTCCAAAAGTGCCCTAACCAATGTCCTGTAGAGCTCCCAACTTCAATACTCAATGCACTGCCCAATAAAGGAAAGCAAACCAAATGACTTCATCACTCCCCTACCGACCTGCAACTTCATCTTCAAGGAACTATTCTTCATTTTTTGGATGAACTGGGAGTCTTTCAGTTGTGAAAGATGCCATTCCATGGCATTGGAATGAAGAGCAGGCAGTTTCCCCTGGTGTCCTAATCAATATTTATCCCCCAATCAAAATCACTAAGAATGTATTTCTCTGCTAATTATCCCACAGTGTTTGGGATCCTGCTGTGCACAGTCTGCTGGAAAGATCCATTGGGTCATTCTGAGTTGGGGATAGGGCTTTCAGGGTCTTTCTGATTCTATGACTCTATTATTACATTTTATGAATAAATGAGTACCAAGGCCTGACCCCTGTGGCACCTTAAGTTGTAACCAGCTGTCATTCAGAAAAAAAAACTCATTCTTTCTGTCCTGTCTGCCAATTACTTCCCAATCCATATCAGTATATGACCCCAATCCTCTTGTTCATTCGGTCTAGATTGGGAGTCTGAATCATTGGGAATCATTATGGGAGCAGATTCTGAATGATCTCTGTCTCGTCTTTCGAGGGCTCTCACTGCCTTGACACTGATTTCCCATCATGCTGCTGCTTCCGGTCAAGTTTTACCAAAGCACCACACAGTTTAGTAAAATGAAAACTTTTACACTTACTGCACAGTTCTCCATTTCCATCCCTACTCTCAATCTCACTGAGTTCTGATCACTGTCACTAAATTACTCCCCCATTGATAGCCCTTCCAGCTGCCCACATTCATTCCATAAGCAATGGTCGAAAACTGTCCCTTCTCTCTCTGCTGCTTTACCATCACCCTCTCAGGGGCAATTAGGACTGGGTAATAAACGCTGGCCCTGCCAGTGACACTCACATCCCACGAAGCAATGTGAACAATGTCTGTTCTTTTGTCGGGTTTATTCTGTATTGACTAAAAATGTTCCAAAAGATTGTTTTGCCAGTGATTATTATGAGGGTTGAAATCCCTTTGAATGGCAGGTATTAAAATTGTTTCTCTTGTCTTTCAGGTCGTGAGAACTCTCAGCCCAAGTTGACCCTGCTGCCCCCCTCCCCGGAGCAGGTCAATGCCAAGGGCACTGCCACCTTGGTGTGCCTTGCCAATCACTTCTATCCCGATGAGCTGCAGGTGCAGTGGAAGAAGGACGGTGCAGTCATTTTGGACGGGGTTCAGACCATCATCTACCTGCGAGCTTCGGACAGCACCTACAGTGTCAGCAGCCTGCTGACCCTCTCTGGGTCTGACTGGGAGTCCAAAGCTCGCTTCTCCTGTGCCCTCACCCACGTGACCCTCCCCTCTCCCCTCAGCAAGAGCATCAGGAGATCAGAATGTGTGTAAAGTGTTGGAGACAGTCCACAGAGGAGACACAACTTTAATAGAACAGGGCTGAGCTGGCAGGACAAAGGTCATTGTCAGCACTGAATTTCAAATCTCTTCCTTCTCAGGACTGCTCAAAGAAACTTCTGAGATTTGGATATTAAAGCAGGTCAATGTGACACTGTCAAGAGGGCTTGATGCTATGTCAAACCTCATGCTGTCCTTAGAACATAGAACATAGAACAATACAGCACAGAACAGGCCCTTCGGCCCACGATGTTGTGCCGAACATTTGTCCTAGCTTAAGCACCCATCCATGTACCTATCCAATTGCCGCTTAAAGGTCACCAAAGATTCTGACTCTACCACTCCCACAGGCAGCGCATTCCATGCCCCCACCACTCTCTGGGTAAAGAACCCATCCCTGACATCTCCCCTATACCTTCCATCCTTCACCTTAAACTTATGTCCCCTTGTAATACTCTGTTGTACCCAGGGAAAAAGTTTCTGACTGTCTACTCTATCTATTCCTCTGATCATCTTATAAACCTCTATCAAGTCACCCCTCATCCTTCGCCGTTCCAACGAGAAAAGGCCTAGCACTCTCAACCTATCCTCGTATGACCTATTCTCCATTCCAGGCAACATCCTGGTAAATCTTCTCTGCACACTCTCCAAAGCTTCCACATCTTTCCTAAAGTGAGGCGACCAGAACTGCACACAGTACTCCAAATGTGGCCTAACCATAGTCCTGTACAATTGCAACATCACTTCACGACTCTTGAATTCAATCCCTCTGCTAATGAACGCTAATACACCATAGGCCTTCTTACAAGCTCTATCCACCTGAGTGGCAACTTTCAAAGATCTATGAACATAGACCCCAAGATCCCTCTGTTCCTCCACCTCACTAAGCACCCTACCATTAACCCTGTATTCCGCATTCTTATTTGTCTTTCCAAAATGGACAACCTCACACTTGGCAGGGTTGAACTCCATCTGCCACTCCTCAGCCCAGCTCTGCATCATATCTAAGTCCCTTTGCAGCCGACAACAGCCCTCCTCACTATCCACAACTCCACCAATCTTCGTATCATCTGCAAATTTACTGACCCGCCCTTCGACTCTCTCATCCAAGTCATTAATAAAAATCCGTGCTGGCTGTCCCTAATCAAGTAGTGTCTTTCCAGATATTCATAAATCCTATCCCTCAGTACCCTTTCCATTACTTTGCCTACCACCGAAGTAAGACTAACTGGCCTGTAATTCCCGGGGTTATCCCTGTTCCCTTTTTTGAACAGGGGCACAACATTCGCCACTCTCCAGTCCCCTGGTACCACCCCCGTTGAGAGTGAAGACGAAAAGATCATTGCCAACGGTACTGCAATTTCCTCTCTTGCTTCCCACATAATCCTAGGATATATCCCGTCAGGCCCGGGGGACTTGTCTATCCTCAAGTTGTTCAAAATGTCCAACACATCTTCCTTCCTAACAAGTATCTCCTCTAGCTTACCAGTCCGTTTCACACTCTCCTCTTCAACAATACGGTCCCTCTCGTTCGTAAATACTGAAGAAAAGTACTCATTCAAGACCTCTCCTATCTCTTCCGACTCAATACACAGTCTCCCACTACTGTCCTTGATCAGACCTACTCTCGTTCTTGTCATTCTCGTGTTTCTCACATACGCATAAAATGCCTTTGGGTTATCCTTGATCCTATCCGCCAAAGATTTTTCATGCCCTCTCTTAACTCTCCTAATCCCTTTCTTCAGGTCCCTTCTGGCTATCCTGTATCCCTCCACTGCTCTGTCTGAACCCTGTTTCCTCAACCTTATGTAAGCCTCCTTCTTCCTCTTTACAAGACATTCAACCTCCCTCGTCAACCAAGGTTCCCTCACACGACCATTTCTTTCCTGCCTGACAGGTACATACATATCAAGGACACGTCGTATCTGTTCCTTGAAAAAGTTCCACATTTCCACGACATCCTTCCCTGACAGCATATGCTCCCAACTTATGCTCCTCAGATCCTGTCTTACAGCATCGTAATTACCCTTCTCCCAATTGTAAAACCTACCCTGTTGCACGCACCTATCTCTCTCCATAACCAAGGTGAAAGTCACAGAATTGTGGTCACCATCACCAAAATGTTCACCCACTAACAAGCCCATCACTTGTCCCGGTTCATTACCGAGTACCAAATCCAAAATGGCCTCCCCTCTGGTCGGACAATCTACATACTGAGTTAGAAAAGCTTCCTGGACACACTGCGCAAACACCGCCCCATCCAATCTACTTGATCTAAAGAGCTTCCAATCAATATTTGGGAAGTTGAAATCGCCCATGACTACTACCCTGTGGCTTCTGCACCTTTCCAAAATCTGTTTCCCAATCTGTTTCTCCACATCTCTGCTGCTATTGGGGGGCCTATAGTAAACACCCAACAAGGTGACTGCACCTTTCCTATTTCTGACTTCAGCCCATACTACCTCCAAAGGTAGATCCCCCTCGAACACACCCACTCAAATATCAATCACTTACCTTCCCGACCAGCTTGGAACCGACTGATCCCCCATGGTCTCCAGATCACCTTCCGACCAACACAATTTGGCCGACCTATCACCCTCACCTTGACCTCTTTCCACCTATCACATTTCCAACGCCCCTCCTCCAAGTCCCTCCTCCCTACCTTTTATCTTCTCCTGCTGAACACTCTCTGCTCATTCCTGAAGAAGGGCCTGTGCCCGAAACGTCGAATCTCCTGTTCCCTGGATGCTGCCTGACCTGCTGTGCTGTTCCAGCAATAAAGTTTCAACTTTGATCTCCAGCATCTGCAGACCTCACTTTCTCCTCGAAGATTTCAACCTACTGCGAATCCTCTTACAAGGATGCCTTCCTTGAAGAAGCTCTCTGCCTCTCTCTACAAAGATTTCAGTGAGTCCCTCTCTCACTGCACACCCCAGGTCATCTCCTCTGCACAGAAGCTCTTCAGCCACATTCTGAAGCAGACTCGTTACCACAGCCATATCTCCTTTCTCAGCACCTGCCTACGGAACCGACTGATCCCCCATGGACTCCAGATCACCTTCCGACCAACACAATTTGGCCGACCTATCACCCTCACCTTGACCTCTTTCCACCTATCACATTTCCAATGCCCCTCCTCCAAGTCCCTCCTCCCTACCTTTTATCTTCTCCTGCTGAACACTCTCTGCTCATTCCTGAAGAAGGGCCTGTGCCCGAAACGTCGAATCTCCTGTTCCCTGGATGCTGCCTGACCTGCTGTGCTGTTCCAGCAATAAAGTTTCAACTAGCTCTGCGCTCCAACCTCACTTCCGCCCAGCTCGCGCCGCTCTCTCTGTCCTTGTCCTGGGAGTGTTTGATGGGGGTCAGTGTTGACTTGTGATGCCAAATAAAATCTCTTGAAGTTGCTGAAGACTGTCAGCTGGATAAAACAATGTGAACCTCAGAATTCTCTGCTTCAGTAAACCAGATCTTCTTCCTGCTTAGCTGTCAGTTCCAGTTTAAGGTTTTGTCACTGTTTAAAGATCAGGATTATCGTGTTACTGAGCAAATCTCCACAAGTGTTTTCCTTCAGCTCCATTATGGCCGTGAATTTGAGCAGCTTCCTCTGTCTGGATTGTTAATTGCAGTTTTTTTTCTGTCAATGTGAATCTGGAAAAGGGAATAAAGATGAAGATTTAGTCGGTGTCTCTGTGTACTTTGGAAATAGACCACCTCCCACCCCTTAGATGATTGGCTGCATTTCAGCAGGTCATTGTCAAGATTGGCTGGTTGGCCTGTCAATCAATTACAATAATCAATCATTACTCATTTTCAAATGGTCCCTTTGATCAGGAATTTATGCAGGTTAGAAGTTTCCAAAAAAAAACAGAAACTGAAAGCTGTTAGGACTCAATAAGTACAATCTGATGCATTCCCTTTTCACTCTGTTGGTCCAGGCCCAGCTGATGGGATCGCACTGTGCAATCTCTGCTACATGTTGGGTAGCCGCTGAAACAATCTTGGATATTCATAGACATTACTGGCTGTGTCTCTCTGAGTGTGAGTGTTTAACTTAATGCTGCCTGTAGGTGTCTCTTTGAGTGTGGGTATGTTACTCAAAGAGACACCTGCAAGCAGCATGGAGTGTGATCATGTTACTCAGTGCTGCCTGTCTCACAATGTTAAAAATCACACAACACCAGGTTATAGTCCAACAGGTTTAATTGGAAGCACACTAGCTTTCAGAGCGACGCTCCTTCATCAGGTGATTGTCACCTGATGAAGGAGCGTCACTCCGAAAGCTAGTGTGCTTCCAATTAAACCTGTTGGACTATAACCTGGTGTTGTGTGATTTTTAACTTTGTACACCCCAATCCAACACCGGCATCTCCAAATCATGTCTCACAATGTGAGTGTGTTACTTAGTGCAACCTGTAGGTGTCTCTCTCAGTGTGAGTGTGTTACTCTGTGCTGCCTGTAGGTGTCTCTGAGGTCTATGTCTCCGAGCGATGGATTGAGAATGGGCTTTGTGCTGCGGATTGAAGATGAGGCTTTAATCTTCTCAAATCATGAATGAAAAACAGTTCAGCTGATTCAGTCTGAGAGGCAGTTCATTCAGATGGCCAAAGTTAAAAAGCACACAACATCAGGTTATAGTCAAATAGGTTTATTTGGAAGTAGAAGCTTTCGGAACGCTGCTCCTTCATCAGGTAGCTGGAGGGGCAGGATCATTGGACACAGAGTTTATGGTAAATTGAGATGACCGCTGAAAAAGGTGAATACTGAGAGTGTATTCTCGGTAAGTGAGGGATTTCAGAGGCAGTGGGCACTGTGCTCCCGAATGTGTTGCTCAATTCCGAGGAGACTTTCTGAATCCAGGATCAGAGCCGTTGTGGCTGCCTGTTCAGCCAATGCTGGCTCCCCATAGTTATGTTTCAGTGGTCAGTTAACCCAAAACTAGGTGCAACAATATTACCTTCCAGGGAGGGGAGCTGTCTGAGTGAGGGAGGTTGAACTCTTGCAGCCCCAAGAGAGGTTGCGGTGGATTAATGATAGGTATGACCACCATGAAGGTGCCATGTTCACTCCCCCTGCCCCAGCTGTGATGACCCTCAGGTTAAAAGTGCGATTGCTCTGAGATGATGACCACATTCCTGGGTGATGGAGGGAAGGTCAACCTCTCCCAAAGGCAGCACAAGCTGGATCGAAGGGGAAACAAGAGTAAGCATGGGGAGATTGAGGGTGACAGAAGGAGGGGGTTGGTTGGCAGGTTGTTATTCAGAGTCAGGTCCCAGAGTATCAGTCCTTCTGACACTCCACTTTTTATCTGTCAGCCAGGGCTCCCTGATTGGACAAGATTAACTGTCCCTGTCAGGGAACTCATATTTTATCAAAAAGAATAAAGCATTTATTGAACAAGGCGCTCAAGAGCTAAACGACACTAGACAAAATGAATGGTTTGAAAGATTTCATCATGGACACCACAAATGAGATTTGGGGAAGACTGTTTTCACTCAGCGGTTGGTGGGAATCTGGAATGGACTGTCATAGAATCCCTACTGTAAGGATACAGGCCATTTGGCCCAACAAGTCCGCACTGACCCTTGGAAGAGTAACCCACCCAAGATCCAATCCCCTATCCCATTACTCTACTTTTGCCCTGACTAATGAACCTGATCTACACATCTCTGATCACTATGGGCAACTTAGCACAGCCAATTCACCTAACTCGCACGTCTTTAGATTGTGGAAGGAAACCCAGAGTACCCAGAGGAAACCTACGCAGACACTTGGAGAATGTGCAAGCTCCACACAGACAGTTGCCTGATGCTGGCATTGAATCTGGGTCAAAACATTTGGACCGGCCTTGACTTCGCTCCAGCCTCTGCCTCCACTTCTGGTCCCACCCACTCTGCAAACAAGACTCAGACTACATTTCCCAGAGTCACCCTGAGTCCAGCTGCCTACCTGCAGCCAGCCAGCACACTCGCTCTCCCTCCTCACTCATACACCTCCACAGTGCTCCCTATCCCTCCACTTCTCCATCTTCACCTCATCCCCACCTTCCCACTCCCCCAACTCACTCCACAACCCACCTCCGTCCCAATCTCCTTTCTCTCCCACACCCATTCCCCCATGCTACATCACAACCAACCCTCACCCACCAAATGCCATCACCCTTCCCCCCTCCCCTCCTTCAGCCAACTTGGGCCCATCCCGAAAACCTCACCCCTGTGCCTTGCCCCATATTTACTATCCCCCCCAACCTCAAACTCTCTGAGGCCAAATGTCTATCCTCAGGAAAGGGCTCATGATCATTCTCGTCCGACCCCACCTCAAAAAGTCCCAACCTTCTACTGCCGCCTTGACTTCCGTGTCTTCTTCTTGAACAAAAACTTCCAACCTCCCTCTGAGGACCTCTACTCCCACCTTCCACTGTCCTCCTCTATTTGGTTACCCCCCACCACCAGCTGTGTACACACCCGAGACCTCTTCATTGCTGACTGTTGATGTGCCATCAGCCACCTCAATTTCTCCCCTCACTCTCTCCAAACACATCCCCTCCGATTGAGCACTCCACTCTCTCTGCTCCAACCCTTGGTTCACCATCCAACCCGTTGACAAAGGTGGGGTGGTTTTAGGCTGGGGAACAAACCTACATGTCACAGAGGCCAAATGCCAACTCTCAGATACCACGTCCTACTTCCCCCTTGCCCATAACCCCGCCGTGACCCATCAGGCCAAAATCACTCACACTGTCAATGCCTCCATTGCCTCCAGTGATCTCCCCTCCACTGTCTCCAATCTCATAGTCTCCCAGCCCTGCACTGCCCAGTTCTACCTGCTCCCCAAGATCCAGAAGCCCAACTATCCGGTTGACCCATTGTCTCAGCATGCCCCTGCCCCACCGAACTCATCTCGGCCTACCTCAACTTTCCTCCTTGGTTCAGGCACTGTCCACCTACATCCGCTACACCAACCATGCCCTCCATCTCTTCAGTAACCTCCAGTTCCCCGGCCCTAAGTGCTTTATCTCCACTATGAATGTGCAGTCCTTATATATGTCCATACCCCACAAGGATAGCCTCCAGGCCCAATACCTTTTCCTCTGCAACAGACCCATCCAGTCCCCCTCCACCAAGACACTCCTCCGTCTAGCCAAACTGGTCCAGGGGGTGGTGATGGGCACCCGGTTGAGCTATGTCGACCAGTCCCTCTTCAGCAACTATACAGGCACTGTGCCCCAACTCTTCTGCCATTATATCAGTGACTACATCGGTGCAGCATCCTGCACCCAGGCTGAACTGGAGCAGTTCATTGACTTTCCCCACAACTTTCACCCTGTCCTCAATTTCACTTCATCCATCTCAGACACCTCCCTGCCCTTTCTTCACCTCTCCATTTCCAATTATGGCGATAATCTTCAGACAGACATTTACTAAAAACCCACAGACTCCCATTACTACCTGGACTACACCTCCTCCCAACCAGTATCCTGCAAGAACTCCACCCCATTCTCCCAATTCCTCTGCCTCCACTCCATCTGCTCGGAGACATTTCGCTGATCACGGATGTCCACCTGTTATGAACAACGTGCTTTTCCTCCTTCTGTCATCCACTGCACCACCTCCATTTCCCGTTCCATTGCTCGAAACCCACCCCCTCCAAATGGAATAAAGTCAGAGTCCCCATTGTCCTCAACTATTACCAATCCCCGTACCAATTAACGCATCATCCTTAAACACTTCCACCAACTCCAATTAGACCACACCACCAAAAACATCTTCCTCTCCCCACCCCTGGCTGCCTTCCACAAGGACTGTTCCCTTTGACAATTCTTGGTTTGTGCCACCTGCCCACCTACCCTCCTGAACCCCCAGGAATCTTCCCCTGTAACCCAAAAAGATGCAAAGCCTCATGGTACACCGCCCCCTCACCTCCTTCCAGGGCCCCTAACGGTCCTTCCAGGTGAGACAGAGGTTCACCTGCTTCTCCTCCAAACTCGTTCACTGCATCAGGTGCCCGCGATGTGGTCTTCTCTACATTGGGAAGACCAAACATAAACTTTGGGAATGTTTCACCGAGCATCTCAGCCAGGCCTGCAGGGGATGACCAGACCTCTCAGTCACCACCTATTTCAATTCCCCTTCCCATTCCCTTTCCGACATGACCATCATCAGCCTCCTCCATTGCCATAATAAACCAAACCACAAATTGGAGGAACAATACCTCATCTTCCGTCTGTGCAGCCGACACCCAGATGACTCAGCATTAAGTTCTCCAATTTCAAATAACCACTCTTCCTTTCCCCCAACTCCCTTCCCAGACCCTATCCCTCCCTTCCACTCCTCCCTGCCACCAACAGATTCATTCCTTCCATTGACCAACCAAGTTGTACCATCTACGTGTCATCACCAATCCCCACTTCATCATCCTGTCCCCACTACCCCCTTTATCTGCAGCTTCCCCTAACACCCACCCCCATTCCTGAAGAAGGGTTACACCCGAAACATCAACTTCTCCACCACCTGATGCTGCCTGACTTGCTGTGTTCTTCCAATCTCCTGCCTGTCATTGAATGGAACCAGCAGGAAAGGGTTAGACAATCAAGTGTCAGGGCCATCTACAAATGGGAATGGGACATGCTACAGATAGATGCATTGAGACGGTCAATCACAAAGAGAAGACCAAACTGGAAATGAAACACTAATACACAGTGGATGGAATTTAATGTCAGAAAGTGTGAGACCATGCACTTGGGTCGGAATAATCTAAAGGCCGACTATTAGTTAAATAGTGAGAGATTCCAACAAAGTGCAGTACAGAGTGATCTGGGTAGTATTGTGCATGAAACACAGAAAGTTAGTGCAGGTGCAGCCAGTAATTGAGAAGGCGAAAGGAATTTTCACCTTTATGGCTGGGGGTTGGAATTCAAAAGTAGAGAAATCCTGTTAAAACTATAGAGGATGTTAGTGAGTCTGCATTTGGAGTATTGTGTGCAATTTTGGTCCTTGTTTTTAAGAAAGGAGGGACAGCTATTAGAGGCTTCCTCCTTCTCCTAATTCCCATGTCCTTGTGTGCTCCAGTGTCCTTCCCTCACAGCAGAGCTGGTTTGGAGCCTGCCTGCAGTAGCAGCCTCCAGTCTCTGGGTGGTGCTGCCAAATGATCTGCCTTGCCCAGGCTGTCACAGTTCCCACATGACAACAATGTCTGGACTTTGGAAGTATTCCATTGGCTGCAAAACATTTCCAAACATCCGAAGTTCAAGGAACGTATAACACATATATAATTCTCTCTCCTTTTATATTTTATCCTCATGTCTTTCCAGCTGTCACCTGACAACATCACACCCTTTTGTAAAATCTAGAATGAATCATGAATCTCTGGGAGAACTTAATCTGTGACAACACTGAGACTAATGACCACCTCCTCAGTGGACTTTGAGGGCGAAGGTCAACAGCAGTCTCATTGGGACTTGATCTGGGTTATCTTGATCGTGATCCAGTCAGTCAGTGCTTTTGTCTGGGTCTAGATAGTACGGACCAACCTCAGACCCTGTGATCTGATTGAAGTGAAGGGTGAGCTGTGCTGGGCTTTCACACATGGCTCACACACATAGTGAAGCAGGGATTACACATTTCATGAGAGTAAATGGAACTAACAAACTGGGTGGGTGTGACACCCCTAAAATGTCCCAAGAGAGTGGAGACAGGAACAGTAATATTCTCAGACAGAAAGGATGGTAAAATGATATCCTGCAAAGAGAGAGGAGACAGGAAAAGCGACGCTCCCCAGAGACAGGGGAACAGTAACTGTCTGCTCCCCACTTTCTTGTTGTGACACATGTCCTTGGGAAATGGGTTTGGTTTATATTTTCTCAATTGTATTTAAGTTTGACGAGGTGATTTGGGAACAAGGATTCCAATTCCATATTTTGTGTAGCAGCAGATCTACTGAAGGCCATGCTTTCATTTGGAGTTTGCCCAGGATTCTGTCCAGGCTGATACAGCATGAGCTACCAGCGCTGTTCCTATTGGGCTAATCCATCACACACAAGGGAATCTGACGGGCACTTTCTCTTTGTGCTGGCAAAGGGAGGGATTTGCTTTTACTGCAATGGCGGCCAAAGAAATTAGTCAGTGGAGGTAGTTCCAGCTGAATATAATGTTCTGTTGTTCATGATGGGATTAACCTCGACAGTTCCCACTTGCCTTTACCCTGACAGTGGAACAAGAAGTCATCATGCAGTGGTCTCCTGGCTCACACTGAGACACCAAGTTGATCGTCTAACTGCAGAGAACAAGACAATGGCTTGGACTCACCGAACAACCAGAGGCTTCAGCCAACAACTGGGTCACAGGCAAATGGAGGGTTGTGTAAACTCTCAGTATCTCAGGGAACAAACACAACCACTGAGCTACAAAACTGAACAGGATATTTTTATGACAAATTGGCATTCCAAAAATAAAATACAAACACAATATGCATAAAACCTGAGTACAATCTAATTTCAGAGACTACAGCATTTTCTTTGAAAGCTGGATGATAATTATATGAGAATTCAAACAGCCACCCACTCTGTCAAATGCTGTTGAAGTTGCATTGTCCTCATCATAACTCGTTTGCAAGATTCTTAATAACAGAAAAGGGGAGAGAAACATTGCAAACTGTATTATCATGAGTGAGGATACATTAAAACGTAGGACCATGATGTTAAATGCTCCCAGCCATAAACAACACTGATGCATTCACATCATTAGAATGTTAAATGATGTTAAAAAGTCTGCCAACCACTTCCATGAAGAAGGAATATTTAAATCTCAAGAGGCATTGATGATTTTTTTTCAGTATCATAGCAAAGAAGCAGCAGCTGACATATGAACTCCAACAAACTAATGATAACAGGGTAGGCTCCTGAGAGAGAGAAAAAAAATCAACAGCAGAGATCTGTCCAGTGCTGGGAACACGGCGGCACGGTGGCACAGTGGTTAGCACTGCTGCCTCACAGCGCCAGAGACCCGGGTTCAATTCCCGCCTCAGGCGACTCTCTGTCTGGAGTTTGCACATTCTCCCCGTGTCTGCGTGGGTTTCCTCCGGGTGCTCCGGTTTCCTCCCACAATCCAAAAATGTGCAGGTTAGGTGAATTGAACATGCTAAATTGTCCATAGTGTTAGGTGAAGCAGCAAGTGTAGGAGTATGGGTCTGGGTGGTATGCGGGTCGGTGTGGACTTGTTGGGCCGAAGGGCCTGTTTCCACACTGTAAGTAATCTAATCTAATCTAAAATATTTTAGACAAGACACCTTGTTGCCAGCAAGTTACTGCAGCATGAAAACTCCAGTACGATCAGAAAGAGAAAAAGGACAATGTGCAGATTGTTGAACAGGCCCCTACACCTGGGCCTGAGGCAGGAGCCCAAGCTCCAACACACTGGCCTCACTTCACACCAACCTTCACACAGTACGGGGTCATGAACTCCGGCCATTAATTCTTCTGGGACCGTGACGGAGTGAGGGAACAGGGACAAATGTAGAAGAGTCAATAGAGAGTAAAGAAAGATGGAGACGGTGTTTTGGAAAGGGTTTAGAGGAGGAAATATACTTTGTGCCACTCAGTACTGGCCTTGTCGACGTGTTTAACAGAATAAACAAAGCAGCACGCTGTGAAGACAAACAAAAGTCACTTCAAAGTACTTTTCTTATCACAGGGGATATTTTCATTGGGGTGCGATAAGTGCCCCGCTTCTAAAGCTGTACACTCTATGTGTCTCTACAGATTGAACCTGTTAGCTTCAAGCAGACCCCCTCTTTACGTTTTCCTGTTCAGGGACAGTGAAGCAGTTGCCCTCTAGTGGTGAGAGAGCACTTGCACGGCTGCTGAGGATTATGGGTAAAGTCCCCTTCCATTCGCGCCCACACAAACCAGCAGCCACTTCAGCTGCTTTACTGAAAATCACAAGCTTTCAAGGCGCTGATCCTTCAGTGGTGGAACTGGACACACGATCACACGAATTAGGGACAAATGAAGGAGATTCATCCTCTTGAGCTGCTCCCCATGGCTGACCTGATTATTCCACATTTTTGCCTCACTCTGATAGATTTTTGATAAGCAATGGCTATCTACTTCCTCACTACAAGCATTCAGAGGTTTCATTTCTATGTCTGAAGAAGAGTTCCATAGACCTATGACCTTAAGCAAGAAAAAATCTCTGCTTATCTTGGTCTTAAATGAGGGAACTAATTTCATGAACATCAACTAGCCACGAAACGCCACGACCAGCTATCCGTAGTAGCCACACACGCATACGACAAGCAACATGAATTCGACTGGGACAACACTACCATTATAGGGCAAGCCAAACAAAGAACAGCCAGGGAATTCCTAGAAGCATGGCACTCATCCACAAACTCCATCAACAAACACATCGACCTGGACCCAATATACCGGCCACTACAGCGGACAGCTGAAACTGACAACCGGAAGCGGCAGGGACAGGCCACTATAAATGCCGGAGGAAACACCACCGAAGCGCTTCACAGAAGGCTCCCAAGCACTGAGGATGTGTCCTAGACAGGGGACGAAACGTTTGCAACAAAAATTTCCAGCTCGGCGAACAGAACCACAACAACGAGCACCCGAGCTACAAATCTTCACCCAAACCTTGAACTTATTTTAGTTTTATATTCGCCCCGCAAAGGAAGCATTCTTTTCACATCCACACTGTGTTCATGTTGTTATGGCATCTGCTTTAATCAGCTGCTCTCCCATGAGAACAGCAGCCTATCCTGCCACCTTCAGTGACTGATGCTCATAAATATCCAGGTCCTACTGCCCCTACATCCACCCATACTTGTACCCTTTAGTTTGTTTGTCTCTCCACGTTTTCCTTCCAAAATGAATCAGTGACATCTCTTTCTATTAAATTCTATCCACAACCATCTGCTCATTCCATTAATTTATCTATATCTTTTTTGAAGTTAGGCACTATCTTCTTCATGAGCCATAATACATCCAAGTTGCATACCATCTGCAAATTTTGAATTATGCCTTTAGATTAGATTACTTACAGTGTGCAAACAGGCCCTTCGGCCCAACAAGTCCACACCGACCCGCCGAAGCGCAACCCACCCAGACCCATTCCCCTACATTTACCTCTTCACCTAACACTACAGGCAATTTAGCATGGCCAATTCACCTAACCTGCACATTTTTGGATTGTGGGAGGAAACCGGAGCACCCGGAGGAAACCCACGCAGACACGGGGAGAATGTGCAAATTCCACACAGAGAGTCGCCAGAGGCGGGAATTGAATCTGGCGCTGTGAGGCAGCAGTGCTAACCACTGTGCCACCGTGTGCACTCAGGTTAACATAGATTTAACTATTTTAAATAGCTTTTAAAATGAACTATTTTATAAACTATTGTAAATTAAACCTCAAATTTATTGCCCATATCTAGTTACTCGGACTGAGTTCTGAGCCAGATCATGGGGCCGTTAAGAATGAATCACGTCACTGCGGGACTGGAGTCACAGACCGGGTGATGGCTGGGTTCCCTTGTCCAAACTACATTCATGAGCATGACACTTTTGTGCCCGCCCACCCCAGGAGAAATCAAAATAAATGAGATACACTTCAAATGATCAAACTGGTGAGACTTGAATTCATCTCTTTGGAAAACTGGAGCCGAGGCTAGAAGTAGAGCCATGACATGGGTGACCCTGGTTTGTCAGACTGAAAGGTGGAGTGTCCTCCAGATTGACACCGGGATCAGGCACAAAATGAATTACATTCAAAGACCGAACAAACAGCTATCAAAGCGGGTCACCAAACTGCAAAGAGCAGCAATTTATCTGGGAGAACTCAACAGGTATCAGTGGGTGTAAGAGCATTAGGCGGGCAAGTGTCAGATATTGCTGAGTACACCGGAAGCACAGTCACACATAAAGGGAAGCTATTGGGATCGAGCAGGGAAACGGGAATAACTGAATTTCTCCACTGAGAGCTGGAAGGGGTTTTCTCAGTTGTAACGCCTCTGAGAACGTTATAGGTTGAAGGGCCGTTTATCTTATAAACAACACTGCAGCGCACAAGAAAGGATGTCGAGTGATATATCTCCTTTAACTTGGGAACAATATCAGAAACAAATGTCAATGTGATTTTGGATTGAATATTGAGAGTGAGGAGATGGAGGGGAGAGTGACCATGGCAGCTGTCCTGAAGAATGGTTAGGTCATGGCTAGAATATGGTGCACAGTTAGCAAACCATCTGCTGCTTTGAGGGACAATACATAATGGGGCAGGGACAAGGGGCCTAGGGTCACAAGTTTTTATTTCGGGATGTAGATTTCTTTACACAGAAGGTGGTAAGAATTTGCAATTTTCTGCCACAGGCTGTTAAAGAAAACCTATCCATGTTTTATTCTCTGGTGGGACATGGGCGCTGCTGGCTGGCCAGCATTTCCTGCCTGACCCTCATTTTCTTTGAATGTGGTGAGGAGCTGCATTCCTGAGCCCGCTGCAGCCATGTGCTGTAGGTAGACCCAGTGTGCCCTGAGGGAGAGAATTCCCTGATTTTAACCCAGTAACAGTGAAGGAACAGGGATACAGTTCTAAGTCAGGATAATGAATGGTTTGGGAGAAATCTTGCAGATGGCAATGTTCCCATATGTGCACTATTTTAAAGGGTATTTACTGACCTGGAGAAAAGGAATAATAAAGGGAAAGTAATGCTGAAAAGCATTCGACTGGATGGTGATGGATTAATTATTGCGGTGACCTTTTTGGGCAGAGTTGGCTGTTCTTGTCCAGCAGCAACATTCTCCATGGTAACGCTTCATTGCATTCCAAAAGTACACGTTTAAACCTCAAAACTTTGACCTTACACAAAGGCAGTGCTAATTATTGACAGATTTTAAGATTTTTTAAAGTATCAGCCTTGGCTAAGTTGGTAGAACTCCTTCCATGGAGTCAGAAAGGTTTGGGTTCAGTCCACTCTAAGTTGGGTCAACAACGATCTCACCCATCAGTGACAGAACTGGTGGGAGCTCCTTTTGGTTCCTGGGGAGGTCCCCAGTTGGAAGCGAGCAGAGCAATGCCTGTTGGAGGCAGGGCTCTCACTGGAGACCTTGGCTTATTATGGAATCTCAGGCCAAATGCAACTAAAGGCAGGTGTGGGTCATGGGAGAGGTGGCAGTTTAACATGAGGACATCATCTGAAGCTGGGTCCCTTGGTTGGACACATTGTGGCCAAGCTGATTTAATCCCTGAGCTGCCATTAAATCAGAATAGATTCAGGAATGTTGATGTCAATTGGCTCCTCAATCTAGTTTACATCATCTGTTGGTGGCTCGGAATTCCAGTTCACTCCTTCTATCCTGATATTCATTGGGCGAAATTTTGCTGCCATTGGGGGTATTGAAATGGGCCACTTGAATGATTAAATGTGCCTCGAGTTATGTTTCCAACTGTGTTACATCTAGCGCAAAGTGTAAAATTCAAAACTCATGTTTCATTTACAAAACTGAGTGAAAATGTGTAGGTTAGGTGGATTGGCCGTGCTAAATTACTCATTATGTCCAAGAGATGCACAGACTAGCAAATGGAAAATGCCATGGAAAATGCAGGGTTACGGGGATAGGGTAGGGGAGGTATGGGTCTGGGTGGGATGGTCTTCAAAGGGTCGGTACGAGCTTGCTGGGCTGAATGGCCTCCTTCCACACTGAAGGAATTCCTCGATTCTATGATTCTATGAAGGTCAGAACAGGATCTCGACAGTGGAGGGAGGGTATTCTGATGTTCAAAAATTCTTAAACAAAGGAACACAGTAAATGTAGATTTACCATCAGTGCAGACAAACTGAAAGGCAAAATGACACATTCTCCAGTCATATACCAGGTACAGGAAAGAGATCAGGAAAAATATTTTGATGCAGTTATTGGAACTTAATGATGAATGATGATAAACTGAGTGCTCCATTCACAAAAGGACAGAATTACTTTTCAGAATTTCAACAGGTCTGAAGCAAAAGAGGAAATCCGGATCAAATAGTCATTTGAGAGTTTGGAACTAGAGTGAGAAAAAGTCCTTCTTATGAAAACATTTCATTTTGCCTTGCTTTCTCTCCAATGGGCGCTGCCTGACCCTCTAGGATCTCCAGTCTACATGGTACTTGCCTTTGCTGTGCCATTTCTTGCAAATTGCCCTGATGTGTGCAAGACAAAAGCTTCGACAAAACGTCTCTTTTTTCAGCAACACTCAAATTCGGATCTGTTTGGAGAGAAAGCAGGGACAGAGAATCATCTTTCCCTGCAGGGAGGGAGGGAGTGTGTGGGGAATCTCCCATGGGCAGGGCTCTCCTGGCTGCCACCACATCAGGAAGGCTGGAGCTTGATGATCGAGCTGAATGGACAGGGCTCACTCTCACAGTCCTCAGGGCCATGGAGCCTCTTGTGATGGGAGCATCTGCTTGGTGTTGGCAGACAATGATGTTGCAATGGGTTTGGAGATGGGGCAACTCGACGCTGGATGCTGCACAATGGCTGCACTGACTCTTCCTCTCTGCCTGGTTCCTCCAGGAGTGAACGTGGATGTACAGAATGGCTGGACACCTTGGTTTTTGAAGAAGGCATGTGCAATGGAACATTGTTCTCCAGCTGACACTCACCAGCTTGGTGCTGGAAAAGGGTCCTTTATCCATTGAGCTGAGAGCCTTGCTCCTGACCCAGCAGATTGCTGTTGAGTGGAGTTTCAGGAGATAAAGAGAGGCTGAGAAGGGAGTGAATGAGCAAATGAGTAAATCTGCTTCTCAAATTTCCCAGCAACAGTGACAGCTCAGGATTTAGACACGAAGGAGGAAGGGTGAAGAGTTGAAGAAATCTTTCACACAGAGAGTGTGCATGAGTAGGTACAGAGAAAAGATAATTCAATCGTCTTGAACTTACAAATTAGAGGCGGAATTCGGCCATTCAATCCTCCAAGACTTCTCGACCAATCAATAGGACCATGGCTGATGTGATTTTGCTTCCAATGCCACATTCCCATCCATCACAGAATGGTGAATGCACAACAAAAATGGACAGAAAAGCCAGATCCTGAACTACAACAGCAACCACCCAAACACACACAGGAGAAGCTGCATTAGGCCTCTGTTCAATAGGGCTACAACACACTGCAGCACTCCCGACCTGCGAAGAGAAGAACACTTCTACAAATTCTTTGCCAAGAACTGATTTTCCCGCAACTTCACCCGCAGATACCTAACAGACAAACAACACGATGAGGACTTGCCACAACCTAACTCATTAGCCACGCTACCTTATATAAAAATACGTCACAGAACTGACAGCCAGACTTCTTCAACTATGGAATGGTGGCTCAGTGGTTAGCACTGTTGCCTCACAGTGGCAGGGATCCAAGTTCAATTCCCACATCGGGCAATTGTCTGTGTGGAGTTTGCACATTCTCTCCGTGTCTGTATTGATTTCCTCCAGGTGCTCCAGTTTCCTCCCACAACCTAAAGATGTGCAGGTCAGGTGAATTGGCCATGCTAAATTGCCCCTAGTGCTAGGTGCATTAGTCGGGGTCAGTATTGGGCGGGGGACTGGGTCTGGGTGGGTTACTCTTTGGAGGGTCAGTGTGGACCTGTTGGGCTGGAGGGCCTGTTTCCATACTGTAGGGAATCTAATCACTCATAAACTGCCCAGAAACTGACAGCCATGCTCAGACAACAACGTATGAGAACAAAAGACCCAAAACCAATCATGTGAAAGACAAATGTAGTTTACAAGATTCCATGCAAAGCCTGCACAAAACACACAGGACACACAGCCAGACAACTAGCCATCCACATCCATGAACACCAACGAGCCACTAAACCCCATGAGCAGCTGTCCCAAGTAGCTATACACACAGATGACAAGGACCACAAACTCGAATGGGCCAACACTATGATAATAGGACAACCTCAACAGAGGGCAGCCAGAGAAGTTCTAGAGCCATGGGCTCCACCAATAAACACATTGACCGAGTCCCAATATACCGACCACTGAAATGAACATTCCAAAAATCAGCAACCGGAAACAGCAGGAATGGAACCAAATAAATTCCAGAAGACACAGTACAACAGCGCTTCACAGGAGTCGCAGTGCACTGAAGATGTCACCTAGACGGGGGACAAAATGTCTACAAATCAACTTCCTAGCTCGGTGAGCATACCCACAACTACAGCAAGAGTGAGGGGTTTTCCTGTCCTACCGTATTCTCCAAATCCTTACCTGCCCTCCTCATTGTCATACCCTCCTGCCCCTTACTAAACATAGAATTGGACTGCCAGGTTGTGAGGTTTATAACTTCCTTCTGAAACAAAGTCTCCAGGTATCTCTGCACCTCCCTGATGTGTCACCAATTATTTCAACTTAGCCTCCAATCCAAACACCCTGTGTGGGAGTTGTTGTAGATTTATACATTCACTACAGATGTATTTAACCTGAGTCACTTTAACTTAATAAATGAAAGATGTCCATTCCTCTATTAATCCAGTAATTCTCTTCAGTATCTGAATTAAAGTTTTCGTGCTTTCCATTTATTGACCTTCCCGAATGGGGGTATCCTGAAGCAGTACAAGATGACATGAGGATATAGACGGGCTGGGAGAGTCATATGGTCTGATCAGTATCAAATGGAATTCATTCAGATAAATGTGATTCAATGGACTGAGCTCTCCCTGACCATGCAAGTGAGATGAAGGCAGAGTGACAGCACTTGACATCAAGGCCTCTTTGATGGTGTGTGGCATCAAGGAGCCTGAGCAATGCAGCAGCCTTTCAGCTGCTGTTCCAGGGAAGGGATCAACATCTGGATCCCTCCGAGCAACTCCTGGGAATTCTGTCATCCCAAAGGGACAAGTCCTCCTCCTCAGTTCCCACAAATCGCAGCAAGTCAGCCACACACTGTCCAAACTGTTTGGGGGAGCTGAACTGAACTCTCACAGTCCTGTGCCATGCTCTGCTGGAAGATGGAGGGACTATTGGGGAGCCCTTGTGGCAGACAGCTGCACAATATTGTTGGTCTTTAAATGTGAAGGTGAACTTGTCCTGGTCCTTAGCCCTCCCTGACCCGATATGGACCAGGGCACATTTGAAATGACCAACTGTGTAAAGACCCATTGCCAGTCCATCAGCAATGAGCCAATCTGCTCTGAACACTCCCTGAGTGAGCTCACACCATTATGTTCCGATACACTGCCAGAGAGCCCACCCTTACACTCCAGGGTTCTGATAGCGCTCCCATCACAGAGTCCCCCCATGAACCCCTTCAGTTCGTTCTCCACTGGAGTGGGCTGATCCCAGTGGTTTTGATGGATGCATCTGTGTGTGAGATGTAATGAGATATATATATATATCAATATATAATATATATATCTCGATATGTTCCCTGTTCTCCACCCACACACAGGCTCTTCTCCATTCATTGGGTACAGGTATTCAGGATGGGTACTGCCCCTTCAGAGCACCACCATGGTGGATGAGGGGTGTGGAGTGAAAGGTACCCTGCACACTCTGGGTTGGATCTTCCCCATCTACAATCTGAGTTCAGCTTACTCTCAGCATCATTCAGCTCGGGCCATTTCCAAAGCACACATGAGACAGAGACTGAATCTACTTCATCTTTATTTCCTTTTCCAGATTGACATTGACAGAAAACTACTGCAATTAACAGCCCAGACAGAGGAAGCTGCTCAAATTCACATCCACAATGGAACTTGAGGAAAACACTTGTGTGGATTTTCTCAATAACCTGAGAATCCTGTCCCTTTAAACAGTGACAAAACCTTAAGGTGGAACTGGCGGCTGAGCAGGAAGGAGTCTGGTTTACTGAAGCAGAGACTTCTGAGGTTCACATTGATTTTGTACAGCTGACCGTTTTCAATATCTGTGAAAGGTTATGCTTGTTACTACAAGTCAACACTGTCCCCAACAAACAGTCTCCTGGACAGGGACAGAATAGGGTTAGATACAGAGTAAAGCTCTTTCTGTACTGTCCCACCAAAGACACCCAGGAGAGGGACAAGATAAGAAACAGAATAAAGCTGTCTCCACACTGTCCTCGTCAAACACTCCCAGGACAGGGACAGCATTGGTTGGGAACAGAGTGAAGCTCTCTCTACAGTGTCACAGTAACCTGCCTTAACCCCTGAACCTCAGAGTCTCCCAGAGGCATGTCTCAAGAAGGAAGGGAGTTGAAATTCAGTGCTGACAATGACCTTTGCCCTGCCAGCTCAGCCCTGTTCTATTTAAAGTTGTGTCTCCTCTGTGGACTGTCTTGAACACTCTACACACATTCTGATCTCCTGATGCTCTTGCTGAGGGGAGAGGGGAGGGTCACGTGGGTGAGGGCACAGGAGAAGTGAGTGTTGGACTGGAAAAAGTATCATTTTGAATATTTGTATCCAATACCCAACAAACCCGATGTTTTTAAAATTCCTTTTTGATTGTGGACATTGAAGTCCCCCACCCAGAGTACATTCGTGCCCTCACCACCCTCAGAGCTTCCTCCAAGTGCTGTTCAACATGGAGGAGAGATTGATTCATCAGCCGAGGGAGGACAGTACGTGGTCATCAGCCAGAGGTTTCACAGAATCAGAGAATCATACAGTGTAGGAGAGGTCCCTCATCCGATCATGTCTGTCCCACCAAGGCAAAACTAAATCTACTCCCCATCCACTTTCCAGAACTGGGCCCAAAGCATTGAATGTTCGGATATTTCAGGTGTTGATCCAGGTATTTTTAAAAATATTGACCAGGACACCATGGGGATCTGCTCTGCTCTTCTAATAGTGTCATGGCATCTCTACTGCGCCCTGAGAGGGCAGATATCAGAACATCCCATCTGAAAGATGGTCCCTGAGCACTGAACCTCTGACAGTGTTGCACTCCCTCAGTATTGACACACCAGCAGTGCAGCACTCCCGCAGCACTCCCACAATATTGACTTTCTGACAGTGCGGCATTCCCTCAGTATGAAGCCTTTGACAGTGCAACAGTCCCTCAGTACTCACCCTCTGACAGTGCAGCACTCCCTCAGTACTGACCCACCATTAGTGCAACACTCCCTCAGTACCCTCCAATAGTGTGGCATTCCCTCAGTACTGTCCCTCTGACAGTGTGGCAGTCCCTCAGTACTGACCTTCTGACAGTATGGCACTCCCTGTGCATGGATAATTTGCTTCAGAGATAGAATCATGTAATGATGAAATCTGTAGAATGTCGAAGCAGACCATTCACCCCAATGAGTTCACACTAATCCTCCGAAGAACATCCCGACCAGATCCAAACCACTCCACTGTGCCTCTGTGTGGGCAGCACGGTGACACAGTGGTTAGCACTGTTGCCTCACAGCGCCAGAGACCCGGGTTCAATTCCCACCTCAGGCGACTGACTGTGTGGAGTTTGCACGTCCTCCCCGTGTCTGCGTGGGTTTCCTCCGAGTGCTCCGGTTTCCTCCCACAGCCCAAAGATGTGCAGGTAAGGTGAATTGGCCATGCTAAATTGCCCGTAGTGTTAGGTAAGGGGTAAATGTACGGGTGTGGGTGGGTTGCGCTTCGGCGGGTCAGTGTGGACTTGTTGGGCCGAAGGGCCTGTTTCCACAATGTAATCTAATCTAATCCCTGTAACCCTGCATTTCCCAATGGCTCATCCACCCAGTCTGCAACATGGTGAGTCTGAGGGGAGAGTGCTCCCCACTGAGGCCAGGCTGACATCTCCCGGTCCAATAGCCTGCCTTGCTTCTCCATCCCAGCCCACACTTGGAGGAATGAGACCACCTGGGGGAGCTAGAGATGTTTCCCAGCCAGAGATAGTGCCTTCAGGAGCGAGATGGAGAGCAGATGATGGGGGCAGGGGACAGTGGGGTCTGTTGTCTTGAGGTGGGGTGTGAGACATTGAAGCAGGTGATAGCATGTGCTGAACCCTTTCCCCGGAAGGAGTTTGTAAGTCGATGGGTGAAAGTGGGAGGGGCACTAGAGTAACATCTTTGTTGCTGCTGAAACCCTTGCTCCCTGCTCAGTCATGTCTGAGAGACACACAGAGACATCAGACACACAGGAGGCAGTTTTCTGTGGATGTTCTCCTGGGTCAGGCCTCATCAACACGGAGCTATGGTCAGTAACAGTGTAAGCTGTGTGGCCCTGAAAGCCTGAGTTTGCAACTCAGCTCGGAAGGACCTCAGCTCATTCGTCAAAACTGGTTCTGCCCCTCTGCAGCCTAGCCGGGCTGCCTGTGCCTTTCCACCACTCCCAGGTTTTCCCTTGTGCCACAGCTCATTCTCCTGAGGGACAGCTGTTCTCAGGCCCAGCACATGATTTGTCCCTCTGTCAGATCCTTTTCGAGAAACTCATGGTCACCACCGCCCTCTCCAAGATAAAGTTAAAAATCACACAGCACCATTCATGGGCACCGCACAACAATCAATGGACAGGAGGGTTCCCTCCCAGTTGGGGAACACTTCAGTGGTCCAGGACATTCAGCCTCGGACCTTTGGGTGACCATCCTCCAAGGTGGACTTCGGGACAGGGAGCAGAGAAAAGTGGCCGAACAGAGGCTGATAGCTAAGTTCGGTACCCATATGGAGGGCCTCAAC
The DNA here is from genome assembly GCF_037043375.1 of Chiloscyllium plagiosum. NCBI lineage: Eukaryota > Metazoa > Chordata > Chondrichthyes > Orectolobiformes > Hemiscylliidae > Chiloscyllium > Chiloscyllium plagiosum. Next base: position 99,273,910 of record NW_028270147.1, on the reverse strand, counting down.
TGGGACCTTGGGTTCATGTCACATTACAGGTGACCACCATTGCACTATACACACTCACAGATACTCCTATACACACACACACACACAGGCACTCCTATGCACACATACACATGGACACACATACATACAGACGCGCACACAGACACCCACACCCACACCCTTACAGACACATATACTCACACACTCACACATGCACCCCCTCACAGACTTAAGACACTCTGCACTCACTACACACACACATACACTTTCTCACACTCACAACCCCCAACCCAGACAGACACACACAGACAGACAAAGACCCACATGCACACATATGGTTTGTGGGGTGAATTTGTACTTGCAGGGTTACATAGTACTTTGCTCAAAAACTACATGCATTCATGAAGAACTCTGAGCTCAAAAACTGCATGAATTTATGTAAAACTCCGTTATCTCACTTTTTAGATTAGAATCAATCTAAACATCATGGCATAGAAAGAGAATACATGGGCCAACACCTTCAATATATTGTCTAGCTATCATCATTGTTCACAGCCAACCCGAGAATGTAACTTTTTTTTAAGGTTTTGTGATTTACACATGAAAGAAGTGAAACTATCACTGTATTCTAACAGATGAAACAGGCAAACGAAATAGGAGAAGCAACCCATTCAGCACCTCAAATCTGCTCCACCTTCCAATATTCTCACTTCTCACCTTCTCACTTTTTAGATTAAAATCAATCTAAACATCAGGTCATAGACAGAGAACACAGGGGGCTAACACCTTCAACACATTGTCTAGCTATCACCATTGTTAACAGCTAACCCGAGAATGCAACTTTTATTTTAAAAAAAGGTTTTGTGATTTACACATGAAAGAAGTGAAACTATCACTGTATTCTAACAGATGAAACAGGCAATCAATTTTTCAATGTATATTTTCAGTTACATCACACTGTAAATTCTTGCTATAAATTCTGTGTTATGATTGAGCCCTCCATTATCACCTGATGAAGGAGCGGCGCTCTGAAACTAGTGTGCTTCCAATTAAACCTGTTGGACTATAACCTGGTGTTGTGTGATTTTTAACTTTGCACACCGTCATCTCCAAATCCTGACTCTCCAGGATAGTTAGGGATGGGCAATAAATAGCAGACACGTCAATGTCCTCCCCATCCCAGGAGTAATCAACGTAACTGATGGACAATTCAAACAATTAAACTGGTGGAAGATGATTAAATAATTCCAGTGATTAAACTTCACCTGATAATTCCTGTATTAAGTTCAGGGTGAAGCTATCCTGAATTTAGACCAATTTTCATTGTTAACTTAATACATTTCCATGTTCATTCTTTCTCTCCAAACTGATCCTAATTTGAATGTTGCAAAAGACAAAACATTTTGTTGAAGTTTTTTGTCTTGCATGCATCAGGACAATTTACAAAAAATGCCACAGCAAAGGAAAACAATATTTAAACTGGCGTGTTCATAGTGACAACACCTCAACCGATCAGCACTTTCCTCATATGCAATATAAATGTCATGTTTTTCTCCTTTGATTGGTACTTTTACAATTGTCCTGATGAGGGCAAAATGAAAAGCTTCCAAAAACCGAGCATTTTTCAGGCTAAGTCAATATTCTCAAATGACTATTTGATCCTAATTTGCTCTTTTGCTTCAGACCTGTTCAAATTCCAAGAAGTGGGCGGCACGGTGGCACAGTGGTTAGCACTGCTGCCTCACAGCGCCAGAGACCCGGGTTCCATTCCCGCCTCAGGCGACTGACTGTCTGGAGTTTGCACATTCTCCCCATGTCTGCGTGGGTTTCCTCCGGGTGCTCCGGTTTCCTCCCACAATCCAAAAATGTGCAGGTCAGGTGAATTGGCCATGCAAAATTGTCCGTAGTGTTAGGTGCAGGGGTAAATGTAGGGGAATGGGTCTGGGTGGATTACGCTTCGGCGGGTCGGTGTGGACTTGTTGGCCTGAAGGGCCTGTTTCCACACTGTAAAGTAATCTAAAAAAAGTAATTCTGTCCCATTATGAATGGAGGACTCAGTTTACCAGCATTTACTAAATTCGAATCTCTACATCAAAATATTTTTCCTGATCTCCTTCCTGTACCTGCCTTTCTGTTTGCCGGCATTGACAGTAAATCTACATTTACTGTGTCGATTTCATTAAGATGTTTTGAATATCTGAATACCCTCCCTCCCTCCTCGAGATCCTGTTCTGGCATTTCCTTGTAACCTAGGTCCCCAATCCCTGTCCCATTCTGCATTGCCCCTCAACGAAGCCCCTAACTGTACACCATATTCCAGATGTGACCGAACCATTCTTCAGTACAGCTGTCCTGGCCACTCTCCCCTCCGTCTCCTCACTCTCAATATTCATTCCAAAATCCCATTGGCCTTTCCCATTTCTTTTATACAATTTTCTTTCCCAATTTTAAGCAATTATGTTAAAAACTGTGCATTCTATGCCCCTACTAGTCTCTGAGTAAATAAACTACTTCTGACATCTCTCCTATATTTATCACCCCTCAATTTAAACCTATGTCCCCTCAGCATCTGAGGAAAAAGGCTCTCACTGTCCACCCTATCTAACCTTGTGATTATCTTAGTATGTCTGAATTAAGACAACTCTCAACCTTCTCCTCTCTAACAAAAACAGCCATAAGTCCCTCATCCTTTCCTCATGAGGCATTCCCTCCATGCCAGGCAACATCCTAGTATATTTTCTCCGAACCGTTAAGTTCCCACATCCTTTTTTTAATGCAGTGACCACAACTATTTGCAATACTCCAATTGCAGCCACACCAGAGATTTGTACAGCTGCAGCATGACCTCATGACTCCTAAACCCAATCTCTCTACCAATAAAAGCTAACCCACCATAAGCCTTCTTAACAATCCTATCAAACTGGATGGCACCTTTCAAGGATCTGTGGACATGGACACAGGGATCTCTCTGCTCATCTACACTACTAAGAATCTTACCATTAGCCCAGTGCTCTTTATTCCTGTTGCTCCTTCCAAAGTGAATCACCTCACACTTTTCTGCATTAAACTCTGCATTTGCCACCTCTCAGCCCAGCTCTGCGGCTTATCCATCTCGCTGTGTAACCTGCAATATCCTTCAGCACTATCCACTCCTCCACAAACTTCAGTGTCATCCGCAAATTTACTAACCCATCCTTCTATGCCCTCATTCAGGTCATTTATAAAAATGGCAAACAGCAGTGGCCCCAAAAGAGATGCTTGCAGTACACCACTAGTAAATGAACTCCAGGATTAACATTATCTATCAACAACCACGCTCTGTCTTCTTTCAGCTAGCCAATTTCTGATCCAAACCGCTAAATCACCCTTAATCCCATGCCTCGGTATTTTGTGGAGAACCTTATCAAATGCCTTACTGAAGTGCATATCCATCACATCATCCTCATGCACCTGTTTGGTCACCTTCTCAATGAACCCAATTAGGTTTGCGAGGCCCGAGCTTCAGTGTTGACTATCCCCAATCAATTTATTCCTTTCTAGATGATTATAAACCCTATATCTTCTAACCTTCTCCAACACTTTATCCACAACCGAAGTAAGGCTCACTGGCCTATAATTACCAGGGTTGTCTCTACTCCCCTTCTTAAACAAGGGGACAACATTTGCTGTCGTCCAGTCTTCTGGCAGTATTCCTATAGACAATGACAACATTAAGATCAAAGGTAAAGTCTCTGTAATCTCCTCCTGGCTTCCCAGAGAATCCCAGGACAAATCCCATCCGGCCCAGGGAACTTATCTATTTTCCCACTTTCCAGAATTGCTACACCTCCTCCTTGTGAATGTCAATCCCATCAGTCTAGTAGCCTGGACCTCAGTATTCTCCTTGACAACATTGTCTTTTTCCAGTGTGAATACTGAGGAAAAATATTCATTTGCACTTTACCATGTCTGCGGACTCCACACACAACTTTCTACTACTCTCTTTGATCGGCTCTCATCTTTCCCTAGTCATTCTTTTATTCCTGATATACCTATACAAAGCTTTCGGATTATCCTTAATCCTATCCACCAACAACATCTCATGTCCCCACCTGGCTGTTCTTAGCTCTCTCTTTTGGTCTTTCCTGGCTAACTTGTAACTCTCAAGCGCCCTAACTGAGCCTTCAGGTCTCACCCTAACATAGCCTCCTTCTTCCTCTTGACAAAAGATTCAACTTCTTTAGTAAACCACAGCTCCCTCGCTCAACCACTTCCTCCCTGCCTGACAGGTACACACTTATAAAGGACGTGCAGTAGCTGTTCCTTGAATAAGCTCCACATTTCAGTTGTGCCCATCCCCTGCAGTTTCCTTCCCCCATCCTATTCATCCTAAATCTTGCCTAATCGCATCATAGTAGCCTTTCCTCCACCAATAACCTTTGCCCTGCAATATATACCTATCCCTTTCCATTGCTCAAGTAAACAAAACCAAATTTTGTTCACTATCATCAAAGTGCTCACCTACCTCCGAATCTAACAGCTGGCCAGTTTCATTACCCAGCACCAAACCCAATGTGGCCTTCCCACTCTGGGAAGGAAGGTGCTGGGATGGGTACAAACAAAAACCATGAAACTCAATGTCATGTTCACAAATGTTCTTTAGGCAAGGGATCCCAGTCATCACCCGGACTGTGACTCCAGTCTCACAGTGACGTGATTCATTCTTTACGGCCCCATGATCTGGTGCAGCAAAGAACTCAGTCCGAGCAGCTGGAGATGGGCAATAACTATGAGGCTTGTCAATGACATTAAGGCCCCGAGAAGGAATAATGCAGCTCTTTGCTGTCTGCCTTTGAGCCTCTGTTATGGGTCTCTAATCCTCTCACATTAATTCATTAAATGATGGCAATATGTGAAGTGTTTTTAGTTTGAACTGTCAGGTCTCTTTTCCCATGCCTCTCTCCTCTTCACCTCCTTCCAAATCTTTCACCAGATGTTTCCCGTGACAGCCTTGCTGTGCAGAGTGAAAGCTCTCTGTGTTCTCTGAGGCCTCACTCTGTCTGTGTCTGTCTCTTCGCCAATGTAATACAAAACACATGTTTCTAAAGCCCTGCTGAGATGTAAAGAGAGCTGAGAAAACGACAGCAACCATAACTGACTTGGTCTTGTTAAAGAAAATAATGTTTGTTTTGAAATTATATTTCTGTCAGTGAGTGACAAAGGAACGATGGGGGTCCAGGATTGCTGCAGCCTCTGCCAGAACATAGGACCCAAGAGCAGGCTTTTTGGGAGCTGCTGTGCCAATGAAGAAGATCACTGCTCATCTGGTTATGGTCTCAGCTGCATTTTCTGCCTCTCTCCCCTACCCATTATCCTCAACTGCCTTGTTCATCAAAAACCTGCCTATCTCAGCCATGACTAAACTCAATGACCCAACCTCCATTCCCATGTAGAGAAGAGAATTCCACAAACTGTCAACCCTCAGCAAGAAAACCCCTCCTTCCTTTTAAACGGGAGACTGCTTTGTCTTAAACTGGCCCTCCAGTTCTCACCTGTCCTGGAACAGGAACCATCCTCTCAGTATCCAGCCTGCCGTGTCACCTTCAGATCAGAAACTGTTAATTAGAGAGAACAAGTTGCAAGAGCGAGGCTGTTCCCTGGAAATGATTAACAGTGTTTATGTAAACTCCAATGCCAGAGTCCAAAACAAGAGGATGATTAAAATTAGAATTGGGAATGATTTCAGGAGGAACTCTTTCTGACAAAGAGTGGGGGAAATCTGGAACTTTCAATCTGAAAAAGCTACCAAGGTCGGGGATCAATGTTCATTCAATCAGGATGGTCAGGGTTACAGAATTAAGGGGGAATGTGTTCTAGGTCAGCCATGGCCTGACTGACTGACTGGGGAACCAGGCCAGAACAACCAATAACTCATTCCCACTGGAATCCAACGGAATGGCTGCTGTTTCGTTCAGATGCTCATGGCCTGGGACTTGACGTGTGGCTCTCAGCAGCGGTACCAGCACTCTATAGTCACTAGAGGGCAGCTGTTTCACTGTCCCTGAACAGAACAAATGAACTGGGGCCCTGCTCGGATCTAACTGGTTCAATCTGTAGAAATGCGGAGAGTGAGAGAGGGAGGGAGCGTGGGACAACAGCTTTTTAATCAGGATACTTATCACACCACAATGAAAATGTCCCCTGTGATATGATTGTTTTCACAGTGTGTTTTTTATTCATTTTGCGATTCACGTAGACAATGTCAGTACTGAGTGGCACAAAGTATATTTCCTCCTCTAACCCCTTTCCAACACACTCTCTCCATCTTGCTTTACTCCTTATTGACTCTTCTACAATTGTCCCTGTTCCCTCACTCCGTCCTGGCCCCAGAGGGATTGATGACCGGAGTTCATGACCCCGCACTGTGAGAAGGTTGGTGTGAAGTGAGGCCAGTGTGTTGGAGCTTGGGCTCCTGCCTCAGGCCCAGGTGTAGGTGTCTGTTAAACAATTTCTTTGGCTGCCATTGTAGTAAGAACAAATCTCTCCCTTTGCCAGCACAAAGAGAAAGTGCCGGTCAGATTCCCTGGTGTGTGATGGTTTAGCTCAATAGGAGCAGCATTTGGTAGATCATGCTGTATCAGCCTGGACAGAAACCTGGGCAAAACTCCAAATGAAAGGATGACCTTCAGTGGATCTGCTGATACAGGAAATATAGGATTGGAATCCTTGTTACTGAATCAACTCATCAAACCCAAATACAACTGAGAAAATATAAACCAAACCAATTTCCCAGGACATACGTCACAACACAGCAAGAAAGTGAACACACAGTTGCTGTTCCCTCTCTCTGTGGAGTGTCACTGTAACTGTCCCCTCTCTCAGGGGAGTATAGCTGTTCCTGTCCCCTCCCTCTTTGGGGCTATGCCATTTTGAGCATCCTTTCTGTCTGAGGATGTTACTACTCATGTTCCCCGTCCCCCACCCCTCTCTGTCAGGTTGGGAGTGTCACAGCCACCCAGTTTGTTTGTTCAGCTTACTCTCTTGTGAAGTGGGTAATCCCTGCTTCACTACACTGACCCGTGTGTTAATACCCAGCACAGATCACCCTTCATCTAATCAGAACTGTCTGGTCCCAAAACAATAACACTGACTGACTGGAGACAACCCAGATCAAGTCCCAATGAGAGTGTTATTGACCTTCACACTCAAAGCCCACCGAGGAGGTTGTTATTAGTCTCAACGTTGCCACAGGGTAAGTTCTCCCAGAGATTCATAATTCATTCGAGATTTTAAACAAGGGAGGGATGTTGTGGGGAGACAGATGGGAAGACATGGAGAGGAAACAAAACGGAGAGAGAATTGTATTTCTGTTACACTATTTATGAGCTGAGAATGTTCAAAGATATTTTACAGACAATGGAATATCTTCAAAGTCTAGACATTGTTGTAATGTGGGAACTGTGAGAGCTCATTCACCCTGAGCAGGGTCCCACAACAACAGTGAGCTATTGACCAGGACATCGGGGGGGTAGGACACTGGAGCGGAGAATGGGACAGGCTGGAAAATGAAACCCAACTGTCCAGTGAGGCCTGAGTCTGGTCCATGTAGTTATTGTTTGATGCTGTTTGAGCCTCTCGTTCTGATCTTTGCTTTCCCGCTGTTGCAGATTAAGGAGGTTTCTCACAGGGAGTGAGAGAAAGCGGAATGTAAAGTCTGCAGAACAAGTGCCATCATTTCAGAACACAGACAGGTGCCGACATCATGACCTGCTGCCTATTTCCTGGGTGATGGGCACTGAGCAGATTAGGTTGAACCGAATGGTACATCAGGTGGCTGAATGTGGGGTTTCATTCCTTTCTTAATGTCAGTGGGTGACCATCCTAGAGCAGCTGCACCCTGCTGGGGCCCGGCTTCCCGGTTTCCTTTCACTGATGACAAACTCTGAGGTTTCATCTTCAGTCTCATATTCAGGTGATACTTTTGTAGCTTTGAGACATTCGAGTTGAACATTCCCAGTCTGCCTTAGCTGCTGTGAGCACAGTACCTGCTGACTGCTCTCTGCTCAAAGCAGTTTCTGAGCAAAGACATTTTCCTGTCTCTTCTTCTTGAGGCCTGTACCTATTCCTGCATTTTCATAGCGCAACTCCTTCACTTACCACAACCACCTGTTGATGAGTAACTCACTGGAAAGTACTGATTATTTTCTCCTAACCTCCTCTCCCAGCAAGAGCTCCCTTTAGCAAGTGTCCTCTTGTCAAATCTGAACCCCTGACCAGCACAAAGACCCTTTCTATAAGACAGCAAAGAGGGATCTACGTGTCCAGGGACATGAATCACAAAATCAGCTGTATCAAGTGATGAGGACGGTCATAGATCATAGAATCCCCATAGTATGGAAGAAGGCCATTTGGCCCATTGAGTCCACACCGACCCTCCGAAGAGTATCCCACCCAGATCAACCCCATCCCTGTAAGCATACATTTCCCATGCCTAATCCACATAGTGTTCACACTCTGGAAACTATAGGCAATTTAACATGGCCAATCTACATAACCTGCATGTCTTTAGACTGTAGGAGGAAACTGGAGCACCAGGAAGAAACCCACACAGACAAGTACAGAATACGCAAACTACACACAGTCAGTTACCTGAGAGTCAAATTGAGCCCGGGTCCCTGGCTCTGTGAGGCAGCAATGCTGACCACTGAGCCACAGTGCTGCCCAGAGCCACTGTGCCGCACAGGCACGGGAGATGGAGAGTGGGAGAGTGTTAGTATTTATTGCAAAGGGTTTTAAGGAGGCCTCATCTGGAGAGCTGTGTATCGTTTTCATGTTACTTAAGAAAGGATATCAAGGGTTGTGGGAACAGGCAGGAAAGTGGTATTAAACACTATCAGATCAACCATAATCTCATTGAATTGTGAACAGACTTGATGGGCTGAATGGCCTAATTCAGCTGCTGTCATTTATGATGTAATTGTGTGAGAGACAGTTCATTCAGCTCATTCCTGGGATGGGGAGTGATCCTCGGAGAAAATATTAAATGAGTATTTTATATCAGCGTTTACTGTGGAGAAGAACATGGGATATATAGATTGAGGGGAAATAGATGGTGAAAGCCTGAAAAATGTCCTTATTTCAGAGGAGGAGGTGCTAGGTGTCATAAAGCATATAAAGGTGGATAAATCTCTAGGATCTAATCAGGTGTACCTTGAACTCTGTGGTAAGCTAGGGAAGTGATTACTGGGCCGCTTGCTGAGATATTTGTATCATCGATAGCCACAGCTGAGGTGCTGGAAGACTGGAGTTGGCTAACATGGTGCCAATATTTAAGAAGGTAGTGAGGGAAAGCCAGGGTACAGTAGACCAGTGAGCCTGACATCGGTGGTGGGCAAGTTGTTGGAGGGTGTCCTGAGGGACAAGATTTTCATGTATTTGGGAAATCAAGGACTGATTAGGGGTAGTCAGCATGGCTTTGTGTGAGAAGTCATGTCTCACTAACTTGAGGGAGGTTTTTGAAGAAGTAATGAAGAGGAATTATGATGAGGACAAAGTGATCTACATGGACTTCGGAAAGGTGTTTAACAATTGTCCTCATTTTAGTCTGATTAGCAAGGTTAGATCACATGGAATACAGAGAGAATTAGCCATTTGGCTACAAAACCGGCTCAGGACTGTAGAAGGCAGAGGGTAGTGGTGGAGGGTTGTTTTTCAGACTGGAAGTCTGTGACCAGTGATGTCCCATAAGAATTGGTACTGGGTCCTCTGCCTTTCTTCATTTATTTAAGTAACTTGGATGTGAACATAGGAGGGATAGTCAATAAGATTGCAGGTGACACCAAAATTGAAGATGCAGTGGACAGCAAAGAAAGTTACCTTAGAGTCCAATGGGATCTTGATCAGATGGGCTAATGGATTGAGGAATGGCAGATGGAACTTAATTTAGATAGATGTGAGGTACTGCATTTTGGAAGCAAATCAGGGGAGGACTTAGACACTTAATGATAAAGTCCTGGGGATTGTTGCCAAACAAAGAGACCCTGGAGTGTAGGTTCATAGTTCCTTGAAAGTGGAATCACAGATAGATAGGTTAGTGAAGAAAGTGTTTAATATTCTTTCCTCTATTAGTCAGTGCAGTGAGTATCGGAATTGGGAGGTCATGTTGTGACTGTACAGGACATTGGTTAGGTCATTTTTCAAATACACTGTGCAGTTCTGGCCTCCCTCCTATAGGAAAGATGTTGTAAGAATTGAAAAGGTTCAGGAGACATTTATGAGGATGTTTCCAGAGTTGGAGGGTTTGAGCTACAGGGAGAGGCTGAATAGGCTGGGGCTGTTTTCCCTGAAGCGTCGGAGGCTGAGGAGTGACCTTATAGAGGTTTATCAAATCATGAGGGACATGGAAAGGGTAAACAGGCAAAGTCTTTCCCTGGGGTGGTGGAAAGAGTTGAAAGGGACCTAAGGGGCAACTTTTACACTTAGCAGGAGGTGTTGTATGGAATGAGCTGCCAGAGGAAGTGGTGGAGGCTGGTACAATTACAGCATTTAAAAGACATCTGGATACGTATGTGAATAGGAATGGTTTAGAGGGATATGAGCCAAGCGCTGGCAAATGGGACTAGATTAATGTAGGATATCTGGTTGGCATGGATGAGTTGGACTGAAGAATCTGTTTTTGCACTGTTTATCTCGATGGCTCTATGATACTATGAACGATTGGACATGCTCTACACATTTGAGTTTAGAAAATGCGAAATGGTCTTATTGAAACAGACAGCATCCTGAGAAATAAAAGCAAGAGACTGTGATGCTGGAAATCCAAACCCCAAAACAGGGGTTTCTGGTGAAACTCAGTAATTCTGGCAGCATCTGTGAAGAGAGAAACAGAGTTAGGGTTCCTGAATAAGTTATACCAGCCTCGAAATGCTAACTCTAATATTCTCTCCGCAGATACTGCTGTTCTAACTGAGACCCTGACGGGACGTGACAGATGAATTCCAAGAGGATGTTGCTTCCTGTGGGGGAATCCAGAAATATGGAAACAGTTAAAAAGAGATAGTTTACTTTGAAACAGCTAAAGGACTTTGCACGATGCACAAACAGCAAACGATCTAACTTGTTCCTTTCATTTCAAACAGCTTCGATATTAAATGTAGTTAAAACTTAGGAAAATTTATGCTTAACTTCTTGCAATTTGCTGTCCCAGTGAACAGGTTCCTTTTGTTGGTGTGCTTATCTATAATGCCAGCTGCCCCGAGTCGTTCTCCCTGGCTCAGCCATCTCTGGGGGTAGCTTATATTTGTAACAATTATATTTACAACAATAAGCTGACTCACTGTTGTTGGTCTGCCAGTGTTCTGTGATCGCTCCACACTGCTGGCCCTTCATCTAGATGTTTGGAAAGATCCCAATTCTTTCCCATTTACTTCAAACTATTCGATTGTTGTCATCATGACCACATTCTGGAGAGAAGTGGGGTGTCAATAAGTGACTGCATTCTGTCCTGCAAATCTCAGTTACAGACACACCAATCACAGCATCCCGTTAAGCCAGATTTAACCGGAATATGGGAATGGTGGCCAGGATATGATCACAAATTGTCCTGACATAGCACATCCTTTCCACTCCCCACCTCAAAGCAAACCTGAAATCACCAATTGGTTTCACATTGAAATCCAACTCAAGGAGGGATGACGTGCTGCAAGGCTGAGACACACATCCACAGACATTAACTGGGGAACAGGGACACACACCTACACTGGGTAACAGTCATACCCACACTGACTGACGCACCTACAGATAGTACAGAGTTAGAGTCACACCCATACAGGGTCATGTATGCTGTGAGATCCTGGCTGATTCTCTCTCTGAACAATGCCCTCATTGAGTTCAGTTTCGAGTTGTCACAGTGAGTAACAGAGTGGTGCTGGAAAAGCACAGCAGGTCAGGCAGCCTCTGAGGAGCAGGAAAATCGACGTTTCGGGCAAAAGCCCTTCATGAGGAATAGAGGCAGGAAGCCTCCAGGGTGGAGAGACCACTCTGATCTAAACTCTGGTTTCCAGCATCTGCAACCCTCACTTTTGCCACAGTGAGTAACAGGCTAAGGTGGGAGGAATGAACCTTACGACTGCAGCCTGTGACTGGCCTAAGTTCATTTCAGGTGTTAGCGAGCAGCAGCAGAGAGTGCACAGTGCGATCCTACCAACTGGGTCTGGACCAACAGAATGAAGAGTGAATGCCTCACATTGTAATGATTGACCCCCAGCAGCTTTCAGTTTCTGTTCTGATTTGAATTTTGTAAACTTGACGGAGGCCAGATCAAAGGGATCACTTGGAAATGATTGACACTTCTCTCTCAGTCCAATCATCAGTCCAATGCCAGTCATTGACAGTCCGAGCAGCCAACCATGACACTCACTGCTGAAATGTAGCCAATCAGCTGAGAGGGAGGTGGTGCACCCAGAGACAGAGACTGAACCTTCATCTTTATTCCATTTTCCAGATTGACATTAATAGAAAAAAGACTGCAATTAACAGCCCAGACAGAGGAAGCTGCACAAATTCACAGCCACAATGGAGCTTGAGGCAAACACTTGTGGAGATTTTCTCAACAATATGAGAATCCTGTCCCTTTAAACAGTGACAAATCCTGAGGTTGGAACTGGCGACTGAGCAGGAAGGAGATCTGGTTTACTGAAGCAGAGACTTCTGAGGTTCACGTTTTTGTAAAGCTGACAGTCTTCAACATCTTTGAGGCATTTTACTTGGCAATAGGAGTCTACACTTTCCCCATTAAACACTCCCAGGACAGGGACTGCACAGGATTAGATACAAAGAAATTGTCTCTCTCCACTGTCTCAAGCTGTCTCAAGCTGTCTCAACACTGTTCCATGCAAACACTCCCAGGACAAAAAGAGCACAGGGTCAGGTGCTGAGAAAAGCTCACTGTACACTGTCTCAATGGGCTGCCTTGACCCCTGAACCTCAGAAACATCTCCGAGCCAGTCCAAAGAAGAAGAAGAGTTGAGATTCAGTGCTGACAATTACCTTTGTCCTGCCAGTTCAGCCCTGTTCTATTTAAAGTTGTGTCTCCTCTGTGGACTGTCTCCAACACTCTGCACACATTCTGATCTCCTGATGCTCTTGCTGAGGGGAGAGGAGAGGGTCACGTGGGTGAGGGCACAGGTAAAGCGAGCGTTGGACTCCCAGTCAGACCCAGAGAGGGTCAGCAGGCTGCTGACACTGTAGGTGCTGTCCGAAGCTCGCAGGTAGTTGCTGGTCTGAACCCCGTTCGAAATGACTGCACCGTCCTTCTTCCACTGCACCTTCAGCTCATCGGGATAGAAGTGATTGGGAAGGCACACCAGGGTGGCAGTGCCCTTGGCATTGACCTGCTCTGGGGAGGGGGGTAGCAGGGTCAGCTTGGGCTGAGAGTTCTCATGGCCTGAACGACAAGAGAAACAGTTTTAATCCCGGGCATTCAAAGGATTAAATGCCCATGCTCCGAACATTCACTCGGAATACAATCTGTTTGAACATTTGTAGCCAATACCTAATAAACCCAACAAAAGAATGGATATTTATTCAAATTCCTTTTTGATGATGGACATTGAAGTCCCCCACCCAGAGTACATTCTGTGCCCTCACCACCCTCAGAGCTTCCTCCAAGTGCTGTTCAACATGGAGGAGAGACTGACTCATCAGCCGAGGGAGGACAGTATGTGCCAATCAACCAGAGGTTTAATCGAATCATACAGTATAGAAGAGGCCGTTCACTCCATCAAATCTGTACCACCAACACTGCACTGCATCAACTTTCCAGAAACAGATCAATAACATTGAAAGTTCGGACATTTCTGGTGGTCCTTCAAGTACATTTAAAGGTTGTGATGCTTTCTGCCTCAGCGACCCTCCCAGGCAGTGCATTCCTGACTCCCACCCTCTGGATGAAAAAGCATTTCCTCAAATCCCCTCTAAACCTTCTGCCTTTCACATTGAACGTGTGCCAACTTGTTACTGAACCTCCAACTAAGGGCAATAACTACATTCTATCCATCCTCTCCATTCCCATCATGACCTTGTACACCTCGATCAGGTCCCCCATCCAACTTTTCTGCTCCAAAGTAAACCACCCAAACTTATCCAGCCTCTCCTCACATCTTTTCAGATGCTCCATTCCACACAACTCTCTGATGAATCTCCTCTGCACCCCTTCCAGTGCAATCACATCCTTCCCACAGTGTGGTGACCGGAACTGCACACAGTACTCCAGCTGTGGCCTAACCAGTTCTGCCCAGCTCCAACATATCCTCCCTGATCTTATAATCTGTGCCTGAAATGATAAAGACTGCACCACCACTGCTGCTGGGTCTGTCCAACCAGTGGGACAGGCCATATCAAGGGATGGTGAGGGTGGTGTTTGGGACATTGTCTGTAAGGTATGATTCTGTGAGTATGACTGTGTCAGGCTCTTGCTTGACTAATCTGTGAGACAGCTCTCCTGAATTTGGCACTCACCCCCAGATAAAGTATGGAGAATGGTACAGGGTGGACAGGACTGTGTTTAATGATGTTGTTTCTGACACCGATGTCAATGCCAAGTGGTCTGCCCGGTTTCATTCCAGTTTTGAGACTTTCCAGTGATTGTTAAAATGGAGTGCCTTGCTCGGCCATTACAGAGTCATAGAGTCATAGGGATGTACAGCATGGAAACAGACTCTTTGGTCCAACCCGTCCATACCGACCAGATATCCCAACCCAATCTTGTCCCACCTGCCAGCACCCGGCCCATATCCCTCCAAACCCTTCCTATTCATATACCCATCCAAATACCTCTTAAATGTTGCAATTGTATCAGCATCCACCACATCCTCTGGAAGCTCATTCCATACACATACCACCCTCTGGGTGAAAACGTTGCCCCTTCCCCTCTCACCCTAATCCTATGCCCTCTAGTTCTAGACTCCCCGACCCCAGCGAAAAGACTTTGTCTATTTATCCTATCCATGCCCCTCATAATTTTGTAAACCTCTATAAGGTCACCCCTCAGCCTCCAACACTTCAGGGAAAACAGCCCCAGCCTGTTCAGCCTCTCCCTGTAGCTCAGTTCCTCCAACCCTGGCAACATCCTTGTAAATCTTTTCTGAACCCTTTCAAGTTTCACAACATCTTTCCAATAGGAAGGAGACCAGAAATGCAGGCAATATTCCAACAGTGGCCTAACCAATGTCCTATGCAGCCGCAACATGACCTCCCAACTCCTGTACTCGATACTCTGACCAATAAAGGAAAGTATGCCAAATGCCTTCTTCACTATCCTATCTACCTGTGACTCCACTTTCAAGGAGCTATGAACCTGCACTCCAAGGTCTCTTTGTTCAGCAACACTCCCTAGGACCTTTCCTTTAAGTGTATAAGTCTTGCGAAGATTTGCTTTCCCAAAATGCAGCACCTCGCATTTATCTGAATTAAACTCCATCTGCCACTTCTCAGCCCATTGGTCCATCTGGTCCAGATCCTGTTGTAATCTGAGGTGACCCTTTTTGCTGTCCACTTCACCTCCAATTTTGGTGTCATCTGCAAACTTACGAACTGTACTTCTTATTAGA
Source organism: Chiloscyllium plagiosum (assembly GCF_037043375.1). Classification (NCBI taxonomy): domain Eukaryota; kingdom Metazoa; phylum Chordata; class Chondrichthyes; order Orectolobiformes; family Hemiscylliidae; genus Chiloscyllium; species Chiloscyllium plagiosum. The sequence goes on along the minus strand of NW_028270147.1, from coordinate 99,258,344 downwards.
TTAGATTAGATTACAGTGTGGAAACAGGCCCTTCGGCCCAACAAGTCCACACCGACCCGCCGAAGCGCAACCCACCCATACCCCTACATTTACCCCTTACCTAACACTACGGGCAATTTAGTATGGCCAATTCACCTTACCTGCACATTTTTGGACTGTCGGAGGAAACCGGAGCACCAGGAGGAAACCCATGCAGACACGGGGAGAATGTGCAAACTCCACACAGTCAGTCGCCTGAGGCGAGAATTGAACCTGGGTCTCTGGCGCTGTGAGACAGCAGTGCTAACCACTGTGCCACCGTGCCGCTCACATCCAAATCATTTATGTAAATGACAAATAGTAGAAGACCCAGCAACGATCCTTGTGACACTCCACTGGTCATAGGTCTCCAGTCTGAAAAACAACCCTCCACCACCACCCTCTGTCTTCTACCTTTGAGCCAGTTCTGTATCCAAATGGCTAGTTCTCCCTTTATTCCATGAGATCTAACCTTGCTAATCAGTCTCCCATGGGAAACCTTGTTGAACGTCTTACTGAAGTCCATACAGATCACATCTACTGCTCTGCCCTCATCAATCCTCTTTGTTACTTCTTCAAAAAACTAAAGGGTGGTTAACAGTTAACCTCATTGCTGTGGGTCTGGAGTCACGTGTAGGTTAGACTGGATAAGGACAGTAGATTTCCTTCCTTAAAGGACATCAGGTCTTTATGTCGATAGCTCTTTAACAAACCCCTGATCACACACCGATCAGGAGAACTTTATCCAAGAACATTGGAACAGACTCGGATCAACACACTTCAGGAAAGAGTCACATTGGATGTTCATGTAGAAGGTTCTAAATTTCATTTCGAACCTTGCTTCCCAGCACTGGGCTTAGGTCAAGGGTGAGGCTGCAATGAGTCTCAGTGTCCCAGGGTTAGACAGGATCACTGCTCCTAATGACCCCATGACCCCTGGAAGGGGAGAGTGTGTGGATAATGGGTGAGGGTCAGGATCAGGAGACTCCCACCCTCAAAGAAAGACTTACATTTGTGTAGCACCTGTCCCACACCATAGCGTGCCTTATGTCCCACATGTCTGACTGTGTTCAGCAAGATTCCAGAAAGCAGAATGGTCATGAGCAGATCACCTTTTTTTAGTGATGTTGGTTGGAGGATAAATATTGACCAGAAAACCTGGGAAAACTGCCTTGCTCTTCATCTAATAGTGCCATGACATCTCCGACTGCACTTCCCCCGACCCCATACACCTCCCCCTCCACGAACTGGAGAGGGAAAGGCATCAGGTGGCCCCATCTTAAGGTGGTCCCTTTGACAGTGTGGTGCCCCCTCAGTACTGACCCTCCGACAGTGAGGCAATGCCTCAGTACTGACCCTCCGACAGTGTGACAATACCTCAGTACTGACCCTCCAACAGTGAGGCAGTACCTCAGTATTGACCCTCCGACAGTGAGGCAATCCCTCAGTACTGACCCTCCAACAGTGTGGCAATACCTCAGTACTGACCCTCCGACAATGCAGCATTCCCTCAGTACTGACCCTCTGACAATGCAGCACTCCCTCAGTACTGCACTGCACTCTCGGCCTGGATGATGGGCTGAAATCTCTGGAGTGGGATGTGAAGCCAAAACATTATGAGTCCGAGGGGAGAGTGCTCCCACTGAGGTCCAGTTGATATCTCCTGGTCCAATATTCAGCTAGGAGGGAGGGCTTTAGATTCTTGGGATGTTGTGACTGATCCTGGTGAGTTGTGACCTGGACAGAGGTTGCTCCTGAACAAAACTGGGGACTAAGTTCCTTCTGGAGTGAATTGCAAATGCTAGTTGGGAGGGTTTCAACTGATTTGGCAGGGCTGTGGAACCAAAAGGTAATATCAGAGACGAACCCTCAGCTCCAAGAATGCTGGGTGATAGATTTCGCCAGAATGAGGAATCGTAACTTACTAGGCAGGGCCAGAGAGCGGGAGAGTTTAATCAATTCTGAACCAAAGTGACTGTGCATGTATGGGGCAACACGGTCTGTGGGAAACAAGACTGGGGAGTTACAGAGACAGATTGCCATGTGGGAATCTGATGTTTTCCCACCAACTGAAACCCAGCTCAAAGAAGGGCAAGATTGGGTTTTAAATGTTTTTGGATCCCAAGTGTTCATGAAAGATCGGAAATAGAGAAATGGTTGAGGATTGCTTATAGAGATCAGTGTGGAGCTGGAGTAAGTGAATGTCCCAGAGGGGTCAAGGACAGAATTTATTCACTCGAGGTACAGAAGAAAAAAATGTGCAATCAGATTTCACTCTGGGTCACTGACTTGTGGGAGGGATGTAGAGGAACAAATCTACAATGTTGTGCAACTTGAAATGGTTCAGAAAAGAGTTACATGGGTGTTGCCAGGGTTGGAGGATTTGAGCTACAGGGTGAGGCTGAATATGCTGGGGCTGTTTTCCCTGGAGCGTAGGAAGCTGAGGGGTGATCTTAGAGAACTTTATGAAGACATGAGAGGCATGAATAAGGGAAACAGACAAGGTATTTTCTCTGGGGTGAGGGAGTCCAGAACTAGAGGGCATAGGTTTAGGATGAGATGGGAAAATTTTGAAAGGTACCTAACGGGCGACGTTTTTCATGCAGAGAGTGGTGTGTGTATTGCAAATTAGCATTCCAAAAATCCAAATACAGTATTTATAAAATCTGGGAGCAATTTAATTTCAATTGTAACCACAAAGATGATAGCGCTTTCTTTGAAAGCTAGACAATTGTGGGATGAGAATTCAACAACCGCCCACTCTGTCAAATTGTGTTGACGACGCTCTGATCTCATCAAAATATGTTTGCAATCATATTCATAACATGTAAGGGAAGAGAAACATTGAAAACTGAATTATCACGAGTGAGGGGCCATTAAAAACTCAGGCCATGATGTTAAACTCAGACACTGATGTATCTACAGCTTTAGATTGTTAAACAATATTTGATATTGTACCAAACACTTTCTTGAAAACTTTCTGCATTGGTGATTTTATCAGTACCAGAGCAAGGAAGCAGCATCTGACACATGAATTCTAACAAAGTAAAAATAACAGACACTTTATACGGATCTGTCTCCCGAGAGTAAAATTCAACAGCAGAGATCTGTCCAGTGCTGGGAACATTTTGGACAAGTCAGCTGGTTTCCAGCTAATTACTGCAGCTTGAAAACTCCAGTATGATCAGAAAGAAAAAAGGACAATGTGCAGATTGGTGAACAGGCCCCTACACCTGGGCCTGAGGCAGGAGCCCAAGCTCCAACACACTGGCCTCACTTCACACCAACCTTCACACAGTGCGGGATCATGAACTACGGCCATCAATCCCTCTGGGACCGGGATGGAGTGAGGGAACAGGGACAACTGTAGAAGAGTCACTAAGGAGTAAAGCAAGATGGAGAGGGTGTGTTGGAAAGTGTTTAATGGAGGGAACACACTTTGTGATCCCCAATACTGACATAGTCTATGCATATCACAGAATGAACAAAACAGCACATCGTGAAGACAATCAAAAGCCACATCAAAGCACTTCTTTTTTGAAAACTCATAGCATGCAGGACATTTTCATTGTGGTGCGATCAGTATCCTGGTCTGAAAGCTGTTCTCTCTCTCAACCTCGTTTCTACAGATGGAGCCGGTTAGATCCTCGCAGAGCCCCAGTTTATTTGTACTGTTCAGTAATGTGGGGATACTGATTGGTGGCTGGGGTACACCTGATGAAGGAGCAGCGCTTCGAAAGCTTGTGATTTCAAATGAACCTGTTGGGCTAGAACCTGGTGTTGTGTGACTTCTGACTTTGTATTTTTCGGACACAGTGAAACAGCTGCCTACGCATAACTATAGAGTACTTGCACTGCAACTGAGGATTATGGGTAATGACTCCATCCATTAGCCATGAACAAACCCACAGTCACTCCAGTGGATTCCAGTGGGAATGACCTGTCAGTTGCTTCCTAGATATTACATGATTCACCACCACCTCTCCAGGGCAATTAGGGAAGGCCAACAAATAACCGACACATCAACGCCCACCACATCTCAGGAGAAATCAGAATAAATAGCGTATAATTCAAATGATCAAACTGGTGAGGCTTGACTTCATCTCTTTGAAAGACTGGAGCCTCGTCCAGAAACGGGTGAACCTGGTTTGTCAGACAGGAAGGTGGGGTGTCCTTCAGATTGATACTAGGATCAGCAAAAAATGAATTACACTCAAAGATCTAACAAAGGGCTGTCAAAGCATGCCCCCAAACTGCAGAGAACAGCACTTTAGGCTTCGTGTCCCCATCTCCATCCTTGCTTGTTGCCCTTCCCTAACTGGTGAGTGGTGGTGGTGAGCCATGAGTTTCTTGAAGAGGATCTGACAGAGGGACAAGGTCATGTCCTCGGCCTGAGCACAACTGCCTGACCTGCTGTGCTTTTCCAACGCCACACGTTTCGACTCCGAGCACAACTATCCCTCAGGAGAATGAGCTGTGGCACAAGAGGAAACGTGGGAGTGTTGGAAAGGCACCGGCAGCCTGGTCAGCCTGCAGAGGGGCAGAAACAGATTTGATGAATGAGCTGATATCCTTCTGAGCTGAGATGCTGACTCAGGCTTTTAGAGCCACACAGTTTACATTGTTACTGCCCGTGGCTCCATGGGCAATGCTCCTGCCTCATAGTCAAAATGGTCATCGGATTGAAACCCACCTCAGAAATGAGAGCACAGAATCCAGGCTGAGACTGCGGTGCACTGTTGAAAGTTGCACAGTCTCTGGCACCATCATTTGAGGCTCCACCACCACCACACCCCGACCACCCCCACCCCCACCTTACGTGGCTTGACAAGATCCCCATTCTGAAGAGATTCCCTCAGGTATCCTGCTCAAAGGTGTTTGGTATGCTTTATTTTATTGGTTCGAGTATTGAGTACAAGAGTTGGGAGGTCATTTTGCAGTTGTACAGGCCATTGGGTAGACCACTGTTGGAATATTGCGTGCAATTTTCGTCTCTTCCTATTGGAAAGATGTTGTGAAACTTGAAAGGGTTCAGGAAAGATTTACAAGGATGTTGCCAAGGATTGGAGGATTTGAGCTACAGGGAGAGATTGGACAGGCTGAGGCTGTTTTCCCTGACGCGTCGGAGGCTGAGGGGTGACCTTATAGAGGTTTACAAAATTATGAGGGGCATGGATAGGATAAATAGACAAAGTCTTTTCCCTGAGGTCAGGGAATCCAGATCGAGTGGGCATAGGTTTAGGGTGAGAGGGGAAAGATATAAAAGAGACCTAAGGGGCAACTCTTTCACACAGAGGGTGGTACATGTATGCAATGAGCTGCCAGAGGAAGTAGTGGAGGCTGGTACAATTGCAACATTTAAGAGGCATTTGGGTGGGTATATGAATAGGAAGGATTTGGAGGGATATGTTCGAGGAGAAAGTGAGGTCTGCAGATGCTGGAGATCAAAGTTGAAACTTTATTGCTGGAACAGCACAGCAGGTCAGGCAGCATCCAGGGAACAGGAGATTCGACGTTTCGGGCACAGGCCCTTCTTCAGGAATGAGCAGAGAGTGTTCAGCAGGAGAAGATAAAAGGTAGGGAGGAGGGACTTGGAGGAGGGGCGTTGGAAATGTGATAGGTGGAAAGAGGTCAAGGTGAGGGTGATAGGTCGGAGTAGGATGGAGGCGGAGAGGTCAAGAAGAAGACTGCAGGTCAGGAAGGCGGTGCCGGGCTGGAGGGATTCGGCTGAGACAAGGTGGGGGGAGGGGGGATGAAGAAACTGGTGAAGTCCAAGTTCATCCCCTGTGGTTGGAGGGTTCCGCCAAACCACAACAACGCGACGGTCGGAGGAGGAGCGTCTTATCTTCCGACTGGGAACCCTCCAACCACAGGGGATAAACTTGGACTTCACCAGTTTCTTCATCCCCCCTCCCCCCACCTTGTCTCAGCCGAATCCCTCCAGCCCGGCACCGCCTTCCTGACCTGCAGTCTTCTTCTTGACCTCTCCGCCTCCATCCTACTCCGACCTATCACCCTCACCTTGACCTCTTTCCACCTATCACATTTCCAACGCCCCTCCTCTAAGTCCCTCCTCCCTACCTTTTATCTTCTCCTGCTGAACACTCTCTGCTCATTCCTGAAGAAGGGCCTGTGCCCGAAACGTCAAATCTCCTGTTCCCTGGATGCTGCCTGACCTGCTGTGCTGTTCCAGCAATAAAGTTTCAACTTTGGAGGGATATGGGCTGGGTGCTGGCAGGTGGGATTGATTGGGTTTTGGGATATCTGGTTGGACTGAAGGGTCTGTGTCCGTGCTGTACATCTCTATGACTCTATGAATAGATTTATCTGGTCATTTGTTTCCTGTCTGTGGGACCTCACCATCTTGTCCGTGAAAGTGACTGCACTGTGCTCACAACTTTCAATATCCTGAGATGATTAACTGCACCAGCAAGCGTTCTCTCTCCATTATCATGTAAAAGGGGAGCAGTGAGCAAGTGATAATGCCCGAGGTAAAAACAATGACTACAGGTGCTAGAAACCAGATTCTGGATCAGTGGTGCTGGAAGAGCACAGCAGTTCAGGCAGCATCCGAGGACAGGCAATGAGGAAAGGTTGGAAAGGCTGGCCTTGTTCTCACTGGAGTTGAGAAGAGTGAGGGGTTTTCCTGTCCCACTGTATTCTCCAACTCCCATCTGCTTCCCTCATGGGTCATAACCTCCTGCCCTTTACTACACGATGGATTGAACTGTACAGTCCTGAGGCCTATAACTTCCATCTGGAACAAAGTCTCCAAGTATCTCTGACCCTCCCGAATGTATCATTTTTTTCAACTCAGCCTCCAAGTGGGAGTTCCTGTAGTTTTATACATTCACTACAGATGTATTTACGCTGAATCAGTTCAATTCAATAAATATATTGATCTCACTTACAATTGAAAATTATCCATTCCTTCATTGGACCAGTAATTGTCTTCAATCTCTGTTTTGAAGTTTCAGTACCTTCCATTTATTAACCTTCCCTAATGGACATGTCCTGAAGCAGTCTATTTAGACAGTCCCTCATACTAAACAATTCCCAGCTGATCTGCTTACCAGACTCCTATTCTCGTGTTTATCATTTTGCTTCATTCAAACCAAGTGCATGTGCAGGCTCCCAGCAGCTGACGTGGCAGTTCCAAATCAGTTTGGAAAAGCAAAGGTAGATTCCTTCCCCGAGTTCACCGAACTCCCACACGGACCAAACTTCCCAGCATTCCCCTCTGTGCTGGCTGCACTCAGTGCTAGCTGCAGTATTAAGGCTGCCCTGTATTAATACTGTTTCTGATTTATATCACTCCATTCTGTTGTGCTGTTGTTCAGGATCTGGGTTAAGCTCACTCATTTCTCAGTCGAGAGCTCCCTTCTTTCAGCCTGACAGAGACTTTACATTTGCAACCAGCAAGTATGACTTCAATGTTGGAATCTGTTTTCAGGATTGATGGGCTCGATGGTTTGATTCAATGAGATGAGGTAAGAAATACCTGTGACTCTTGTTGCAATCCAATCTTTTCTGTCTCATCTCTTCAGGGGTCAGCATTTTGGGTGGGTTTTAGGGGAGCTGTGTGGTGAGGTGGGGATAGGTTGAGAAAGGTAGAGAGTATGACCTGATTGGTTGATGGGAGAGATGAATCGCGCATGATGTGAAATTGAGTAATTTTGGGGAGGGGCAGCTGACAGGGATGCCCCCTGTTGCTGCGACTGTTTACCTTGGTGCTTGAACCGCTGGCAGAGACTGTCTGAAAAGACCCTGAAATAACGGCACGAAAGGTGGGAGTTGGGGAAACAAAAATCACTCTCTATACGGACAATGTCCTACTGTTCTTAGCTAACCCCAAATAGTCCATACCTCGGCTAATACAAAACATTAAATTATTCGGCAGCTTTTCGGAATACAGAATAAATTTTCCAAAATCGGAAGTCCTGCCTGTGGGGGGATTGGTGGAGGTACTGAAGCTGGAGGAATGAATGGAGTTTCCTTTTAGATGGTCACAGAAAGGTTTTCTCTATCTGGGAATTTTTATTACCCCTCACTTCCCGCAACTGTATGGAGCTAACTTTGTGTCGCTGTTTGAGAATGTAAAGCAGGACTTGCAGCGATGGGAGGGAATAACCAGATCATGACTCGGCCGTATAGCCTTGATTAAAATGAATGTTGTTCCTTGGTTGTTATATCCTGTGAGGATGCTCCCTTTGTTATTACCCAACCAGGTGCTGCGGAGGTTTGCGGGATGGCTTGGATCATTTATTTGGCACTGTCGGCACAACTTAATTAAATTTATCAAGTTGCAACGTCCATAGGATATGGGGGTGTGGTGGACCTCCCAGATCTGAGGAGATACCAAATCGGCATCCTGCTGCCATATGTACGTGAATGGTGCGTAATGACTCAAAGTCGATGTGGTTTGATGTAGAGGCCTCACAGGCGAGGTGTCCCTTCAGAAGCTTACTGTTCATGGATAAGATGAGATCAGTAGGTGCGCATTGTGAAAGTCTGATTAGCATAAATACGGTAAAGCATGGAGGATAATGCGGCAGGGTGGGGGCAATTTGCCATTCACCCCGTTAGTGGGAGCTCCAGGATTGAGACTGGGATCAAAGATCTCTGGTGTCAGAGCATAGAAGCGGAAAGGAATCCCCTGTCTGGGAGATTTATTTGAGGGAGAGGTCTTGATGTCTTTTAGCCAATTAGGTCAGAAATACGGAATCCCCAAGAGGGACCTTTTCTGATATTTCCAGGTTAGGGATTACATACAGAAGACTATGTTCTTGACCCAGCCTGACAAGTCGGAGAGAATGAAGAGTGCTCTGATGTGGGGGCAGTCTTTCAGTTAGTACCACATATCATCTGCAGAGAGGGAATGCCTTGGGGGACATGGAGAGAGTCAAGGAAATTTAGAATCAGGAGTAAGGGAAGAAATCTCATCGGAAATGTGGGAGGACGTATGAGGGGATGTAAAGAAAATTTCAATCTGCGATAAGGCACAAGCGATGCAATTGAAGATCCTCCCCAGGGCCCAAATGGAGCCAGAGAGATTAGCAAAGTTGAAGAAAGTGTCTTCCCTGAAATGATCCAAATGTAAAAACAGTATTGACATCCTTACACATTGTTTTTTGTCCTGTTACAAGATCCGCGGATCCTGGGGGGCCATAGTGAATGAGCTGGAGACAATCCTGGGAATGGAAGTTTGGGAGGATCTGGTGTCCCTCCTTTTGGGATGACCGAAACTTCCCTCTTTGGGTGAGCATGGGAGGAGGTTATTCAACATTCGTACACATTGTGAGAGGAAGGACATCCTAATGAAATGAATATCAGCAAAGCCTCCAGGTCTTGCAGGGTGGCACAGACTTGTGATGGAGCACGGCCCACAAGATTACCTGACAGTATGGGGCACCACGGAATGGAGCAATTTTATAAGACATGGCCCTTTCTAATTTACATCAACATGGATCTGTCGGCAGTACTGATTAGGGCCTTTATATCGGCACGAGGGCTGTATGTGGTGGTCCGGGGACCCCAGAGAGTTGGTGGGTGGGGGGGGTGGTCTCGTAAATACGGGTATAATCACTGTTGCTCCTGTGGACAGGAGCCTTGTTGGAGGGTGCGGCAAATGGAGTCATGTAATATAGTACAATGTAGAGCAATTTAATTTTAGTGGATTGTAATTAAGATTAGATTACATACAGTGTGGAAACAGGCAATTCGGCCCAACAAGTCCACACCAACCCGCCGAAGCTTAACCCACCCATTCCCGTACATTTACCCCTTTACCTAACAGTAGGGGCAATTTTAGCATGGCCAATTCACCTGACGTGCACATCTTTGGACTGTGGGAGGAAACCGGAGCACCCAGAGGAAACCCACGCAGACACGGGGAGAATGTGCAAACTCCACACAGTCAGTCGCCTGAGGTGGGAATTGAACCTGGGTCTCTGACGCTGTGAGGCAGCAGTGCTAACCACTGTGCCACCATGCCGCCCACCACATTAAATTTAATGTTAGTTTATTTAATTTGAGTTTGTGCTGATTTGGTTTTAGTTAAGCAAATATGAGACAACTGTATCTTGAACAACAGCCGGCGGTTTATTGACATTACTGTATTATAATATAATATTTTTTCAATAAATATTTACTAAAAAAAGAGGAACATTAGGGAAAATTAACAGATAGAAGCAGCATGCAACAGAAATGATCAGGAGTGATGAGAAAGGAGGGAGAAAGAGAGATTCCTGTAGTATGGAGAGAGAGAGAGAGAGAGCGAGAGTGAGAGAGAGCAAGAGAGAATGAGTTCTGAAGGAGAGAGAAAGAGAGAGAGAAAGTTCTGAAGAAGTTCTGAATCAGTGCAAGTGATCTCAAAAGCTGCTCAAAGTTTGCAACTTTTTCCTGAAAACGAATATCACAAATACAGTCCATTTACATGAATAAAAATCAATTGTCCTTTCTGAAATAATTTAGATTAGATTACGATTTAGATTACATTACAGTGTGGAAACAGGCCCTTCCGGCCCAACAAGTCCACACCGCCCCGCCGAAGCGCAACCCACCCATACTCCTACATTTACACCTTACCTAACACTACGGGCAATTTAGCATGGCCAATTCACCTGACCTGCACATCTTTGGACTGTGGGAAGAAACCGGAGCACCCGGAGGAAACCCACGCAGACACGGGGAGAACGTGCAAACTCCACACAGTCAGTCACCTGAGGCAGGAATTGAACCCGGGTCTCTGGCGCTGTGAGGCAGCAGTGCTAACCACTGAGCCACCGTGCCGCCCATTTAAAACCAAAAAATAAAATCAAGACTTATCATAATGAAGTAAGTGCAAGTATTTAAAATCCTCAATACCTCTGCCTTCCACTTCAGTCATGCAGATATAGTCCTCCTCACTCAGAGGGAGTATTCAGTGTCTGATATCAGCCATTGTTTCAACTCTCAGAGCTAACATACACCAAACACATATCATTGCACCACTAGATATACTTTTTAAAAAGGGAAATGTAGGTGTAAATACAAATACAAAATTGAATGTGCAAACTTCTTTGAATTCAAGTCTATGCTACAGTTTGGATAAATAAATGGGTTTGGGTTGTATATAAACAGGTAGGGAGAAAGATTGGCACTTCTGGTATCCACATCCTGCCAGTCGGCTGACGCCAGTAAGGATCGATATCCCAAACCAGCTACTTATTGAGGAAATTCTATGCCAGATGTCAAAACTCAATCAGAGAGAGGAGTTCAGAGGCCGAGGTAGATTCTCTTCTGCTCGGGGCATGAGGTTTGGTTTCCTTCTGGAGTCCACAAGTTGGCCGATGGCATGGCCCGTGTTAGGATAACATGAGTTTTAACTGTTGCCCATGAATCTGATTCAGTACATTTATTGTGTCTTTTATCAGAGCTTCAAAAATATCATCTGCCAACTGCATCTTCACACAAAGCTCATCCTCAACATAATTCACCCATTGGGCTTCCTCCTCATAAAGCTCTTGAACCTGCCAGAAAAAACAGAGGAGGTGTTATTGTTTTTATATCAAGATTTATTTGTTACAGCTCTTTCCTTTCGTACCAAGCAGTGTTTGCCCTAAAATCACTCAGACTTCAGGCCTCCCACTTTCCTTGTGTCCAGGATCACACAAGTGGCCATTCCCACACAGCAGTGGAGCTTGGACAGGAGTTCTGGAGGGCTCACTGTGAGATCAATGGAGAGTCACTAGTTATTCTTGTACAAAACAATACCAAGGCTGGGAAGGTTAAGGAATGGCTACATAAATTAGGTCTGACCTGAATATTTCCAGCATTTTTTACTTTTATTTGATAAACGAGGCCTGCGTTCTCTTGAGTATTGATGACTAGGGGATGGATCGATAGAAGTGACTGAGATGATTAAACGATTTGACAGTGAAGGAAGTGAGAAACTAATTCCTTTAGCGAGGCATGCCAGAAATAGGGCATGCAGGAAAATAAGACTTAGGTTGGTTAGGGGGTGATGTGAAGAAGCCTTTTGTCACACAAACAATACTAAAATAATCGGGTTCCCTCTGGCCTTAAAAACTATTGTGACTGTTACAGCATTTCAATATGAGTGTTGAGAAATATTTGTAAGGTCAAATAACAGTTAGGAGCAATTAGGAAATCAATATACAGAATTAAGATACAAATCAGCTATGATTAGGAGTACGAGAACAGACTGAAGGGTGCTGCTGGCTTAATCCTGTTCCTACCTGGTTTTGAATTTGATTCCAACGTCACAACTCCTCAAACCAGTGAGATCAATCACCAATGTTGCCAGTAACATAATAAACGAGTTTTACTCAGCACGCACAACCAGAAAGGAATACCCACCACAAGGAAAGAGCTGGTGAGTGTAACTGAATTACATGTTGTAGCTTTAGGCTGGCCCTCTGCCCTTGTGTAGCTGTGGCCTGACGGTATCACTACTTGAGCTGATGCAGAGCAGAGACTTTCAACCCTTGCCTAATGGACACGCACTATCAGCTGGAAGTGTTTGATCCAAAGAGGGAAAAAAAGCAATGATTTGATTTTTTTGGCATATCAAGCACCCAATTTTTTAAAACTTCAGTGTTGGGATGCATGCTGCCGCCCCCCCCCCCATTTCTCCACGGAAAGATATTTTTCTTGAAGTGCTGCAGCCTACGTGTTGAAGGTACTCCCACAGCACTGCAAACTCAGGGATTCCAGGAGATTAAACATGTAAACATAAAAGGAAAGGTGATATCTGACCAAGTCAAGGTGGTGGTGTGGCCTGAAGATAACGGTGTTCTTACAGACCTGTTAAACTCATCAATCTGCTGACACATGTTGTGCTGTGACACACCAACACATGGGGACGACTGGAAAGGTCTGCAAAAACTGTCTTCTAATTTTTTTATACTTTTGATTTTGGACTCAGATGGGAATAAAGCAATTTTAAAACCCAAGGATTGTTCAGGGATTGCTGGCACTTCACAGTAGCAAGTTCCTTGACATGCACTAAGTGCTACTCACACAGTTCAAGCAGTATTAGATGGCTTTCAGACAAGCTGCAGCCAAGGGCTGTGTTCAACGGGAGCTTCAGTCAATAGTAAGTAGCTAACTAGTCACTAGGCCACAGACAAATATCCTTTGGACAAAAACGGAGATTGGCTCCCAGGTAACTGATCAGCTGGGGCTGTATACAAATGAATTGAGAAATCACCAGATCTCCACAAGTTAAGGATCTGTCTCTGCAGTAAAAAGCCTGAAGAAAACCAGCTTCTTTTCCCTTCAGCACTTGCTGTAATCTGTGGCTATTAATTAATAAGTTACAGACTTGTACATGTGTGAACTAGTCACCCTGTGCCTTCTGAAAACCAATGGAAGCATCTGGAGAAGGAAGATAAAGGAACAGCATTCTGATCAGCACAAGGATTATCTCAGGAAAAGCCATCAATAGGTAACATTGGAAGTACGTTCCCAGTCTTTCCCTTTATGCAAAACACCCAGTGCACTTTGTCCCTGTCTTTCTGTCTGTGTATGTGTAATGAGGAATGCATGTGGGAGGGGTTGTTAGTTTTAGTTAGTAGTTATATGCCAGTGGTTGGTAATTATTTGCATTTTTTTGTAACAAAATGTAACTCTTGTTAAGCAAAGAACCCTGACCTGTACTTACTGTAAAACTGGGTCTAAAAGACAGGTAAGTGAGGAACCAAAAGAGAAAATGCTAGAAAATCTCAGAAGGTCTGGCAGCATCTGTAAGGAGAAAAAAGAGCTGACGTTTCAAGTCTAACTGACTCTTTTCTCTCATTACAGATGCTGTCAGACCCGCTGAGATTTTCCAGCATTTTCTCCTTTGGTTTCCGATTCCTGCATCTGCAGTAATTTGCTTTTATTAGGTAAGTAAGGAATTCAATGTACTTCTGAATTTCTTTGAAACTTTTGTGGCAACTAATGAAAAGCTGGTATTGAGTTTCAGCAAATTACTCCAGCGAGGGCCAAGTTTTCAATTCAGTCAGAAAGTTGAAGCATTTTCTGGACAAATGCAGGATAGCCAGACAGGTAAGCCAAAGACAGATAAAGCCTTTGTCATTTGAAATAATAGAAAATTCAGATGTACAATGAGGTGTTCATAATTGTGATGCAGTGGTACAATATAAAACTGAACAGTTCCTAAACTGAAGCACTTACCAAAATATGGTCCACCCGATCACGTTGTTTGTTGCCAAATTTCTTCAACTTCTGCCAAGCCGTCTTCTGATGTTGCTCTTCGTTCAACCCAAATAACTTTAAAACTTCATTAGAAATGAAGATCTGTGGGTAGAAGCACAGGAGAAATGGCAGCTGTTGCACACACCCTAAATACAGACCAAACCACCCCCAATCCATTAGCCTTCCCTAAAACTACTCAATGAAGACTTTGATGCTTCGACCTTCTAATTCTTCCCCCATTCTGAATTATGTAAAATTGGATGGAACTCAAAGCATGTTCAATGAAACAAAAATCTGCGAAATGCTTTAAAACTTAATTATAATTGAAATGAATAACAGTAGTGAGATCCAAAAGCACAGACAATACTACTTTAAGGTAACATGCGATGCTCCCAAATTGAGAGAAGGTTTGACATTTTCCCTTGCCTAAGACCTTGGCTGAGAAATGATTAATTATTCACTGATTGATTTACTGCATTTCATAGTTCAGCACTTTGCCTACAGCATCTTCGAAGAAACCTCTGCTTTGTCAAATTCCAAAAATGTTCTGCCTTTAATTGAATGTAGGCAGCTAACTGAAGATCAGCGCTGTGGGAAGTCTCACAATAAATATTGGGGCTGACATGGATTCATACAGCGCACCCAGCATTTCAAGAAGGTCAAATAATTCTCAATTTAACAGATGAGTGCTTCAAAGCTATATGACCTAACCACTGACCACTGCCTCACATGGCTCCAAGCAGGAAGATTTTGATAGGTTTCTCGGCTAACACTGTCAAAGGCAAGTAACATGCCCAGAAATGTTGGTGTGGGAAACAGCTCAGACTGAAGATACATTAGAGTCGAGTTATAAAGACAAAACAAAGGAAATGAACAGTCCCAAATTTGCTCTGTGAATGAAAAGCTGATTTACACATGCCCATTCTCAGTCCCTGGCAAAGTGCAACACTTCACAAACTGTGCTCAAAGGGAAGTCAGGCTAGACAATGAGCAGCTTGATGTTGACTTTAGACCGTGGTAAAAAGTTCACATTGCAGTGTTTCAAGTCTGAGTTACTGGGAGGAGTGATCCAGTGTACACTTCAATGTCAGTGCCACAGTAAAATAGAAGTTGCATTGTTGTAACAGTAAAGAACTTGGTCTGCGTGCTGGACAATACTTTGTAACCAATGCTCAAGTCACCCACCTTAACCTCAAATTGTCAAAAACAACTTGCAAACATATATAACTTTTCACACTTGTACCATGTTGTTCCCAACCTTTGAAGTATAGCCACTAATTATAATATCGTCAAAAGCTGCAACAAATTTTCACACAGCAAGTTACCACAAATTAGAGAAATGGTTCAGTAAACATTTAGTCATACAGACTCATGTCGTAGATTGACCAGGACCATGAGGGAGAACTCCACTCCTCTTCAAAGTAGCACTAAAAATCTTTTTTAAAAAACTCTTGCCTAATCAGATAAGAACAAAGGCCACATAAACAAAAACAATTTAAGCCACGTTAAGTTGCATAAGATCTTAGAATACTTTGGTCAATTTTGGGAATCTCAACATCGTGCAAATTCTCAAGATGTTATCAGGAAAAGAGGTACAAACATGAGCACAGATTGAGAAGTTCAACCTTTAAGGCTTTCTTTATCTGAAAGTTATGGAATGACCCATGATTCTAAATTCTAGATTCCAGATCAAGATTCTAGAGAGTTTTAAGTAGGTGAATAATAATCAAATCTTGTATTATCAACCAATGGAAACAGCAATAGAAAGACTGAAACGATAGAGAAGAATTTGAAAAAAAGTACTGAGTGGCTGGAAGGGACACGATATATTATGTAAATAGAAACAGAATCTGCAGATTCTCAGACTGGGCAAAGTTATGACAGATGGGGTTAAATGGATAACAGTATGATGATGATGAGGATGATAAATTAATAATGGGAGAGTACAAACAGTGGAGGAGAAAGGGACTTTGGATTTTTAGGAAAGGGGCAAAATGGTAAATTGAATTCAATACAGTCATCAGGATCGAGATAATGTTTTTAACATGCTCTGTTATACATATCATCAATCAGAGCTGCTGTGGAGCACTCTTCACCCATACCTTTCTTGCTTAACTAAGAAAAAATAATTTTGTTTTCAAATGCAAAATCTGGGTCTCACCTCACAATAAGCTCTTCTGCTGACACTCTCTTCATCCTTCCATTTATAATTCCCAAAGTCTGGGGGTATTTGCAAATCCCCCAGATCATGGCCAAGTTCCTGCCATTTGCACAGCTCCTCAGCCGCTGCATGAACCAATGTCTCAATCTCTACAGCATCTTCAGCAAAAGCAAAGTTAATTTCCCCTTGGATTTTTCTGGTCTGACGTAGTTTCTGTTGAAGATCCACCCAATGGATGTTAACAGGTCTCCTTACAATCAAATTCAACTTGGACACTAACTCTTGGCGACACTTCTCACAACCTGTTCAACAACTTTAATCAAACCTGCTGAACCACTGACAAAGCCTCACGCAATGGACACGCTGACCACTTGGGAGCCACAGTATCACCGAACACATCAATTCCTCAGACCTGCAGTATCACCGTACACACCGGCCGATCACACAGCAGAACTATGTGGGCAGTCAGTAACGGTGAGCATGGTTCGAACCATATTGAGGAAAAAGCCAAAATGAGAAGCTGGAGACTAAAAGCTTGCAAAAGATGTGCATTTGAAAGACAGGAGAGGAATGGGATTTGGAAATGAATTCTGCCATCGGGCTACTATACATGGTCATGATTTAGGTTAACTCTGGAAGCGAAATGAAGACCACAAGAGGTTGAAGGATGATGTTAGACTAAAAGTCACATAGAGAGACAGGGATTCATCATGAAGGGCTTTCTTAAATGTGCAAATTAGATTGGAGATGTTGAAAAATTGGGAGGCAAAGGTCAATTAAGGACAGTCTGATAATTTTCAGAATAAGCGCTCTTTCCAGACGTTTGGAAGTGCTCACATTCATGGAGTATAAGGACAGAAATCTGACCAGAAGAGGATGGAATGGTCAAGTCTCTGGGTGAGAGTTGTGGATGATGAGGCAGGAGGCATGTAACTTTCCAGAGACAGGTTTGTGATTAGTAAATGCTGGGTTTACTCAACGCTGGAACATGCTGCTGAGATATAAAGGGTGTGGACCAGCTGAGGATAGCAAATGAGAGGCTGGAGTGGCAAAGGGACACAGCTGGAGAGTCAGAAACAGGCAAACCTGTTGGAGTTGACTTTTCTTTGTT
This sequence comes from Chiloscyllium plagiosum, assembly GCF_037043375.1. Classification (NCBI taxonomy): domain Eukaryota; kingdom Metazoa; phylum Chordata; class Chondrichthyes; order Orectolobiformes; family Hemiscylliidae; genus Chiloscyllium; species Chiloscyllium plagiosum. Next base: position 99,240,852 of record NW_028270147.1, on the reverse strand, counting down.
GAATACTTCAGTGGTGTGCAATTTTTTCTGAAAAGCTGGTGACATTCTTTCTCCAATTTAGACAGGTGCAACATGACTGAAGTTACAGACCAATGAAATCAAACTTGCACAGGCATTCAGCTCTTACTGTTCAACTTCAGAGATTCCAAAGGAAACTGACAGAACGCGATGTTAACAGACAATCTACCACACCGATGCTGACTTAATTCTGGGCTGTCGGCCTCAATTACAGTGACAATACAGTAATAAGCCAAACGAGAGGGAAAACCTCCTGTGACAGAACTCATGTCATCATCCCACCATGCAAGGTGGTGGAACTTGCAAAGAAAACTAGATTCTTCCGTGTTAACAAAGTGGCCACATAGTCTTGTGTAAACAACGTCCAAGCTCTCACACTGATTACAACTTTTGCTGCTTCTCAACTCTGCAAGTGATGTGCAACCAACAGCAGTGAAAGGAATTCAAATCTGAAACTTCAGCCTCCCTCGAGAGGGTGAGTGGGAAACTACACTGGGCTATTGTGTCAAGGTACCATTGAGAAAGATGATAATTCCAACATCTGAGCTATGCTGATTAAATGGATCACGGCAGATGGTTGGGAAACGTGATTTCCTTGAATGAATGAGACAGGCAAAATAAAAGGCCAGGTTTACACCTTGCTTCTTCTGCATGAATCCAGACTGATGACATTTACACATCAATACATCACCTCACACGTGCCATGACAATCAGCGATACCAAAGTGCACTTGAAAGTAGTCAGAACTACAGTAAATGCATTACTGTCTCGAAGAGAAAACAAACAAACAAGAAACAGAGGCTAACATTACCTTTCGATTTGGGAATCTTCTTCCTTGCCTCTCTCTTTCCCATGAGCTCCTTGTCCCAAGCAGCCAGAGCCTGATTTTCCAATTGCTGGATCGCAGCTTCCTCAGCATCGAGCCGCCGCTTCCACTCCAGCAGCTCCTCTGCATGTCGTCGCCGATGCATCAGCTTCTGCTCCCGTTCAGTGAGGAACCTGATGGACATGCAAGCAGGACGGGGGAGAGAGAGAAAGGAAGTGTCAGCTAGCTGCCGATATTCATTTCTAAAATCGGACATTAACCTGCAGCTCAAAATGTATAATTCTTACTTTTTAAATTCAACACTGTTTGGGTTATAGTTTCACAACACAAACAAAATTCAGGGCAAGGTCTCCTTGTACACTTCACACATCGTAGAACATTGCAGCACTACTGCATGTAAATAGGCTCAGAGCAGTTAATCAACACATTCAAAAGGATTTCCTCCAAGTCTGCTGATGCAATATTAGTCAAAACCATCAATTTCAATGTGCAATGCTGCTCTTAAAAAAAACTTCAGTCTGACACAGATTTCCCCACCCCACTGCAATTGGTAACCTGGCCCGGCCCAGGGATTGGTACTGGGACATTAGTGAACTGTGATCTCAAAGGAAGCGAGCAAACAAAATTCTGATAGCCTGGTCCTCACAAGTTTAGAAAGAGGTTTGAGACAAGTCAGATGCTAAGCCTTCTTGCATTTGGCTCAATTGCACTTCCTATTTACAGTACAGTGTTTTGCAAAGTGTAAAGAATTATGTCTTTTTGCCTTAGTGGGGGATTTTTATCCTAATTTATCACAGTTGCTGCCTCTCGCTCCCCAAGTCAAATTATTAGCATCTGTAACAAAACAAAGAACCGCAGATGCTGAACATCTGAACCAAAGAAACAAAGTGCTGGAGAAACTCAGCAGGTCTGACAGCATCTGTGAAGAGAAAGAAAGGTTATGTTTTAAGTTCACTAACTCTCTGTCTGAACAAACAACAGGTCACTGGACTTGAAGCATATAACATCTTTTTCTCTTCAGTGATGCTGCTGGACCTGAATTTCGCAGCACTGCATTTTCTATAAAACTTTATTCATAAAACAGAACGGAAATATACTAATCTGCAAAAGTGAGTCAAAAGCGTAAACGTGAGCATAGTTTCCACACTTGTGTTACACAAGGATACCTCAGTTTAAAAACAAGATTTAACTCAAAGTAGCATTCCATCTCAAAATGAGCCAAGTTACACCAGTAATAAAGCTCACCCACCCAATTAGGCACTTCAGCACAACATCCTGCAGTGTTGGACACAGCCACCTTTATCAAAGAATGATCACATGTCACAAAATTGTCGGCCTAGAGCATGTCTCTTTAAAGGAGCTGAAAACAAACTCTCAATTTTTGCGAGATTTTTTGATCATACCTAATTGAACACTTAAATCTCAGAGAATAATCTTTGCTTTTTAAAAATGTTTGTTGGACACATCCCACATCTTGCTAAAGGTTCGGTTAGGTCTGATCCATAGAGACAAAGGACAAGCAAGCATCACACTTTCCATTCACTTCTACAAAGGGCTAGCATCACATTTCTTCAGGATTTAAAGAATTTTGGAAATTGTTTGTAAAATCAATGATCACATGAAAGAAGTGGACAATAAATGTATGCAATAAGAGTGAAGCCTGCGACAGCAGATTTTTCTTTGGAGGGCAGTGTGCCTGCTTTCCAAATTCTGGGAGCAGATACATTTACAAGCTATATTGGCATACAGTCAAGTTCCTTACTGAACAGTGACAGGATTGGACAGAGTCAGCATGGATTTAAAAGAGGGGAATCATATTTAGCAAATCTACTGAAATTCTGAGGATCTAATGAGTAGAATTGATAAGGGGCAACCAGTGGGTGTTACTTTGACTTCAGAATGCTTTTGATCAGGTCCCACATAAGAAATTAGCATATAATGTGAGAGATTGGGGGGAGTGTATTTGCATGGACAGAGAGCTAGTTGGCAGACAGGAAACAAAGAGCTGGAATAAACAGGCCATTTTCTGAGTGGCAGCCAGTGACCAGTGAGGTACCGCAGGGATCAGTGGTTCAAACCCAGTTATTCACAATATATACAAATGATTTAAATGAGGGAACTATTACTATTTCTAAGTTTGTGGGTGACACAAAGCTGGGTGGAAGGGGAAACTGTGAGGAGGATGCAGAGATGCTTCAAGTGTGATTTACATAAGTTGAGTGATTGGGAAAATGCATGGCAGATGAAAGATAATTTTGATAAATGTGAGATTTTTGGTTGCAAAAACAGACAGCGAGATGATCTGACTAGATTAGGAAAGGGAGAGTGACAACAAAGGGTGTCTTTGTACACCAGTCACTGAGAGTAAGCATGCAGGTGCAGCAGGTGGTGAAGGCAAATGGGATGTTGGCCTTCATGGTGGGGTAGGCCAGAACCAGTGGTCATAGTCGAAAGGATTAGAATAGGTTAGGCTATTCAGAACTGAGATAAGGAGAAATTTCTTCATACAGTGTTGAACCAACAAAATTCTCTGCCACAAAATGTATTTCAGGACAAAACATTGAATATTTTCAAGGGTTAGATATAGTTCTTAGGGCTAAAGAGATCAAATAGTATGGGAGAAATTGGGACTAGGGTATGGAGTTGGATGATCAGTCATGATCATATTGAATGACAGAGCAGGCTCAAGAGGCTTATTATTATCTTGCTTTTCATGTTACTAACAGCAAAAATATACAAATACTTCTAAAACATGTTAATTGCTTATCTGGATCACAAAAGAAAAAGCTTATTCTTTTTTACAGCCTCTTTAAAGGTTTACACAAGCATGATTATTACAAAGTTCCAGTGGTATTTAATTTACCCTGGGAGAACGTGCTAGTTTGTATTAGCTTTCCAATATTACAACATTCACACAACAAACATAATTCACACTTCAAATTCTGCAATATTTTTCAACGATTTCACTAATTCTGGGTGAATTTCTTTCAGAAATGTAGTACAGCCGACATGTAATCTAAACATTCACATCACATTGTATAAGACAAAGAGATCTTCAATTAAACTGGATTATCACAAAATACTATTCCATTGCTGCAAAATGACAAAACCTTTTCCTCTCTCATGATTATTTAATGAATAAATATTCAGTTAGATGCAGCGTTCTAAAGAAAATACTATTTAGAACAGGAAAAATTTATAGCACAGTCTCTGGAGATTGTGTACACAGCTGCACTGTACCAAGGGGTATATTTGTGTTACTTGCTTTCATTGAAGATAGTTTCAAGGAATAAGAGTAGTGCCAATGAAACCAGCATTTGTTGCTCATTCCCAATTGCCCTTCAGTGGTGGTATGCTGCCCTCTTGAAGTACACCCACAGTGCTGTCAGGATGTGTTCCAGGTTTAGTGATATAATTCCAATTCAAAATGTTATGCAGCTTGGAAGGGATTTGGGAGGTGGTAGCATTAGTAAGGGAGCAGTAGCTCCCATTGTCTTTAGATGGCGCGGAAAATGGGTTTGGACGGTGCTGTAAAAAGAGCCTTGGTTACTTGCTGTAGTGCATCTCATATCTGGTACACACTGCTGCAAATGTGTGCCATTGAGGAGGAAATCAATGGGTGGAGTGTCAACCAAGTGGGCTGCTTTGCTCAGGACAATGTCAAGCATTTTCCTTGCTATTGGAGCAGTACTCATGCAAGCACATGGAGAGTATTCCATCACTCTCCCAAAAAGTGCCTCTCAGGCTTTGGTCAGTTAATCATCGCAGAACACCCAGCTGTTGAGCTGCTCTTGCAGCCAGAGTATTTATGTGACTGATCCAGTTAAGATCCCAGGTAAGTTACCCTGCCATCAATGCCAAGCCCTTTTCTCTTGAAAACTGAGCAGGAAGAAGATGGTATATTAATCCCATAACAGATCCTGTACGGTAGAAATACCAACAGTCAACTTGCAAAAACACTAATCCAAAGCAAAAAGAGGGAGATGTGATTATCTTTTCTGTGGGAGTCCACGAAGGAGCTGCAGAAAAGTATTAAAGTAACAAACTTAATTTTGAATGCAGTTTAAAACAAAATAAAAAAGGGGAAATCAAGTAGCTCTGAAGCAAGATTAAATTCAAATTAGAAATCAATACAGAATTCCTGCCACTGCTAAACTCATCCAAAATGCTCCTGAGTTTGTCCAGTTGCTACTAAATGCAGCCCTGAGCACTGAATATTATTTCTTATTGGTACTTTCAATTTTTAACAAAGATTTGAGATCTGACAGCACTATTAAACTGACAGGCATTTTAACAAAAGTAGCTGCATGTAGTTGGAGATACTCATGTCGACTGTGATGGTTACATGCCAATCAAGTTTTCACATCCATAAGACAACCTCATATGTTCACCAAAGACACATTTGCAGTCTTAAAGAGGCACTGCCATCTGAAAGTTCAAGCTTACATTTCAAATTTCAGATTTCTTAAAGCTACATTTATCAAGATTAGTGGGCTGCTAACTCTGCCAGACTATTTGCGAAAGTCCAATTCAACGTTAAACAGGGTATTGTATCCTGTTCGCATGAGCAGCTCAAGATTGTTTGTGTAACTTCAACTTCTTGCTTTCACAGTAATACCCCTTTAAAAGCAGGTTCCAGATTAATTATAAAGTCTGCAGTATATTGCCAACTAGCTGCTTTCTGCATCTATGTGAAGCCACAACAAAGCCAAAGGAATGCACATTTCTCTACACAATTCGTTTCCCTTGACCCTCCACCAACCCCCACATCATCCACATGCATGTGACGAAACAGAGCATGCTCGATCAGTGAGAAGCAGAGGTTGCACAGTACCTGACCAGCTGGTTGTAGATGTACAGCTGGAATTTGGGATGTACGTTGGGAAAACAGACACTGAGGGAAGCCCAGTGATGAGACGTTAAGGACAGAGAAGTAGTGGTGACAGGAGAGCAATGTTTACAACAAAAGGAGCAAAACAAGAAAAACAAAACAGCTGAGTATCATCCCAAAATTGCTTTATCTTAAGATACTCAAGAAAACCTTACATTCTTCAGGAGAAATTCCAAATATTCCATCAAAACATTTGTAGCCAACCTCCCTACACCTCTACCTCAACACAACCCCTTCTGCTCGGATTCATTAACTTCAAATGGCAACAGAGCTCATCAAAGCCAACCCCAGCTCCATTTCTCTTTCTGACTTAGATAGTGGGAGAATGTCAAGCACTGCCTTCCTAACAGCCCAACCACAGCTTACAAACCCTTGTTTAATGTTGTAATTATTGCTGCCTGCACCACCAACACTGGCAGTTCATTCCATACATGTGTGAAAAAGTTGCCCCTTAGGTAACTTTAAAATTTTTCCTTTCTTACCTATGCTCTCCAGTTTTCGACTCCACTATCCTGGGAAAAAGATCACGGATATTCACCCTATCCATGCCCCTCATGATTTTATAAACTTTTAAGGTTACCCTTCAGCCTCTCCCTATAGCTGAAACCTTCAACCCTAGCAACATCCTTGTAAATCTTTTCTGAATCCTTTCAAGTTTCACAACACACCAGCACTGAATGCATTATTCCAAAAGTGGCCTCCTGTACAATCATAACAGGACATGCCAACTCTTATACTCAATGCACTGACCAATAAAGGCAAGCACACCAAACGGTTTCTTCACAACCTTGTCTGACTGAAACTCCGTCTTCAAGGAACAAGGAACCTGCACCCCAAGGTCTCCTTGATCAGCAACACTGCCCAGGGCCTTCCCATTAAGTCCTACCCTGATTTGCCTTACCAAAATGCAGTACCTCACATTTATTTAAATTAATTAGATCAGAAAAAAACATCAGTAGTCTAGCACATCATCCCAATATAATTATTTATTAAATATGCTAAACCTGAATCAAACCTTGCTTAAACAACACTTGGATACTGTGTGCAGGCTGATCATCATACTATAAATAGAAAAAGGGGAAACTGAAGTGGGTACACAGACAAGATTGACAAGGTTGGTCACAGAAATGTGTGGGTTCACATGTCAGGAAAGGGTTAACAAGCTACATCTCTTTCCCCTGAAAGAAGGCCAAACAGGGACATAATAGAGGTCTTTAAAATGTTGAGAGGGTTCAGCAGACTGGATACAGACAGAATGTTTCCTTTCTCAGGGAAGAACATACCTTGAGGCCACAAAGTAGTCACCAAGAAATCCATCAGGGAGATATGGAAGTTCTGCAGAATTGGATTACAGCAATGAAGACTGCACAGGGAGTGGTTGAATCAAATATCATACGGGTGTTTAAGGGGAAGATAGACAAGATTAGAGGGAGAAAGGAATAGAGGGTCAGGGTAATAGATGAGCAAAGGTGACAGGAGTCTCAAGTGGAGCAGTAACACTGATGTGAACTGATTGGAACAAATCATAGAATCCCTCAGTGTAGAAACAGGCCATTTAGCCCATTGAGTCCATAATGACCCTTCGAACAGCATCCCACCCAGGCTCACTCCCCTTCGCTATCAGTGTAACTCTGCATTTCCCATGGCTAATTCACCTAGCCTGCATATCGCTAGGCACTATGGGCAATTTAGCATGGCCAATCCACCTAACATGTATATTTGTGGACCGCGGGAGGAAACCCATGCAGACACGGGGAGAATGTGCCAACTCCACACAGTCACCTAAAGTTAGAATCAAACCCGGGTTCCTGCCACTGTAAGGCAGCAGGCTCGCCATTGAGCCATGGTACTGCCCTAGTAAGACCTGTTTGCATCCTCTGTAGTGTACTCAATTGCCTTCATAGGATAAAAAAGCTTACACAATGATGTCAAGCTGATAATTCCACCAGGAAAAACAATTCCTGCAACATTTGCATGTACCTCCAGTTTCCCAACACACTCCACTGAAAGGCAAAGCAAGCTTTGCACTAGTGAAAGTTTTCACATTGCAATCCCATTCTGAGACTGTTGCACCAGGGCAATGGGTGTAAGTAAAGAAGATGAGGGTAAGAAAAAAACTCCACTACTTGGAGAGCAGTAGCAGTGAGGCCATATTTATGTTTTGCTGCCCCAGTCACAGGGTCAAACATGACAATACCTCAGGGGGGATAATTAGAAGCACCATATGCAGCAAACACACTGTCTTTGAAAAACAGAGTTAAATGGACTTCATATATTTTTCTCTGCTCAGAGCCACTCTGTCTCTCTCTTTCTCACCCTCTCTATAACATCACCAGCTGACAAATGAGATGCTTAGGCTTGCCAGCCTTTCACAGCAATATGCCTTATAAGGAGCCATCAGAGATATTACTTTTCATCCATATGACTGCGCATCTTCTTCAGTTTTTGCGTGATGCTGCTGGTCTCACTGCCTGAAGTTGAAACAGAGGAGGGACTCCACGTCTCCGTATCTGTTTGTCGGGGACTGGAAGCGGGGCTCATTTTGGGAACATTCTCCACTCCTGGTTGTTCTGCATCCCGCTGCTCCTGTCGAGTTGGAACCTGAGAGATACCAAGATGGACGCATGGAAAGTTAAAAGGAAACAGCTCCAGAATTCGTAGCAGTGAAACACAGATGAGATTCAAAGACAGGTTTCTGCAACTAAGCAACATCATTTCCTTTCAGGCAGGCAGAGCGTTTCATTAGTTTTGAATTAACTGAGCTTTGAATTAATTGAACATTTTAAAAGTGAGTCTGATTTTTTTGTTTCTTGGGAACGTTTATTCAGGGAAACAGATTAAGGGAGGGAGATGTAAATCAATTATAATAGAAGTAAGTGCAAACAGATGAGCGGTTCAACAACCTAGTCCCATTCCTATGCACATGATCAAGTGCAAAAATGTTTTGACAGCTTTGTAGGATATGCTGATAACAGGTCGGAACCAGATTGCAGGGAGCGAAAGAACAGAAGCACAGATACATTGGGCTCAAAGCTCCATTTCTTGTGTTGTCACTTCTACAGAATGCAGAACAAAACACGATATCGATGAATACAAAGGATGGTATTCTCGGCAGCAGCAGGTATTCCTGCATATACAGCTTTAGGTTGCAGAGATTTGGCCTCGACACAAGGGAACATGTGAACATGTTATCAACTTAATAAAAGTACCGAGGCTTAAGTTGATGTTTCTCAGTGGCAGACAAACCATTCTTACATCTTTTCTGGAAAATATTAAAAGTTTTATTTATATTGTAATGATAATATAGACCAGAAACCTGGCTGATAGCAAGCTTGGATTGAAAGTGATCACCCATCATTCATGCTGCTGAGTAAGTAATTCCTTACTTTAATAGTAACCTTGCATTGAACAGTTCAGGAGTTTGCAAATGGTGGGATACTAACCAACTTGCTCTCCCCAGCGGATTTGAGTCTCTCCTGAATTTTGGTGGTGGTTTGGAGCATATGTTGAATCTCCTCCTGCTGTTTCAGAATCAGCTGCCTCGCCCTGTGAGCAGCCTTGTTGGCCTCTTGAAGATGCCTGATTCCAGCCTGTGATGAAATTGTATACAATGTATTACCATGTTAGAGACCAACCAAACCCGTCTTTACGTCGTCAATAAATTTATTTTGACGACAGAGTACAGACAAAAATGAAGCCAGGGCACACAACTCCATAACCCATTAAGTTCTAAGTTGCACAGTTTCCAAGTGGCACTGTGCAACGTTTACAACTTATAACGCTTATTCTTGATGAAAACTTTGTGGGTTTTTTCGACAAAATGTATTGTCAACACGAACTCAGACAGTCAAGTACTCCAGGTGGAAAATTATCATGAAAGAGTTACTCACGTTCTTTTTCAACAGCTGATGCCTTACTTTGAGTGAGCATTTCTGATTTTATTTCAGGAGGTTGCTTCCAGGTCTGTGGTGAGTTAACCTGAGTTCTCAAACCTGAAAAGTGTCCTCAGTAGACAAGTACTTTGCAGAAGAGAAAGATGATGAACAGGCAGATTTCCGCTTTCGAGAATTGCGTATTAGCTCTTGCTGCTGGGCAAGTTGGAAAGTGTGCCTGGGTTGAGTGAATACAGAATCTGGCAAATCTGTAGTGGGTCCAACAGCAATAACATAACATTCCAATTCTGCGTGACACTGCCTGACACTGCGTGATTGGCAAAACCTATGCCAACAAAAATCAGCAACTTGTTGAGACCATCACTATATTTTTCTCAGTTTTGGTTTGGAACTGTGAGCTGAAGTTGAGAATTGCACTTTGAAAAGCAACTTGTTTTAAAACAAAAAAAGGGGAGCTCAAAGATAGATGTCTGCTGGCCTGGGAAGACGATGCAGATTAATTACTGGTCTAAGAACACTCCAGATATTTCAGCACCAGGGTGCTGCTGTGCTCAGAGACAATTTGGATGTTAAGTTGAACAATCTAGGAAGGACTGCTAACAGCGAATGTTGAAAAGAGGCGGAAAACAAAATGAATTGGCTCTGACTGGGTTTTGGGCAGGAGACAGGTTTGGTTTGGACTTCTTCTGGACTGGCTGTTCTTGGTTGCTCTCTTTAGTTATTTTCCAGTGATTGATTTGTTGAAAGTTCTGAGAAACAATTCTCAGACTGTAAAAAAATAAGTTAAATCTCTAGAAATCTGCGGAAGCCAAGTTGTGGGCAAAGTTTTGGAAAGGGTTACAAGAGATAGGATTTACAATAATCTAGAGAGGAATAACTTGATTAGGGATAATCAACACTGTTTTCTGAAGGGTAGGTCATGCTTCACAAACCTTTGAGAAGGTGACCAAACAGGTGGAAAAGGGTTGATGTGGTGTTTATGAATTTCAGTAAAGTGTTTGCTAAGGTTCCCCAAGGTGGGCTATTGCACAAAAGACAGAGGCATGTGACTGCGGGTGATTTAGCGGTTTGGATCAGAAATAGGCTAGCTGTCAGATGACAGACTTGGTGGTTGATGGGAAATGTTCATCCTGGAGTTCAGTTACCAGAGGTGTACTGCAAGGATCAGTTTTGGGACCACTGCTGCTTCTCATTTTTATAAATCTCCTAGATGAGGGCAGAGAAGGATGCGTTAGTAAATTTGTGGATGACATTAAAGTCGGTGGAGTGCAGAAGGATAGCACGAGGGGACGTAGCTGTAAATTGAGGGGTGATGGAGGACAGATGTCAGATGTAGATTCTTTACTCAGCGTGGTAGGGCTGTGGAACACACTGCCTGCAATAGTAGTGGACTCACCAACTTTAAGGGCATTTAAATGGTCATTGGATAAACATATGGATGATAATGGAATAGAGTAGGTTAGATGGGCTTTAGTTTGGTTTCACAGGTTGGCGTGACATCGAGGGCTAAAGGGCCTGTACTGCACTGTAATGTTCCATGTAAGTAGGGTAAATGTTCAAAGCAGATTGAGCTTACATTGTACATATTAATTTCGTTTCCTTGTAATTCATCTGCATTCTGTTAAAGTTGCATGTTTTTGTTTAAGTTCTAACCTTGTTGTCCAAGATCTGTTATTGCTAAAGTCAAGGTCAGAACAATTGAGCAATTTTGAGCGTTAGTTAATATCTCAATTTCACTGTGTTCCAACTTATGGTAGTGACGTAATTTGGCTTGGCTTGCAATCTCTGTCTCAAACTTCAAATGTACAATTCATGAAGAAAACAGGACAAAGTGAAAACCATAAAGATGGCTTGAGGACAAAGTCAGATGCAACAAAGAGACAGGACAATGTTTTAACCAGGATCATGGCAGCAGCTCACCAGCTTTTCCAACGCAATTAGGAATCCAAACTAAGTGATCTCCTAATCAGCAATGCCATGCCTTGTAAGCAGTTTTAAAAAAAAGTACAAGGGCAAGGGGAAAGCAAGGGTGAAAAATAAAACATTTAAATGGCAATAAATGATGCATCCTTTCAATTAATGTCATAAGTTAAAGACAAATCAAGGGTACTTGACAACCAACGAGAGCTGGAATCTGTTCATTTGTATGTGTGAGAACTCATCCATTGCAATAACAGCAGGCAGCTAATTTCTTTCACATGGAGGGATAAGGGGGGGGAGAATCAACAAATTCAAAATACAACAAGCAGCATTAAAAGTATTGTTGCCTCATTGTACAATCATTCTTCTCAAGGTTTGATTATTAATTCTCCCCTTAATGTGCACTATTGAGGATAATCATAGCAAAGCATTGCCAGTAGGAGAACTGCATTGAGAAACACCATGGCATGGAAATCTGTCCCTAGGCCGAGCATATACATTATATTCAGCAGCATTTGTTGTTGGCATTTCAAGGAAAAACGATATCACCAAGAAAAAAAGGTTTGCAACCATCGGAACCTTGGGGAAATATGCTCATTCATGAAGTATTAGTGGATAGCCTGACATTTTCCCTGGCATTCAGTGGGTCATACCTGTTCCTGCTGCAACCTGAGCAGAAGCCCACGTTGTTTCCTACGGATGGATGGCATCTTATCATCTTCTCCCTTGTCTCGAAGGCGTCTGGTTAGAGAACATGGCAAAGTCACATGAACATAGAACATAGAACATTACAGCACACTACAGGCTCTTTGGCCCTCAATGTTGTGCCGGCCTGTAGAACCAATCTGAAGCCTATCTATCCTACATGATTCCATTATCATGCATATGTTTATCCAATGACCATTTAATTGCCTTTAAAGTTGATGAGTCCACTACTGTTGCAGGCAGTGCGTTCCACACCCCTACCACTCTGACTAAAGAAATTACCTCTAACATCTGTCCTATATCTATCACCCCCGCAATTTAAAGCTATGTCCCCTTGTGCTAGCCATCACCATCTGGGGAAAAAGGCTCTCTCTGTCCACTATATCTAACCCTCTGATAATCTTATATGTCTCAATTAAATCACCTCTCAACCTTCTTCTCTCTCATGAAAACTGCCGTAAGTCCCTCAGCCTTTCCTCATAAGACCTTCCCTCCATACCAGCTAACATCCTTGTAAATCTCTTCTGCACCCTTTCCAAAGCTTCCACATCCTTTCTATAATGCAGTGACCAGAGCTGTACACAATACTCCAAGTGTGGCCGCACCAGAGTTTTGTACAGCTGCAATATGACCTTGTGGTTCTGAAACTCAATCCCCCTACCAATAAAAGCTAACACACCATATGCCTTCCTAACAACCCTATCAACCTGGGTGGCAACTTTCAGAGATCTATACATGGACACTGAGATCTCTCTGCTCATCTACACTACCAAGGACCTTACCATTAGCCCAGTACTCCTTATTCCTGTTGCTCCTTCTTAACTGAATCGCTTCACACTTTTCTGCATTAAACTTCATTTGCCACCTCTCAGCCCAGCTCTGCAGCTTATCTATATCCCTCTGTAACCTGCAACACCCTTCAGCACTATACACAACTCCACTGACCTTCGTTTCATCTACAAATCTACTCACCCATTCTTCTATGCCCTTATCTGGGTCATTTACAAAACTGACAAACAGCAGTGCACCCAAAACAGATCCTTGCGGTACATTACTCGTTATTGAGCTCCAGGATGAACATTTCCCATCAGCTACCACACTCTGTCTTCTTTCAGCTAGCCAATTTCTGATCCAAACAGCTAAATCACCCTCAATCTCATGCCTCTGTATTTTGTGCAATAGCCTACAATGGGAAATTTATCAAATGCCTGACTGAAATCCATATACACCACATCAATTGCTTTACCCTCATCTATCTGTTTGGTCACTTTCTCAAAGGAACTCAATAAGGTGTGTGAGACATGACCTACCTTTCACAAAACTGTGTTGACTATCCCTAATCAATTTATTCCTTTCTAGATGATTATAAATCCTATCTCTTTTAAACTTTTCCAACATTTTACCCACAACCGAATAAGGTTTACTCATCTATAATACTAGGGTTGTTTGTATTCCCCTTCTTGAAAAGGGGGACGACATTTGTTATCCTCCAGTCTTCTGGCACTATTCCTGTAGACAATGACAACATAAAGACCAAAGCTCAAGGTTCTGCAATCTCCTCCCTGGCTTCCCAGAGAATCCTCGGATTAATCCCATCCAGCCCAGGGGATTTATCTGTTTTCACACTTTCCCGAATAGCTAACACCTCCTTGTTAAAATCAATCCCGTCTAGTCTAGTAGCCTGCATCGCAGTATTCTCCTTGACAACACTGTCTTTTTCCAGTGTGAATACTAAAAAATATATCCATTTAGTGCTTCCCCACCTCCTCGGACTCCATGCACAACTTCCCACAACTATCCTTGATTGGCCCTGATCTTTCTCGTTATTCTTCTCTTCCTGATATACTTATGGAAAGCTTTATGGTTTTCCTTGATCCTATCTGCCAGTGATTTCTCATGTCCCCTCCTGGCTCTTCTTAGCTCTCTCCTTAGGTCTTTCCTTGCTAACTTGTAACTCTCAAGTGCCATAACTGAACTTCACATCTCATCGTAACATAAGTCCTTTCTTCGTCTTGACAAGAGATTCAACTTCTTTAGTAAACCACGGCTCCCAACACATGGTATAATAATGCTCGAATTTACAGACAAACTTGGATAAATCTGCCCAAGTAGACCACACAGTTTCACCACTGGTGAATTAGCAACGAAACCAGAAAGAGAATGATCAGGGTTTAAGATTTTGTTAAACAGCAAATTCTTCTTAATATTTTATAACTTTAATGCCCTCCATGCTCGTCATACTCGATTTGGAGAAAATTTATCTCCACAAGATATTGTTTATGCTCACAAAATTAAAAAGGGTATTTTAAAAGTTACTCTGGAAATAAAAGGTTGGTGTCAGTAAAAGTGTCCACAAAGATGTTGAGCAACCATAAAAACCCAACTAATTCATGGAGGGACTTTGAAGAAGGAAATCTTCTGCCCACAGCTAGTATGGCATATGTGACTACAGTGTTACGGCAGCATGGATGGCATGCACACCATACCTACCAAGCATTGACCATCTCTTGCAATCCTTTTGATATGAAGTGGTATTATCATCACTGTTTCCCTCACAATTCACATTAGAGTTACCCTCGACCTGAAACTGAACCTGATCAGCTAAACAATACTGTGTCAACAAAACCAGGTCAGAAGCTGAAAATTCTTCACTAAGTAACTTACTTCCTGTCTCCCCAGTACATGCCCAAGAAACATAACATCAAATAGAATGTAGCAACCTGCTTGATCAGCATCATATTCACCAATCTATACATTCACGCCCTTCACCAATAAACAGTGAGAGCTATGTGCACTATATGATGCACTGCAGGAACTCACTCAATTCTTTTAACAGCATCTTCAAAGCCTGCAACGTCTACCACCTAAAATGACACAGACAGTAGATAACATGGTAACACCATTACTTGTAAATTCCTCTCCAAGCCACACAACATCCTGACTTAGCAATATACCATTCCTTCACTGCTATAGGATCAAAATCCCAGGTTCTCCTTTCCTGTCAGCATTGTGGTTGTCCCTGTCGAAGGTGAACTGCAGATGTTTGAGGAAATGGCTCACTATCACCTTCCCAAGTGCAATGAAGGATGGACAACAATACTAACAATACTGGCCTTACCAGCAGCAAAGAAATCCATTGAAATAATTTGTTTAAAATCCTGACCCGTGGATTAGGACAACAGTCTTGCATCAATCTATTCCAGAGCCCTGAACTCCAAACCTAACAGCACTTGCGAGTTGATATGTTTATATTGACCAAGCAGACTGCAGTGGCTCAAGGCAGCTCACCACCATGACCATTTCGAGAATGAGGGATAGTAAATAAATACCAGCATTACCGGAAACATCCCAAATTCAAAGAACAAACTTAAAAATTTGAAAAAAAAATCAAAATTGCCTTTATTCTACTCAATCCAAACAGTGAAAAGGGGAAAGATGACGTGAATCCCTAGCTTCTGCACAACAGCCTCACTGCAATGAGAAAAGACACCAGCTTTCTCCCTTCTCCGGAAAGGATTACTGGAAGTATCTGCACATTCTTACATTGCATTTTTGAAAGGCTATTCAGCCTAACATCACTGCATAGGTCAGCTACTCACTTTTTCTGGTGCTCCAACCAGGCCAGCTCTGCTTTGGTCTTCTCCTTCAAGGCTTGTTCTCTCAGCTTGAGGAGTGATACCTGGTGCTGTGCACGCATCTCCTCCCCCTCCATGTATTGTCGCACCATCGCCATGGTGAATTGAGAGAAACTGTCTTGTCCGCCAGAGAAGGGCAGGCTCAAATCATGCTGAATAGCGAAAGACAGGAGAACAAACAGTACAGAGTGAGGTGATCTGCTTCCTCTGACCCAAGCAAAACTTGCCCCACAATCCACAAAAACTCAGGACTGAGTGCAGACAACAACAACAATTAAAAGGAGTTGGAGTATCATCAGACATGCCTATCATGCTGCATCACAAGTGATCCCATCAAAATATCCCAATATTTATCAGGATGAGTAAATGCTGACTGTCTCATTTCATCATCTGTAAAACACATTAAGACTGGCAAAGTCCCTCATACTGATAATTTTATGGTCAGGACTCCAGTTACTAATTTGCTGCCAGGTTCTGATAAATAACCAAAAACAGAATAGGAGTTGCACATACAGAGAATAAGGGTGTCATGGTTACATCAACATTCGCCAGGAGGTGGCTATTTAGCTTCTTGAGCCTATTCCACCATTCACCCAAATCATGGTAATCTTCAACATCATGACAAATCCCTGTCTTTGTCCCATAATCCTTCAGCATTTTGGTTAAAAATCTACCAATCTCAGATTTAAAGTTTGTAACTGATTTCAAATCAATCATTGTTTGTGGAAGTGAGTTTCAAACTTCATCCATTTCCATGTGCAAAAGTGTTCCACAATATCACACCTCAATGTTCTGACGCTCACATTTTATCTATTCAATCTCTCTTCTTAAATTAAGCCTCGGACCCCAAATATCACTTCAGTAAGTCTACATTGCACTTCCACCAAGAGTGATACTCTTCTTAAGCCATGGTGCCCAGCCCTGACGGCTTAGTCTGACCAGGTTTTGAACTGCTGAAGCATGACTTCTAATCCTTTGTTTTTGAGTCTTCTTTGGACATAAATGTCAACATTTCACTGGCCTCTTGATCACATTTCTGAGCCTGTTTGTGACATTTTCATGAACTGTATACAGCTGGATCACACCCTTCAAGTTTCTTTAAACTCCACTGTCTCTCGATTTTCACAATCAAGAAATATCCTAGTTTGATCCAACCTCTCACTTGCCGACACAAACTTTTTCATTTATTTAAACTATCAAGATTGCTTTCTGATTTTATGCTTCCATCTACCTCCACTCGAGATTGCCTCTAATCTGTAGAGTGGCCCCAAATTTTGAATGTGGCTTTCCTTTCATTGTGAATACTGAATAGTTAGGGCACCAACACAGATCGATGCAAGATATCACTAACCATATCCTTCCAATTAGAATATCTCTTATTATCTGCACAAATGTCTCTTGTTCAAATCAAATTCCTCTGCAAGCACCACTTGTCTTTTGCATCTTGTTACCACCTTTAATGGACAGTAGAAAGTTGTAAATTCAGTCAAATTTAGCTTGTGTTTACCTGACTAGGTGAGCAAGGAATCCCCGTAAATATTAATCTCTGTCTTCACTGCATGGTAACTCGATCACAAAGATTAACAATGTAAAAGATTAATTCCTCTTCAAGATTTATAAACTGTGGGCACATTGTTCGCGAGTGGTACTTATCATTTAAAAAAACAGCCCTTGCCCAACACTTGCCTTACACTCATTGCCCCAGCTGCTCCTCATCCTCTACATCTGAATCTCATGGCAAGATACCTAGAACATGGAAAGTAGCAACTATTCCAAGCACTGAGATCCCACTAACTGGCACCACCACTCACCCTTGGCTAACCCATGGGAGAACTCACTTTTACAGCTACTGAAGCCGATTGATCCTGCAGTATGTCTTCATCAGAATCATCCTGCTGGCTGCGTTTCTTCCCCATTTTAAAGCAGCGATGGCTCTTTGATGGCAGAAGGGGACGGAAGGATTTCTCTTCAGTGTCATCTTCAGTCATTGAGTCATCGGACTTAAGGGAGTACTCAATGGCAACAGAAACAGAATCTGGAGAGACAATAAATGATTGACATTGTTCTTTGTTATTTTCCATTGCTCACTGAAAGATTTAGAACTTGAACATGAAGTTAAAGGCCAAGCTAGAATCCTTGGATTAGTTATCTGCCCAAGGAGCAGAGTTGGGTTACAATTATCGATTCAACACAACTATTATGTTGAATCACACATTGTTTAAGGGGACATGTGGAAGTTTCCTTATGCACAACCACAGATCCAAGGGGAACACAAGAAAGTTGGATTGAATAGCTTAAGCACATGACTGAAGAAAGGGAACTTGAAATAAATCAGTGCAAGACATGTTACTATTTGACCCACATGTCCTTTGGGTATGGAAGGAGTGCTTATGTGGCAATTGATTTGGTTGATTTGAATCAGTTAACTGAAGAGACACCATTCCCCATTTAAGTCATGAGATCAGTGGAAGGACAAAACATCATTTCTGGTTAAAGAATTCGCCTTTCTCACCAGGTAATGAAGGCAGACTGTCACTGCGGATCGAGTTGTCAGCTGCTGTTTGAACCACCTCTTCAATAGAGCTGTTTCCCTTTGTATGGTGGGAGGTTCTGCTTTTCTCCAAGAATGGTAAGGATGGGCTGTCTTGTTTACTGCTGCCACTGCTGCCATAGATATGTCACAGATCAACACACATGCACAGGTTTAGAACACAAAAACAGAGTTTCAGTATTTGTGATTTACACAGGCCTCCTTCTGTATCTCTCCACCTAAACCCATCAACATATTTTTCTTTGATAACTTGTATTCCAAGCTTCTTCTTGAATTCATCTGTTGTTTGCTTCAATTATTCCTGGTGATGTAAGTTTGATGTCAAACCTCTTTCTGGGTAAAGACCTTCCCCCCTCCCCCCTCCCCCCTCCCCCCCCCCCGCCTCACATCCTCCCCAGCAAATTCCCTGTTGGATGTAATAGTGACTACTATTGTATCCATAGTTCCAGTGGATAGTGTGATTCAAAAGCAGAAATATCTTTTCTATGTCAACCCTATCAAACCCCGACATAACTTTAATAGCCTCGACCATGTCACTCTTTTTCAACAAGATAAGACTGTCCAACCTTGCTTGATGGATTAAAATTCAGTTTTGATATAATTCCAGTAAATATTTTTAATATATTCCCTACTGCCTCTACATCCATATTACAATATGAAGATCAGAACTGTTTGCAGTGCTCCAAGGGTGATCTGTTCATGGTTCTACACGTATCTAACACATCTCCATTCTGTAGCCCCAGAAATAAACCCATGCTCAACTTTTCTTTATAACCCGGTGTCATTTACTGCTAGTGACTAATTTTTATCACCAAATTCCCCACCATCAACATTCTGGGGGGTTACTATTGACTAGAAATTGAACTGGACTAGCCATCTAACTACTGTGGCCACAAGAGAAGGTCAGAGGCAATGAATCCTGCAAAAATAAACCACCTCCCGAATCCCTGAAGCCTGTCCACCATCGACAAGCCACAAGTCAGAAGTGCAATAGACTATTCGCTACTTGGCTTGGTTTGGGTGCAGCTCCAAGAACACTGAAGAAGCTTGACGGCATCTGGAAAAAGCAGACGACGTGATTGGGGCCACATTCACTCCCTCCACCACGAATGCCCAGGGCAGCAGTGTGGACTATCAACAAGATACACTGCAGAAATTCATAATACTTCGATATGGATCTTCCAAACCCATGACCAATACCATCTCGAAGGACAAGGGAAGCAGATTCATGGGAACACCACCACCTCCAGGTTCCCTTCTGAGCCACTACCATCTTGAGTTGAAAATCTTTCAGCTGTCCTTAAGTGTCATTGGGCCAAAATTCTGGAACTCCTTCCCAACAGCACTACCAGTCGGCCCTACAACACACGGACTGTAGTGATTCAAAAAGGGAGCTCGCAACCACCTTCTCAAGGGCATTAGAATTAGCCAATAAATGTTCGCACAGCCAGTGACACCCACATTCCATAAATTAATTAATTAATTAACGCCGCCTCCTTCCTTCCACAGCACCCCCATCCGTAAATACCTGCGCTTCTCAAACACAAGGCCTTGAGTAGCATGTGGTAACCCACAAGGAGGCCGAAGCCACATTTAGGAATCGCTTGAGGCCCTGAGCCATGCTCAGCAAGGGGTGGTCCTGAATGAACAATAATCCCTCGCGATTCACTCACCGTAGGCAACAGTGAAACTATCAGTTGCCAACTTTTTCACAAAGAGGTTGACTCGTACATGGAATGAACGGCCAGAGGAAGTGGTAGATGCAAGTACAGTTACAATATTTAAAAGGCATTTGGAGAGGTACACGAATAAGAAAGGTTGAGGAATATGGGTCAAATGCAGGCTAATTGGACTAGTTTAGTTTGGGAAATTTGGTTGGCATGGACGAGTTGAACGGAAGGGTCCATTTCCATATCGTATGACTCTGATTCTATTCCTTTCAGCCACAGTGGCATTTTGCAATTGCCCCAACGTATGGTGTCATTGAACAAATCAATGGAGACTTTTGGCACCAGGGTCACAGTACTCTGTAAGGTAAGGTGCTGAGTAGGAGCTGCAATTTAGTGGGCATTTAATAAACAAAATACAGAAGAAATATATAAGGAAATTACCGCAGATGGTGGAATCTGTACTTAAAACAACAAATGCTGGAGCTCACAACAGGTCAGGCAGCATCCATGGAGACTGAGCAAGCTAACATTGAGTCGAAATGACTCTATCAGAGCTCTGAAGAGGAGTCATCTAGACTCAAAATGTTAGCTTGCTCTCTCCATGGATTAAAAAAAAATGTTTCTGGGATGAGGGTGTCACTGACTAGGCAGCATTTATTGCTGATCCCTAACTGCCCAGAGGGCAGTTCAGAGTCAACCTCAGAGCTGTGTGTCTGGAGTCACATGTAGGCCAAACTAGGCAAGGATGGTAGTTTCCGACCTATATGATTTTCGTGAACCAGATGGGTTTTTCCCAACTGTCGACAAAGGATTCATGGTCATTGGATTCTTAATTCCAAATATTTATTGAATTCAATTCGAACAATTCAAACCCAGTTCTCCGGGATGTTATCTGGATCTCTGGATTAACAGTCCAGCAATAATACCACTGGGCCACCACCTCCCCACTGTGATCTCCACTATTTGTTGTTTTCAGTACTCAAGAAATATGTTATGGATTAATATTGTACTTTGTAAAAGCATCCACAGCGAACATAAAGTGCCCACCTCCGATCATGATGTTTGAGTCTGGATGACTCAGACAGACTGTCTAACAAAGTGGAGTTACGCATTTTAGTGTCCGGCAGTTTCTCTGCAGATCCAGCTGGTGTTGGACTGCACTCATTCTTTCTGAGATGAAACAAAGAAAGAAACAACGATCAGTGACTTCCAGCTAAGTCTCTGGATTCAATTCCACCACAGCCATGGCAATTTTTAAAATTAAAACAGTTTTTTCCATGAACGACATGTCAGCAAGCTCACCATCTCCTGTCTCAGTTCAATGGAAAATGGGATCAATACTGCAGCACCTACTGTCCCTTGAACAGGCTATCAGCGAATCTGAGTTTACAATCTTGTTCGTTGACAGGTTGCAACAGATTTTTCACAAGGGAGCATGCAGACAGGACAAACCTCAATTATATTCAACACAAGAAAAGGCAATTCAGTTTAAATGAGATTAATTGAGATCAGCCTCAGGTGAGGATACAAAACAGTGAAGTTTGGAACTTCCAGAGACCATCAAGATTGTACATTCAATTACTGAAGTTTGTCTCATGTTTCTTTCCTAATCAACACTTCTGGAGCAGATGGGACTTATCCAGGCCTCTGGCTCAAAGTTGGAGACATGACCACAGCATCACAAGAGCACTTTGTTTTGGGCTGGGTAACTAGTGGGATAATTTGCACAATTACCTTACAAATCCAGAAGATACTGTTACCATCCCAAAGATGGGAAATAAGTAAAGTATATAATGGGAGGTAAGATGTTATAACAGTCTCTATCACAAGGGACAAAGTATCTTCCAGCAGTTTTTTGTTCATCCTTCGATAGTTTGAAATTCTCAAATTTTCTGGCCTACCACCACCTTTGCAGTTTTGTATATCTTTTCTTTCAATTTGATGTCACCCACAATTCCTTTAGCTATGCACCGCTGTTGCCATCTTTTCATCGTGCATTTCTATTATAAATAAATGTACATTGTTGCGAATTATGAAATAACTGAATATGTTCTTCTGCTTTAACATTCTAACCTCTCATCCCATTCCCATTTAGCTCACTATTACGTTATACCCTTGTGACTGCCTTTAACTTTAGAAACGAGTAAAAGAACCAAATTCCTTCACCTAAAGCTAAATTCTATTCTGCTGCATTGAATCTTACCAAAAGGGTCTTCAATTTTGAACTCATTAATCAATCATATTACCAAGTCCCTGATTGGTTCCAGAACAAAGTGTTTGAAGAAATTGTACAGAGCAGTCTACCTCAAATTGCTGCAGAAGGTAAGAGTGCACAATACTATTTTAACGAACAGAGTGCTCTCTGAATACCAGGATCCTGTTAGATCCCCAAAATTACTCTGATCATAGAATAGAATAGAATTCCTACAGTATGGAAACAGGCCCTTCGGCCCAACAAATCCACGCCAACCCTCTGAAGAGTATCCCAGCCAAACCTATCTCTTAACACTATTACTCAACATTTACCCCTGACTAATGCACCAAACCTGCACATCCCTGAACACTATGGGCAATTTAGCACGGCCAATTTACCTCACCTGCACATCTTGGGATTGTGGGAGAAAACCAGAGCACTCAGAGGAAACCCATGCAGACACGGGAGAATGTGCAAATTCCACACAGACAGTCATCTGAGGCTGGAGTCACCTGGGTCCCTGGCGCTGTGAGGCAGCAGTGTTAACCACTGAGCCACCTCCTTTTTTCCTAAAAGACTGAGTGCATTGACCCTGCCTCTCCTGATCACAGATAAGAGGAAAAACATCAAAAACTGTGCATCGCATCAAGCAACAAACCTCAGGTTATTAAGCCAAGAAGCTAAATATTATTGATCAGGTTGGGGCAGTGGAAAAACCTTACCTGTCAGGTTCAGCTCTGGTTCGAAGTTGGTTCATGAAGTCTGAATGCTGCTGCCTCTGTTGGTCCAACAGCACTGTCACTGGCACAGGAGCTGTTCCATGAGGTAGGTTTGTGGCAGTCAGAGATCCTGCTGCGACCTGTGCACATGCCAATTCTGTCATCTAAACCAGAAAGAATGAGCACAGCACAGATTAGAAGACAACTTGGATCACATCATGCTTTTGAAATCAGAGGCCCCTACTCAACCCATCACATGTGTGCCGCCTCTTTGGAATAGCTATTTGGCTAGACCCCTGCTCTCACATTATTGCAAATAATTTCTTTTTGCAAGTATTCAAATTAATTCTGGAACTAATACTGAATCAGCTGCCACCTCCTTTCCAGATGATCTCAGCTCTTCTTTGAAACAGCAAAAACCAATGAGAACGTCATTAAAATTGAAGCATCCAGTGTTAAAAAATTCACATGCTCGGTCACTGAGACATGATGGGCTTTTCTCATAACGCTGAGCAAAATTTTATTTGAGGCAAAAAGGAGAACTCTAAGAGAAAGGTGAACCACCCGTGGGTAACAAAGGCAGTCAAGGACAGTACCAACAGGAAAAGAACGACACAACAGCGGAGGACGAGAAAGGAAAAAAATTGATCATAAAATTAAATTGACAAGAAACAAAAACGAACGGCAAAAGTTTCTACAGGAATGTTAAAGGTGAGTAGCTAAAGTGAGCTTCGAACCCTTGGAGGTTCTGATTCGGGAATTGATAATGTGTACAGGGAAAACAGCAGATAATTTAAACCAATATTTTACATTAGTTTTCATGGAGGAGAATACCGTTATCATCCCAAAGATAGCAAAAAGCAAGGCATTCATGGGAGGAAAAATGCTGCAACAGTCTTTGTCACAAGGGACAAAAAATGACAAACTAATACGATTAAAGGCAGACAGGACCTAATGGCCTGTATCAAAGATTTTTTAAGGCAACTGGCTGCAGAGATATTCAAGGCATCTTTTGAATTATTCCCGAATCAGTGGATACAGGGAGCTTCCAGTGGATTGATGCACCTGTTCAAGAAGGGAGGGAGACAGAAATCAGGAAAGTTAGTTTAATTTCTGTTTTGGCAGAACAGCAGAGTTGATTATTAAAGGAAGAAATAGCAGGACATTTGGAAAAGCTTATCATTAAACATGGTAGACTGGATTTTGTGAAAGGGAACTATATTTGACAAATTTGCTCGAGTTCATTGAGGAGATAACAAGTAGAGCTGATAAAGGAGAATCTGATGACGTTCTGTATTGGGATTTTAAAAATGCATTTGATAAGGTGCTACATAAAAGTCAATTGCACAAGATAGGAGCTCACGGTATTGGGGGTCATGTATTAGCATGGACTGAGGATTGGTTAACCACAATGGCTGTTGCTGAGACCTCACTTGGAGTACTGTATACAATTTTTGTTCTCATATTTAAGAAAGGATAAACTAGCATTGGAGGCCACTCAAAAAAAGATTAATTTAGTTGCTTCGAGGATGAAAAGGTTGGTCTGTCAAGAATAGGTTAGGTCATTATTCAATAGAGTCTGGACAAATAACGGGTTATCTTGTGGAAACAATGTTCTGAGGAGCTTGACAGGGGTTGATGTTGACTAGATGTTCTCGTACTAGTGAGGTCTCAACCCAAGGGACATTACAGAAGGTAACATTCATTTCAAAAAAAGCAAAGATTTTTTTTCTCTCTCAGTGAATGGCTGGAATTCTCTCGCCCAAAGAATTGTGACAGCTAAATGGGATAGGGGAATGGGTCTGGTTGGGTTACTCTTCGGAGGGTGGGTGTGGACTTGCTAAGCCGAAGGGCCTGTTTCCACACAGTAGGGATTCTATGATTCTATCTCAAATTATTTTAAAAGAGGGTAAATAGATTTTTTAAATATTAAGCAGTTGAGGATCAAGCATAAAAGACAAGTTGAGGCCTGGGTTGGCCCAGCCATGATCTGATAGAATGGGGGAGCAAGCTCAAGGGGACGAATACCCTACTCCTGCTCGATTCCTTGAGGCTCCATTTCATGCTTTCTTTTCTCCAAAGGGGAGCATGATACAATGTGCTAAAAGATCTCAAACGTTGTGAAAAGGAGTGAAAATGGGGTGTTTATATACTGATTCCGATGGTATATCAATCACAGCTATGCAGTCACGAATACGAAGGCAATTCCATCCATGAATAAAGGAAAGCTACTACAGAGCTCATCCAACGGGAATTCTTATCTTCAGTAAACTCTTCCATCACATGACCCAAAATTGCACCCTCAGCTGTTTACTTAATTGTTCACTTCCAGACATGACTATTTCAATGTTCTCTTGACTGAACTTTCATCAACTTCAACATATTCAAAAGCTCCACATACCTCACCCTTATACCAAGCCCCTTTTACCCATGATCCTCGTGCTTGCTGATTCATGACTTGCCAACAGCTTCAGTATAAGAAGTCCTGTCCTTCCATACATATTTTTTCTTTCTATCTCTGCAATTTCCTTCAATCCTTGAAACTTTTGAACTGTCTACGTTCCCCATTTTAGCATTTTCATTTTCACCACCCCAGCTCAGCGCTGAAGCTTTCAGCTGCATGGTCATCAGCTATGCAATTCTGTCCTAACACAGCTCAAATAGTAACATTTTCTTTCTTTCCAATATTCTATCTCACCTATTTCTTTGACCAAGCAGTTGGTCATCTTTCTTAATATCATATGGTATGCTGTTAAGCTTTGCCCTGCTCTTCCTTGACAGTTTACTACATTAGAGGAATGAAATAATTCCAAACTGCAGTGACAATTAACTCAATGCAGCAACTGTATGAGAGAAATTCCTTCAAAACTCCAGAAAGTACTGGCTCTTCAGCATGACTGGGGGAAAGGGCCATCTTGCCAAGTACACTAGAAGAAAGTACCTCTGTAACCTGACGTGCTGTATCAGCCATCAGCCTTGCAAGTTCCACCTGCTGAGCGATCATTTTAGTTGTAGACTCTTGCAGCATCTCTTGGCGAACCTGTACAAACTGCTGCAGAGTTTCTGCACATGCCTGAGAACACAAAGAGAGGTTTTCACGTCCAGCAATTGATAATTCAGATACTTTAATCAAGAGACAGAGCACTATTAAAATGCAATGTGAAATTGACTTATGATCCATGTTTCATCATGCAACGTAAGCTCACTGACACAGCTTCTATTTTACAATCAAACTTTTAAGCCTTTCCCTCTCCTCCAATGGCACATATAAGCACAGTAACCTTGTCATAGTGTGATTTTGTTTTTTTGATTTCCAGTATTTGCAGTTCTTTGTTTTTTTTTTATTTAACCTGGTCATGGTATTGCGAGATGATGGGGAGATGTATTCAACCTTAAAACTAAAAACCAGACCATTCAGAACTAAAAAAGCAGGAATTAATTATTTAATTCATTCTCAGGATGTAGATTTCCCTGACACTGACTGTCCAACCACAACTGGCATTAAAAGGTGAAAGTTAGTGATCTTCTTAAACCTCGGCAATCCATGTGGCTGCAAGATACTCCCAATGTATGTCAGACCATTGTAGGCAGCAAAGGAAAAGCAATATATTTTAAACTCATAACTATATGCGGCGTTCCCAGGCATTTGTTGCCCTGTTCTTCCAGGCAGAATAGGTCATGAGTCGAGGTCTGTCAAAGGAGCCTTCAATGAGGTATTGCAGAGCATCTTATAGATGGTGCACCTTGTTGCTACCATATACAGATGACAGAGGGAATAGGCACTTAAGGTGGTGGACATGATTCAAATCATGCTGATGTTTTGTAATGGATGATGTTGAGCTTCCTGATATCCTCATGATGTGCTTTTGGTGAGAGGGGCAGTTTACCGGTGGAGCAGAGCAGGGCAGGGGTGGGGAGAGGTTTGACTTCAATGTTAAAGGCACTTTATAAATATAATTTGTTTGTTCTTATTGCACGGTGAGAAACAGTCAACACTGAATTCCTTGCATTTCCAGACACCTGTTACATGTTCAAGTACCTGTACAGCTTTCTGTCTGGCCTCCTCTAGCTGCCTCTGACTTGCAGAAGCTTCCTGCTCGGCCTTCAGCTTCAGCAGGGCTATGTCGTGCTCATGTCTCTGCTGTTGGGCCTGGACACAAACAAAGATTAAATAGGAACCATCACTCTACATTCAACTGCTCTGCTCTGTGAAAAACTGGTATTTAAATTTGCAGTGTCCAGAGAGAGAGAGTAACAATTGAAATGCAAAGGCACCAAAATCTTAAGAGTAACAAATGACAAGATTTTAATCAATTAATTTTCAGATTGCAACTTTATAAGTAAAAAAAAATTTCTCATAAATCTCATCATAATGGCATAAATTTTATAAAGCTGAAATTTCTTGAAAACTTGGCAAGTTTGCCCTGCTTCTATCAGTCAACTTGTAAAGTGCAGTCATGCGCAGGTTCGATGCTAATATCTGCACATTTAAGATTAGGCATTGTCCTGGTACAACACAACACCAGGGTAAGTAAATTTAATCTTTAGTTTTGGAAAAATCTTTGTTTGCCTGATGTAACTGAAGAACGTTGCTCAGAATATTGCCTGGTTTGGGAAACGAGCGCAGCCATTGTCACTGAAGACAATTTTACAAAATCATTTCTGAAACAGCACAAGGCATAGACCCGTACCTTTAGGATCTGAGCCAACGACACAGTCTCTTGTTGAGCAAGGGCTACTCCCTGAGTCGTGTCTATCTCCGATAGCTGACAGATGGACTGTTCTATAGCATCCAAGTAAGTGTGTTGAGCAGTCATGTGGTGTTGGACACTTGGCGGGGAGCTGAGCATCGAGGCTGCAATAACCAAAATGAAAAGTATAAATACAATTTTTACAATTAGTTAAACAATGCATTGGGATCATGAGGTTAACTGCACGCCTCTCCAGGATTCAAAACAAGTTCAGGAACTGAATAAAAAATGACAAGGGACAAGACATTGAAATTTTCATGAGATTCACAGGATACAACAAATAGCAAAGCGTGCAGAAGATCCAAACCCAATCATTGTATTTGGGTCCTGGTGAATGATCAGGAATGCAACAAAGGTTCACCAGACTTGTTTCCAGGACATTCTCATGGGGAGAGATTGGGAAAACTGGACCTGCATTCTCCAGCATTTTGAATTGATTTCATTGAAATCTATGAAATACTTAAAGGGTGGATGTAGGTAACATTTCCCCCGTTGGGGAGTCTAGGACTGGTGGGACCACTTAAAAATGAGAGCATGTCACTTAGGTCTGAGCTGATGACAATTCTGTTGCTGCTTCAGGGTCATGAACCTTTGGAATTCACTACCACAGAGAGCTGTGAAAGCATAGTCATCAAGTATGTTTGATGTAAAAATTGATGGATTTGATTTCCAACAGTGTATGGGGTCATGGGAACAGGGTGGCTAAAACGATACTGAAGCACTGATCAGCCACGATTGTACTGAATGACAGGGGCTGGCTCAACAGGCTGAATAGGCTACTTCTGCTTCATGTTCCTCAGACAGGATCCGACCACTTGAATGAAAAAGCACCTGCTTCCACGTTGCGTGGCACCTCATAATTTCTTCCAATCATCACTATGCCTCTCACTTCACCTTGGTTGTCTACTTACTCAGGGTTTTATTTTTAAAAAACCTACTCCCATGGCGATGTTTAGGACAAACAAATGACAGTTACAGAAGACATGATTCCGAGAGTTCCAACCTGCAGCAGAGGATGTGGAGGGCCTGGCTGCAGTAACACTGACATCGGTTAGAGAAGGTAAAGGTGTGGAGGTAGTAGCACGCAGCTGCCTTTTCCCCTTGCTGGATGTTATCACTGCGTCATTCTGAAAAGTGCTCTGAAACATAGAACTCACAGTGGAATGGAACGATGGAGAGCTTGTGCTTTTCTTTGATGACTCCCCATGAGCACTGAAAGCACAAAATTTACATAATCACAAATGTTGACAACTGCCAAAATGAGACATCACTTAAACCATTTAACACTGCAGATTTCATGCCATCAAGTATCTGTTTGCTGAAGCTCTGCTTTAAACAATCTGTCGGACTTAGTCGGCATTAGGGATAAACAGAGTCAAAAAGTGTGGCACTGGAAAAGCACAGCACGTCAGGCAGCATCCAAAGAGGAGAGTCCATGATTCCGGTACAAGCCCTTCATGAGGATAAACAGCCATCCTTACTTGATGGGCTCATGTTTCCTCTACTATTCCCAAAAGCCAATCTTCTACAATACCATTCCCACTCTTAAATTTAAACAACAATGTACTGACTGGACACAGCAGCCTAAAGGCTGATGAACCTGCCAAACCTGACAATCCAGACAACAGCTTCGCAACATACTCGCCAAGGCCTAAAAGGTCCTTCGGGTTTACCAGTCCATTTGAGTCATCAAGAGGATTCATCAGTGACTACCATCACACTAGCCACCGTCTGGTTGGTAGCTCTCTGGGATGCCAGAGGAAAAATAAAGGACAACTACATCACATGCACATCAACAGACAGCACACCATTATACAAGAGCTGAAGACTTTCCAAAATCACATGCACTACATAAAGCAAATGCTCACTGATGACTACTTGCCCTTGATGAAGTCCAAAAAACCCCAACAACCCAATTTCTATAAGCGTCAAGGAGAATTCACCCCAGCTCAACATATTTTGGACTATCCAGTGTCGGCTTCCTAAAATATGCTGAGTATCTGGATTATTTGCGAAGCACTCATACCACTCAGCTATCACCTCCCCTTGAAATGAAACTTGATGCCAATGACAGTCTGTAACTTTATTAATTTGGTGACTTCCATAATTTCACCTTGTATTTTCCCTCTACTTACTGTTTCTTCCACCAGTAGAAGCAGTTCTTCCAAAGTCCTGACCAGTTTTGAGGTCTCCTCTGAATCACTGTTCAATCAAACTGATCAGCAATTTATCGAATCTCTCTTGATTACTATAATCAACGAATGTCAAGTTAACACTTTCTGGTTCCTGTGCACAGCCTTGAAGTCCTTCCTGAATTAGGGTTCCCAATACTGGGGACAACATTCTAACTGTAGCTTAACCTGTGATTTGTGATGGTTTAACATCATTCATTTTTGTACTCCAGTCCCTATTTATAAAAGCTTAATGGCTCTGATGAACTGATGATGATCTAAATACTGCACAAGACTGAGCTTCACTAACGTATCTCCATTAATAGTTGGTTCACAGAGCGGTGAGCATTGAATAAAAACCAAATAGAACCAACTAAGGTGGGCAACACAGCAAAGGATTCTTGTAAACACATTCTATTATTATTATTCCATACTGGAAATTGTGCCCATGTTTCTAATGGAAACTGCCTCAGGCTACTGGCAGACCCCAGTTTATGAATGGTTTCTGTTCTAGAGTGCTTCTGCAAGTCAATTTGTACACAAGTTGGAACACACTGTAAAAAGTCATAAGTACAGAAAATGTTTGCATGCAAGATCTTTAAAATTACACTCTCGGATGAGATTACGTGTGAAAGAACAAGCATTCTGAAGTCTGGGATCCTCTATGTATCTATCCTGCCACTGTTGACTCTATCGTGCTTTGAGTGTCAGGAGAGGGCAACTATAAGCTGTCATGCAGGTATTGGTTGTTTCTAATATATGCACAACTGAAGGAATTGATAACAGAAAGTGACCGACAGAAAGTACATACGTCTGGTCATACCTATCTGCAGTTAGTGGATCTCTGAATTCAACTTGACTGCTCTTCATAATGTTACTTTCCAGAGTGGTAGATCGCAAGGGGCTGCGGGAGGTGTTGACCTTCCGTGATTTTCTGCGACTACTGGATTTGACAGATGTAGCACTGGGTATAGAATTCTCCAGATACCTTCCATCTGATAGAAATAGAAACAAAGTTTAAGAAGTAAAAAAGGAGCATGCATTCCATTATCACAATCAATGGGATTGGTTAGTAAGCACAAGTTTCTCTCAAATTGTTGCTGTCAGAATATAGAAGAGATAGATGGTAATTTAATTCTTGTCCACCTCCTCAAATTCTGTGGACCAGCACAAAGTGATAAACCAGACATTTGGGGGAATCTGCAATGGGCAACAGATGTTGACACAGATGGGAGCGGGAGATGACCACTTCAGGAGGGTTGACTTTGCCTGCTAAGTCTTACTAAAGAAGCTCCATAAATTAGAGAGAAGGAAAAGATTCCATAGCCTCAGTTTCTGTTGCAAATGCTTTCAAAACACTGCAAAATGTCAGTGCATGAACCTCGACCATTTAACTTAATTTCACCAGGGTTATTAATTTTATCTGATCAATAATGGCCAGCATGAGGTCAAGAGTAACTGTTGATCTAATTGCCATGAACAACTATTTTGTATTCCTTCCACTTACCCAGTCTGCTAATTTTTCGAGTAGCACTGCTCAAAGCTTCCCTCGTATCCATCACTGTGTCTGTCACTGCAGTAGTGGTGGGTATAGCTTCAAGCCTGTTTTCTATGTGCCGCAACTTGGGATGAAAGAAAAATAATGAATCAAACACAATGCAAGTTAAAATAGTATGTTTCCTGCAGTAAATACTCTTAGGATAGACCCAGGCAGGAATCAAAGGGGAACTAGAAAACATGCAGGGTGTCAAATATATATTTTGAGGGATTTTGGAAGTTAAGAAGCAGGAAATGTCAGGGTGAGGCTGGGAAGTATGGAGCTAAAATGTTCAGCGGACAGAATGACCTGAGATATGGAGGGGGCCAGGGCAGAAAATAGTTGGAAAAGTAAACAGGAGCCACAAACAAATCTGTACATAGGAATTTTGCAGCTGAAGGACTGGGTTAAGGCAGAGAATGAAGATAAATAACAAGAGAGTGATAAGCAAGCAGGGCTATGATGCAGAAGATAGAATGTGTAGAAATGTACAGCATGGAATTATAGAAGTCAGCATGTGGAAACTGCACACAAAGAAGAATCAGCCATTCGGTCCCTTGAGCCTGCTCCACGGTTTAATAAGATCATGGCTGTCATGAATGTAACCCAAATACACATTCCCTCCTATTCCTGATAACCTTTTATTCCCTCTTTACAAGAATGCATCCACTTTGGACTTGAAAATATTCAAGGGCTCTGCTTCCACTGCTTTTTCAGGAAGTGAGCTCCAAAGACTTATGACCCTCAAAAATATGTAGCCAATCTTTCCATTTTAAACCAGCAACCTCTCACTTTTAAACAGTTCTAGATGCCCCGATTAAGTGGAAGCATCCTCTCTACATCCATCCTATCAAAGCCCCTCAAGTCACTTCTTATTTTCCTAACTTCCAGCTAGACAAGCCCAATCTATGCAACCTTTCTTCATAAGGCAACCCTCCACTGCAGGGCTGCTAAATCTTCTCTGAACTGCTTTCAACACATTTACATCCTTCCTTAAATAAGGTGACCAATACTATACACAGCACTTCAGATGGGATCCCACCAATGGCCTGTACAACTGAGGCATAACCTCCCTTGTGTTCGAGTCCCTTTGCAATAAATTAAAACATTCTATCAGCTTACCCAATTTTTTGCTATAACTGCATTTGAGCCTTTTGAAAATCATGCACCAGGACATTCACATCCCTTTCACTCACAGCTCAGCAATCTCCCACCAATTAGATATATACTTTTTTATCTTTCTTGCCAAAGTGAAAAAATTCACTTTTCCCACATTTCAACTAAGTCAGATCTTTGCCCACTCACTTAAACTACTGGTAACTTTTTTGCAACCCCATGTTTGCTTCACAGCCTACTTTTCTCCTTGTGTTGTCAGTAAATTTGGCAACTTATCTTCCATCCCTTCATCCAAGTCATTTTATAAATCGTAATCAGTTGAGACGCAGCACCGAGCCCTTTGGCACACCACTTGTTACATTCTGCCAACCTGAAAAACACCCATTTATGCCGACTCTCTTCCTGTTTCCCAGCCAATCTCCTATTTATGGTAACATGTTAAACTCTTGTAAGATGAGGTATTACTTTCAGTAATAACCTTTAATGTGGCCTTTTATCAAATAAAAAACGGACATTCTTAGGTCAGGCAGCATCCGTGAAGTTGGAGAATCGACCTTTTGGACATACGCCCTTCATCATAAGCCCTCATTCCTGATGAAGGGCTTATGCCTGAAACGTTCATTCTCCTGCTTCTTGGATGCTGCCCGACCTGCTGTGCTTATCCAGCACCACACACTCGACTCACGTCTCCAGCATCTGCAGTCCTCACTTTTTCCCTGGAGTGATACATTTGGAAAATAAACTATGTAAAGACCAGATCTTTTCAGTTTTCTGTATTTTTGATTATGGATTGAAGTGAGAAAACTGTTTAAAAACCAAGGAGTGCTGAAGTTTTTGAAAGCAAGTTACCTGACACTTATTCTAAGCGCTGTTTACACAGTTGCTGATTCAAGCAATATTGAAAGGTTTACAGATAAGCTGCTGCCAAGGTCTGTGTACAAGGGAAGATCCGGTCAGCAACAAGATTAGTCTGCAGACTAGTACCCATCGATGACAAGGGTCTTCTGCCTGCCAACAGTGAGGTGATTGGCTCTCGGTAAATAAACAGTTGGGTCTGAGAACAAGACAGTGAGAGCCACCAGATCTCCACAAGCTCAGGAGTTGTCTCAATTGTGTGCAACTTGCCCTCTACTGTAGCTCTTCGGTCACGTAATGGCAAGTTGTACAGAAAAAGTTAGAATCATCAGTGAGCACAGCATTTTATCAACATAATCATGTTTCTTGAGTAAAACTATTCTAGTATTTTTTGGTAAGCTAATCCCAATAAGTACAAGACGAAAAACATCAATTACTTGCCTTCTTTCAATAATGTTTACATTCTCTGTATCTTTCTAAGCAAACGAAATAGGAGAAGCAACCCTCAAATCTGCTCCACCTTTCAATATAATCACGGCTGCTCTGTTTCCAATTCGAACTCCAATTACCTTCAATTCCCATGGCAAACATAAACCACCTCTGTAAAAAAAATTCAATGAACCCACTCCTATTGGCAGAGCAGAGTTCCATCAGTTTCCCTCATGATTGTAATTTCACCAAGTCCACTGCTCCTTTCCACTACCTGATTGACAGTTAGTCCAGGAATGTCTCTTTGAATCCTCTACCATTCCCTTGTTATCTACTATTTAATCTCCATTCTCACTTTCTGCAGGACCAGCACCTCATTTTACTTCACAGTGCAGGAAGAGGTCATTCAGCCCATCATGCCTTCACCAGCTTTAGTGTCTGACAAACATCTGCTTTTTTCCTTTATTGCTGCACACCATTACTATCCAAAAAAAACCCAATGCCTTATTGAATGACTTAACTGAACCTTTCTGCTCCACACTTCTATGCAGTGTATTCCATATCCGAACAACTCGCTGTATGAAAAAGATATTTTGTTCCTCACACCACTCTTGCTTCATTGGCACAATATGTCAATCTATGTCCTCCCATCACTGTTTATTTCACAAGCGGAAATAGCTTCATCCCAGCTACTCTGTCCATTTTGCATGCCTGACTCTCTCCTCCCATATTAATTTTTTCGTCCTGATTAACCTTTTAGTTATTACCTGCTATCTTTATATTCTGACCAATCATCTGACCTGCCACTCATCTTTGCACAATAACCTCAAGTCTGATATTAACTTCAGATACTAATTTCCCTAATTTCTTTCATTAACAGATTCCTCACAGCAGAGGAGATGGAGTGAGAACATGATCAAGATGTATAAAATTATGAGGGGCGTAAACAGGGTAGACGGGAAAAAAACCTTCGCCCTTGGGAGAAGTGATCAATATCAGGAGGCATGGATTTAAGTTAAAAAGGAATAGGAGAAGTGTTTTTAATCAGGGAGTGGTGAAAGAGTGTTAGAAGCAGAAACCCTTGTGACATTTAATTAGATGTACAACTGAGATATCAAAGTACACAAGGCAATGGACCAGGTGCTGGAAAATTGGATCAAAATAGTCAGGTGGCTGCTTTTGACCAGCGAAGACTTGAGCCAGAGTCCTTTCGTGCGCTGTACACCTCTATGACTCTACCATGGGTCCAGCTTTGGAATTTTCCTGTATAATAGAAATAAACTGATTTATTCACGATGAGTGTCTCTCTGGTTGAGCCAGCATCTATTGCCCATCCCTGGATGCCATGGAGAAGATATGGTGAACCACATATTTGAAGCCCTGCAGTCCATTTATTGCAGGTCAACCCACAATGCCATTAGGGAGAGAGTTGCAGGATTTCCAACCAACAATACTGAAGAAGCGTTGATATATTTCTGATCAGGAACAGGATGCAGTTTGGATAGCAACTTGCTGGTGTTGGTGCTCTTATGTATCTGCTGCCTTTGTCCTTCAAGGTGCCAATGGATTTGGAAAATGCCACCCTGTCAGCCTCAGAGAACTTCTGTAAGTATATTATGTAAATGGTACAGATTGGTGCTGATTGTTGAAGTTGGAGGAAGTGAAGGTTTGTGCATGTGGTGTTAGCCCTGGGCTGTTTTGTCCCAAATAGTGTCAAGCATCTTCGGTACTAGTAGACCTGCACTCATCCAGGCAAGTTGAAAATATTCCATCACACTACTGAATTGTGCAATGTAGATGGTGAACTGCAACATGCGCTAGTAATTCAACCAGATAGCCAAAAACAATCATGGGACAGCAAACTTTATTTTAACTGGCACTTTATGAACTGTCGCTCTTGATAAACCAACAAAAATTATTCACCTGAAATACTCGAAGGTTACTGCATTTTCGTGGTGTCAGAGTAGTGAGTTGAGGCTGCAAATGAGAAGGCACTCTGCCATTAAGTTTTATTTAAGGCAAATGTGCATGCTTGTTTCAGTGAGTTATACTATAAATAAAGTAATGTGTATACCCCTGCATTACGTTTCTAATACTTAGCATGTGTTTTTGCATTGACTGTGTCAGTTTGTTGGCTACTGGAATATTTGATCAACCAGCACTCCTGGTCCCATTGGTGCTGGTTAATAAAACATTTACTGTGTCTTCAAAGACAGACATGGCGGGAAAAGCTCAGTAGCAGCATCTGTAGAGAGAAATCAATTAACATTTCGGGTTCAGTGACTCTTCCTCACAACATGGAGAGAAATGAGAGTTGATGTTTCAGTGTTCAGAGGAAGGATCACTGAACCAGAAGTGTTAACGAATTTCTCTCCAAATATGTTGCCAGGCCTTCTGAGCTTTTCCAGCAATTTCTATTTTTGTTTCAGATTTCCAAAGTTCTTTTGGTTTTTATGCTGTACATTCAACCAAGTTTTTGCTGGCGATCTGATTATCCAGTAGTAACATCAACTAGCTATTATGTCATAACAGTTGGAGTGATGACACCGTAATACCTTCCTTGAAACAATGACCAGAATTCAAAAAATACTTCATTGGCAGAGAGCCATTTTGAGATGTCCCATAACCACAAAAGTCACCATTTAAATGTAAATATTTCTTTCTTTATAACAGACCTTTGGCCATAGGATCAAATGATCTCTAATCTGCCACACAGTATTGATGACTGGACCCAGTAGTCACCACAACAATGATTGAAGGCACGACAACTAACTGGAGTAGTTTGCAAATCAGCACCACTATACCTTGCCTCGTACTTCGACTCTTTATCAGTCTCTGATTTAGTAGGGCTGACTTATTAGATGTTTAACTCCACAACTTGTCAGCTCACCTAAAACAAAAGCAAAGCAAAGACAATCAACAACACTGATTTTCAGATTCAGATTAGATTACATTACAAGTTTGCAATCGGAAACTCAAATACTTATTTTGGATTTGGATTTTCAATTTGGTCAAAAACAGAAATATTAAGTCGACATTATTTAATGATAATGAAATACAACATTTTGTATAAACAATTGAAATCTGGTTTGTATACCAACGTTGAGCCTTACAGCACAAACAAATCCTTCACCAGTGTGGGACATTCTCCAGTCCTGAGAGATAATGTAGCTTCAGTGAGGAATGTGAAAGAATTAAGTAGTAAGATCAAACTAGGAGCATCTGTGTGTGTACACCAGAACCAAAATCAAATAATATCAGTAAGCATCAACAGAAGCCCAAGCCCATGTTCTCCCGGCTTTTATTCCATAACAATTGGAGCCACAACACACGACATCATAATACTCCCTTGGAACAATGACCAGAATTCAAAAAATACCTCATTTGCAGAGAGCCATTTTGAGATGTCCCATAACAACAAAGATCACTGGACCAGAAATGCTAACGGATTTTTCTCCACAGAGGCTGCCAGACCTGCTGAGCCTTTCCAGCAATTTCTTTTTTTTTGTTTCAGATTTCCAGCAGTTCTTTTGTTTTTTGTGTGGTATATTCAATCAAGGTTTTGCTGGGGATCTGATTATCCAGTACTAACACCAACTGGCTATTAGGTCATAACAATCAGAGCCACGACATCATAATACATCCCTTGTAACAATGACCAGAATTCAAAAAATACTTCATTGGCAGAGAGCCATTTTGAGATGTCCCACAACCACAAAAGTCACCATTTAAATGTAAATATTTCTTTCTTTATAACAGTTCTTTGGCCACAGGATCAAATGATCTCTAATCTGCCACACAGTATTGATGGCTAGACCCAGTAGTCACCACAACAATGATTGAAGGCACGACAACTAACTGGAGTAGTTTGCAAATCAGCACCACTATACCTTGCCTCGTACTTCGACTCTTTATCAGTCTCTGATTTAGTCGGGCTGACTTGTTAGATGTTCTACTCCACAATTTGTCAGCTCACCTAAAACAAAAACAAAGCAAAGATAATCAACAACACAGATTTTCAGATTCAGATTAGATTACATTACAAGCTTGCAATCAGAAACTCAAATGTGGGACGTTCTCCAGTCCTGAGAGGTAATGTAGCTTCAGTGAGGAATGTACTAGTAGTAAGTAGTAGGTTCAAACTAGGAGTATCTGTGTGTGTATACACCAGAACCAAAATCAAATAATGTCAGTAACCATCAACAGAAGTCCAAGTCCTTGTTCCCCTGGCTATTATGCCATAACAATTGGAGCCATGACATCGTAATACCTACCTTGGAACAATGACCAGAATTCAAAAAATACCTCATTGGCAGAGAGCCATTTTGAGATGTCCCATAACAACAAAGATCACTGAACCAGAAATGTTAACTGATTTCTGTCCAAAGATGCTGCCAGACCTGCTCAGCCTTTCTAGCAATTTCTGTTTTTGTTTCAGATTTCCAGCAGCTCTTTTGGTTTTTGTGCTGTATATTCAACCAAGTTTTTGTGAGGAATCTGATTATCCAGATTATCGTGATCATCAAGTCGCTATTATGCCAGAACAATTGGAGCTACGACGTCATAATACCTCCCTTGAACCAATGACCAGAATTCAAAAAGTACTTCATTGGCAGAGAGCCATTTTGAGATGTCCCGTAACCACAACACTCATTATTTAGATGGAAATATTTCTTTCTTTATAACAGTCCTTTGGCCAAATATTTGCCCCTGCAAATATTTGGTTGTTTTTCTGAGACTCTACCATTCAGTAAACAACTGCTAATCTGGCCAAGTCCCATTTCCTAGTCCCTACATTATCTAGTCTCTTTTTCTTCTCACAATGTAAATGTTCCATTTATGTAAATTAATGGTTAATAGTCATTTACTGACGTTAGTAAAATTAAACCATGATTGACATTTTTTTCTTACATTACAGACCTCTTTTCACAACTCTACCAGTTCACTTCACGCTAAATGCATGTTCCCTTTCCACAAGACAAATTATTTATCAGAAATGTGCAATAAATACATTGTGGCATTTCTCATTATGTTTGAGACAGAGTCACAGAGAGTCACAGAGAGAAATAGATTGTCACAGAGTGTCACAAAGAGTCCAATAGTCACAGAGATCCACAGCACAGAAATCTTTTCCGAACGTGAAATATTCATAACTGAACAGGGAGTTTGATAAAGCAACTACAGCAGGTGGTAAAAGGTCACAATAGGGATATGTTAGTGCAGCTGCAATCTGCAGAGAAAGTCCAACTTATGCTCAGACACAAATGCCCACTTTGTGTCTGGCAGGTCAATGTCCCTTATATGCCTCCATTACCCACCCTTGGAAAATGGTGGATAAATGAGCTCTTCCAATATTATTGCCTGTTATAGCAAATGCCTTTGATACAGAAACAAAGAATGGTTCGAACAAACATTTATTTGAAAGTGACTGTAAGCTCAGAGGTTGGCTTGTGTCATGGCAGAAATGTTTCTCATCAGGAACTAGAAAGCAGCTGACACACGGTTATATGCTGTGACTACTCTGAAGGTTTAATGAAAGTTCCAGTTTTTAAAAAATAACTGAGGGAGAAAGGTAAATCACTTTGATGACTATTAGTTTGGGACACTTAATGTTGTCGTGAACGTACTGTTCACTGCAAACAATTAAACACGAGCCAGAACAGCCATGTGCTTTTCAGATAATAATGTAGATTCACAAGGAAGCACAACATTGAAACAATGGAACAATTTACAGAGGAACCTTGATTACCCGAGCGACATGGGCAGAGTGTTTTGTTTGGATAATTGAATGCCGGGTAATACAGTTTAACCAAGCATCGGGATCTTACAATCTACTTCGGATGATCCGAAATTCAGATAATCGAATGCCAGATAATCGAGGCTCCTCTGCATGTAGATTAATCAAATATCCTATAAATCAAAGAAGTTTAATTTTTAAACAATAAAGTCTGATAATCTGCTTGGTCTTTTGCTGTTCTCTATCAATTGAGGTCTTCAGGGCAATGAATAAAATTTATTGACATGGGAATGTGTGGAAGGGTTGATAATTCAGGAAGTTAGCTGGTTCTGAATTGATTTAGACAAATAAAGAGGATCAGAATGGGAGAAATATCATATAATGTGCAGACTACACCGAAAGGGTATTTCATCACAACTGTGCCACTTATTTAAAGAGCAAGAAAGGGCCGTCACTGACCAGATAGCAGTTGTGTAGCCTGAGACAGTAGATTGTTGGTTCAAATCCCACCAGAGATTTGAGCAGATCTCTCAGGCAGACATTTCACTCCAAGTAGTTCTTCCATAACACAATGGTTGCTTTGCTGTCCAACCCCCATGATATCGGAAAATCACATTTTAGAAACAGCATTTAAAGTCTTCGCGATGTAATCGGGTTGCAGCCAACACACGTTTTCAGAGTTCGTGCTTTAGAAACAGTGTCCCCAATTTGTTTAATTTGTGTTAATGAAATGCATGTCATAGCAGAATGACCTGTCCAGTACTGAGGGAGTACTGCACTATGTTGCAGATGGTGTCCTTCAGAGGAGACGGATGCAGAAGACCTCAGCATTCTGGCCAATATTTATTTCAACAGATTATCCTATTCAACAATTTGCTGTTTTGATGAACCGAACATGCTCAAATTGTATTTTGCATTTGCTATTTCATAAACTACAAAGTGTTCACTGGCTGTAAGCCACATAAAGAATGCTCCATGATTGTAAACAGTGCCATTTAAAACAAGTTTTCTTTTCTTTTCTGAAGTTGCACAGATCAATACTAGACAACAGACACAGGCCCTGTTATACGGTTACACACAACACTGTGACATTGTTGCACACCACGAGCTGAAGTGTTCTGGAAGTGATCAATCTCCAAGCTGGAGGGAATGGCTTCAACTTAGGCAGAAAAGGGAAGAAAATCCATCCAGTGATTCCCCTTTGCCAAGTGCACTCATGTGGGATGGATCAGCCCTGTGATTCCTTCTCTAATTTGCCCGGCAACACATGATAAAGGCTCAGAAATAAAAAGTGATTACTTGGCCAAATTCTCAGTCAGAATAGGGAGAACAGGGAAGAAAATTGAGAAAACAAATTTCCATTCCAAGAAAAAGAAATTGAGATTAGGGTCAACACCTTACAGGAATAATCATCTTTCTACATTAAAAAAGTTATGATGGCACATTTCATTTTCGAGACACTTCTGGGTTCAGATACAGTCTGACATTTTCAAACACTAACCCTGCCAACTTGAAAACTTCAAAGAAACATCTGACACTACAAATGAGTCAGCACCTTAGGCACATCACCTCCATCTCTCTGACTTGCTCCTTCATCACTAGCTCTATTTAATCCCAAATCACCTACCACCATTACAAGGGTCACTGCTGTTCAAAAAGGTGGCCCATCTTATCGGGATGACTGTCTGTTCAGTGAAACCTCGCCAAAACTGCACATGTCTGAGAACTCTAAATACTGCAACAGAATGAGGAAACCAGTAGACTGCTGAGACTGAAATTTACATCAGTTGAAAGGAAGAAACTGAAGAAAACCAGAGGTGAAACACCATCAGTACACTACAAACAAAAGATACTCCTCTCCAAACATTGCCGAAATTCTACAGAGTTAAAAAACATACAACACCAGGTTATAGTCCAACAGGTTTATTTGGAAGTACTCGCTTTCAGAGTGCTGCTCCTTCATCAGGTAACTGTGGACCAGGATCATAAGATCCTGTGTCTTATGATTGTGCTTGACAACCACCTGATGAAGGAGAAGCACTCAAGTAAGCCACCTAGTTCTTCCATAAACTGCTGGGGAAGGTAAATAATAAAACCAAACACACAATGTGATAACAATCAAGGAACCAGAAATAACAGCAATATATCCAGCCCAGACGACTCTGCAGAGTTCTCCTTCCTCATATTCAGGGATTGTGTCTAATTGCCCCACA
Source organism: Chiloscyllium plagiosum (assembly GCF_037043375.1). Lineage (NCBI taxonomy): Eukaryota > Metazoa > Chordata > Chondrichthyes > Orectolobiformes > Hemiscylliidae > Chiloscyllium > Chiloscyllium plagiosum. Next base: position 99,199,021 of record NW_028270147.1, on the reverse strand, counting down.
GAACACTCAAGTTTCAGCCTGACATAGTCACACCCAATTTATAGCCAATGTTGCACACTCCTCCTTAGCAGGACAGACTCGGCAGAGGTAGCGGCAGTATCATACAATTGGGAGTGAGTTGCTCTGGGATACTTCAATATTGACTTCAGATTCCATAAAGTCTGAGGGCATCAGGTCAACCATGGCCAACTTCCTGCTGATTACCACCACCCCCTAACTGGTGAATCAGTATTCCATGTTGAACGCCACTTTGAGGAAGTAGTGAGGGTGGCAAGGGCTCAAAATGTACTCTAAGTACATGACTTCAATTTTCATCACCAAACATACATTCATAGCAGCACTAATGGCCAGGTTGGTGAAATCCTAAAGGGTAAATTTGGTAGACTTGGTCTGCAGCAGGTAGTAACAAAACCAATGGGGAAAATAACCAACTTAACTCCATCCTTCTCTGATACTTATGAAGGGATAGGAGGACACAGCAATAGCAATAAGGCTTGAAAACATATTAACTATACGATTGATGGTTTGTGCTCCAGAACTAGTCATATCCCTTGGCAGTCTGTTTAAATGCAGCAACAACACTGACAACTACTAACAATGTGTAAATTTACCCAGGTAAATCCTGCCCTCAAAATGGAGGAATATCCAAACTATTCAAATGTTGCTTCATCTGTCTATGCTTAATCTTCAGCAAAATGGTTGATCATCATTAACAATGCAATGGAGAAATACATTCCCCAATAAAACGCTGACTGATGCCCAGTTTGGCTTCTGTCAGGGCCATTCAGCTCCAATCCTCATTACATCCAATAATTGGGCCGACATTCAGGGAGCTTTTGGCGAAGTATGGTATCAAGAAGTGTGAGAAAAATTGAAGCCAATGGAATCAGGAAATAGTTGTGCCTATTGCAGGTTCAAACACCTCATTGTCCAAGGGCATTGTCCAAGATCCAATCATCTTCAGAGTCCTTTTCTCCATAAGGTCAGAAATGGGGATGATTCATGACTGCACACTGTTGAATCCCATTCATAATTCCTCAGCTGTATTCCGAGTCACTATCAGTAAAACCTGAACAGCATTCAAGAGGTCTTGGGCTGATGGGTTGGAAATAACATTGGTGACAAACAGTGCCCAACAATGACCAAAACATAGGATCCAGTCATCTCTCCTCATCATTCATGACATTACCATCATTGAATCCCACTAACAGTATCCTGGAGGATGTCACCATTTACCAGAAATGGAACTGGATTAGCCAAATAAGCAAGGTTTACAGGATAACATCAGAGGCTGGAAACTCTGTGCGAAGTAATTTACCTCCTGACTCGGCAAAGTCTGATGCAAAAAGTACAAGTCAGGATGCTTGAGAAGGGATTAACTCTGCTTTCTCTTCATAGATGCTGCCAGACCTGCTAGAGTTTAAGAAATTTCTGTTTTGTTTACACATCAGGATGTCTGGATGAATGCAGCTTGGGGAAGAAGGCACTGAGTACAGTAAATCCCTCTGCCACACTGACAACTCAATGCTCTTCCAATTACATAGCCCTTCTTTGAGGTTTTCCCCTGTTTGGTTGAAAACTGAAAAAAATAGTTTTTCTATTAATACTTTCCTCTCACTGAGAAAGCTTCAGTCCAACCCACATCCTACAATCTGCTCTGAAAACTCTGCTCACATTTTGATAATGTGCAACACAGTTGCTGAAAACTTCCACAACAAAAGTAAAACACACAATATTCTTAAAAAACGAATTCACTATTTTCCATGTTGACAGATCCATTAAAATTCCAGATACAAATTCAGATTATTGCCAAGAAGTCCAGTCCTTCCTTGGACCAAAATATATTGTCTACTACATTTTGTTGAAACAAATGTGATTGTTTTTGAGATGTATTGCCTGCAGAAAAACAGGAATTATTACAAAAAACATTTCAAGAAGTTGAAATCAAGGACACTACAGCCAGGGTGAATGGCACCCAATATACAGCCTTTAATATTCTTCAGTCACTGTTGCACAATGCCAGCAGTTCAGCAACCTATCAAGGCTTGTGTCTCAACACTATCCAAACTCCTGACCTCCACCTATGAAAGCAAAGATAACAAGTACATTGGAGCTCCAAACCATGTACCACCGAAACTTGGAATTATAAAGACATTCCTTCGCTGTCACTGGGTCAAAATCTGCAAAGTTCACTCTGACTGCAATTCAAAACTCACCACATTACGAAACACGATCAATGAAGAGTAATAAATGCTGTGATGCTTGCGATACTTGTGTCATGAATGACCAAAAGATAATAAGACATAGAATAAACAGACCAGGGGTGGGGAACCTGTGGCCTTCTAGGCCATTGTGTGTGGCCTTTTGAATGAATCCAAATTTTGCAGAACAAATCTTGTATTTTTTATTAATTTTTTCATCCTTTATTATTTTATTTTAATCTTAACGTGAATGTATTCAAAATACCAGAGAGGAAAAGAAAATTCAGCAAAATAATCCTCACAGACTGACTGCCACAATTAAAAAATTGGTAAGTCATAAGGGCTATTTCGACACCTGCTATGCTCATGATTTACTTATAATGCGACTCTAGACTGTACGTTATCTCCCCTGCCTGACTGGAGCCACTTCCACCCGAGGCTGATTGGCGAGAGCCTGTGTGTATCCAGTACACCAGTGTTTATCAACTGATGACAACAGTGCACGTGGCTTTCCATTTGAAGTGAAATTTGAGAATAGTTACACAGTCTAACCGTCTCAACTGTTATACAATTGAAGTTTCTTGGATGAGGCCTTATTAGATTACAACTAACATAATGCGGCCTTCCAACATGAAAAGGTTCCCCACCTCTGAAACAGACCATTCAGCCCAAGTTCACTCCACCTTTCAATAAGCTTATGGGTTATCTCATAATCTGCAACTCCCCTTTCCTGCCTGTTCACATAACCTTCTATTTTCTTACTGAACAAAAATTCATTTTAGCTTTGAATATGTTTAGCTTCCCAGCCCTGACAATCTTGTGGTAAAGAATTCCACAGATTCACGACCCTGAGAAGAAACTCCTCCTAACTGGTTTCAAATGAGCGACCCCTTACTCCGAGTTTATGGCCTCTGGCCCTAGACTTTATCACAAAGGTGGAACACTCTCTCAGCATCTACCCTGTCAAGTCTTCTAAGAATTCCTTATGTTTCAATCAGGTTCCCTCTCATTCTTTTAAACTCCAATCAATACGAGTCTAACGTATTCAACCTGTCATAAGAAAATCCCTCCATACACAGAATTAACAGTGAACTTTCTCTGGATTATCTCAAATACCAATATATTTTTCCTCAGATAAGGAGATCAAACTCTTCGTGGTACTTTAGGTTTGATTTTAGGTATAATTTTAGCAAGACCTCTCTATTTTTACACACTGCTCCCTTTGAAGTAAAGGCCAACAGCACTTTGACTTCGCTATTACCTGCTGAGCTCAGCCTCTCCATTTATATGAATTCATTTTAAATGAATCAGCCACCAGAAGAATAATTCCATAAGAATAACAGTAGAAATAGGTTAACAAATGCAAAAACCATGAACTCATCACAAAGCAGGCTCCAGAACAGCATCAAACATGAAGCACCTTTCCATTGTAGATCTGTATGTTTCCTTCTTGTCGGAAAACAAAGTATTTGGCTTTTTTTGGAGGGAGGTGGAAATCTAGCAAATCAGATATTGCTGACAGAATCAAGGATGACCTATGTAGAAAGGAATCTGAACCACTGTAAGTCAGAGTAGGTAAGAACATCAGGTTTCCATCCATTAAAGACATGAATATGCTATTTGTTGCAACAATGCATATGCCTGTACAATCGTTTGTTTGGAGGAGCTCATAGATACTATAAATGCAGTGGTGCAAACTTCGGGCTGCTAGTCTAGGAAATAAAGTAACTAGTATGGAATATATAGAAGTTAATTTGGCAGTTATGTCATTAACTTAGTGGAGTAATGCATGCGTAGGATCATGTTACAGGGCTGAGGTAACAGATAATGGTAGCACACTCTGATAGGCCAGTTAAATCACACGATAGATGAGCTAATGCTAAAGATGATGGTGGTGTTAATGTGATAGGTTAAGTGTAAGTGGTAGACCAGTGTGTCAGACGATGATTAGTTTAGACAGTCAAAGCAAGCTAGTATGATTGGTTATGCTAATGCTATCAGATTAGTGTAGAAACTCGGAAAGTATAAGCTGGAGAGACTCCAGGAGGAGGGTGGGCAGACAGGAAAGACAGTTTTTGATTGCCACAGCTTGTATTTGCAAATAAAAGTTTAACTTCATGAAGGATTTTCTGCATCTCCTGATAATTTTCTTAGAGTAGTGGGTGTTCTTTCCAGCACACCCCTCACAATCTCAGTCTCTTGTTTAAAATCTCGAATGAATCATTAATCTCTGGGAGAATGTCCTCTTTGGCAACATTGAGTGTGAAGGTCAATGACACTCTCATTGTGACTTGATCTGAGTTGCCTCCAGTTAGTTTGCACTTTTGTTCTGGGCCCAGACAGATCATCGTGAATGATTATGATGTGGTAGGCATCACAGAGATGTGGTAACAGGGGGGTCAGGACTGGCAGTTAAAAAATCCAAGGGTTTTCAACTTATCGAAAAGACAGGGAGGTGGGCACAGGGGGTGGGGTTGCCTTGTTAGTTAAGAACAAAATTAAATCTATGGTGCTGAATGACATAGCGTCGGATGGTGTGGAGTCTGTGTGGATGGAATTGAGGAACCACAAAGGCAAAAAAAACCATAGTGGGAGTTATGTACAGATCTCCTAACAGTGGTCAGGACCAGGGGTGCAACATGTACCGGGAAATAGAGAAGGCATGTCAGAAAGGCAAGGTCACACTGATCATGGGAGACTTCAATATGCAGGTGGACTGGGTTAATAATGTTGCCAGTGGATCCAAAGAAAGGGAATTCATGGAATGCTTACAGGATGGCTTTTTGGAACAGCTTGTCATGGAGCCCACAAGGGAGCAGGCTATTCTGGACCTAGTGCTATGTAATGAACAAGACTTTATAAAAAATCTTAAAGTAAGGGAACACTTAGGAAGCAGCGATCATAATATGGTAGAGTTCAGTCTGCAGTTTGAAAGAGAGGAGGCAAAATCGGATGTAATGGTGTTACAGTTAAATAAAGGTAACTATGAGGGCATGAGAGAGGAACTGACGAAAATAGACTGGAAGCAGAGCCTAGCAGGGAAGACAGTAGAGCAAAAATGGCGGGAGTTTATGGGTAAAATTGAGGACACTACAGAGGTTCATCCCCAAGAAGAGAAAGATTATCTGGGGAGGGCTGAGACAGCCATGGCTGACAAAGGAAGTCAGGAAATCTATCAAAGAAAAAGAGAGAGCCTATAAAGTGGCCAAGAGCACTGGGAAATCAGAAGATTGGGAAGGCTACAAAAACAAACAGAGGATAACAAAGAGAGAAATAAGGAAGGAGAAGATCAAATATGAAGGTAGGCTAGCCAGTAATATTAGAAATGATAGTAAAAGTTTCTTTCAATACATAAGAAACAAACGACAGGCAAGAGTAGACATTGGGCCACTTCAAACTGATGCTGGAAGCCTAGTAATGGGAGATAAGGAAATAGCAGGAGAACTTAATAAGTACTTTGCATCAGTCTTCACAGTGGAAGACATGAGTAATATCCCAACAATTAAAGGGAGTCAGGGGGCTGAGTTGAATTTGGTTGTCATTACAAAAGAGAAAGTGCTAGAAAAGCTAAAAGGTCTTAAAATTGATAATTCTCCTGGCCCTGATGGGTTACATCCTAAAGTTCTGACGGAGGTGGCTGAGGAAATAGTTTCCCCCTACGCCCCCCTACGACCCACCCTCCCATCCTGGCACTTTCCCCTGCCACCGCAGGAACTGTAAAACCTGTGCCCACACCTCCTCCCTCACCTCCATCCAAGGCCCTAAAGGAGCCTTCCACATCCATCAAAGTTTTACCTGCACATCCACTAATATCATCTATTGTATCCGTTGCTCCCGATGCGGTCTCCTCTACATTGGGGAGACTGGGCGCCTCCTAGCAGAGCGCTTTAGGGAACATCTCCGAGACACCCGCACCAATCAACCAAATCGCCCAGTGGCTCAACATTTCAACTCCCCCTCCCACTCTGCCGAGGATATGGAGGTTCTGGGCCTCCTCCACCGCCGCTCCCTCACCACCAGACGCCTGGAGGAAGAACGCCTCATCTTCCGCCTCGGAACACTTCAACCCCAGGGCATCAATGTGGATTTCAACATTTTCCTCATTTCCCCTTCCCCCACCTCATCCTAGCTTCTAACCTCCAGCAACTCGATCCCCTGACCTGTCCGGACTTGTCCGACCTGCCCAGCTCCTTTTCCACCTATCCACTCCACCCTCTCCTCCCTGACCTATCACCTTCATCTCCTCCCCCACTGACCTATTGTACTCTATGCTACTCTCTCCCCACCCCCACCCTCCTCTAGCTTATCTCTCCACGCTTCAGGCTCTCTGCCTTTATTCCTGATGAAGGGCTTTTGCCCGAAACGTCGATTTTGCCTGTCCTCGGATGCTGCCTGAATTGCTGTGCTCTTCCAGCACCACTGATCCAATGACTGGTCAGGACCACTTAAGAATCCTCATCTTGGATTTAAATTAAGGGACTAAAACCAGATAAGTATAGAGGATTTCAAAGTTGGGAACTGTATACATTTTACATTTTCAATATTAAATACTGAATAAATGAATTTTCAAAATAAAATGTTGCATGTTATTCAGATATATATTGTAAAAATAATGACCATCACCACAGAGGAGATCTGCTTTCAAAACAAGACAAAGAAAACTTAGCTCTGTTGATCCTCCAATGTCCACAAAATAAATGAAATCTTCTTTTCCGGACTCTTCTTCAGCTGGATCCCCACTCAGTAATGCATAAAGTATGCTTGGTACCACTCCACTCAGTGCTCTTGCCAAAAACAAAATCCAAACTGTATTCTATCCATATCATTAGGTGTCCCTAACAAATGAAAAAGGACACCTACTGACTTAAGCAGGCACTGCTGACACCCAGCATTGCACCCTTTGGACAATAGGGATAGCCAAACATATCGAGGAACAGGGTGGTAAATCAATCACTGTTTCTTTTGTCGCATCACTGCCCCATTGCCATGGAGTTAGCGGGCTCCATAATGTCACAGCCATATGATACAGTGACCAGGACAAGTGAATGAGACAAATCACCTATTTAGTTATTCTCCTCTTGCAATTTTTGATTAGCTGAAAATTCAAATCCTAAAACTAGTTTTCAGATTATGACAATCAAGATTCCAAAATGTATTGTTAGGAACAGGCTTTAAAGTTAGACAAACATAAATTGGTTAAATAAGGTAAAAATGAAAATAGAGGCAAGGAGATCAAGTACAGAAGGGAACAGAATGATGCAATAAGAAGAATAAAGCAGCAGAGTACAGTTTTTAAAATGTCTTAGTCACCTGTTGGGTTCCCACCCTGAATTACAGATAATGATTATCTTATTTATTATTTTATAATAATATTTTATAATATTTATAATAATCAATTATATTAGCCCAAATCAAAATTATTTGGTGGGGTCGCTTGTTTTTATCCCTTTACACATTGTCAGTGACTTGTCCCATTGCCTCATGGTTAATTTAAAACATGGCTGCATTAATTCATTGTTAATTAAAGAATGGGAAGCTACCTTACTGGCTAGTTGAAGAAATTCTGCATGTGATTGGCGGATAGAGATGGAACTCCCAAAAGCTGGGGAGGTGACTGTGAATGGGTATATAAAAAGGGACATGAGAAAACAGTGTAAGGCCACTAAGGCTGTGGAATATATAAACAAGTTTAAAGCAACAATACCACAAAATAAAGAACTTAGATTCTACATGGAACCCCGAGCCTATGTCTGGCATACCGACACTTTTTGAGGATTGGGATTATGTTCTTGTATACCCACAGAGCACCTAACATCTCCTGATTGTCCCCAGCTTTAATTTTAAACCACCCACTTGTTGCAAACCTTTCCTTCTTTTGGAAATGAAGCATTCAGTCTTCATAGCCAATATCATGGTGATAAGTGGCCTGCGCAGTCCTAAACCAGGTCCCATCCCAGGAACTAGAGTTATGTTAATGAACCATGCCCCTGACTGCAAGACCAAACTGGCCAAATTTGCTCAATATGTCCAAGGGTGATACAAATGTAAATGCAGTAAAATTCTGAGAGTAACCTGAATATGAATGGCTTGTGTTACAAGACTGTAAGATTTGCCTATCTGTCTGATGTTTTTGCAATGTTTTCCACCTGGAGTCACTGACACGACCCAGACCAACATTACGAAACAGTCCAGGAATTTGTAGTCGCAAATGAGGTGAGTGGTGGTTTTCTATTGGGATGGCCAGAACCGGACTGAACCATAATGCAAGTTACAGGTAAAACCAATTGTATCCAGAGCCCATGTGATCCTAAATGCCGTATGCCAGCCCTGATAGGGTTTTTTGGAACCAGGATACCCACTGGGGGTGGAACTACCTCATGTGCCCACCCAACGAACACTGCTGGACAACCTTTCCCGAGGGGATCCTGAAAATGGGGACAACCAGGCCCCAGTATTTTACTTTTGAGACTGGCAATAAGACAGCAAAATCCCCCAGGGACAAATGCCTGGCCCTTGCTTTAACTGTTGAAATGTGGCCAATGGGGCCTAATGTACCTCGGTGCTGACGTTAGGAATAGACATGTTTTCATCCTATCAAAAGGAAAATCTACTAATATGCACTGAGTCTTCATTGTGCTTTTAATATGATCCACGATTTTGGAGCCTTGTGGGAACATTGAAGACTTTTAACCTCAAGGGGGCAGTGTTATAGTAATGTTACTTTGTCCAATCAATCTGACAATTATCAATATGTTCGGCTCATGCTGAAGAAACTGATACTGTTTCTAAAGCAGTAGGCAAGTAGATGCAGCTGCCAAGCAGGCAGCCTTACACCCCAAACTTCTGATCCCATTGGGTCCCTAGCAAAACCCAGTTAGACACAGTATAAGGACGTGTTTGCCAGACCTGGGTAAGGTGCAGAAATCATGGAGGAATGAGACTGTCTGTTCAGTGCCAATTCACAATGTAGAGGTTGATTTCTGTATTGCTTACTGACTGTAATCATACAGGTTTAGTGTTTGGATTGCTTTCCATATTGTTTAGAAATTTGGAAGTAATTTGCAAATTTCCATTTCTGCAATAATTACAGGTACTTTATATTATAATGTACTACTGACTGAATTATCAAGTGATTTGGTTTCATACGTAGACGCTAAGCCTAAATGTCTTTGCTTTGTGTATGGAGTTTATAAGAATACACATTGGTTGATTTGATTTATCTTTGGATTGGGCTGTTAGATCTAAGAAGGAGTGTCTGGCTGAGCTATTATCTTCACTTAAATATTTGATACTGAACAGTGATGGTTTATAATTTTAAGACGGTACCAATATCTAAATTCTAGGGTTAGCTCAATATTAGAAAATTTCAGTGTGGATTGAAAGCTTTGTGTCATGTTACCATAATTTGGGGGCAGCGTTGCCCTCCATGCAATATTCATCACCAACTTCTCTGCTCAAAATCATCATCTGGTTTCTACACTTAATTCTAAATACTGTCAACTACAGCTGTAGCTCAGGCCATTTGATTGGGCTAAAGATTAATGTATGTTTTTTTTAGAGAATACAATATATTGCAGGACTAATCTAAATTTTAGGTTATATTGATGTTTTTAGTAGCAAAACTTCGAGGAGTATTACATCTTAGCAAAGCTGGATTTTTAAAAAATAGGTTTGCTTAATTCACCCATGCCTGGGCTCCTCTGTATAAAGTGAGAAAATAATGGGTAGGAAAGGAATCTTGAGTGCAGAGTTTAAAATGAACGAGCCTTTTGCCAGTATGGGCAATATACTTAGTCAAGTGGGCTATTTGAACTTGATTAATTTGAGAATTATTTAGTTCAAAATTGCTGTTAGCCTGCTAAAGAGCACAAATTCGGGCCTCAAATAGGGTACTCCCTCAATACTCAAACCAGAATATGGATGACTCTTACGAGATGAGTTTGTGTTCCTTCTTTGCTGCTGCCTATTTTAATTGATTATGTGTATATTGTACATACAAGGAGGAAGCGGTTTATATTGTATTACAATGGACACTCCGCGGCCTCCTACCTTGCAAGGGGGAGATGATAAAGATCGAACTTGACCTGCTGTGTGGACTTGCCATTGCCGGCATTGGTGCATAAGAAGGGCCAGTGTACCTGTGCGATCCTGAGCAAACAGAGACTATGTACCAACTACGCCAGGAAGATGTCCTTGTGTGCCGAGAAACTGAATGTTACCAGGAATGACCATTGCAGTGATCAACTGCATCAAAAAGATTGAACAGTTAATTTACAGAACAAGTCTCAGTGGTCTTTGCCCTGTAAAGGTGTTGTGTGCCAGTTGATTACATTTGTCCAATGGGCATCCCTGGTAAGCCTTTGTTAAAATAGACAAAGGGGGGATGTTATCCTTCACTAGCAATATGTTTCTAAAAACCCATAATAAAATATTTGGAGAGAATGAGGTAGTTTGTTTTGCCCTTACTTCAGCAAGAGACTCCCTGACCCCTTTTATCCTTCCAACTCCTAACATGGGGGTATAGAATAGTTCTAAAGCATTTACAGGATTATGGACTTCATCCAATAAGCCGCAATATCCTATCCAAATTGCTACAATGGTAAGGAATGAGGAGGATGCACTTATGTAAAAGTGCCTAAAATTATCCCCTGTACTATGATTAAATGTATCAGTCATCACTGCTTCCTTGAAGGACCTTGCATCTCATGTGTATGCCTTAAGGAGAAATGTGTCTCTATTACCACTGGTATTCAAACCCTTTGTAAGGTGGGTAACAACACCCACCTTCGTTATGATACCCCGAATAGCACTAATATTTTCCCAATTATTGGATGGGTAGAACTATTCTGGGATGTCGACCACGTCCCTTATCAAGAAACCCACCTCATTCGACTAAATAATTTTCAGCCTTTACGTTCGAGGCCCAATTATGTAATCATGAATTACACAGGTACTCCAGGAAGTTACAAAGATAGGCCCGCTTCTTATTGGAAAGGTCCTTCCATTATCTACACTCCACCTGGATATTACTTTTTCAGTTACAATAAGGCGTATACCTACCTTGTCCTGAATAGAGCAGGTACACATCATAATGTAGCTGTAGGAACACTATTTCCAACTACTGTTTCCTGTCCAATTACCTGACAACAAGACTCAAATTCCCTGATTAAACATTCAGTTTCTCCTGACTTTTATGCAGAATGGAAGAATGCAAGGGTTCTATCAAAAAATAAAACTCACTCATTGGCATATGCAGCTCTTAGTGTTCTTTCTGTAGGAGGGTCTTCAGGAGTTATTCGTCATCAAAACCATAATTATCTCATTTGTGGACTCACGATTTCATGAAATGAGACAACTGCTGCCCTAATAGGAATTAGGGACATGCTTTCAGAATTGTGCCTATTTACCCAACAAAACCGCGATGCTCTTGATGACATACTTGTGAAGGAAGGTGGAGTTTGCACCATAGTCAAAGGAAAGTGTATCATGGGGGTCACGTATTTCATCGAAAACATTACTAGGCATAGAGACAGCATCCACACTTTTGTCAACCAAATGAATGAAGGTGCAGGATTGGGAGATTGGGGTTTTGGCTCATGGTACAACTGGCTAATCAATATGGCTATGTATGCTGCTATTGTTTTAGTTGGTCTTTTTGTTGGTATTGCTAAAATATTAATTTCTATTGACAACATTGACTCCACCCAGAGAATGTTTCTTCTCCACTTAGATGATGATGAGGAGCATCATCGCCTGCCCCTGAATCATCTTCGGAGGAAGAGAAAATATTGCAGTCTTTCGCTGCTATTGAATTGGATTAATTTGATCCATGCCCTTATGGTGTGGTCATAGAATGACAAAGGGGGGAATGAGGATCTAAAATTTTAATTTAGGCTGTTGTCAGAAGCAACAAGTATATGTAGATTTTTATTAAGCACAAAATGGATTTTCAATTTAAAATAACACAACAAAATGGCTGAAAGTAATGATTTGCCTCTTGTGAACGTATGCTGCTGCTTTGCTGGGTTAAGCTAAATACAAGATAAGAGAATACAATGGATTTTTCAGAATAGGAATTATAAGACAGTGATTTGGTATTTGAACTAATCCTGAACGAGCAAATCTGGGGTGATTCTGTGAATATAACAATCTGTTTCCCAGGGAATATCATTGGACTGGCCTGTTGGCAATCATATCACTTTATTATGGTTGATTGTACTTTCCTTGTAATTAAGAACCCTTTCCCAGGAAATATCATTGGAGTAACCTGCTGTAAATCATGTCAACTTATTATATGTGATTGGTCTTTTCTTGTAATTAAGGCTGTAATATCTCTTAAGAAACATATAAATAATGTGTAATTTTTGAATATAATTGTGCCATTTCTCCACGGAACACAGAAGCTTTCAACCTCCGTGTTGCTGGCCAAATCTGCGCCAGGCTGCCTTAATTTATTAAACTGGTAACCTTGCTTTAACCAGACCGTACTCCTAGTGATTCTTTTGACCGATCATGAGACCGAGGGGTCCTGCAAGGGGGTCTACATCATCATTGGGATCTGAACAAAAAAGCCCATGAAACTCCATGTCATGTTCATGAATGTTCTTTGGGCAAGGGAACCCAGTCATCACCCGGTCTTGTGACTCCAGTCTCACACTGACTCAATTAATTCTTAACGGCCTCATGATCTGGTTCAGCAAAGAACTCAGTCCGAGCAACTGGAGATGGGCAATACATTTGAGGCTTATCACTGGCATTCATGCCCTGAGAAGGAATAATGTCTGCCTTTTAGCCCCTTAAGCACCACACTCTCCTTGTTCTGCGTCTCTAGGCCTCTCACATTAATTCATTAAGTGATGGCAATATGCGAAGAGCTTTTATTTTGAACTCTAAGTTCTCTTTTCCCCGCGATTCTCGCCTCTTCACCTCCACCCAAAAAGCTTTGCTGTGCAGAGTGTGAGCTCTCTCTGTTCTCTGAGGCCTCGCTCTGTCTCTGTTTGCCTCCCTTCCAACTGAAGACAAAACGTATGTTTCCAAAACCCTGTGGAGATAAGAAGACAGATGAGAAAAATAATGTAATGAGAGTTGAGTTGGGTTTGTTCTAGAAAATAATGTTTGTTTTGAAATGATATTTTTGTCAGTGAGTGACAAAGGAAAGATGGGGCCCAGGATTGCTGCAGCGACTGCCAGAACATAGGACCCAGGAGCAGGAGCAGGCCTTTTGGGAGCTGCTGTGCCAATGAAGAAGATCACTGCTCATCTGGGTGTGGTCTCAGCTGCACTTTCTGCTTCCCCCAATTCCCCCATTATACTTAACTGCCATCTTCATCAAAAATCTGTCAACTCAATGACCCAACCTCCATTCCCATGTAGAGAAGAGAATCCCACAGAATGTTGACCCTCAGCCATCAAAACAAAACCTCCTGGTTTTAAACAGGAGACTGCTTTGTGTTAAATTGACCCTCTAGTTCTTGTCTGCCCTATAACAGGAACCATCCTCTCAGTATCCAGCCTGTCATGTCACCTTAAGACCTGAAACTGTTAATGAGAGCAAACAGGTTGCTTAATGAGGCTTTTCCTCTGGAAATGATTAACAATGTTGATGTAAACTGTTTTCTCCAGTGCCAGAGTTCAGAACAAGAGGGTTGTTAAAATTAAAATTAGGATGATTTCAGGAAGAACTCCTTCTGAAAAAGTGTGAAAATCCAGAACTCGCAATTGGAAAAGCTGTCAAGGCCAGGGTTCGATGTTCGTTCGCTCAGGACAGTAAGGTTTACAGAACTAAGGGGGAATGTGTTCCAGGTTAGCCATGGCCTAACTGACTGGGGAATTTGGTCAAAACAGATGATCATTTATTTAACATAAATTTTAACAATAAATCTATATTAACCTGAGTGTACAAGGCATAATTTCAAAGTTTTCTGATGATATAAAACGTTGAAGTATTGTGGCTTATGAAGATGATAGTGTCGAACTTCAAAAAGGATGTAGGTAAGTTAATGGAATGAGCAGATGATTGCAGATACAATTTAATGGAAAGAGATGTCACTGATTCATTTTGGAAGGAAAATGTGGTGAGACAAATCAAATTAAAGGATACAAATATGGATAGCTGCAGGGGCAGTAGGACCTGGATGTTTAATCGCATTAGTCACTGAAGGTGTCAGCACAGGCAGCTGTTTTCATGAGAGAGCAGCTGATAAAGCAGATGCCATAGCAACATTAGCATAGAATACAGTCTGGATGTGAAAAAAATGTTACGTTTTCGGGGGTAATACAAAACTAAAATAAGTTCCCTCATTTAAGAATGAGAAAAGCAGAATTCTTTGTCTTGCATACAGTCATAGGCCATTGAAACTCTTGTTCAAAAGGTCAACTGAAATCTCTGAGTACTTGTAATGAAAAATTAGACAGCCTTTCATCCCTTGCTTATCAGTAATCTATCAGAGTTAGGCAAGAATGTGGAGTAATCAGATCCGCCAGGTGGAACAGGATCAAGAGGATGAATCTGCTTCATCTGTCCCTAATTCGCATAATTGTGTGTCTCTAAAAGCCAGGAAGATGTGCTCAGCTATATGACAAGTTGGTTTGGCCTCAACTGATGTATGAAGTCCAGTTACACAGTTGAAAGAGCAGCCCCTTGAAAGCTTGTGATTTTCAATAAACCAGCTGAAGTGGCTGCTGGTTTGTGTGGGCGCAAATGGAATGGGACTTTGCCCATAATCCTCAACAGCAGGGCAAGTGCTCTCTCACCACTAGAGGGCAGCTGCTTCACTGTCCCTGATCAGTAAAACATAAACTGCAAAGATGCAGAGAGAGTGTACAGCTTCAGAAGCAGGGCACTTATCGTACCACAATGAAAACGACCCCTGTGATAAGAAAAGTACTTTGGTGTAACTTGTGATTGTCTTCACAGTGTGCTGTTTGGTTCATTCTGTGATACAAATGGACAATATCAGTAACGAGGGGCACAAAGTATATTTCCTCCTCTAACCCCTTTCCAAAACACCCTCTCCATCTTGCTTTACTCCTTTTTGACTCTTCTACAATTGCCCCTGTTCCCTCACTCCATCCCGGTCCCAGAGGAATTGTTGGCTGGAGTTCATGAGCCCGCACTGTGTGAAGGTTGGTGTGAAGTGAGGCCAGTGTGTTGGAGCTTGGGCTCCTCCTCAGGCCCAGGTGTAGGGGCCTGTTCAACAATCTGCACATTGTCCTTTTTCTCTTTCTGACCGTACTGGAGTTTTCAAGCTGCAGTAACTTGCTGGCAACAAACTGTCTTGTCTAAAGTGTTCCCGGCACTGGACAGATCTCTGCTGTTGGTTTTTTTTCTCTCTCTCAGGGGCCTGCTCTGTATTCAGTGCCTGTTATCATTAGTGTGTTAGAGTTTATATGTCAGCTGTTGCTTCCTTGCTATGGTACTGAAAAAAAGTCATCCATGCCTCTTGAGATTTAAATACTCCTTCTTCATGAAAGTGTTTGGCAGACTTTTTAACATCATTTAACAAACTAAAGATGGGAATCCATCAGTTGTTTATGGCTGGGAGCATTCAACATCATGGTCTTAGTTTTTAATGGATCCTCACTTGTGGTAATACAGTTTGCAATGTTTCTCTCCCCTATCGTGTTATTAAAAGGCTTTGAATAGTGTTATGCTGAGGACAGTGCAACTTCAACACCGAGTGAAGGAGTGGGTGGCTGAATTCCCATCTCATTATTGTCCAGCTTTCAAAGAAAATGCTGTGGTCTCTGAAATTAGATTGTATCCAGGTTTTATGCATATTGTGTTTGAATTTCATTTTTGGAATGCCAATTTTCATAAAAATATCCTGTTCGGTTTTGTCGCTCAGTAGTTGTGTTTGTTCCCTGAGATACTGAGAGTTTACACAACCCTCCATTTGCCTGTGATCCAGTTGATGGCTGAAGCCTCTGGTTGTTCGGTGAGTCCAAGCCATTGTCTTGCTCTCTGCAGTTATACCATCAACTTGGTTTCTCAGTGTGAGCCAGGAGACCACTGCGTGGTGACTTCCTGTCCCACTGTCGGGGTAAAGGCAAGTGAGAACTGTCAAGGTTAATTCCATCATGAACATCAGAACACTATATTCAGCTGGAACGACATCCACTGACTAATTTCTTTGGCCGCCATTGCAGTAAAAGCAAATCTCTCCATTTGCCAGCACAAACAGAAAGTGTTCGTCAGATTCCCTGGTGTGTGATGGTTTAGCCCAATAGGAGCAGCACTGGTAGATCATGCTGTATCAGCCTGGACAGAATCCTGGGCAACCTCCAAATGAAAGGATGACCTTCAGTGGATCTGCTATGACAGGAAATATAGAATTGGAATCCTTGTCACTGAATCAACTCATCAAACCTAAATACAACTGAGAGAAAATAAACCAAACCAATTTCCCAGGACATATGTCACAACAAGAAAGTAGGGAACGCATAGTTTCTGTCCCCTGTCTTTCGGGAGCGTCGCTTTTCCTGTCCCACCTCTGTCTGTGGGGTACCATTTCTATCATCCTTTCTGTCTGAGAATATTACTGTTCCTGTCCCCACTATCTTAGGGAGAGTTTGGGGGTGTCACATCCACCCATTTTGTTAGTTCCATTTACTCTCATGAAATGGGTAATCCCTGCTTCACTATGTGTGTGTAAGCCACGTGTGAAAGCCCAGCTCAGCTCACCCTTCATCTCAATCAGAACACAGGGTTGGTCAGTACTGTCTGGACCCAGAACAATAACACTGACTAACTGGAGACAACTCAGATCAAGTCCCAATGAGACTGCTATTGACCTTCACCCTCAAAGCCCACTGAGGAGGTGGTCATTAATCCCAGTATTGTCACAGAGTAAGTTTTCCCAGAGATTCATGATTCATTCTAGATTTTACACAAGTCTGTGATGTTGTTAGGAGACAGGTGGGAAGGCATAGAGATAAAATATAACAGGAGAGAGCATTATATTTTTGTTATACCATCCTTGAACTTAAGATGTTCGAAAATATTTTACAGCCAATGGAATGCTTCCAAAAACCAGACATTATTGTAATGTGGGAACTGTGACAGCCTGGGCAATGCAGATCTTTTGGTAGCACCACCCAGAGACTGGAGGCTGCTACTGCAGCCAGGCTACAAACCAGCTCCGCTGTGAGGGAAGGACACTGGGGCACGTAAGGACATGGGAAATAGGAGTTGGAAGAAGACTCCAACGGCTGTCCCTCCTTTCCTAAATACAGAGACCAAAATTGCACACAATACCCCAGATGCAGCCTCACTAACACCCTGTACAGTTTTAACAAGACTTCTCTACTTCGAAATTCCAACCCCCAGCAATAAAGGTGAAAATTCCATTCCCCTTCTCAATTACTTGTGTACCTGCACTAACTTTCTGTGTTTCATGCACAATACTACCCAGATCACTCTGTACTGCACTTTGTTGGAATCTCTCACTATTTAATTAATAGTCGGCCTTTAGATTATTCTGACCCAAGTGCATGGTCTCACACTTTCTGACATTAAATTCCATCCACTGTGTATTAGTGTTTCTTTTCCAGTTTGGTCTTCTCTCTTTGATTGACTGTCTCAATGCATCTATCTGTAGCATGCCCCATTCCCATTTGTTGATGGCCCTGACACTTGATTGTCTAACCCTTTCCTGCTGGTTCCATTCAATGACAGGCAGGAGGCTGGAAGAACACAGCAAGTCAGGCAGCATCAGGCGGTGGAGAAGCTGATGTTTCGGGTGTAACCCTTCTTCAGGAATGGGGGTGGGTGTTAGGGGGAGCTGCAGATAAAGAGGTGGCGGGGGACAGCATGATGAAGTGGGGATCAGTGATGACAGGTGGAGGGTATGACCTGGTTGGTCAATGGGAGGAATGAATCTGGTAGGTGTAAGGGAGTAGTGGAAGGGAGGGAGAGGTGCTGGGAAGGGAGTCAGGGGATGGGAAGGGAGTTTATTTGAAATTGGAGAACTCAATGTTGAGTCATCTGGGCTGTATGCTGCCAGAAGGAAGATGAGATGTTGTTCCTCCATTTTGTGGTTTGGTTCATTGTGGCAATGGAGTAGGCCGATGATGGTCATGTCAAAAATGGAGTGGGAAGGGGAATTAAAATGGGTGAAGACTGGTAGGACTGCTCGGCCACTGCGGGTCCGGCTGAGATGTTCGGTGAAATGTTCCTCAGTTTACGTTTGCTCTTCCCAATGTAGAGAAGACCACATGGGGAACACCTGATGCAGTAATCTAGGTTGGAGGAGAAGCAGGTGAACCTCTGTCTCACCTGGAAGGACTGTTTGGGGCCCTGGATGGAGGTGTGGGATTGATGTACCAGCAGGTTTTGCATGTTTTCAGGTTCCAGGAGAAGGTACCGAGGGGTTCAGGATGGTTGCAGTGCGAGTGGCACAGATCAAGAATTATCGAAGGGAATGGTCCTTGTGGAAGGCAGCCAGGGGTGGGGAGAGGAAGATGTATTTGGTGGTGTGGTCTAGTTAGAGTTGATGGAAGTGTTTAAGAATGATGCGTTGGATTCAGAGATTGTTGGGGTGATAGGTGACGACAATAGGGACTCTGCCTTTATTGTATTTCGAGGGGGGTGGGTTTAGAACAGTGAAACAGGAAATAGATGTGGTGCAGTGGATGGCAGAAGGAGGAAAAGCACATTGTTCGTAACAGTTGGACATCTGTGATCAGTGGAATATCTCCTCATCCAAGCAGATGAAGCAGATGGGGCAGAGGAATTAGAAGAATGAGATGGAGTTCTTACAGGATACTGGGTGGGAGGAGGTGTAGTCCAGTTAGATATGGGAGTCTGTGGGTTTGTAGTGTCTGTAGATTATCACCAGAATTGGAAATGGAGAGGTCAAAAAAGGGGAGGGAGGTGTCCGAGATGGACCAAGGGAATTTGAGGACGGGGTGGAAGTTGTGGGCAAAGCCGATGAACTGCTTCAGTTCAGCCTGGGTGCAGATCACTGCACTGATGCAGTCATTGATGTAATGGCGGAGAGTTGGGGCACAGTGCCTGTGTAGATACTGAAGAGGGACTGTACAACATAGTCGATAAAGAAGCAGGCGTAGCTGGGGCCCAGCTGGGTGCCCATGGCCACCCCCTGGATTTGGAGGAAATGGGAGGAGTTAAAGTAAACGTTGTTGAGGGTGAGGACTAGTTCAGCAAGGCGGAGGAGGGTATTGGTGGAGGGGGACTGGATAGGTCTGTTTCAGAGGAAAAGGTGGAGGGCCTGGAGGCCATCCTTATTGGGTATGGATGTATATATATAAGGACTGCACATCCATAGTGGAGATAAAGCACTCAGGGCTGGGGATCTGGACGTTACTGAAGAGATGGAGGGTGTGGTTGGTGTAGTGGATGTAGGTGGGAAGTGCCTGAACCAAGGAGGAGAGGATGGAGTTGAGGTAGGATGAGAGGAGTTTGGTGGAACAGGAGCATGCTGAGACAATGGGTCAGCTGGGGTAGTTGGACTTGTGGATCTTGAGGAGCAAATAGAACTGGGCATTGTGGGGCTGGGGTCTATGAGATTGGAGGCAATGGAGGGGAGATCACTGGAGGCAATGAGGGCACTGATAGTGCAAGTGATTTTAGCCAGATGGGTCACCGCGGGGTCATGGGCAAGGGAGAAGTAGGGCATGGAGTCGGAGAATTGGCGTTCGGCCTCTGTGACATTTAGGTCTGTTCTCCAGACTACCACCACCCCATCTTTGTCAGTGAGTTTGATAGTGAACCAGGAGTTGGTGCAGAGAGAGTGGAGCCGTCAATCAGAGGGGGGGGTGGTTGGAGAGGGTGACGGGGGTGGGGGGGCGGGAGGTGGAGAAATTGAGGCGGCTGATGTCACTTCAGTGGTCAGCACTGAAGAGGTCTAGGATGTGTACACAGCTGGTGGTGGGGGGTGGGGGGTGTGACCAAATGGAGGAGGAAGGTTGGAGGTGGGAGGAGGGTTCCTCAGAGGGAGTTTGGGAGTTTTTGTTAAAGAAGAATACACGGATGTAGAGGCGGCGGAAGAAGAGCTCCGCGTCATGGTTGGTGCGGGTTTCGTTGAGGTGGGGTCGGGCGGGAATGAATATGAGCCCTTTCCTGAGGATGGACCTTTTGGCCTCAGAGAGTTTGAGGTCGGGTGGGGGGGGGGGGGGGAAATAGTAAATATGGGCAAGGCTCGGGCGTGAGGTTTTTGGGGAAGGCCCAAGGTGGCTGAAGGAGGGGAGGGGGAAGGGTGATGACATGTGGTGGGTGAGGGTTGATTGTGATGCAGCACAGGGGAATGGGTGTAGGAGAGAAAGGAGATTGGGGCGGAGGTGGGTTGTGGAGTGAGGTGGGGGTGTGGGAAGGTGGGGATGAGGTGAAGAGGGAGAAGTGGAGGGATAGGGTGCACTGTGGGGGTGTATGGGTGAGGAGGGAGAGTGAGTGTGCTGGATGGCTGCAGATAGGCAGTTGGACTCAGGGTGACTCTGGGAAATGTAGTCGGAGTCTGGGTTGCAGAGTGGGAGGGGCCAGAGGTGGATGTAAAAGCTGCAGCGAAGTCAAGGCCGGTCCAAATGTTTTGACCTGGGTTCGATTCCAGCCTTAGGCAACTGTCTGTGTGGAGCTTGCACATTCTCCAAGTGTTTGCATAGGTTTCCTCTGGTGCTCTGGTTTCCTCCCACAATCTAAAGACGTGCAGGTTAGGTGAATTGGCTGTGCTAAATTGCCCATAGTGATCAAGGATGTGTCGGTTAGGTTCATTAGTCAGGGGAAAAGTAGAGTAATGGGATAGGGGATTGGGTCTTGGGTGGGTTACTCTTCCAAGGGTCAGTGTGGACTTGTTGGGCCAAATGGCCTGTTTCTCACAGTAGGGATTCTATGACAGTCCATTCCAGATTCCCACCACCCGCTGAGTGAAAAAGTTCTTCACCAAATCTCATTTGCGGTGTTCATAATGAAACCTTTCAAACCATTCATTTTGTCTAGTGCCATTTAGGTCTTGAGATCCTTATTCAATAAATGTTTTATTCTTTTATATATAATATGAGTTCCCTGACAGGGACAGTTAACCTTGTCCAATCAGGGAGTCCTGGCTGACAGATGAAAAGGGGACTGTCAAACGGCGGTGCTCGGACCCGACATCGTGCACCAGTTGGAGGACGCTCAGGTGTGCGGTGGGATCCCGTCCGCGCTCACCCCAGCCCGGACGGAATTTCACATTGGCCCCAAGGTCCCATACCTCCCGCGGGAGCTTGTTCCCACAACATGAGCCGCCTCCGGAATTTTAATTTTGTCCCTTTTAAGGATGTAAAAAAGCTAGCCCTGTGTCGACTGCTGCACACTGTCCACCTCTTCTCCCTCATCCACTGTCCGGACACGCCTTGGCATGCCCATTTGCCACCGACGGTGGGGATCCCCAGTGGAGGGCTCTCTATGCGGGAGTCCTACCCCTTTCTCTTGGGGATCTGGGGTGGAGGGTGCTGCACGCAGCATTCCCCTGCAACCGCAGATTGCGGTGGTTCACCGACTCCCAGCCCAACTGCTTGTTCTGTGGTGCTGTGGAGGCTGTGGACCATGTATATGTTGCGTGTGAGCGTTTGCACTCCCTTTTTGATTTTCTTAAAAACCTCCTCCTCTGCTTTTGGTTCCACTTCAGTCCCACGCTCCTGATCTTCGGGCACCCTCATGGCTCTGCTCGTGGGCCTGGCCAAACTGGCCATAAACAGGTCCAGGCAGCAGACCGTGGAGGGGATCGTTAGGGCCGACTGCCTGCCCCTCTTCCGCGGTTACGTTAGAGCCCGGGTGTCCTTGGAGAAGGAGCACGCGGTGTCGACCAACACCCTGGAGTTGTTCAGGGAGAGGGGGGCGCCACAGCGAGTAGAGTGCATTATCTCCCCCTCCAACTCTATTTTGATTTAATCCCTGCCCTCCCCTTCACTGTTTGATCACACAGCATTGCCCTTTGATGTGAAGGGCACTGCTTGTCACAGGCCACTCGGGTGGGACTGGTGGTGGAAACTGAATAAAGATTCGTACACCTCGTGTCTCTCACTGTGTCTCACACCTGCACACACACACACCATGCGTGCTGGGGATAAAAAAAAAACTGCTGCAGTTAGGCGGTAGTGTGGGGGTAATAGAAAGAAAAATAAACAGGAGTGTCAGAGGTTCTAAAAAAAAAGAAAAGGGGAGTGTCAGAAGGACTGATACCCTGGGACCTGACTCTGAATAACAACCTGCCAACCAACCCCATCCTTCTGTCACCCTCAATCTCCCCAGGCTTACTCTTGTTTCCCCTTCGATCCAGCTTGTGCTGCCTTTGGGAGAGGCTGACCTTCCCTCCTTACCTCACCCAGGAACATAGTCACCATCCTAAAGGAGCACAGTCACGTTTTTAACCTGAGGGGCATCACAAATGGGACAGGAGGAGAGAACTTGGCACCTTCATGGTGGTCATACCTGTCATTAATCCACTGCAACGTCTCTTGGGGCTGCAAGAATTTAACCTTCCCTCAGACAGCTCCCCTCCCTGGAAGGTAATATTGCTGCTCCTAATTTCAGGCTAATTGACAACTGAAATACAACTATGGTTAGCCAGCATTGGCTGGGCAGGCAGCCACCACTGCTCTGAATCTGTATCCAGAAAATTCCCTTGTAATTGGGCAACACATTAGAGAGCACAGTGCCTACTGCCTCTGAAATCCCTCCCTTACCGAGAATACACTCTCAGCTGCCATCTGAATTTACTATAAATTCTGTGTCCTGTCATACTGCCCCTGCAGCTACCTGATGAAGGAAAAGCGCACCGAGTACTTCTACTTCCAAATAAACCTGTTTGACTCAAACCTGGTATTGTGTGATTTTTAACTTTGGCCATCTGAATGAACTGCCTCTCAGACTGAATCAGCTGAACTGTTTTTCATTCATGATTTGAGAAAATTAAAGCCTCATCTTCAATCCCCAGCACAAAGCCCATTCTCAATCCATCGCTCGGAGACACATACCTCAGAGAGACACCTACAGGCAGCACAGAGTAACACACTCGCACTGAGAGAGACACCTACAGGCAGCACAGAGTAACACACTCGCACTGAGAGAGACACCAACAGGTTGCACTAAGTAACACACACACTCTGAGAGACAGGCAGCACTGAGTAACATGGTCACACTCCATGCTGCCTGCAGGTGTCTCTCTGAGTAACACTGAGAGAGACACCTACAGGCAGCATAAAGTAAAACACTCACACTCACACTGTGAGAGACGCAGCCAGCAATGTCTGTGAATGGCTGAAGATTGTTTCAGGGGCTACCCAACATGCCGCAGAGATTGCACAGTGCAATCCCATCAGCTGGGACTGGAGGGAAAGTGTCAGATTGTACTTATTGAGTCCTAACAACTTTCAGTTTCTGTTCTTTTTGGAATCTTGTAACCTGCATAAATTCTTGACCAAACGGATCATTTGAAAATGATTAATGAATGATGATTGTAATTGATTGACAGGCCAAGCAACCAATTGTGACAATGACCTGCTGAAATGCAGCCAATCAACTGGGGGGGGAAGGGGAGTGGAGGTCATCTATTTTCAAAGTACACAGAGACAGAGACTGAATCTTCATCTTTTTTCCCTTTTTTGGATTGACACTGACAGAAAAAAAACTGCAATTAACAGCCCAGACAGAGAAAGCTGCTCAAAATCACAGCCACAATGGAGCTTAAGGAAAACACTTGTGGAGATTTGCTCAATAACATGAGAATTCTGTCCCTTTAAACAGTGACACACCCTTAAATTGGAACTGACAGCTCAGCAGGAAGAAGATGAGATTACTTACAGTGTGGAAACAGACCCTTCGGCCCAACAAGTCCACACCAACCCGCCGAAGCGCACCCACCCAGACCCATTCCCCTACACCTAACACTACAGGCAATTTAGCATGGCCAATTCACTTAAGCTGCACATTTTTGGACTGTAGGAGGAAACCGGAGCACCCGGAGGAAACCCACGCAGACATGGGGAGAATGTGCAAACTCCACACAGTCAGTTGCCTGAGGCAGGAATTGAACCTTGGTCTCTGGCGCTGTGAGGCAGCAGTGCTAACCACTATGTCACCGTGCCGCCCAAAAGGTCTGGTTTACTGAAGTAGAGACTTCTGAGGTTCACATTGTTTTGTACAGCTGATAGTCTTCAGCAACTTCAAGAGATTTTACTCAGCATACAGTCAACACTTCCCCATCAAACACTCCCCGGACAAGGACAGCATGAGGTTTGACATAGCGTAAAGTCTCTCGACATTGTCGCAGTGACCTACTTCAACATTCAAACCTCAGAAGTATCTCTGAGCAGTCCTGAGAAGGAAGAGAGTTTACATTCAGTGCTAACAATGACCTTTGTCCTGCCAGCTCAGCCCTGTTCTAAGTAAAGTTGTGTCTCCTCTGTGGACTGTATCAAACACTCTACACACATTCTGATCTCCTGATGCTCTTGCTGAGGGAGACGGGAGGGTCACGTGGGTGAGGGCACAGGTGAAGTGAGCGTTGGACTCCCAGTCAGACCCAGAGAGGGTCAGCAGGCTGCTGACACTGTAGGTGCTGTCCGAAGCTCACAGGTAGTTGCTAGTCTGAACCCCGTCCAAAATGACTGCACCGTCCTTCTTCCACTGCACCTCCAACTCATCGGGATAGAAGTGATTGGCAAGGCACACCAGGGTGGCAGTGCCCTTGACATTGACCTGCTCCGGGGAGGTGGGCAGCAGGGTCAGCTTGGGCTGAGAGTTCTCACGGCCTGAAAGACAAGAGAAACAATTTTAATCCCTGCCAAACAAATGGATTTTGACTCTCAGTATATTCACTGGCAATACAATCTTATTGAACATTTGTAGTCAATACAGAATAAACCCCGACAAAAGAACAGGTATTGTTTAAATTGCTTCTTGGGATATGAGAGTCACTGCCAGGTCCAGCATTCATTGCCCATCCCTAATTGCCCCGAGAGGGTGAGGGTGAAAGAGAAGGGACAGTTTTGGACCATTGTTTATGGAATGAATGTGGGCAGCTGGAAGGGCTATCAATGGGGGAGCATTTCAGTGACAGTGATCAGAACTCAGTGAGATTGAGAGTACGGGTGGAAATGGAGAACAATGGAGCAAGTGTAAAACGTTTTATTTGGGAATGAAATATTTTACTAAACTGTGCGGTGATTTAGCAAAAGTGGACTGAAACCAAGTACATGATGGAAAAGTAGGGTCAGGGCAGTGGGAGGCCTCGAAGGATGAGACAGAGATTGTTCAGAATCTTTTCCCACATTGAGTATGTGTGGGACTCCCAGATATAGACTCTCAGCCTGGGATGTCAAAAGGCAGCAGAGTAGGGAAGACCAAACAGGGAAGGTGATGTTGGTTATCTGGAGATCAAACCTGCAGAAAGCTGAGAGGAGGATAGAAAATGCAGGGGTGACATTGAACAGGATCTGAGGAAAGCAAAGATCTGACAGGATGAAATATGTTCAACTGAATCAGGGAAATCCCAACGAACAAGAGGATTGGGGGTCATGTACTAACATGGATTGGGAACTGGTTGGCAGGCAGGACAGAAACAACAAGTCTTTTTCTGAATGGCAGGTAGTTACCAATTGTCATACTACAGGGGTCAGTCCATGGTACCCAGTTATTCATAATATACAATCATAGAATCATAGAGACTCAAAAGGCCTATCAGCCCATTGTGTCCATACTGGTCAAAAAACAACAACACAATAATTCTCATACATTCTTCCAGCATGAGGGAATTAGATGTGGTATGTGTTCAAGAAGGAATTAGACATTGTTCTTAGGATTAAATGGATCAAAGAATGTGGGGAGAAAGCAGGAACAGGGGATTGTGTTGGATGATCAGCCATGATCATATTGAATTGTGGAGCATTCGAGGTGTGTAAAATGATGAATGCCCTGGACAGAGTGGGTAGGAAGGACTGATTTCCATCAGCAGAGAAGCAATAGCCATGGGGAGAGATTGAAATGAATTGGGGCAGGGTTTGAGGGGAGTTGAGGAGTAACTGTTTCCACCCAGAGGCTGGCGAGATCTGGGACTCACTGACTGAAAGGGTGGGAGAGGCCAAAACCATCAACACATTGAAAAAACACTTGGGTATTCACTTGAAGCAGCGAAACCTCCAGAGCTATGGAGCAAAAGCTGGAAAGTGGGATGGAGCTCTATACATCTTTAACAAACCTGCTATCACCCACAGATCAGGAGAACTTTATCCGAGAACATTGGAGCAGACTTGAATCCACACACTTCATTGGGTGTCCATGTGGAAGTTTCCAGATTACATTTTAAACCTTGCTGCACACCAATGGGCTGAGGTCAAGGGTGAGGCTACAAAGAGTCTCACTGCCCCAGGGTCAGCCAAGGTCACTTCTCCTAATGACTCAATGACCCCTGGAAGGTGAGAGTGCACGGACAATGGGTGAGGGTCAGGATCAGGAAGCTCCAACCTTAAAGAAAGACTTGAATTTGTGTAGCACCTGTCCCCAACTTAGGATGCCCCAATGGCTCTTTCCAGCAGACTGTGCACAGTAAGATCCCAAATACATTATGATAATTCGCAGGGAAATAGAGTTTTATTGATTTTGATTGGGGTATAAGTATTGACCAGGGCATGGGGGTTGGGAGGGGGGGCAACTGCCTGCTCTTCCTCCAATGGTGTCATGGAATGGCATCTTTCACAACTGAAGGATTCCCAGTTCATCCAAAAAAAAGTATAGTTCCTTCAAAGTGGAGTTGCAGGTCGATAGTGTGGTGAAGATGTTGCTCGGTATGCTGTCCTTTATTGGGCAGTGCATTGAGTATTGGAGTTGGGAGCTGTTGCGGCTGTACAGCCCATTGGTTAGGGCACTTTTGGAATACTGTGTGCAATTGTGGTCTCCCTGCTATAGGAAAAATGTTGTGAATCTTAAAATGCTTCAGAAAAGATTTACAACGATGTTGCCAGGGCTGGAGGGTTTGAGCTATCTGGAGAGGCTGAATCGGCTGGGGCTATTTTCTCTGCAACTTTGGATGCTGAGGGGTGACCATATTGTGGTTCATAAAATCATGAGGGGCATAGATAGGGTGAATAGAGAAGATCTTTTCGCCAGAGTGGGGCAGTTGAAAACTAGAAGGCATAAGGTTGAAGGTGACAGGGGAAAGATGTAAAAGGGACCGAAGGGCCAACGTTTCCATGCGGAGGGTGGTACATGTATGGAATGAGCTGCCAGAGGAAGTGGTGGAGGCTGGTAGAATTACAGCAATTAAAAGGCATCTGGATGGGTATATGAATAGGAAGAGTTCAGAGGGATGTGGGCTAAATGCTGGCAAAGGGGACTAGAATCATTTCGGATATCTGGTCAGCATGGATGAGTTGGATTGAAGGGTTGGTTTCCGTGCTGTACAAATCTCTGACTCTAACTGAAGTTCAATTGAACCCTTAACACCTCAGGCTCTCCCAAAGACATTTATAGACAGATTTGTTTGAAAACCAGTCACTGTTACAATGTTGGGAAAGTGGCAGCCAGTTTCCACACAGCAAGATCCCATGAAAAGCAATGAGGTCAAAGACCACTGTTAATGATGCTGGTTCAAAGATAAATATTGTCCTGAACTCAACCCAAAGACCCAATAATTGGGTTCAGTTGGATGGAAAATGAGGAAATGGAGTGGGAAAGAGCAGGTAGGTTGCTGGCTAGTGATGGGATTGATTGTCACCAGAAAATAAAAGGAAGGGGCAGAATTTTTGAATATCAAAGGAACCATAAAAGTGCAGGGAAAATCAACAATAGAACAAACTTAAAGAGTTTTTATCTAAATGCGTGAACATTCCGAGTAAGGGAGACAAAGTGATGCCACAAATTGAGGTAAATTGAGTTTCCAAGGGATTTAAACTAGTTAAAGTGGAGGAGGGCTCAGGAGAAGTTATTCAGGTTTCTAGAAGATGTAATAGGACAGAGAGTATGGAAAGGATCAAGAGTTGAACATCAAACACAAGAGATAAGAGGACAATGATGAGAAGGAGGGCCATCAATGCAGGACTGAGGGTGTTGTACTTAAATGCACACAGTATACACAATGGGTTTGTAGTACAAATTGAAACTGGCAGGTACGATGTTGTGGGTATCACAGGGACATGGCTGTAAGGGGATCTGGGCTGGGAACTAAATATCCAAGGATACATGTCCTATAAAAAGGACAGACAGATGGGCAGAGGGGCAAGAGTTGCCTTGTTAGTAAGAAATGAAATTAAACCAATAGCAAGAAGTGATATAGAGTCAGAAGGTGTAGAATGTTTGTGGGTAGAGTTGAGGAACTGCAAGAAATAAAGAATCTGATGCACGGTATGTCCAGGTCTCCAAGCAGTAATCAGGGTGTGGGGAAGGAAATCAACTAGGAGACAGAAAAGCCATATACAAAATGTCAGGGCAGACTTTAATGGATAGGTGGACTGGGTAGCGCGTCTCAAGGAAAGGATTTCATGGAATGGCTCCAAGATGGTTTTTGGAGCAGCTTGTGGTTGAGCCACTATGGAACAGGCAGTTCTGGATTCAGTGATGTGTAATGAGGCAAACTTGATTAGTGAGCTGAAGGTGAAAGTATCCCTGTGGATACGTGACCATAATATGATAGAAATCCCCCTGTCGTTTGAGAGAGAAGCTGCAATCAGATGGAACAGGATTTCAATTGAGTAAAAGTAACTACAAAGACATGAGGAAGGAGCTGGCCAGAGTTGATTGGAAGGGGAGCCGAGCAGGTAAGATGGTGTGGCAGCAAACAGCAGAGTTTCTGGGGGTAATTCAGGAAGCAGAGCAGGAACTCATCCCAAAAAAGAAGAAACATACGCAGGGGAGGACAAGGCAACCATGGCTGATGGGGGAGGTCAAGGACAGCATAAAAGCAAAAGAAAAAGCATCCAATGTGGTGGAGAATAGTGGGAAGCCAGTGGATTAGGAAGTCTTTAAAAATCTGGAGAGGATAACTAAAACAAACATTCAGGATATAGAAGGTGAAATGTCGGGGAAAGTGAGCCAGTAATATAAAAGAAGATTGCAAGAGTTTTGTCAGATATATAAAAAGGAAGAGGGAGGCAAAAACAGACATTGGATTGTCGGAAAATTAGGTTGGAGAAAGAATAATAGGAAACCAAGGAATAGCCGAGGAATTGAATCGATACTTTGCATCAATCTGCACTATGGAAAACACCAGCAGCATCCCAGTACTTCAAGACTGTCAGGGGGCAGAGGGGAGTGTAGTGGCCATCACTAAGGAGGAGGTACTGGGGAAGCTGGAAGGTCTGAATGTGGATAACTCACCCAGACTGGATGAACTACACCAGTGTGTTCTGAAGGAGATCACTGAGGAGATTGTGGAGGCATTGGTGATGATCTTTCAGGAATCAATGGAGTCGGGGGGTAAAGGTGGTGTGGGGAGGGATTTGATGGGGGCAAGGAACTGGAAAATGGCTCACATAACACCCCTATTTAAGAAGGGAGAAGATGGGAAATTATAGGCCAGTTAGCCTGGACTCAGTTTTTGGTAAGGTTTTAGATTTCAATTTAAGGGTGAAATTACAGAGGACTTCGAAATGCAATGGGAAAAAAGGGCTGAGTCAACACGGCTTTATCAAGGGGAGGTCATGCTTGGCAAATCTGTTAGAAATATTCGAGGATACAATGAGCCAGTCAGACAATGTGGATTTCCAGGAGGTATTTGACATAAGATACGAGTCTATTGTGTAGGGGTGAGGTACTGGCATGGACTGAAGACTGGCAGGTTGAATATATTCAAGAAGAAGAGACAGATAATTGTTTTGCATTTTAACGGCATCAGTGATTGGGGAGAAAGTAGGAATATGGCTTTGAGAGAGAGGATCAGCCATGATCATACTGAATGACAGAGTAGACCCAAAGGGCCGAATGGCCAACTCCTGCTCGGTTTCTATGTTTCTATGTCTGTGTTACCTTCAATCTCTGTCTCTGGTTGTTGAGTTCTTCACTCATGTAAAAAGTGCCTACCTATCCACCCTAAGATTGCCCCAAATAATCTTATACCCCTCTATCAGGTCCCTTCTCAACCTTCATTGCTCCAAGGAGAACAATCCCCACCTTTCCAATCTTTCCCCACAGCTGATCCTGGTAAATCTCCTCTGTACCCTCTCTCAAGTACACAACCATCCCAGAAATTGGTGAGCAGGACCTCTCTCTCTCTCTCTCTCTCTCCCCACCCCTTCTTTCTGTCTCACACCTGCCATGTCTTTCTCTCTATCTCTCTCTCTCCCACTGCTAATCTCACTTATATTTTCTCTCTCTCTCACTCTGTCTCATAGCAACTCTCTCCAATTCATTCACCCTTCCTCACTCCAGCTCATAATCTCTATTTCTCCAACTCTCACTGTCCCAATCACTCACTTCAAGTAAATGTCTCCAACTATTATCTACCCCTCTCTATGCCTCCCTCTTTCTCTCTCCCTCCCTCTCTGTATCCCAATCTACAGTCTCTCTCCCTCCCTCTCTGTCATTCTGTCTCTACCCGTACTCATGTCTTTCTCTCTCTATCTCTCTCACACACACACAATCTCTCTCTCTCTCTCTTTCTCTCCCTCTATGTCTCTTTCTCTGTCTTGCTTCTCTCTCTTTCTGACAGTGTCCCAGGTGGTGACAGTTGAATGCAGGATAAATCTCCCTCTGCTCTGCCCCACTCACGGATGTTAACCCATGAACCCAGAAACATATCTTTTTCTGGAGGAAGGCCCCCATTTCCACATTGACCAGGGTTTAGTATCTCTCAGGAAGACTGACAGATTCTTGTCAAATAAAGGACAGTTCTGTGCTGTTGGCCTATTCTCAATGGGGACTGGTTTGGACACAAACCTCATTCCATGAAGGCCCAGCAGAGAGAGGAGATCCTCAGGCCATCAGTGTGAGCTGGAGGGACAGGACAGGCTCTGACCCAGTGACCCAGCCTGTCCATTCACAACATGTTCCAATCCCTTCCCCTCTCCTACACCTCTCCTTCCCCTTCCATGAAGAGTATCTGAGTCAGACTGTTTCACTGGGGTGAAGGTTGGACCATCACACAGTTACAACAGAAAGGAACTAAACCCCACACCCACCATGGTGTCCACAATGCACTGGACTCTCCAACAGAGTCCAATAAACATGGAATTAAGTTCACGGGGATGCCCTATGGAGAGACATGGGCCTCCTTCCCACTGAACCTCCCAATAGAGACCAGTAAACATGGGCCTCCTTCCTGCTGGACTCTCCAAATGAGACCAGTAAACATGGACTTTCTTCTGACTAGATCCTCCAAGAGAGACCAGTAAACATGGGCCTCCTGTTCACTGGACCTCCAATAGAGACCAGTAGATGACTGAGTGTTTGAAGAAGAAATCAAGAAGATAGATACAGTTAGAGCAGTACACTCCGTCTACATGGATTTTAGCAAGGCCTTAGGCAAGGATCCCCATGGAGACTGCTTGGTAAGATCATATCACATACGATCCAGGGAGAGCTAGCCAATTGGGTATACAATTGGCCTGATGGTGGGAGGCAGAGGCTGGTGAGAGAGGGTTGTTCTTCAGACTGGAAGCCAGTGACCAGCCGTCTCCGACAAGAATCAATCCCGGATCCACTGTTGTTCAACACTTATATGAACAATTTGGATGAGAAAATAGCAGGAATGGTCAGAAAGTTTGTGGCTGACATTAAAATTGTTGGCATCGTGGACAGGGAAGAAGGTTCTCCAAGAGTGCAATGTCATCTTGATCAACTGGGCCAGTGGGTCAACAAATCCAGATGGAGTTTAATTTCGATAAATGGAAGGAGTTACATTTTGGTAAGACAAACCAGGGCAGGAATTACACAATTAATGGTAGAGCCATGGGGAGTGTTGTTGAACAGAGAGACTGAGGGGTACAGGTACATAGTTCCATGGAAGTGGGGTCACAGGTAGACAGGGTGGTGAAGAGGGTATTTGGCACACTCACCTTCACTGGTCAAAGCAGGGAGTACAGGAGCTGGGACATCATGCTACAGCTGTACAAGGCATTGGGAAGGCCACATTTGGACACTGTATATATTTCTGCTTACCCTTCTATAGAAAGGAAGTTATTACACTGGTTTGGATAAAACAAACATTAACAGGGATGTTACCAAGATTGGAGAGTTTGAATTATCAAGCGAGGATGGATAGGCTGAGATGTTTTTCCAGGGAATGCAGGAGATTGAGGGGTGATATTATAGAGGTTATAGAATCATGAGAGTTGTAGACAAGTTGGATAGCCAAAGTCTTTTCCCCAGGGTAGAAGAGTCCAGTACTAGAAGGAATGGGTTTAAGTTGAGGGGGAAAGAATTAGAAGGGACCTGAGAGACAACATTTTCACACAGAGGATGATGTGTATGTGTAATGAGCTGCCAGAGGAAGTGGGAGAGGGGAGTACAATTACTACATTTCAAGGACATTTTTACAGGAACATGGATAGGAAGGATTTAGAGAGGATTGGGCCAAACACAGGCAAATGGGACTAGTTCAGTTTTGGAAACTTGGTCGGCATGGATGAGTTGAGCCTAAGGGTCTATTTCCAAGCTGTAAACCTCTACGACTCTATGATGATGTATACATGGGCCACCTTCCCACTGGACTACCCAGTACCTGAGCTGCAACCCCCACATCCTCTCCATCATGTTGGTCTCTTGTTTCAATCTCAACAACATTGTCTGTCTCTGCACTACCTCAGCCCCTTGACACAGAAACGCTAATTCCTGCTCGTCCCGCCTCCTACCTCTAAGATTCCAATGTCCTCTCCAGATTCCTGAATCCACATTCCATAAACCCCAACATTGTCTGATATGGAGTGGGCCCTTCCCTGTCTTACCCATCTGTCATTCCAGAATGACCCCTGACCTTACTGCCAGCCAATTACCTCCTTGGCCTCCCTCCTCCCTCACTCTGTGTCCTCCTGCAGACTCACATTCCCTCCCCCTTCCATCTTCTGTCTCTGGTCTCCTGCCCATTGTTGCTTCCTCCATCCCACCATTGACAGCAGAGCCTTCAGACCCCGAGAGCATGCTCTCTCACCTCTTGCCCTTCATCCATCCTCCTCTCAGTGGTTGTGCTATTAAATATTCAACCCCGTCACTTTCGGTTCGATATTCCCTTGCCACTGATTTGATGATGCCATTTATTTCAGTAAATCTAGTTGGTTCAAGTGTGTTTTGCTTGAGAAAACACTCTTCTGTAAACTGGGTTGTCTGTTTCTCCCAGTCTTTGTGTAAAGGTGAGACTGTGTGTGTGTGTAAGCTCTTATACAGCACAGACAGGTCACTGAGCCTATTATGACTGTTAGTCAAATGAGTCCAATGAGTCCCATTTACCCAGCCCTTCCTGTATAACCCTGCAATTGTTTCCTTTTCAGCTATTTCTCCAAATGCCCTTTTGAAAGTTGCTGTTGAATCCACTTCCACTCACCTTGCAGACAGTCATCATGAACTCGCTGGATAAAAATGTTCCTACCTTCTTTCTTGTTCTTCAGACCCTTTCTGAAATGTGTGCCCTCTGGTTACTGACTCTCCTACCTGGAAAAACAATTTGTCCTGTATTTACTGCATCCAAACTCTCTAATTGTGAACCCGTCATTGAGTGAGACCTATTTCCAGCACAGGGGGAGAACATTCAGCCTGTCAGGTAAATGCTGTCATTTCATGGGGCAATCCAGTCAGTCCCACCCCCTCCCCTACTCGACTCCCAGAGCCTTGCAGGTTTATTTCCATCAAGAGCCCATCCAATCTGCCATTGCAATCACTGAGTGTCTTCACCTGCTTCACATGAATGGGCACTAATTTCCAAGTCATTACCAATTGCTGCGAAAAAAAAGCTCTTCCTGATAGCCCATATCTCCTGCCCAACAAAATGTAAGGTAATTTAAATGTGACGACAGGATTTTGTCTCCACACGGACTGTGCGGTGGTCACTCTTACTGATACTGTCATGGACAGCTACACCAGCAGCGGGCAGATTGGTGAGGGTGATAATGAGTATGTTTTTCCCTCTTGTTGGTTCCCTCACTACCCGCCCCAGGTCCAGTCGAGCAGCTGAATCAGGTGGAACGTGACCACCTTGCTCAGTAGTGATGCTTCTGAGAGGCTCTTGATGGTGGGCTTTGAAGTCCCTTACTCAGGGTATATCCTGCATCCTTCCCACCCTCAGTGTTCCCTCCAAGTGTTGTTCAACATGAATGAGGACTGACTGCTCAGTTGAGGTTGGAGGGGAGGTTGGTGCTCTGTCGTAATCAGCAGGAGGTTTTTTTTCTCCATGTTTGACCTGCTGTCATGAGGCTTCATGGGTTCCATAGTTAATGGTGAGGACTCCCAGGGCAACTCCCTTCCGACTGTACACACCACTGTGTTGCCTCCCCTGCTTGGTCGATCCAACCAGTTAAAAACTGAATGAGGGAACAATTCTGTGCAGGTTTCACAGCTTGGAGACAGAGCTGCTACTGGATTCTGTTTCTGATCTCTGAGTGCAGGCGTGTGTGTTTGTGAGAGAGTGACTCACACTTTTTCCATCATTGTGCTGTTTCAGCCTCCTGTGCCGTCAGATTCCAGGGAGTGCAGACAGTTTACAGTTTTCTCCCGTCTCAGGAACAAACGTCCAGCTGCTCCGAGCTCCTTCTTTCACTTCCTCTCTTGGTGAAGTTTCAACCTTGCACTCTGACAGTCTTTGCAGTTATTTTTTACACTGGGGCTTTCTGCTGTGGTCAGAATCTCTAATAATAAGTGTCCAATCAGTGACAATCACAGCAGTTTAGAGCAGTCAGGACTGAGGAGCCAGGCTCACTGGGAAACACATTGGGAAAATCAAAGCCACACTCTTCAGCTCGCAGTATAAACTCCATCCCTCTCCCTGAACACTCTCTGCTGCTCAACCAGACTCTTTACAAACTGGGTCTCATCTTTGAGAATGATCTGAGCCCCATATCCTCCATCTCACAAAGATTAGACACTGAAAATCTCAGCCATGTCATGGGACTCCAAACATGACCATTCCAATGCTGTATTTGCACACTTCACAGCAACTGCCCTCTGTATCCTTCAGCTCATCCCAAATTCTGCTGCCCGTATCCAAACTTACACCAAGTCCCGTTCCCCCAACTCCTGCATCCTGAAGCCTACATTGGCTCCTGGACTAACAACACCTCGATTTTCAAATTCTCATCCTTGTTCGGAAATCTCTCCCTGTCCTCCACCCTCCCTATCTCTGTAACCTCCTCCAAGCTGCCTCAGTCAGTGTGATTAGCAATCTTGGATAATTGGCTCTCTATTCCTTCATCCAAGTCATTGAGAAATATCATGAAATGCTGAGGTCCCAACACAGATCCCTGGGGACAACACTATTCACATCTTGTTCATTGGAGAGCACACGCATCATCCTCTTCTCTGTCTCCTCCCTCCAAACTAATTCCTAACCGAAGACAAATACTTTTCTCTAATTGGCTTGATGGTAGGAAGCAGAGGGTAATAGTGGAACGATGCTTGTCAGACTGGAGGCCTGAGATTTGTGTCGTGCCCGGGGCTTGGTGCTGGACCTATTACTGTTTGTTATCTATATCAATGCCTTCCATTTTAGTTTAAACCCTCCCCAACAGCGTTAACAAAAGCACCCCCAAGGACATTGATTCTCGTCTTGTCCAGGTGTAGACTGTCTGATTTGTAATAGTCCCACCTCCCCCAGAACCGGTTCCAATGTCCCAAAATTCTGAGACCCTCCCTACCGCACCATCTGTCAAGCCACTCAGCAATCCAGCCTAATTTTTCATTTCTACTCCAACTAGCACGTGGCACTGGTCGCAATCCTGAGATTACTACCTCTGAGGCTATACTTTTTAACTTGTCTCCTAACTCCTTAAATTCTGCTTGTAGGACCTCATCCCGTTTATTGCCAATATCATTGCAACTGATGTGCACCACGACACCCACCCAGTTCACCCTCCCCCTTCAGAATGTCCTGCAGCCAATCTGAGACATCTTCTACCCATGCCTATGGGAGGCAACATACCATTTGGGAGTCTCGTTCTCTACCACAGAGCCACCTATCTACTCCCCTTACAATTGAATCCCTAATACTATTCGCCTTCCACTCTTTTTCCCACCCTTCTGTACAGCAGAGCCAGCCATGGTGACATGAACGTTACTTCCCCTGGTGATCCACCTCCCCCAACAGTGTCCAAAATGGTATACCTGTTTTGGAGGGAGATGACCGCAGAGGACGCCTGCACTTTCTTCCTGCTCTTTCGGTCACCCATTCCCTCCCTTCCTCAGCAAACATAATCTGCAGTGTGACCTATTCACTAAACGTGCTATCCACGATCTCCTCAGCCTCATGGATGCTCCAAAGTGAGTCCATCCACAGATCCAGAGCTGTAATGCGGGGCAAGCATGAGAAAGCCTTGGCGGGTAAGATTAAGGAAAACCCTCAGGCATTCTATACTTATGTGAGGAAAAATGTGATGGTCAGAGTGAGGGTAGGGCCGATCAGGGATAAGGAGGGAGCTCGTGCCATGTTGGATGATGTACAGTAAGTCCTTAATGAATACTTTGTTTCAGTAGTCACTAGTCAATTGTGAGGACAGCGTGATACACTCAAACAGATGTTAAGAAGGAGGATGTGCTGATAATTTTGAAAAACATAAGAATATATAAGTCCCCTGGGCCAGACTGGATATACCCAATGATACTATGGGAAGTGAGGGAAGAGATTGCTGTGCCTTTGCTGATGATCTTTGCAACCTGTCCACTGGAGGAGTACCAGATGATTGGAGAGTGGCAAATGTTATTCCCTTGTTTAAGAAAGGGATTTGGGATAACCCTGGGAATTATAGACCGGTCAGTCTTACATCAGTGGTAGGCAAATCATTGGAGAAGATTCTGAGAGACAGGACTTATGATGATTTGGAAAAGCAAAGCTTGATTAGAAATACTCAACATGGCCTTGTGAGGGGCAGGTCATGTCTCACAAGCCTTACTGAATTCTTTGAGGGTGTGACAAAACACATTTATGAAGATGGGACACTGATAGGATGTGGGGTTGGGCTGAGAAGTGACAGATAGAGTTCATCCTGGAAAGTGTGAAGTGATTCATTTTGGAAGCTTGAATTTGAATGCAGATGACAGGGTTAAAGGCAGAATTCTTGATAGTGTGGAGGAACAGTGGGATCTTGGGGTCCACATCCAGAGATCCTTCAAAGTTGCCACCCAAGTTGATAGGGTTGTTAAGAACATGGTGTGTTTCAGTAGCTGGGGGGAATTGCATTTAAGAGCTGCGAGGTTATGCTGCAGTCCAATAAAGCCTTGGTTAAACCACACTTGGAATATTGTGTTCAGTTCTGGTTGCCTCATTATCAGAAGAATGTGGAAGCTTTAGAGAGGGTGCAGTGGAGATTTACCAGGATGCTGCCTGGCTGGAGGGCATCTCTTATGAAGAAAGGTTGAAGGAGCTAGGGCTTTTCTCAATGAAGTGAAGAAGGATGAGAGGTAACTTGATAGAGGTGAACAAGGTGATGAGAGGCATAGATAGAGTTGATAACAGAGACTTTTTTCCCAGAGCAGAAATGATTATCACAAGGGAGCATAATTTTAAGGTGATTGGAGGAAGGTTTAGGGGAGATGTTAGAGGTCGGTTCTTAACACAGAGTGTGGTGGGTGCATGGAATGTGGAGTAATAGTAGAGTCAGAGACATTAAGGACATTTAAGCGACTCTTGGATAGGCACATGGATGATAGTAAAATGTAGGGTATGTAGGTTAGTTTGATCTTAGAGTGGGATAAAATGTTGGCACAACATCAAGGGCTGAAGGGCCTGTACTGTGCTGTACTGTTCTATGTTCTATATTCTATTTTCTCTGTTCTACACCCCAAGCCTAGGCAGCTTGTCTCCCAATGATTGAATAAGATGCCAAATTGGAGACCAAGTTAGGGGCAGGCTCATGCTGTGAACCCAGGTCTTCAATAGGGAACTGGAGATTGAGCTGGAAAGGAAAGGTTAGCTGGGTTATAGTGAGAAAGAGGGAGGTGAGACCAATCGAGGATGTATGATTCCTCCAATGAGCAAGATGTATAGTGGTATTCCCAGGAATCTGTGCTGGGACCTCAGCTTTTTATGATACTTCTCAATGACTTGGATAAACTAATCGAGAGCCATATATCTAAGATTGCTGACCACACTGACTGAGAGTGCTTGAAGGAGGTTGCAGAGATAGGGAGAGTGGAGGACAAGGAGGGGCTGGAGAACAAGAGTGAGAATTTGAAAATCAGATGTTGCTGGATTGGGAGCCAATGTCGGTCAGTGAGCACGGTGTGGGATGGGAGAGTGGGACTTGGTGTGAGATCAGATACAGGCAGCACAGTTTGGGACGAGCTGAAGTGTATGAAGAGCACTGGCTATGATATGGGTTAAGACAACATTGGAATGGTCACATTTGGAGTCCAAAAGACATGGCTGAGATTTTCAGTGGCTGATCTTTGTGATATGGAAGATATAAGGCTCAGATCATTCTCAGAGATGAAGCCAAGTTTGTAAAGAGTCTGGTTGAGCAGCAGACAGTGTTCGGGGAGAGGGGTGGAGTTTGTACTGGGAGCTGAAGAGGATGGCTTTGATCTTCCCAATATGTTTCCCAGTGAGCCTGGCTCCTCAGTCCTGACTGTTCTTAGCTGCTGTGATTGTCACTGATTGGACACTTATTATGAGAGATTCTGACCACAGCAGAAAGCCCCAGTGTAAAAAATAACTGCAAAGACTGTCAGAGCGCAAGGTTGAAACTTCATGAAGAGAGGAAGTGAAATAAGGAGCTCGGAGCAGCTGGACGTTTGTTACTGTGACAGGAGAAAACTGTGAACTGTCTGCACTCCCTGGAATCTGACAGCACAGGGGGAGGCCATTCAGCCCATTATGCCTGTGAGTGACCCAATTAATCTCATTGACCCTCTCTCTCTCCATAACCCAGCAATACGTTCCTTTTCAGCTTGATCTCTAATTCTCTCTGAAAGACCTGGTTCCACAGCATGAGACTGTCCCTAATCTGTCATCTCATTCATTCATTGGGAGACAAGCTGCCTGGGCTGGGGAATGGAGCTCAGGACCCGAACATTCCCTCTCCCCTCCTGAGGGACTCTTCAGTTGTTTTCATATATTCACTCATTGGATGTAGGCGTCACTGGCTGGGTCAGCATTTGCTACCCGTCCCTAGTTGCCCTTGAGAAGGTGCTGCCTTCTTGAACCGCTATAGATCACATACGGTATGTTGACCCACAATGTCCTTAGGGAGGCAATTCCAGGATTTTGACCCACTTACAGTGATGGAACAGTGATATATTTCCAAGTCAGGATGTTATGTGCCTTGGAGATGAATTTGCAGACATGCTGTTCCCATATATCTGCTGCTCTTGTCCTTCTAACTGGAGCTGTTCATGTGTTTGGAAGGTACCAAAAGAACTGCAGCTGCTGTAAATCAGAGACAAAAACAGAAATTGCTGGAAAGCTCAGCAGGTCTGGCAGCATCTGTGAAGAGAAATCAGAGTTAACGCTTTGGGTCACGTGACCCTTCGTACTTGAGCTTTTCCAACAATTTCTATTTTTGAGTTTGGAAGGTGTTGTATGAGGATCTTTGGTGAATCTCTGCAGTGTATCTTATAGATAATACACACTGCTGCGACTAAGTGTCAATGGTGGTAAGATGGCTGCTTTGTGGATGTGATGGCAACCAAGCAGGCTGCTTTGCTCTGAACATTATCAAGCTTTTTGAGTGGATAAGGAAGACATAGGATATGATTGACATGGATAGGAAAGGTGAGAGAGATATGGGCCAAACACAGGCAAATGGGACTCGTTCAGGTTTGGAAACCTGGTCGGCATGGACAAGTTTGGCTGTAGGGTCTGTGATTCTATGACACCATCACTCTATGAATGTTGTTGGAGCTGCATCCATCCAGACAATGGGGGATATTCTATCACAATTCTGACTTGTGCCTTGTTGATGATCGACAGGCTTTAGGGGAATCAGGAGGTGAGTTACTAGATGCAGTATTGCTAGCCTCGAGCCTGCTCTTGTAATCATTGTGTTTCTGTGGTGAGCCAATTGAGTTTCTAGATGTTGACAGTGGGGATTTAGTGATAATAATGCCATTCACTGTCAAGGGGCGATGGTTGGATTCTCTCTTAATGGTGATGGTCATTGCCTGGCACTTGCATGGAACCAATGTGAAATGTCGCTTTTCAGACTAAACCTGGATATTGTCCACATGTTGGTGCATCTGATCATGGACTGCTTCAGTTTTTGAGGAGTTGTGAATGATGCTGAACATTATGGAATCATTGGCAATCATCACCACTTCTGAGCTTGCCTTGAGTTGCTCTATCTGTTCAAAGTCTGTCCTATTTAGCACAGTGATAGTACCACACAGCACAATGGAGGGTATTCTCAATGTGACGGTCAGACTTTGTTTCCACAAGGACTCTGTGATGGTCACTCTTACACATACAGGACAGATGCAACTAAAGCCGCAAGATTGGTGAGGATGAGGGCAAGTAGATTTTTCCCTGTTGTTGTTTCCTTCACTACCAGCTGCAGGCCCAGTCCTGCAGCTTTGTCCTTTAGGACCCGACCAGCTCGATCAGTAATGCTAAGGCTGAGCCACTCTCAGTGGTGGGCATTGGAATCCCCCACCCAGAGTACATTCTGTGCTGTCATCACCCTCAGTGCTTCCGTCATGTGCTGATCAACAGGAGGTTTCCTCACCCATGTTTAACCTGGTGTCATGAGACTCCATGGGGTCTGGAGTCAGCGGAGAGGATTCCCAAGGTAACTCCCTCCTGGCTGTACACCACTATGCTGCCAGCTCTGCTGGGTCTGCCCTTCTGGTGGGACAGGACACATTCAGGGACAATGATGGCGGTGTCTGGGACATTGTCTGTAAGGTATGATTCTGTGAGTGTGACTGTGTCAGGCTGTTGCTTGACTAGTCTGTGAGACAGCTCTCCTGAATTTGGCACTAGCCCCCAGATTCAGTAAGGAGGATGGAGCAGGGTAGACAGGGCTATTTCTTTCGTTGTCTTTTTGGTGTTTAGATCGATGCTGGGTGGTCTGTCCCATTTTATTTCTTTGTTGAGATGTCATCACGATTGATACAACTGAGTGCCTTGCTCAGTTATTTCAGAGGGCAGTTCAGAGCCATCCACATTGCTGGGGGAGAGTGCCATGGACCCTGACAGTATATTCTGACCTCCCCCACTTCTCCATTCTGTATATGGAAGGCTGGAGCCTCTCAGCAGGATGTTCACTTGCTGGAGCTATCACTCCCCCTGTACAATTCTGTCCCCACATAAAATCCACACAGATCTTGAATTCACATCGCACCTTCAATGTCCAAAACATTTCAAGAGGGTTCACAAAGTTGCAGTCAGAGGAATGGGGGAGGGGGTGGATGAACATAAGAACTAGGAGCAGGAGCAGGCAATTCAGCCCCTCAAGCCCACTCCACCATTTAATACAATCATGCATGATCCCATCACAGCCTCAACTCCACTTTCCTGCTCACTCTCCATCATCCTTTAACCCATTACTCATTAAAAATCTGTCCATCTCCTCCTTGATGTGAGACAGGGAAGGGACCACTCCATTTCAGACAATTGGGGTTTATGGTGCATGGATGGGGGAAGCTGGGAGAGGACATTGGAATCATGGAGTGGGACAAACAGGAATGAAGGTTTCTGTGGTCAAGGGACTGATGTATTGCAGAGGCGGACAATGTTGTGGGAATGGAAATCAGAGGCCTATTTGGGATTTAATGCTGAGATACTGGAAGGTCTAATGGGAAGAAGGCCCATGTTTATTGATCTCAGTTAGAGATTCCAGCAGGAATGAGACACATATCTAGTGGTCTCTATTGGAAGGTACAGGGGGAAGGAGGCCCATGGTTCCTGCTATCTGTTCGAACATCCAGTAGGAAGGAGGCTCGTGTTGACTGGTCTCTGCTGGACAGTCCAGTGGAAAGGAGGCCCATGTTTACTGGTATCTATTGGATGTTCCAATGGTATGGATGTCCATGTTTACTGGTCTCCATTGGACTGTCCATTGGGAAGGAAGTCCCAGTTTGCTGGTTTCTATTGGAGGGTCCAGTGGGAAGGATGCCCATATTTAATAGTGTCTATTGCAGGGTGGTCCATATTTATTAGCAGACTGTCCAGTGGAAGGAGTTCCATGTTTACTGGCCCCTTTTGGAGAGTCCAGTGGGTCATGGACACCATGGTGGGTATGGGGCTGAGTTCCATTCTGTTGTAACTATGTAATTGTCCAGCTCTCATCCCAGTGAAACACTCTGACCTGGAGACTGATCATGGAAAGGGAAGGAGAGGGGTAGGAGAGGGGAAGAGATTGGAACATGTTGTGATTGTCAGGCTGGGTCAGTTGGTCAGAGCCTGTCCTGTCCCTCCAGCTCACACTGATGGCCTGAGGGTCTCCTCTCTCTGCTGGGCCTTCATGGAATGCGCTTTGTGTCCAAACCAGTGCCCAGTGAGAATAGGCCAACAGCACAGAACTGCCCTTCATTTGACAAGAATCTGTCCATCTTCCTGAGAGAGGCCAAAGCCTACTCGATGTGGGAAATGGAACCTT
Source organism: Chiloscyllium plagiosum (assembly GCF_037043375.1). Lineage (NCBI taxonomy): Eukaryota > Metazoa > Chordata > Chondrichthyes > Orectolobiformes > Hemiscylliidae > Chiloscyllium > Chiloscyllium plagiosum. The sequence goes on along the minus strand of NW_028270147.1, from coordinate 99,156,164 downwards.
ACTCCAGGAGAAGACATGCCTCTGGGGTCAATGGTTAACACCCACTCTTGAGGCAAAGCAGAGGGGGATTCGCCCTGTATTTAAATATTGCCACCTGGCAGACTGTGGAAAAGAGAGAGAAGAGAGTCAGTGAGAGAGATAGAGGGAAAGAGTGTGTGTGAGAGGGTGAGAAATAGAGAATGAGGAGTGTCTGAGACAGTGTGAGATGTATGAAGCGAGCGAGTGAGAGGTAGAGGGAGGTAGAAATGGTGAGGTTGAGGGATAGAGAGAAAGAAATAAGATGATACTGAGAGGGATGGAGAGAGAGAAAGAGAGAAACAGACAGAGAAAGAGAAAGAGAGTGTGAGACTAAGAGTGAAGGGAATCAGAATAGAAGGGTTGAGTTGTGAGTGATTGAGAGAGAGAGAGAGACAAGAGTAGGATTTGAGACGGAGTGCAGGAGAGAGAGAGAGAGGGAGACTGTAGAGACAAAAGAGAGGGAGGAAGAGTAAAAGAGGAAGGAATAGAGAGCGGCAGATCACAATTGGAGGGAGTGAGGGAGAGGGATTGAATGAGGGAAACAGTGAGAGGTGAAGAAATGGAGATTGTGAGACAGAGTGAAGAAGCAAATGAGAGTTAGAGAGAGTGGCTATGAGACAGAGTGGGAGAGATAGAATATGAGAGAAATTAAGAGTGGGAGAGAGATGTAGAGAGAAAGACATGGCAGATGTGAAACAGAGAGACAGTGATAGAGAGAGAGCGAGACACGTTCTGGACACCACATTCTGGGAAGGATGTGATTGTACTAGAGAGGGTACAGAGGAGATTTCCCAGGACGCTGCCTGGCCTAGAGGCTCTGAGCGATGAGGAAAGATTAGAAAGTCTGGGGTTGTTTTCCTTGGAGCAGTGAAGGTTGAGAGGGGACCTGACAGAGGGCTGTAAGATTATGAGATGCAGTGATAGGGTGGGTAGGAAGGCACCTTTTCCATCGTAGAGGGAACAATACCAAGGGGCAGAGATTCAAGGTAACACAGACATAGAAATATAGTCAGAATAGGCCATTCAGCCCTTTGAGTATCTCTGTCATCCAATATGATCATGGATAGCCCTCTGACTTAATGCCATATTCCTACCATCTTCCCATACCCCTTGATGTTGTTAAAATGCAAAAGAATTACCTCTGTCTTTTTCTTGAATATATTCAGTCCTTTGTCCTCAACAGCCTTCTCTGGTAGAGAATTCCACTTGTTAACCATCCTCTAAGTGAAGAAATGTTTCCTCATCTGAATCCAAAACGGTCGACCCAATGTCCCCCTGAAACTGTGGCACCTGATTCCAGACTCCCCAACTTTGGGAAACCTCCTTCCAGCATCACGTCTGTCCAGCTCTGTCAGAATGTTATACATTGCAGTCAGACCTCCTCTCATCCTTCTCAACTCAAGTGAGTTCAGGTTCAGTTGAGGTAGACCCTGAGAGGAGAATCGAGGAATGTTTTTACCCAGAGGGTGGTGGGAGTCTGGAACTCACTGCCTGAAAGGCTGGTTGAGTCACAAACCATCGAGACATTGAAAGTGTGAGGGGCTGACGTGGCTCTCTCTGCCTGATTCCATTTACATACTGAGGAACACCCAGTCAGACTCTCACAGGCTGCAGCTTTATAAAGCAGAGCCCAGTGAAGGGAGAGTTTATCAGGAACTGGGCCCAGGGACAGGGGCACACACCATGATTTCACACATCCAGCTGATCTGGCCCCTGGCATTCTGTGTCACAGGTACAAATCTCTCTCCTTCCACCTTGAATCTTTAGCTGCTCTCCATTTCACTTCAATTCCACTGACTTGTGATTGAAGGGAAAATGCTGAAACCAGAGGAATGCTCAGTGTCTCCAACAATCTCTCATTTCGCAGTCTCTTTCTGTGACAGTTCTGACTTCACTGTGTTTCTCTCTGACCCCTCAGGTATCAGTGGGGACATCATCATGACCCAGTCACCCCCGGTGCTGTCAGTGGGACTGGGCCAGACCACAACCATCACCTGTACGGCCAGTCAAGATATTACAAATGACCTCAGCTGGTACCAGCAGCGAGAAGGACAGAAACCCTCTCTCCTGATCTATGAAGCAACAACTCGAAACACAGGAGTGTCCGAGCGATTCACTGGCAGTGGATATGGGACCAGTTTCACCCTGACAATCAGCAACGTTCAGAATGAGGATGTCGCTGACTATTATTGTAAGCAGCACAACAGGCGGCCTTGCACGTTCGGTAAAGGAACCAAGCTCAGACTGAGTAAGTCAACCTCAATCCTCCATTATTAACCCTTTCAATTTCTAAACACAATTTCTAATACACAAGTACTGAATTGTTGAAGGTGTTAGTGGGGAGCTGCAGTGAATGAAATGGTTGATTGAGGAGCACTGTGTCTAACAGGGTATCCAGCTGTATTTCTTTAATTCCATTGCCCCTTTAAGCAGCAAGATATAAGTCAGTAAGTTTTACTCACCGTGTGGAGGAGCTCTGTCCATTTGCAGCCTGTGGTCCCATTCCTGCAGCATGGAGTGAAATCAGTGAGTAACCTCCTGCCAGTCTCAGTGTGACGGACACGGGCAGAGTTTGATGTGAGCTCTGGCTCCCTGTCCCAGTCTCTGATCTCACTGACCTCAGCAGCTGCAGCAGCAGCAGCAGCAGCAGCACAGTGAGACACCGAGCTCCCACCTCCCCCAGCTTTTACTCTGCTCAATCACACAGTTACAGAATTGTTACAGTGCACAAGGAGGCTATTCTGTCCATCCTGTCTGTACTGGCTCTCTGAATGAGCAATTTATCGAGTGTCATTCTCCTGCCTTCTCCCTGTCACCCTGCACATTGTTCCTTTTCAAATAACAGTCTCATTCCCTTCGGAATGTTTCAATTGAAGCTGCCTCCACCACACTCTCAGGCAGGGCATTCCACACCTTAACCACTCACTGGCTGAAAATTCTTTTCCTCATTTCACTTTTGTTACTTATCCAATTACTTTCAATCTTAATCCTTTCACAAGTGGAATCATTTTCTCCCTATTTACACTGTCCAGGCCCCTCCTGATTTTGAATTTCTAGAACAATTCTCCTCGCCGCCTTCTCCAAAAAATTAGAGGTGCCAGTGTTGGACTGGGGTGGACAAAGTTAAAAATCACACAACACTGGTTATAGTCCAACAGGGGGTTTATTTGGAAGCACTGGCTTTCGGAGCGCCCCTCCTTCATCAGGTGGTTGTCAGCGGTGCTCCAAAAGCTAGTGCTTCCACATTAACCTGTTGGACTATAACCTGGTGTTGTGTGATCTGTAACTTTCTCCAAAGAAGACAGTCCCAAATTTTCCAATCTATCTTCATAACTGATGTTCCTCATCCCTGGAATGATCTTTGGGCATATGTTTGCCATCTCTACAAAACATTCACCTCCTTCCTGCATTATTCACATTATTTATGTCCCACATGATTTTATAAACCTCTATAAGGTCACTCCTCAGCCTCCGGCACTTCAAGGTAAAAGGTCTCAGCTTTTCCAGCCTCTCATGGTCATGGAGTCATACAGCGTGGAAACAGATCTTTTGGTCAAACTTATCCATGCTAACTAGATATCCAAAACTGACCTCATCCCATTTGCCCACATCCCTCTAAACCCTTCCTATCCATGTACCCATCCAAACATCTTTTAAATGCTATAATTGTATCCGTCTCCAGCACTTTCTCCGGCAGCTCAATCCATACACATACCACCCCCTGTGTGACAGGTTACCCCTCAAGTCCCTTTTGGATCTTTTGCCTCTCACCTTAAACCTGTGCCCTCTAGTTTTGGACTCTCCTTCCCAAGGAAAAGACCTGGGATATACATCCTGTCCATGTCCATCATGATTTTATAAACATCTATAAGGCCACCCCTTAGCCTCCGATCCTGCAGAAAATATAACCCGTCTATTGAGCCTCTTCCGACAGCTCAAACCCTCCAGTTCCAGGCGACATCCATGTAAATCTTTTCTGCAGCATTTTAAGTTTAACAGCATCCTTCCTATCACAGGATGATCAGAATTGTTCATGTTATTGCCAAAGTAGGCTCACCAATTTCCTGTACAGCTGCAAATGATGTCCCAACTCTGATACTTAGTGCAGTGACCAATAAAGGCAAGTGTACCCAACACCTTCTTCATCGCCCTGTCTCCCTGTGACTCCACTGTCAAGGAATAATGCACCTGCCACTGCCCCTGCACTTGCCCCTGCCCCTGCCCCTGCCCCTGCCCCTGCACCTGCCCCTGCCCCTGCCCCTGCACTTGCCCCTGCCCCTGCCCCTGCACTTGCCCCTGCCCCTGCACTTGCCCCTGCCCCTGCCCCTGCCCCTGCATCAGCCCCTGCCCCTGCACCTGCCCATATACCTGCCCCTGCCCCTGCCCCTGCATCTGCCCCTGCCCCTGCATCAGCCCCTGCCCCTGCACCTGCCCCTGCACCTGCACCTGCCCCTGCCCCTGCCACTGCCCCTGCGCTTGCCCCTGCCCCTGCACCTGCCCCTGCCCCTGCACCCTGAGGTCTCTTTGTTCAGCAACACTACCATTAGCTGTATAACTCCTGCCCTGGTTTGACTTTCCAAAATGCAAGACCTCACATTTATCTAAATTGAACTCCATTTGCCACACGTTTCGATCAAAGTGGTGCTGGAAAAGCACAGCAGGTCAGGCAACATCCGAGGAGCAGGAAAATCGAAGTTTCGGGCAAAAGCTCTTCATCAGGATTCCTCTAGTTGAACCCTCAGATTCAGCGCAGCCCTCTTGACCTGCAATCTTCTTCCCGACCTCTCCGCCCCCACTCTCTCTCCGGTCTATCACCCTCACCCTCACCTCCTTCCACCAATATATTCCCAGTGCCCCACCCCAAATTTCCCCCCCCCCCCACTTCCCACCTTTTATCTCAGCCCGCTTGGCACACCAGCCTCATTCCTGAAGAAGGGCTTATGCCCGAAATGTCGATTCTCCTGCTCCTCGGATGCTGCCTGGCCTGCTGCGCTTTTCCAGCACCACACTTTTCAACAGAGAATGTTGGTAAAGGGTTGCTTTTCAGACTGGAGATGAGTTATCAGCTGTGTGCCACAAGGATTGGTGCTGGGTCCATGGCTTTTCATCATTTAAATAAATGATTTGGATGTGAATATAGGAATTATGGCGAGTTTGCAACTGGTGGGACAGTGGATAGTGAAGAAGCTTATCTGAGAGTACAGTGGGACCTTGATCATTTGGGGAAATGGGCAGAGGTGTCGCAAATTGACAAAAGTGAGGACTGCAGATGCTGGAAACCAGCGTTCCGGAGAGACCACTCCCTCCACGACTCCCTCGTCAGGTCCACAACCCCCACCAACCCAACCTCCACTCCCGGCACCTTCCCCTGCAACCGCAAGAAGTGCAAAACTTGTGCCTACACATCCCCCCTCACCTCCCTCCAAGGCCCCAATGGATCCTTCCATATCTGTCGCAAATTCACCTGCACCTCCACACACATAACTTACTGTATCCGCTGCACCCAATGTGGTCTCCTCTACATTGGAGAGACAGGCCGCCTACTTGCAGAACATTTCAGGGAACACCTCTGGGACTCCCGCACCAACCGCCCCGTAGCTGAACACTTTAACTCCCCCTCCCACTCCGTCAAGGACATGCAGGTCCTTGGCCTCCTCCATCGCCAGACCCTGGCAACACGATGCCTGGAGGAAGAGTGCCTCATCTTCCGCCTAGGAACCCTCCAACCACAAGGGATTAATGTAGATTTCTCCAGCTTCCTCATTTCCCCTCCGCCCACCTTATCTCAGTCCCAACTCCCGGATTCAGCACCGCCCTCTTGACCTGCATTCTTCTTCCTGACCTCTCCGCCCCCACCCCCTCTCTGGCCTATCATCCTCACCCTCACCTCCTTTCACCTATCGTATTCCCAGCACCCCTCCCCCAAATTCCCCCCCTCCCTACCTTTTATCTCAGCCCGCTTGGCACACCAGCTTCATTCCTGAAGAAGGGCTTATGCCCGAAACGTCGATTCTCCTGCTCCTCGGATGCTGCCTGGCCTGTTGCGCTTTTCCAGCATCACACATTTCAACTCTGGTCTCCAGCATCTGCAGCCCTCACTTTCTCCAACATTCTCTGTCTCCTATCTTCAAGCCAATGTTTTACCCAAATGGCTAGCCCCCCTGGATCCCATGTGGTCTAACCTTACTAACCAGTCTGTCATGTGGAACCTTGTCAAACGCTTTGCTGAGGTCCATAAAGATAGTGTTTACTGTTCTGCCTACATCAATCTTCTCTTCAAACAACCTCAATCACGTTAGTGAGACATGATTACCATGCACAAAACTGCATTGATTGTCCAAATGCATGTAAATCCTGTCCCTCAGAATTCACTCCAATAACTTACCCAGCAATGTCATCAGGCTCACTAGTTTATAGTTTCCTGGCTTTTCCTTTCAGCCTTTCTTAAATAATGGCTAACATTAGCCAACCTCTCTGGTTCTCCAGCACCTCACTCATGGATGTCGATCAGAAACATACCTCAGCAAGGGGTCCAGCAATCTCTTTCCTAGCTTTCCACAATGTCCTGGGATACATCTGATCAGGTCCTGGAGATTTATCTACTGTCTTGCACTTTAAGGAATCCTCTTCCATAATGTGGACTTGTGTCGAGACATTGCTATTTACTTCCCAAGTTCCCAAACTCACAAGTCTTTATCCATGATAAATACTGACCCGGAATATTCATTTAGGATCTGAACCATTTCCTGTGGATCCACCCAGAGGTATATTGTTCATCTTCATGGGATCCTAATCTCTCTCTAGTTACTGTTCTGCCCTTTTCTTATTTACCATAATTCTACCACGTTTGCCCTCGAGTGAGTTTAGGAATTGTTTGCCCTCCCTCAAATATACCTTGACTATCCATGGTCCACATCCTCTACTATTCTCTTCAGGGCTTTCCTGACAACCTTTGACCCTACTTTAGTCAGATCCAATACATCCATATGCCATGGAAGCTGGCATTTTCCCCAGTGAGTATGTTTGACCCTGAAAATGCCTTTGTTCTTTTCCACTGTCGCCCTAAACCTTGTGATACAATGATCACTCTTCCCTAAATGTCCTCTGACTGACACTTGATCCACTTGGGCCTCCTCACTCCCAAGATCCAGATCTAGCAGAGCCTCCTTTCTCATTGGACTGGAAACTTGTGGCTGGAGAAAATTCACCTGAACACACTCTCACAACTCTGGCCCCTCTCTGCCCGTTACACTGCTACTACCCCAGTCTATATTCAGAAATTAAAGACACCCATTCCACCCTAATTATAATGACTCTATTATATTTGCAGGTTTCTATAAATTCCTTGCAAATGTATTCCTCCACATCCTTGCCACTGGGTGGTGACTTATTGACTGCACTGAGGATTCTGTGGTCCTTGATGTCCCTCTCTGATATTCCATCCTGGCTCCCACAGCCCTGCCAAGTTAGTTTAAACCTCTCCAACAGCACTAGTAAATCACCTCAAAGGAACTCAGTCCCAGCTCTGTTCAGGAGCAACACCGTCTGGTCTGTCCAGGTCCCATCTCCCCAAGACCCAGTCCCAATGTCCCAAGAATCCAAAGCCCCCCCCACTCCTGGACCCTCTTTCCAGCTCCACATTCACCTGTGTTATCATCCTGTTCCTCTTCTCACTTTCATGGGGCACTGCGAGTAATGTGACGATTTCTATTTTTGTGCTCCTGAAGTTAATTCCCTCATGAGCTCCCGAAATTCCGACTGCAAGACTACATCCCTTTTCTTCCTCTGTCACTGGGACCGATGTTGACCACGACTGCTGCCTGTTGCCCCTCTCCCCTCAGGGTGCTCTGCAGCTGCTCAGTGACATCCTTGACCCTGGCACCAGGGAGACAACACACCATCCTGGATTCCCATCTGCAGCTGCAGAAACACCTATCGATGAACTCACTCTCAAATCTCCTCTCACTATCACGCTTCCAGTCTTCCTTGTGCCCCCCTGTACAGCTGAATCCCCCCTTGGTTCCATGGACTTAGTTCTGGCTGCAATTCCCAGATGAACCACCATTCTTGTCAGGATTCTGACCTGAACCCTGGTCGGAGAGTGGCATTCATTAAGGGGATACCTGTATTAGCTGCCTGGTCCTTTTGGACTGTCTGCTGCTCCCCCATTCCCTCTGTCCCTGCATACTCTGAAGCTGCGGAGTAACCATAGAGTCATAGAGTCTTAGTGATGTACAGCACGGAAACAGACTCTTCGGTCCAACCTGTCCATGCCGATCAGATATCCCAACCCAATCTAGACCCACCTGCCAGCACACGGCCCATATCCCTCCAAGCCCTTCCTATTCGTATACCCATCCAAATGCTTCTAAAATGTTGTAATTGTATCAGCCTCCACCACTTCCACTGGCGGCTCATTCCATACACGTACCACCCTCTGCGTGAAAAGGTTGCCCTGTAGGTCTCTTTTATATCTTTCCCCTCTCACCCTAAACCTATGCCCTCTAGTTCTGGACTCCCCAACCCCAGGGAAAAGACTTTGCCTATTTACCCTACTCATGCTCCTCATACTTTTGTAAACCTCTATAAGGTCACTCCTCAGCCTCCGATGCTCCGGGGTAAACAGCCCCAGCCTGTTCAGCCTCTCCCTGTAGCTCAAATTCTCTAAACTTGGCAATATCCTTGTAAATATTTTCTGATACCTTTCAAGTTTCACATCTTTCCAATAGGAAGGAAACCAGCACTGCACGCAATATTCCAACAGTGGCCGCACCAATGTACTGCATAGCTGCAACATGACCTCCCAACCCCTGTACTGAATACTCTGACCAGTAAATGAAAGCATACCAAACGCCTTCTTCACTATCCTATCTACCTGCGACTCCACTTTCAAGGAACTATGAACCTGCACTCCAAGGTCTCTTTGTTTGGCAACACTCCCGAAGACCTTACCATTAAGTGTATAAGTCCTGCTAAGATTTACTTTCCCAAAATGCAGCACCTCATATTTATCTGAATTAAACTCCATCTGCCACTTCTCAGCCCATTGGCCCATCTGGTCAAGATGCTGTTGTAATCTGAGGTAACCCTCTTTGCTGTCCACTACACCTCCAATTTTGATGTCTTCTGCAAACTTACTAACTGTACCTCTTATGCTCGCATCCAAATCATTTATGTAAATGACAAAAAGTAGAGGACCCAGCACCGATCCTTGTGACACTCCACTGGTCACAGGCCTCCAGACTGGAAAACAATCCTCCACCACCATCCTCTGTCTTCTACCTTTGAGCCAGTTCTGTATCCAAATGGTTAGTTCCCTCTGTACTCCGTGAGATCTAATCTTGCTAATCAGTCTCTCATGAGGAACCTTATCGAACGCCTTACTGGAGTCCAGACAGATCACATCTACCGCTCTGCCCTCATCAATCCTCTTTGTTACTTCCTCAAAAAAATCAATCAAGTTTTTGAGACATGATTTCCCACACACAAAGCCATGTTTACTATCCCTAATCAGTCCTTGCCTTTCCAAATACATGTGCATCCTGTCCCTCAGGATTCCCTCCAACAACTTGCCTACCACCGACGTCAGGTTCACTGGTCTATAGTTCCCTGGCTTGTCCTTACCACCCTTCTTAAACAGTGGCACCTCGTTAGCCAACCTCCAGTCTTCCGGCACCTCACCTGTGACTATCGATGATACAAATATCTGAGCAAGAGGCCCAGCAATCACTTCTCTACTTCCCACAGAGCCCGAGGGTACACCTGATCAGGTCCTGGGGATTTATCCACTTTTATGCGTTCCAAGGCATCCAGCACTTCCTCCTCTGTAATATGGACATTCTGCAAGATGTCACCATTTATTTCCCTACAGTCTATATCTTTCATATCCTTTTCCACAGTAAATACTGATGCAAAATACTCATTTAGTATCTTCCCCATTTTCTGTGGCTCCACAGAAAGGCCGCCTGTCTGATCTTTGAGGGGACCTATTCTCTCCCTAGTTACCCTTTTGTCCTTAATGTATTTGTAAAAACCCTTTGGATTCTCCTTTATTCTATTTGCCAAAGCTATCTCATGACCCCTTTTTGCACTCCTGATTTACCTCTTAAGTATACTCCTACTTCCTTTATACTCTTATAAGGATTCACTCAATCTATCCTGTCTATACCTTACATAAGCTTCCTCCTTTTTCTGAACCAAACCCTCAATTTCTTCAATCATCCAGCATTCCCTATACCTCCCAGCCTTTCCTTTCACCCTGACAGGAATATACTTTCTCTGGATTCTCGTTATCTAATTTCTGAAGACTTCCCATTTTCCAGCTGTACCTTTATCTGCAAACATCTGCCCCCAATCAACTTCCGAAAGTTCTTGCCTAATACCGCAAAAAATTGGCCTTTCTCCAATTTAGAACTTAAACTTTTAGATCTGGTCGATCCTTTTCCATCACTATTTTAAATCTAATAGAATTATAGTCGCTGGCCCCAAAGTGCTCCCCCACTGACACCTCAGTCACCTGCCCTGCCTTATTTCCCAAGAGTAAGTCAAGTTTTGCACCTTCTCTAGTAGGTACATCCACATACTGAATCATAAAATTGTCTTGTACACACTTAACAAATTCATCTCCATCTAAACCCTTTCCACTATGACAGTCCCAGTCTATGTTTGGAAAGTTAAAATCCCCGACCATAACCACCCTACTTTTCTTACAGATAGCTGAGTTCTCCTTCCAAGTTTGTTTCTCAATTATAGGGGGTCTATAATACAATCCCAATAAGGTGATCATCCCTTTCTTATTTCTCAGTTCCACCCAAATAACTTCCCTGGATATATTTCCGGGAATATCCTCCCTCAGCACAGCTGTAATGCTATCCCTAAATCAAAAACGCCACTCCCCCTCCTCTCTTGTCTCCCTTTATTTCCTTCCTGTAGCATTTGTATCCTGGAACATTCAGCTGCCAGTCCTGCCCATCCCTGAGCCATGTTTCTGTAATTGCTATGATATCCCAATCTCGTGTTCCTAACCATGCCCTGAGTTTATCTGGCTTCCCTGTTAGGCCCCTTGCATTGAAATTAATGCAGTTTAATTTATTAGCCCTACCTTGTCCCTGCCTGCCCTGACTGTTTGACTCGCTTCTGTTCTCAACTGTACCAGTCCCAGATTGATCTCTTTCCTCACTATCTTCCTGGGTCCCACGCTCCCCCCCACCACCCTCCACCCGCACCCACCCCCACCACCACCACCTTACTAGTTTAAATCCTCCCGAGCAGCTCTAGCAAATCTCCCTGCCAATATATTAATCCCCTTCCAATTTCGGTGCAATCCGTCCCTCTTGTCCTGGCCACTTCTACCCCAAAAGAGATTCCAATCATACAAAAATGTGAATCCTTCCCCCATACACCAGCTCCTCAGCCATACATTCATCTGCTCTATCCTCCTATTCCTGCCCTCACTAGCTCGTAGCATCGGGAGTAATCCAGATATTATTACTTTCGAGGACCTGCTTTTTAAATTTCTGCCCAACTCTGTAATCTCCCTTCAGAATCTCAACTTTTTCCCTTCCTATGTCATTGGTTCCAATGTGGACAATGACCTCTTGCTGGCCCCTCTCCCCCGTGAGAACATTCCGCACCGTCTTTGAGACATCCTTGATCATGGCACCAGGGAAACAACACACCATTCTGCTTTTTCGCTGCTTGTCACAGAAACGTCTGTCTGTACCTCGAACTAGAGAATCCACAAACACAATTGATCTCTTGGAACCCGACGTACTCCTCATTGCATTAGAGCCAGTCTCAATACCAGAAACTTGGCTGTTCGTGCTATGTTCCCCTAAGAATCCATCACCCCCTACATTTTCCAAAACAGCATATATATTTTAAATGGGTATATCCACAAAGGACTCCTGCACTAGCTGCCTACCTCTCTTACCTTTTCTGGAGTTAACCCATCTATGTGACTGAATCTGAGACTTCCCCCCCCCCCCCTTCCTATAACTGCCATCCATCACATACTGTTGCAGTTGCAAATTCCTCATTGCTTCCAATTGTCTCTCCAACCGATCCATTTGATCTGATAAGATTCGCAGCCAGCAGCATTTATGGCAGGTATAATCCGCAGTAACCCTTAAACTCTTTAAACTCCCACATCTGACAAGTACATATCACTCTATTAAAGGCCATTTTTTTTCTCCTTCACAAACTACAGACCCAGAAAATAACAATGTCTTATTCCTCTACAAACCCTGCCCCAGGTTAAATTAATAGTTATGGCTTATATTTTAAGTTTAATCAAGAGACATATCTCCAGAAACATATAATCAAGGAAGAAGCGACTCTACTCACTACTGCAGATTCTCTGTAGGCTACACTTAAAACAACAATTAACTTATCTGATTCTGTGCTGTGAACTTCTCCCAACAGATCCCCCAAGATCAGTTGTGAATTTCACTGTTGGATAATTTTCCCAGATGCACCCCGATGTCCAGCGATACATGAATTCAAAGAGCAAAGGCAGTAACTGTGCAGGCTCTCTCTCTCTCTCTCTCTCTGTCTCCTGCAATGACCTCACCATGTGCTTACTTTGTCTGTTCTTCTGCCTTTTAAAACAGCTGTTGTTTTGACTTTTTTTTCCAAAGCTCCAAAACAATGCAACAGCATACAAAACAGTAATTGCTGATCCTGCAATTCGAGGAAATCAGCTCCAGCAGCTAAAATACCTCAAAAAAGGAGAAGCTGTTTCAGCCAGAAATTTTTCCCGTCCTCCTTGGATTACCCAGAATCTTTCTTAACATCTAGAAACGTGCTCTCCACAGAGCTCTCAGCCTCACGGACACTCCGCACTGATACCAGCTGCTGCTCAAGCTCCGAAACCCGGAGCTCCAACTGCTGTCACTGACCACACTTCCTACTCTCATGGTATTCCAGGAACTGCAAAGTATCCTGAAATTCCCATATAGATGCACATTCTCTCCACTCTTTGGTGATCTCTTGGCAACATTCTGATGACAAACAGCTACAGCAGGGCTCACAGTCCAGTGGGTTCAGTGTTCCAGGTTTTTGGGGAAACTCTCCAGACGACTTTAAGAAATAGGAGCAGAAATCAGCCATTCAGCCCATTGAATCTGCTCTGCCATTTGATCTTGGCAGATATGCTTCTCACTCCCATTCTCCTGCCTACTCCTCAGGAACGTTCAATCCGCTTAACAATCATGAACCTATCTATCTCTGTCTTAAATACACTCAGTGACATGGCCTCCACTGCCCTCTGTAACAATGAGTTCCACAGATTCACCATCCTCTGGCTGAAGAAATTCCTCCTTATCTCAGCTCGAAAGGGTCGGCCCTTCATTCTGAGGCTGTGCCTTGGTTACTTAGACTCTCCTGTTTGCGGAAACATCTTCTCTGCATACACTCTTTCCAGGCTGATCGGTATTCTGTAAATTTCAATAAGATCCCTCCTCATCATTCGATACTCCATCGAATACAGACCCAGAGTCCTCAACCACGCCTCATCTGACAAGTCCTTCATCCCCAGGATCATTCTTGTAAACCCCTCCAATGACAGCACATCGCTTCTTAGAATATGGGTCCCAAATCTGTTCATGATATTCCAAAAGTGGTCTGACCAGAGCATTACACAGCCTCAGCACTACATCTCTGCTCTTATATTCTAGCCCGATTGAAATGAATGCTATCATTTCATTTGCCTTCCCAAGCACAAACTAGACTTGCCTGTTCACCTTCAGAGAAACCTGAATGAGGATTGTGCTTTAGATTTCCAAAGCATTTTCTCATTTAGAAAACAGCCTTTGCATCTCTTCTTCCTACCATAGTGCATAACCTCACACTGTCACACATTGTATTCTATCTGCCATTTCTTTGCCCATTCTCTGAGCCTATCTCAGACCTTTTACAGCCTTCCCACTTCCTCAACACTACCTGTCCCTCCACCTATCTCATGTCATCTGCAAACTTAGCAACAATGTCTTCACTTCCTTCATTCAGATTGTTTACGCATGACATGAATAGTTATGGTGCCAACATTAACACCTGCAGAACTCTATTAGTCACCAGCTGCCATTTTTCCTCACTCTCTGCTTTATATCAACCTACCAATCCTCAGCCCATGCCAGTACCTTGCCCCTAACTCTATGGGCTCGTACCTTATGTCAAAGGCCTTCTGAAAATCCAAATAGATTACTTCTTCAGACTCTCCTTTGTCTGACTGGCTGGGAGCTGTTGCGACTGTACAGGACATTGGTTAGGCCACTTTTGGAATACTGTGTGTAATTCTGGTTGCCCTGCTGTAGTAAAAATGTTGTGAACCTTAAAATGCTTCAGAAAAGATTTACAAGAATGTTGCCAAGGTTGGAGGTTTTCAGCTACTGGGAGAGGTTGAATAGGATCTAATTTCCCTGGATTGTTGGAGGCTGAGTGGTGACCATTTTGTGGTTTATAGAATCATGAGGGGCATTGAAAGGGTGAGTAGAGAAGGTATTATTTTCAGAGTTGGGGAGTCCAGTTCTAGAGGCATAGGTTGAAGGCGACAGGGGAAAGAATTGAAAGGGGCTGAAGGGGCAACCTTTTCACGTAGTGGGTGGTGTGTGTATAGAATGAGCTGCCAGAGGAAGAGGTGGAGGATGGTATGATAACAACATTTAAGAGGATGAGTACATGAATAGGGAGGGTTTAGAGGGATATGCGCAAAATGCTGGAAAATGGGACTGGCTTAATCGGAGGTTTGTTAAAGAGATATCGAGCTCCATCCCACTTTCCAGCTCTTGCTCCATAAGCCTGCGGTTTCACTGTTTCAAATGAATATTCAAGTGTTTTTCACTATGATGAGGGTTTCTGCCTCTCCAACCCTTTCAGACAGTGCGTCCCAGATCCCACCAGCCTCTGGCTGAAAACAATTACTCCACAATTCCCCTCGAACTCTGTGTCCAATTAATTTCAATCTCTCCCCATGGTTATCATCCTCTGTGCTGATGGAAATCAGTCCTTCCTACCCACTCTATCCAGGCCCCTCATCATTTTCTACACCTCGATCAAATCTCCCCTCAGCCTCCTGTGTTCCAAAGAATACAATCCCAGCCAAACCAATCATTCCTCAAAGTTAAAACTCCCAATTTTTGACAAAATCCTCCTCTGTCCCCATCTCTAGTGGGATCACATCCTTCCTGTAATGTGGTGACCAGAGCCGTACACAGTTCTCTCACTGTGCTCTAACTGGGCTTTTATACAGTTCCAGAATAAACAAACGCCTTGCTTTCGCTCTCAACCAAAAACAATAAAGGGAGGTGATGGTCTAATGATATAATTACTTAACTCTTAATCCAGAGCTCTAGATAATGTTCTGGGAACCAGGGTTAGAATCCTGCCACAGTTGATGGTGGAATGTGAATTCAATAAAAAAATCTGGAATTAAGAGTCCAATGATGACCATCGTTGATTGTCAGGAAAAAGCCATCTGATTCACTAATGACCTTTAGGGAAGGAAACGGTCATCGTTACCATGTGACTCCAGACCCACAGTAATGTGGTTGACTCTAAACTGCCCTCTGGGCGATTATGAAAGGGCAATAAATGCTGCCAATCCAGCAATGACCTCATTCCATCAAGGGAAAAGAAAAACAGTTTATCCCATGTGTCTCCTTAACCACCTTACTGACCCGCATTCATTAATCACCATGACCACATCTTCCACCTCCACACACATGTGACTTCCAGGTTCAAATTGACAAGAGACATTCCTTCAATATCTGAGAAACAGATAGAAACATCAAACATAGGAGGCCATTCAGCCCGTCAAGCCTGCTCCACCATTCAATATGATCATGGCCAATCATCCAACATAGTCCCCTGTTCCTGCTTTCTCCCCACATTCTTTGATCCCATTAATCCGAAGAAATAAATCTAATTCCTTCTTGAACACATACTGCATCTAATTCCCTCATGCTGGAAAAATGGATGAGAATTATTGCGTTGTTGTTTTTTGACTAATGTGGACACAATGGACTGATGGGCCTTTTGGGTCTCTCTGACTCTGTGACTCTATTATATTATGAATAACTGGGTACCAAGGACTAGCCCCTGTGGTACCCCAACTGGTAACTACCTGCATTCAGAAAAAAACTTGTTCTTCATGCCCTGTCTGCCAACCAGTTCCCAATCCATGTCAGTACATGACCCCAATCCTCTTGTTCGGTAGGGTTTCCCTGATTCACTTGGACATATTTCATCCTGTCAACTCTTTGCCTTCCTCAGGTCCTGTTCAATTTTAATCCTGCATTTTCTATCCACCTCTCAGCTTTCTGCAGGTTTGATCTCCAGATAACCAACATCACCTTCCCTGTTTGGTCTTCCTTACACTGGCTGCCTTTTGACATCTCAGGCTGAGAGTCTAGATTTGGGAATCCCACCCTTACTCATTGTGGGAACAGATTCTGAATGATCTCTGTCTTGTCACTTGAGGGCTCCCACTGCCCTGACACTGATTTCCCATCATGTCACTGGTTCCAGTCCACTTTTACTAAATTACTGAAACATTTAGTAAAATGAAAACATTTACTCTTACTCCATGGTTCTCCATTTCCATCCTTAATTTCAATCTGACTGAGTTCTGATCACTCTCACTAAAATGCTCGCCATCTTTTAGCTCTTCCATCTGCCCACATTCATTCCCCAAATGACGGTCCAAAACTGTCCCTTCTCTTTCACCATCACCTTCTCAGGGGCAATTAGGGATGAGCAATAAATTCTGCTCCTGCCAGTGACATACATATCCTAAGAATCAATTTAAAAAATGTAAATTCTTTTGTCTGGTTTATTAGGTATTGGAGACAAATATTCAAACATTTTACCAGTGAATATTCTGAGAATTGAAATCCCTTTGAATGGCAGAGATTAAAATTGTTTCTCTTGTCTTTCAGGCCGTGAGAACTCTCAGCCCAAGCTCACCCTGCTGCTCCCCCCTGCCGGGACCAGGTCAATGCCAAGGGCACTGCCACCCTGGTGTGCCTTGCCAATCACTTCTATCCTGATGAGCTGGAGGTTCAGTGGAAGAAGGACGGTGCAGTCATTTCGGACGGGGTTCAGACCAGCAACTACCTGCGAGCTTCGGACAGCACCTACAGTGTCAGCAGCCTGCTGACCCTCTCTGCGTCTGACTGGGAGTCCAACGCTCGCTTCTCCTGTGCCCTCACCCACGTGACCCTCCCCTCTCCCCTCAGCAAGAGCATCAGGAGATCAGAATGTGTGTAGAGTGTTTTAGGCAGTCCACAGAGGAGACACAACTTTAAACAGAACAGGGCTGAGCTGGCAGGACAAAGGTCATTGTCAGCACTGAATTTCAACTCTCTTCCATTTCAGGACTGGCTCAGGGACACTTCTGAGGTTCAGGAGTGAAGGTAGTTCATTGGGACAGTGTAAAAAGAGCTTTACGCTGTGTCAAACCTCATGCTCTCCCTATTCTGGGACTGTTTGATTGGGACAGGGTTGATTTGTGATGCCAAGTAAAATCTCTTGAAGTTGCTGAAGGCTGTCATCTGCACAAAACAATGTGAACCTTCGAAATTTCTGCTTCAATAAATCAGATCTCCTTCCTGCTCAGCAGCCAGTTCCAATTTAAGGTTTTTGTCACTATTTGAAGGGCAGGATTCTCATGTTATTGAGAAAATCTCCACAAGTGTTTTCCTCAAAAGCCATTGTAGCTGTTATTTTGTGCAGCTTCCTCTGTCTGCGGCTGTTAATTGCAGTCTGTTTTCTGTCAATGTCAGTCTGGAAAAGGGAATAAAGATGATGAAGATTCAGTCTCTGTCTCTGTGTGCTTTAGAGATGGACCACTCCATTCAGCTGATTGGCTGCATGTCAGCATGACATTGTCACAATTGGCTACGTGGCCTGTCAATCCGTGGTAGATGATACTGACAGCCAATCAGCAATCAGTTTCAAATAATCCAGTTGGTCTGGAATCTGTGGAGGTGACAAGATTCCAAACAGAATAGAAACTGAAAGCTGTTGGGATTCAATAATTACAATCTGAGGCATTCCGTATTCACTCTCTGGTCCAAACTCAGGTGCTGGGATCGCACTGTGCACTCTCTGCTTCATGCTGTGTTGTACCTGAAATGATCTGAGGCCAATCACTGACACTGCAGACTGTGTCTCTCTGAGTGAGTGTACTACATAATGCTGCCTGTAGGTGTCACTCTGAGTGTGGGTGTATTATTCAAAGAGACACCTACAGGCAGCAAGGGTTGTGAGCATGTTACTCAGTGCTGCCTGACTCTGTGTGTGTTAACTCAGTGTTGCCTGTAGGCGTGTCTCTGAGTGTGTATGTGTTATTCTGCACGGCCTGTAGGTATCTCAGTGAGTGTCAGTGTGTTACTCTGTGTTGCCTGCAGGTGTCTCTAAGTGATGGATAGAGAATAGGCTTTGTGATGGGGATTGAAGATTAGGCCTTAATCTTCTCAAATCTCAGATGAAAAACAATTTAGCCTGAGATGGCAGCTCATTTGGCCAAAGTTAAAAATCGCACAACACCAGGTTAGAGTCCAACAGGTTTCTTTGGAAGTACAAGCTTTCGGAGCACTGCTCCTTCATCAGGCAGCTAGTGGGGCAGGAACTCATATTATCAGAAAAAATGAAACATTTATCGAACAAGGAGTGCAAGAACTAAACGACACTGGACAAAATGAGTGGTTTGAAAGATTTCATTACAGACATCACCAATTTGGCCCAACAAGTCCACACCGACCCACTGAAGAGAAACTCCCCGAGACCCATTCCCCTGCCCTATCACTCGACATTTCCCCTGACCGACACATTCCTGAACACTGTGACAATTGTAACATGGTCAATTCACCTAACCTGCACATCTTTGGGTTGTGGGAGGAAACTGGAGCACACGGAGGAAATCCACACAGACACAGGGGGAGCGTGCAAACTCCACAAAGACCTGTGGCTGAAATCGAACCTGGGTCCCTGGTGCTGTGAGTTAGCCGTGCTAACCACTGAGCCACCATGCCACAAATTTAAAACAATGCCCAAAGAGTTGAGCTTTTGTTCAGCTCCGTGAGCCTGACGTGATATAAACTATAAACATGCAACCCTCTGTCAGGGAAGGTAGTGCAGGGTGGAAACCCTACAACCTTTAAATATCATAACATGCAAGGATCTGGGATAAGTGCAGGAAATTGGGATGAGAGTGCCTTTAGTGGTAGTTATGTTGGTACAGACCCAATGGGACAAAGGATCTTTTCTGCTCTGTTTCAATCTGTGCTCCATGTTGAGAGGGCAGTGTAGGTTAATGGTGACGAGGTGAGGCAGTTCTAAGATGGCAAACACATGATCAAGGGTCAGAGGAAATGGCTCAAGCTTCAGTGAAGGCCCAAGTAAGTGCTTGGGAGGATGGTCAAGGCTAATGGAGACAAGGTCAATGGAGACTGAGCGAGGGCGCAGGGTGCTGACTGGCATCTCATTGTGTTGTAGTGAGGTAATTGGGGACAAGAGGGGAGTGTGTAGGGAGGGAGTGCAGTTTCAGTTAAAATGTGACCTTTGTCAGCAGCAGCATGACCTTCAGCACAGGGGGTGTCCCTGACTGTGTCAGGCTCACTGACTGCTCTCTGTGTGATTCCACACAGCCACTCGTCTGGTCACTACACAAAGTCTTGTTTGTGCTTACACTACCATTTACACCACCGTCTGCACCCACTGTCTGCACCTTCTGACTACACCACTGTCTGCACCCACCGTCTACACCCACTGTCTGCACCACTATCTGTACCCACTGTCTGCATCCAGCATTCACAGCCACTGTCTAGTCCCTCTGTGAACACCCACCATCTACACCCACTGTCTACACCATTGTCTGCATCCTCCATCCACACCTCCCCTCTTTGTAAGATTGTATCCAATGATTCCATTGAGATTACTGCAACAGAAACCTGAATTTTAGAACCAGCAATGATTGTCTTATAACCTACAAAGTCTGTGTTCCACATTGGGCTGATTAATATTAATTACTGAATGCCATTTGATTTCGGTGATGGCAGGACTGACGGATAAGGAAAGGTTGAGTTGATGAGGATTGTGTTCACTGGAGTTTAGAAGAATGAAGGAAGGGAATCTTGGAGAAAGCTATAAAATTGGAACAGGATGAGACAAATTAGATGGAGGAAGGATGTTCCCAATGGTGGGGAAGTCCAGAACCAGGGCACATGGTTTAAGGTTAAGGGTTAAACTCTATAGGACAGAGATGAGGAAAAATGTTTTCACCCAGAGAGTGGTGAGCCTGTGGAATTCTCTGTCACAGAAAGTGGTTGAGGCCAAAACATGATGTTATCAAGAAAGAGGTAGAGCTAGCTCTTGTGGCTAAAGAATCAAGGGATATGGGGTAGGGATGGATTACAGTAGTGTGCTCCATGACCAGCTTCAATCATATTGAATGGCATAACAGGGTGGAGGGGCCAAATGGCCTACTCCTGCTCCTATCCTCTATGTTTCTACATCATGTAAAATAGATTGCCAGGCGGAGGGCTCTCTGTCAGATGGGAAAGTATCCATTCACAGATTCCATCCACACTACTCCCCTTTCATTTTAATTGAGTCCACTCCCTCTCTTCCTATGTCTTTGTTATCTGACCAGTGACCACACCTCCCTTCACCACCCCAGCATGGAGATGTGCTAATAACCCATCGTTTGTTTTAATTTGCTAATTGGGTGATGTAGATGGGGTTTTCAAAAACAGGAAGAGCTGAATTCTTATCGCCCCTTGTGCTGATTTTTTTGTGTGCCTCCCTCAATATGGGTGACACAGATGCCTCACAGAGCCAGGGACCCAGGTTCGAGAGTCACACAGCATAGGAATAGGCCCCTCGGCCCCTCATGTCAATGCTGACCAACAAACACTCAACTACACTAATCCCATTTACCCACAGTCGTTTGGAGCCGACCATGCCCTGGTACTATAAGTGCTCATCCAAATGTTTTTAAAGGTTGTGAAATTTTCAGCCTGCACCACCCTCTCAGGCAGCATGTTCCATATATCTACCACATGCTGGGTCAAAAAATACTTCCACCTTAATCTTATAACCTCTGGTCTTAAATAGGTTTGGGTGAGGAGCGGAGGCTGCAGAACAGTGTGAGAGGTCAGGAGTGGAGAGAGGGAGAACAGTTTGAGGGTGAGGAATGGAGGCTGGAGCAGGAAGACACTTGTGTTCTGGAAAGCAGCACAAATAGGGAAGAGATCCAAGAGCTGATAGGAATAGTCTCCATGCTTCCTAACAGTAGCTTTATGGTGGGAAAGAGAATAAATCAGGAGATAATGAGGGTCTGGAACAAAGGCTGCTCATTCATTACAAATGACTTTTATCCTCGCTCATTATTTCTAGTCAGATTTTTCTTTTTCATTCATTCACGGGATGAGGGTGTCACTGCCGAGGACAGCATTTATTGCCCACCCCTAATTGCCCCAGAGGGCAGTTAACAGTCATCCACATTGCTGTGGGATTGGATTCCCATGTAGGCCAGACCAGGTAAGGATAGCAGTTCCCTTCCCTAAAGGACGTTAGTAAACCAGAGGGGTTTTCCTGACAATCGACATGGATTCATGGTCATCGTTAGACTCTTAATTGCAGACTTTTTAATTGAATTTAAATTCCCCCATCTGCCATGGTGGGATTTGAGCCTGTGTCCCCAGAACCATATCTGGGTCTCTGTGCATTAATCACAGAAGGTTAGTGTGTAGGTACAGCAGGTCATCAGGAAAGCTCATAGAACATTATGGTGTAGTGTGAGGGGAAACTGAATGCAAGACTTCATTGAAACAAGCAAGATCCTGAGTGGCCTTGACCAGGTGAATGTGGAAAGGATGTTTCCTCTTGTGGGAGAATCCAGAACTAAGGATCACTGTTTAAAATTAAGGGAGAGTCCATTCAAAACAGAGATTAGGAAACATGTTTTTCTCTCAGAGATTGTCAGTCTTTGGAATTCCCCTCCTTAAAAGGCAGTGGATGCAGAATTTAGAATCCATCCAGTGTGGAAACAGGCCCTTCAGCCCAACAGGTCCACACAAACCCTCCGAAGAGTAACTAATCCAGACCCATTTCCCGACCCTATATTTACCCTAGGAAGGGGTAGATAGATTCTTGATGACTGAAGGGATGGAACATTTTCAGAGAATGTAGAGTTGAGGTTAAAATCAGATCAACCACGATCTTATTGAATGGGGGAGCAGGTTCAAAGGGCCGAGTGGCCTACTTTTGTTCCTTGCCCATATGTTGCCTCACACACCTTCGCACAAGCAAAGACTGCCACTCGTATTTTCTACCTGCAGGTTAAGCTGCTTGTGCAATAGGCCTCATCTGCACAGTGTTTTCTCCAGCCTTTCACTGTGAGGTTAAAGATAATGGTCCCATAATCAATCCATTAACTCTATTTGTTGGTTTATTTAAAACAATAAAATAAATTACAAGTCATGAAACAGACATGACAGCAAGCAATAATAGGCAGCACGATGGCTCAGTGGTTAGCACTGCTGCCTCACCGTGCCAGGGAACCGCCTCAGTTGGGTCTGTGTGGAGTATGCACATTCTCCCTGTGTCTGCGTGGGCTTCCCCTGGGTGCTCTGGTTTCCTCCCACAGTCTAAAGATCTGCAGGCTCGATACATTGACCATGCTAAATTGCCCAGAGTGTACAGGAATGTGCAGGCTCGGTGGAGTAGCCATTGGAACATACAGAGATAGGATAGGCGTCGAGATAGAATGACCTTCTGAGGGCGGTATGGAGTCAATGGGCTGAATGGCCGACCTCCACACGACAGGGATTCTGTGTTACAAATGCAAGTTCCTTCTTTCCATTCTCGCCCTGTAGCATGCATGTGGTTCTGTCTCATTTCCACTCAAGAGATGGCAACCCTTTGAAGACAGGACAGCCTCTATTCTTTTGGAAAGTACTTCTTCCACTCTGTGTCCTTCACAGCCTTGTAGACAGCAACAATGAGATCGGGAAATAACCCAAGGCTATAATCTTCTGGGCTCTTCATTGAACTGTGGAACCTGAAAAATACAATTAATGTCCAAGTCAATGAAGATATTTCTCAGCAATCACTAAATGCTGAGTTTTAGTACTCAGCAGGCCCCAGGAGTCAAAATAACTGAGTAGATCATTGCTCTGAATTGCTCATAAATTTCACCTTCACATTTCTGGAGGCTGTTCAGAGGATGTTCTCCAGACTGATTCTGGGAATGAAAGGGCTGTCCCATGAGGAGCAGTTAAAGAGCTTGGGCTTGTACTCACTGAAGTTCAAAAGAATGAGGAGGGATCTGATTGAGAGATAGAAAATGGGAAAGGGGATTGAGAAGGTGGATGTTGAATAGATGCTCCCCCTTGCAGGACAGTCTGGACCAAGAGGTCAGCGATATCGAGTGAGAGGAGGTCGGTTCAAAACTGAGCTGAGAAACTACATCTCCCACAGGATTGTGAATCTGTGAAACTCAATGCCCAGAGTGCAGTGGAGGTAGAATTAATCAACAGGTTCAAGAAAGATGTGTTTCTGATGGAAAGTGAGATAAAGAGCGATGGGGAGCAGTCAGGAGAGTGGAGTTGAGACCAGGATAAGATCAGCCACAGTCATGTTAAATGGCAGAGTGGGCTTGAAGGGCTGAATTGCCTCCTCCCTCTCCTAATTCCTATGTTGAACACACAGTCAAGGCTGACACTGCAAAACTGAGGGAGCTGTTGTCTTTCAGGTGAGAAACAAAACAAGGGTTCTGCCACAATATATCGAACTGTACTGTCTCCCCCAGAGACAAGTGCTGGCATTTGAATTCAAATCACAAAGCAAGCCTCATTAATGGTGACCACAATAATGATCCCTGATTGCTGTCCAGCCTCAGCCTTACCCAGTCTGGATTTCATGAGACTCCAAGCCCACACCAATCTGGTTAACTCTTAGGTGCCTTCTGAGAGGTCACAGCAAGGCCAGCAGTTCAAGGGTAATTCGTCTTGGGTAACAAATGCTGATCTATGTCAGTGACACCCACCTCCCAGAAAACAGAATGCGACAGAGATTGATGTCAGCCAAAATTGTCAGATCAGACTCTCAATGAGATGGGGAGATGGTTAAAGATGAATTCAGCTCAGTAAGGAACAGATCCCCACTTGTTTACATATCATTGCTGACAAAATAAGTGAGAGAAAACAGAAAACGAAAGGTGAGAACACTCGAATGTGGGAATATCAGTGAAAATTCAGGCAACTGAAGGAAGATATGAAGAACTGCAAAGGAAGACAAAAAGGAAGCAAGAGTTACAAAAAGTGATGGAGAAAGAGACATGCAAGGGGTCACAAGAATAACACAAATGTTTTACACGAAAATTAGAAAACCAAGGAGGCTCCAGTGCAATGTGAGCCCTTTAAAAACAAACTAGGAATTCCATGAATGAGCCTAAGGGAATGGCTGATATATACAATAATTAGTTGTGTCAGTCTTCATAGTCAACGAATGGCATAATGCAGCTTCCATTCCAGGGAGGTCCAGCCACAATTGAAGACTGGAATTCGCAAAACTTGATACATGCCAGAAAACAGCATTGGAAAGCGAACAGCTCTAAAGGCTGACAGATCTTCAGGACCTCAGGGGTTTAAAGGAAGGGGGAGGGGGGAGAAGTTTCAGAGGCTTTTCCCATCAGATTCCAAAGCAGCAACCATTCCTTTAGTTTGGAAAATGTCTTGCTGTAACTCCACGGGTTCAAGAAAGATGAGAATGGGAACCGTGGAAATTACATTCTGGTCAATCTAACATCTCTTTTGAAGGTTTCATTGGAATAGATAATTAATAGCCAAGAGAATGAACATGTAGAGAATTGGAAATAGCCCACATAGATTTGTGATGGGTAGGTTCTGACTGATGAACCAAATGCATAAACTCAGTAGTCGATGGGGCAGCAAGTCTCAACAACTTTCAGAAATATGTATTAATGAGAATCATAGTTCCACATTGACACAAAGACTGATGGAATACTAAGCAGTGCAGATGGTCTTTTTGTTTAAAACTCACTCTTAGGACATGGGTGTTGCTATCTGGGCCAGCGTTTATTACACATTCTATGTTGTCCTTGTGAATCATGGGATCATCATACAGTGTAGAAGCAGGCCATTCAGCCCATCAAATGCACACCAACCCACCAAACAGCATCCCATCTGGACTGACCCTATTCCTGTACTCCAGCATTTCCTATGGCCAACTCACCCAGCCAACACATCCCTCAACACTATGTGCAATTTGGCATGGCTAATCCACCTAACCAACACATCTATGGACTGTGTGGAAGAAACCCACACAGACATGGTGAAAATGTGCAACCTCTACACAGACAGTTGTCCCAGGGTGAAATTGAACCCAGGTCCTTAGTGCTGTGAGGTAGCAGCACTAACCACTGAGCCACAATCCTGCCCTTTGCAAGGTGATGGTGAGCTGCATTCTTGAACCACTGCAGTCCATGTGCTGTAGATAAACCCACAATGCCCTTAGGGAGGGAATTCCAGGATTTTCATCCAGCGACACTGGAGGAACAATAATATATTTTCAAATCAAGATTCTATGTGGATTGGAGGGGAACATGTTTTTGGTGGTGTTTTGTGTCCTTCTACATGGAAATGATTGTGAGTTTGGAAGGTGCTGTCTCAAGAGACTTGGTGTGAATTCCTGCAGTGCATCTTGTAGATGGTGCACACGGCTGTTGCTGAGCATCAGTGGTGGAGGGAGTGTATGTTTATCAATGTGGTGCCAATCAAGCAGGCTGCTTTGTACTGGATGATATCAAGCTTCTTGATTGTTTTTGGAGCTGCATCCATCCAGGCAAGTGGGGAGTAACCCACCACAGTCCGATCCAAAACAAGACTGATCTTTTCTTAATTCATTTACTGGATTGGGCATCACTTGGTATGTCAGCATTTATTGCCCAGAATCAAATGGGGTGGCACAGCACTGGGACCAAGGTTTAATTCCACCCTCAGGAAATTGATTGTGTAGAGTTTGCACATTCCCTCTGTTTCTGCCTGGGTTCCCTCCCGGTGATCTGGTTTCCTCCCACAGTCCACAAACGTGTGGGTTATGTGGAATGGCCATGGGAAATGCAAGGTTACAGGGGAGTGGGTCTGGGTGAGATGTTCTTTGGAGAGGCGGTTTGGGCTGAATGGCCTGTTTCCACATTGTCGGGATGCTATGAATTTCTTCACTCAGAGGGTTTTGAATCTTTGGGATACTCATCGATACTTAGGCGTTTGAATAAATTCAAGATAGAGATGATACACATGTGGGGAGGCAGTGAGTTAATGGTATCATCACTAGATTCTTAATCCAAAGAGCCAAGTAATGTTCTGGGGGACCTGGGATCACCGTGGGGCAGCACGGTGGTACAGTGGTTAGCACTGCTGCCTCACAGCACCAGGATCCCAGGTTCAATTTTAGCCTCGGGTGACTGCCTTTTATGGAATTTGCACATACTCCCTGTGTCTGCATGGGTTTCCTCTGGGTGCTCCGGTTTCCTCCCACAATCCAAAGATGTGCAGGTTAGGTGAATTGGTCACGCTAAATTGCCCATAGTCAGGGGTGAATATGAGGAATGAGTCTGGGCCGGTTACTCTTCGGAGGGTCGGTGTGGACTTGTTGGACCGAAGGGCCTGTTTCCATACTATAGGGAATCTAATCTAAATCCTGGCAAAGCATGGAGTGGAATTTTAAATTCAAAAAGACTCTGGAGTTAAGAGTCTAATGACGACCATTGTTGGGGGAGAACCCTGTTGGGCCCATAATGTCCATCAGATTGCTGTCCTTGCCCATACTGACTGACATATGACCCCAGACCCACAGCAACATAGAATCATAAAATCCCTACTGTGTGGAAGAAGGTCATTCAGCCCATCAAGTACAAGCAGCATCTCACCAGAACTAGCCCCCTCTCCTAACCCTACACTTCCATTGCCAATCCAACGAACCTGCACATCTCTGGACTGAAAGAGGAAACTGAGGCACCCAGAGGAAACCCATTCAGACAGAGGGGGAACATACAAAGTCCACACAGACAGTTGCCTGAAGGTGGAATCAAACCCAGGTCCCTGGCGCTGTAAGGTAGTGGCGCCAGCCACTGTGCCACCCATTCCTCATCTCTGATCGAAATGTCTAATCTCTTATTCCCAGACTGGGACTCTGCTTTAGAATCCCCAGGTAGGGGTTCATCCTTCCAAAATCTACCCTGTCAGGGACCTGGAGAATTTGAAATGTTTCAGTGAAATCTCATCCCAGCCTTCTGAATTCTAGGGAATCCTGACCCAGTCTCCTCTCTCAATCATTAGACAATCCCTCAGCCCGTCACATGAACTGTGGCTGGGTTTGACCATCTCAGTAAGAGTTTCAAGAAGGGAAGGAGAAAGAAAGACTCGTTTTGCTTTGAATCGTTGCTAAAAACTGAAAAAGCAGGAAAATATTATCACTAAGTATTGTTCACATACTCTTACTTTTCATCGAAGTGCTGGGTGAGGTTTCTTATGAATTTCAGGAGGTCACTGGTGGTGTCCTTATATTCTTTATTCTTGCCTTGCCTCTTGTTCATGTCATTTAAGAGGACGGAGTCAACCGAGAAGGAAATGAACAGCAGAGTTTGTTTTCTCTGTTGATTAAATTCACCTTACTTGCTCCTCTGAGCATCTGAAGAAAGGGCGAGGCTCTGAAAGATTATGTTTTCTAATAAACCTGTTGGACTATAATCTGGTGTCGTATGATTTTTGACCTTGTCCTCTGATCACATTCAGGTTGTGCCCATGGGCACTGCATGTTCTTGCTTCTCCAGGTCAGCAGGTGGCGATCTTGACAATGGATTTCACAATGGTCTCCATCAGAGAGGACCCACAAATCAGGGACAGCGACCAGAGATTACAGGCTCCTCAGTCCCAGACCCGAGCACAACGGGCCCCCTGGCATCCCAGGTACCGCTTGTTGCGTCCCGGACCCTGTACATAATGCACATGGTGCAACTGATCCTTCTGATTGTTCCCAACCTCACCAGGTCTCCACAATCATTGAGATTCGTTAAATGCAGCCTTTGCCAATTAAGGACCACTATTGATGGGAAACAGACTGAAATGGGTCAATAAATACAGTATTGGGGAGGTACAGACACAGATTGCCAAGTGGAAAGCTGATGCTGTGGCTCTAACAGAGATCGGGCGGGACTAGGGATTCCTGGATACAAGGTGTTCAGTAAAGATAGGAAAGAGGGAAAACTACGGGAAGTGGTGGGATTGTTCTGGGCCCAGACAGAACTGACCAACCTTCGGCCCTGAGATATGATAGAGATGAAGGGTGAACTGTGCCGGGCTTTAACTCACTGTTACCAGAGTAAAACAGGGATTATCCATTTCACAAGAGAGTAAATGGAACTGACAAACCAGGTGGATGTGAAACACCCACCCCATCCCTGAGAGAGGGGGGACAAGAACAGGGACATTCTCAGACAGAAAGGATGCTAAAAATGGTATCACCCCGAGAGTGAAGGGTGGGGTGGGGATAATGATAGTGGGGAAAGTAACACTGACACATTTAAAACAAGCGAGAATTCAACCAGACACCCACTCCGTCACACGTTGTTGAAGATGCACTTTCCTCATCAAAACACTTTTGCAAACCTCTTCATACCACGCCAGGGGAGAGAAACATTGTAAAATGTATTATCACGAGTTAGGGTCCATTTAAAACAAGGACTATGATGCTAAATATTCCCAGCCGTAAACAACACTGGTGTATTGACGTCATTACCTTATTAAACAATATTAAAACCTCGGCCAAACATTTTCCTGCAGACAGTGTATTTAAAATATCAAGAGGCTTTCCGAATTGTTGGTTTGATCAGTGACGTAGCAAGGAAGCAGCAGCTGCCCCATGGACTCCAACAAAAGAATGAGAACAGGCTCTTCATACAGAGCTGGCTCCTGAGAATCCAATTCAACAGCAGGGACCAAAGAACAAGGAACAATACAGCACAGGAACAGGCCCTTCGGCCCTACAAGCCTGTGCTGACACATTTTGCCCTTCCATACAGAAACTGTCTTCACCTACAGGATTCATATCTCTTCCTATTCATGCATTAGTGCAGGTATTTCTTGAATACTTCTACTGTGTCTGCTTCCACCCCCTCCTCTGGCAGTGTGTTCCAGGCACTCAACTCCCTTTGTGTGAAATACTTGCCTCGCACATCTCTTTTAAATTCCCCCGCCCCTTGAACCTCTGTTCCCCAATAATTGACCCCTCCACCCTGGGGATAAAAAGCCTCATATTCTCCACTCGACATATCCCATTTACAACTTTATAAACTTCTATCAGGACACGCCTCATTTTTCTGCATTCCAGTGAAAACAAACCCAGTCTATCCAACCTTTCTTCAGGACTACTATTCGCTATACCAGACAATATCCTGATAAACATTTTCTGCACCATCTTCAAAATATTCACATCCTTCTGGTAGTGTGGTGACCAGAACTGTATGCAATATTCCAAGTGTGGACTAACTAATGTTCGAGAAAGCTGCAGCATAACTTGTCTATCCTTATACCCAATGCCCCTTCCAATGAAAGCAAGCATGCCATAACCCTTTTTTTACAGCCTTACCTCCCCGTGCTGCCATCTTCCGTGATCTGTCAACATACACACCCAGATCCCTCTGCATATCAATACTCCAAAGAATTCTGCCATTCACTGTATAATTCCCACCTGTCCATCACCTTTCAAAATGCATCACCTCACATTTGGCTGGATTAAACTACATCTGCCATTTTTCTGTCCATGCATCTAACTGATATAATATCCTGCTGTATCCTCTGACAATCCTTCTCATTATCTGCAACTCTACCAATCTTTGTATCAACCGTAAACTTACTCATTGGACCAGCTACGCTTTGCTCCAAATCATTTATGGAGATCATGAACAGCAGAGTTCCCACCACTGATCCTCGTGGAACATCACTAGTCACAGCCCTCCATTCTGAAAACCGTTCTTCCATCGCTACCATTTGTCTCCTGTGACTAAACTAGTTCTGTGCCCAATGCTGGAAACATTTTAGACAAGACACCTTGTTGCCAGCTCGTTACCGCAACTTGATCCAGTTCATTCAGAAAGAGAAAAAGGACAATGTGCAGATTGAACAGACCCCTACACCTGGGCCTGAGGCAGGAGCCCAAGCTCCAACACACTGGCCTCACTTCACACCAACCTTCACACAGTGCGGGGTCATGAACTCTGGGCATCAATTCCTCTGGGACTGGGACTGAGTGAGGGAATAGGGACAATATCGAAGAGTCAATAAGGAGTAAAGCAAGATGGAGAGGGTGTGTTGGAAAGTGCTTAAAGGAGGAAACATACTTTGTGATACCCAATACTGACAATGTCTACGTGTATCACAGAATGAAAAAAAGCACAATCTGAAGACAATCTAAAGTCACATCAATGTATTTCTTTTTGATATACCATAGCATACAGGGCATTTTCATTGTGGTATCCTGATTC
This sequence comes from Chiloscyllium plagiosum, assembly GCF_037043375.1. Lineage (NCBI taxonomy): Eukaryota > Metazoa > Chordata > Chondrichthyes > Orectolobiformes > Hemiscylliidae > Chiloscyllium > Chiloscyllium plagiosum. Next base: position 99,125,581 of record NW_028270147.1, on the reverse strand, counting down.
GAGAGCTGTACTCTCTAAGATTGAGCTGGTTGGATCCTCGCAGAGCCCCAGTTTATTTGTACTGTTCAGTAATGTGGGGATACCGATGGTGGACTGGGATACACCTGATGAGGGAGCAGCGCTTCGAAAACTTGTGATTTCAAATGAACCTGTTGAGCTGGAGCCTGGTGTTGTGTGCTTTCTGACTTTATATTGTGCGGGCACAGTGGAACAGCTGCCTTCCACTAACTATAGAGTACTTGCACTGCAGCTGAGGATTATGGGTAACGACTCCTTCCATTAGCCACGAACAAACCCGCAGTCATTCCAGTGGATTCCAGTGGGAATGACCTGTCAGTTACTACCCAGATATTACATGGTTCACCATCGTCATCTCCAGGACAATTCGGGAAGAGCAACAAATAAGCGACACGTCAACGCCCGCCCCATCCCAGGAGAAATCAAAATAAATGGCATCCAATTCAAATGAACAAACTGGTGAGGCTTGAATTCATCTCTTTGAAAGACTGGAGCCTCGCCGAGAAACAGAGCCTTGAAATGGGTGAACCTGGTTTGTCAGACTGAAGGGTGGAGTGTCCTTCGGATTAGCAGTGGGATCAGCAAAAAAATAATTATACGCAAAGATCTAACAAACAGCCATGAAAGCGTGCCACCAAAGTGCAAAGATCAGTATTTGAAGCTCCACGTCTCCATCTCCATCCTTGCTTGTTGCTCTTCCCTAATTGTCCTGCAGAAGGCAGTGGTGAGCCATGAGTTTCTCGAAGAGGATCTGACAGAGGGACAAGGTCATATCCTCGGCCTGAGCACAACTGCCTGACCTGCTGTGCTTTCCCAGCCCCACACTTCTCGACTCCAAGCACATCTATCCCTCAGGAGAATGAGCTGTGACACAGGAGGAAACGTGAGAGTGTTGGAAAGGCACCGGCAGCCTGGTCAGCCTGCAGAGGGGCAGAAACAGATTTGATAATTGAGCTGATATCCTTCCGAGCTGAGATGCAGACTCAGGCTTTCAGAGCCACACAGTTTACATTGTTACTGACCGTGGCTCCATGGGCAATGCTCCTGCCTCATCGTCAAAATGGTCATCGGGTTGAAAGCCACCTCAGAAATTAGAACACAGAATCCAGGCTGAGACTGTGGTGCACTGCTGAAAGTTGCACAGTCTCTGGCACCATCATTTGAGGCTCCACCACCACCACACCCCGACCACCCCCACCCCCACCTCAGCGGGCTCGACAAGATCCCATTCTGAAAGATTCCCTCGGGTATCCTGCTCACTATTCAACTAGTGCCAACAAAACAGATGTGTTTCATCATTTGTTTACTGTCTGTGGGACCTTACCATCTTGTCCGGGAACGTGACTGCTCTGTGCTCGCAGCTTTGAATATTCTGAGATGATTAAAAGAAAACTGCACCAACAAGAGTTCTTTCCTCATTATCGTGTAAAAGGGGAGCAATTAGCAAGGGAAAATGCACACCGAGCGCAAACACTGAAGCTTCAGCTGAAAGGCTTTTTGCACCATGTTAACCTGCTCCCTGGGCATTTCCTTCCAATGTCCGAGATGGTTATCAGGCTGGGATGGAGACTGACAGATCACATGGAATCCTTCAGGCAAGGTACACAAGGGCACAGTCCAGGCTTGCTCCAAACGTTGAAGGGCTGGAAGATTCTTTGTGGCAGTTTCTCGTGCACATCCTCCATGGAATTATCACAGACTTTACTGAAATGGAATGAACTCAGAGAGGAGAAGGAAATGGGAAGAATTAACCAGCAAGTGTGAGCATCAAGAGAGGTGGGAGTGTGTGGAAGATTCAGTGCCATTAAAATTCCCAACTGGGTTTCACAAGGAAAACTCAAATCCTTACCAGGATATAACCTGGAGAATCCTCGCTGACATAAACAGGCTGAGTGTCAGAGACCCCGAGCCTCTGGTGCCTGATTCTCTATGAGGCATTACAGTCAAGGACTGTTCATGTGTCAATAAAGGGAGACTTGGTTACATGGAGTTGCGTCATGATTAATGACCGGAGAGGTACAGATTAAAGATAAATGGCTGAATGTTAAGAGGGAACATAAGGAAACACATTTTCACCCAGAGGGTGATGGCAGTCTGGGGCTCACTGCCTGTAAGGGTGGTTGAGGCAGAAGCTCTCCCATAACATTGAAGTATTTTGATGTGCAGCTGTGATGCCAAGGCATACAGGGCTACGGGCCAAGTGCTGGAACATGGAATTAGAATAGTGAGGTGGTTGTTTGACTGGCTTTGGCTCACTGGGCCGAAGGGCCTTGTTCTTATAGACCTGTTGTAGATGTCTGAATCTGCCAGGACTCCAGCAATGTGGCTGACCCTTACCTGCCATTTGAAAGGCCGAGCAAGCCACTCAGTTTCGGGGCAGGTAGGGATGGGGAACAAATGCTGGTCTTACCGTGACACCCACATCCCAGGAAAGAATAAACAGCCTCAATGGTAACACCATCACCTGAACTTGCAGGTTTCAAGCCCCACTCCAGAGACTGGAGCACTATCCTGAGGCTGGCAAAGGCAAAGATGCCATCTGCTGGATGATCGGTAAAACCACTGCCTTCTCAGGTCAATGTGAATGTAAGGGCTTTCCGATCATCTCAGACAAAATCGCCCCTAGTGTGCTGACCAATACTTCTCTTATAACCAATGACATTAAAACAGATACAGAAACAAAATACTACAAGTCTCAAGTAGAAGTGCGATGCTGGATAAAGGGAACAGATGCAGCCTCTGTGGGGAGAGGAGTTAACTTGTTGGGATTCAGTGATGTTTTATCAAAAAAGCAGCAGCATTTTATTTTATTCCATTTTAAGTTGTTTTATATTATTTTATTTAAATTTTGTTTATCAAATTTTAGCCTGCTTGATTGGCACCACTTCCACACACATCCATTCCCACCACACCAACACTCAGTAACATCTGTGTGTACTATTTACAAGATGCACTGCAATAAATTCATCAAAAGTTCTGAGACAACACATTCTAAACCCATGATTACTTGAATCAAGATGGACAAGGGCAGCAGATACAATGGGAACATCACCCCAGCAAGTTCCCTCTAAGCTATTCACCAGTTTGACTTGGAAATATCATCACTGGGTCAGAATTCTGGAATTCCCTTCCGAAGGACATTGTGGGTCTACCTACAGTGCCATCTTGTCCAGGACAATTAAAGATGGACAGTAAAAAGGCTGATAAAAGTAAGGGTAGGTGTGATTTGGGACCAGAAAGTGAGACTGTGATGTTTCAGTTATTCCTGGACATTGGTGTGATTACATCTCAAATACTGTATTGTGTGTAGTTTTGGCCTCCTTATTGAAGGAAGAATATAAATGCATTGGAGGTGGTTCAGAGGGGTTTTACCCGAGTGATCACTGGAATGAGGGGGCTGTGAGATGAGGAAAGATTGGAAAGGCTGGCCTTGTTCTCACTGGGGTTTAGAAGAGTGAGGGGTTTTCCTGTCCCACAGTATTCTCCAACTCCCTATCTGCCTCCCTCATGGGTCATACCCTCCTCCCCCTTACTACATTTGGAATTGAACTGTGCAGTCCTGAGGCCTATAACTTCCTTCTGGAACTAAGTCTCCAGGTATCTCTGGCACTCCCTGATATATCACTGCTTTTTCAATTCAGCCTTCATTCCAAACTCCCTTAGTGGGAGTTCCTGTAGTTTTATACATTCACTGCAGATATATTTACCCTGAATCATTTCAATGCAATAAAGAAATGTTGATCTCACTTACAAATGAAAAATATCCATTCCTTCATTAGAGCAGTAATTGTCTTCAGTCTGTTTTGAAGTTTCAGTACTTTCCATTTATTAACCTCCCCTAATGGACATGTCCCGAAGCAGTCTATTTATACAGCCCCTCAAACTAAACAAATCCCAGATTCCTATTTTCTTGTTGATCATTTTGTTTCATTCAAACCAAGTGCATGTGCAGGCTCCCAGCAGCTGAAGTGACAGTTCCAAATCAGTTTGAAAAAGCAAAGGTAGACTCCTTCCCCCAGTTCACCGAACTCCCACACTGACCAAACCTCCCAGCATTCCCCTCAGTGCGAGCTGCAGTATTAAGGCTGCTCTGTATTTATACTGTTTCTGATTTATATCACTCCATTCTGTTGTGCTGTTGTTCAGGATCTGGGTTAAGCTCATTCATTTCTCAATCTAAAGCTTCCTTCTTTCAGCCTGACAGAGACTTTACATGTGCAACCAGAAAATGGGTCTTCAATGTTGGAATCTGTTTTCAGGATTGATGGGCTCTATCATTTGATTCAGTGAAATAGCCTCGTCTAATCTCTTCAGGGGTCGACATTTCAGGTGCAACTCTTCTTCAGGAAGCGGGGATAGGTGTGAGGGGAGTTGCAGATAAAGGGGTGGCTTGGAGCAAGGTGGTGAGGTGGGGATAGGTTGAGAAAGATAGAGAGTGTGACCTGATTGGTCGATGAATCCAGAATCATCCCTCCCCTCGACCAACCAGGTCCTATCCTCTACCTGTCTCCACCTATCCCCATCTAACCACCCTACCCCCGCCACTCCCTTTATCTGCAGCTCACCCAACACCCACCTGGCCCACTTCCTAAAGAAAGGTTATACCCAAAACGTCGACTTCTCTTCCTCCTGATGCTGCCTGGGCTTGCTGTGTTCTCCCAGCCTCCTGTTTGTCAACCTTGGATTCCAGCATTTGCAGTTTTTTTATTTGTCGCTAATCTCTTCAGGGGCCAGGATGAGTGTGAGGAGATTGGGTTTTGGTGGAACTACCCACAGACTGAAGTCAAAAGAAGCAAAGCAAGAAAGGCACATGGATTGAACACAAGGGGACAAATTGTGAGCAAAAAGTAATTGTTACCAGTTGAGCAATTTCAAAGGAGGGCGCGACAACATTAAATTGTTTCTGGTGTCATCCTCTGTGCCCTAACATTTCACAGAGCCAGCTCCACATCCATCCATTGGCTTTGTCATTGGGAGTCAACAGTTCCCTTCCCACAGCCCTTTTTAAAATGTCCTGTCCCAGAGAGGCAGAGAATACTTCACCTTTTCTGGGAAAGATAGAGAAATATAGGATGTCGAGGAGCTGATTTCAGCCTTCAGGGTCTGACAGAAGGACGTGTGCCATCTGTGGATTCTGGAGACAGATCACTGAGATATTCCTCACTCTCTTCAACACCTGACTTTATTCTAACAACAGTTTCTATTCTTCATTATAAAGTACCAGTTTCAGACTAGACATTTCACACCAAGCCCCCATTTCCTCACATTGGAATCAAGAATCAAACTTGCCCCATCTCAGGATTGTCCTCTGAATGTGGTGTCAGTGTGCTAATGCAGTGTTTGAATGAAAGAGCCACGGTGGAATCTGGGACTGAATCCAAAGGGTTTCTGAGCCACCAGCAGCCTCCCCACTGTGTGAGGGTCTGTTTGGATAAGATTTCAGCCCCATAGGTTCCCACTGATACAAGAGCCATGGAGTGAGATTGCTGGAGCCACATGTGGACTGAGGAACACAACAGTCAGGACAATGAGCTGCTCTGGAATCCACCCTGAGCCCTGGATGATCCTCACTGAGATGGCCCAGGGGCTACAGAATATGACAGCAAAAGGACCATCATTGATGGTCCTCCCCAGCCGTGACTCCCAGATGCCCCCGGACTGAACATTCTCAATCTGACCCCATGGACACATGGGGCAATTCCGTCCCATTTGAAGAGGAAAGAAAACCCAGGTCTAATTTATGGAATATTTATTTCTCAAACCCTGTAGAATTGTTATTCTGAGTAACAAGAGCCTGCTGGTCATATTCATGAATACAGGGTTCCCAATGGCTCTGGCTCACAAACAGCTGAGTTGAATTTCTTGGCCTGGGATCTTGCTGTGCCTCAGGGATGGGTGAGAGAATTTCCATCAGATTATTGTGTTCCCCAGTGTCCCTTCCTGCCTTTCGTCTTTTCTCCATTTATTGGGAAATAATTCCTTGGGGCCCTGCATTCCTTCTGAAAGAACCCCTTCTGGACACAGTTGTAGAATTGCCCTCCTGCTCCAGGGACCTCATTACCCCCTTGATTCCCCCCTCTTGTTCCAGGCCTTGAAGGTGGAGGTTAACATTTCACACACCTTTCCCTGAGGTTTCAACTCTGGCTATTCCCAAAGCACACACACGAGACAGAGACTGAATCTTCTTCATCTTTATTCCCTTTTCAAGATTGACATTGACAGAAAACAGAATTCAATTAACAGCCCAGACAGAGGAAGCTGTACAAATTCACAGCCAGAATGGAGCTTGAGGAAAACACTTGAGGAGATTTTCTCAATGACATAAGTGGGTGGCACGGTGGCACAGTGGTTAGCACTGCTGCCTCACAGCGCCTGAGACCTGGGTTCAATTCCCACCTCAGGCGACTGACTGTGTGGAGTTTGCACGTTCTCCCCGTGTCTGCGTGGGTTTCCTCCGGGTGCTCCTGTTTCTTCCCACTGTCCAAAGATGTGCAGGTCAGGTGAATTGGCCATGCTAAATTGCCCGTAGTGTTAGGTAAGGGGTAAGTGTAGGGGTATGGGTGGGTTGCGCTTCGGCGGGTCGGTGTGGACTTGTTGGGCCGAAGGGCCTGTTTCCACACTGTAATGTAATCTAATCTAGTCCTGTCCCTTTAAACAGTGACAGAACCTTAAATTGGAACTGGTGGCTGAGCAGGAAGGAGGTCTGGTTTACTGAAGCAGAGACTTCTGAGGTTCACATTGTTATTGTACAGCTGGCACTTTTCAGCATCTTTGAGAGGTTTTACTTGGCATCACGAGTCTTCACTGTTCAATCAAACACTCCTAGAACAGGGTCAGCATGGGGTTTGATACAGAATAAAACTTGTTTTTGATGATCCAAATGACCTGCCTTAACCCTTGAACCTCAGAAGTGTCTCTGAGCAAATCCCAAGAAGGAAGAGAGTTGAAATTTAGTGCTGACAATGACCTTTGTCCTGCCAGCTCAGCCCTGTTCTATTTAAAGTTGTGTCTCCTCTGTGGACTGTCTCAAACACTCTACACACATTCTGATCTCCTGATGCTCTTGCTGAGGGGAGAGGGGAGGGTCACGTGGGTGAGGGCACAGGAGAAGCGAGCGTTGGACTCCCAGTCAGACCCAGAGAGGGTCAGCAGGCTGCTGACACTGTAGGTGCTGCCTGAAGCTCGCAGGTAGTTGCTGATCTGAACCCCGTCCGAAATGACTGCACCGTCCTTCTTCCACTGCACCTCCAGCTCATTGGGATAGAAGTGATTGGCAAGGCACACCAGGGTGGCAGTGTCCTTGGCATTGACCTGCTACGGGGAGGGGGGCAGCAGGGTCAGCTTGGGCTGAGAGTTCTCACGGCCTGAAAGACAAGAGAAACAATTTTAATCCCTCCCATTCAAAGGGATTTCAACTCTGAACATTCACTGGCAAAACAATCCATTTGAACATTTGTATTCAATACCTAACAAACCGCATGAAAGGACAGGGCCTTTTAAAATTGCTTCTTGGGATGTGAGTGTCACTGGCAGGGCGAGCATTTATTGCCCATCCCTAATTGCCCCAGAGAAGGTGATGGTGAAAAGGAAGGGACAGTATTGGACCATCATTTCTGGAATGAATGTAGGCAGCTGGAAGGGCTCTCAATGGGGGAGCATTTCAGTGACAGTGATCAGAACTCAGTGAGATTGAGAATAAGGATGGAAATGGAGAACCATGGAGCAAGTGTAAAAGTTTTCATTTGGGAACAAACCATTTTACTGAACTGGGCAGGGATTGGGTAAAAGTGGCTGAAAGACAAATTGCAGGGGTGAAATTTACCAGGACCTGAGGAAAGCAAAGAGCTGACAGGATGAAATGTGTCCAAATGAAGTCTGGGAAATCCCAATGATGTTTTATTTTCACAAAAAGAACAAGTGAATGAAGGAATGTATGAGGGCCATTCGAGAGCAGGAAGGGAACTTGTGTGCAGTGGTGGAAGATGGAGCAATGGTTCCTCATGAAAACTTCCGGTCTGTTTTCACAAAAGAGAGGGACAAAGCAGAAACTGTAGTTCAGGAGGAGGACTGTGCAACATTGGAATGGCATTTTTCACATCTGAAAGATTCCCAGTTCATCCAATGAAAAGAAAGATCCATGCTGTCCCCAAGACATTTGCAGACAGTGTGGGACTTGTTTGAAATGAGGTCATTGTTGTAATGAAGGAAATATGCAAGCCAGATTGTACACAGCAAGATCCCACAAGCAACAATGAACCAAGGAACATTTTGAGTGATGTTTGTTCAGGGATAAATATCAGCCTGAATACGATTCAAAGAGAAAATAACTGGAACAGTTGGATGGAAAATGAGGAAATGAAAGTTAAAGGGGAAGTAGGATTACTGGGTAGTGATGGGATTGATTGTTACCAGAAAATAAAAGGAAAGGGACAGAGTATTGTGAATGTCATATTGTACAGAGGAAAAGTAAAAGTGCAGGGAAGCTCAATACGAGAACAAACTTAAAGGCTTTGTCTCTTAACGCACGAACCATTCGGAATAATGTAGACAAAGTGATACCACACAAACCAATGTAAATCAAACTTCCAATGAATTTAAACTAATTAAAGAAGGTAGGGTCTCAGGACACTTTATAAAAGCATCCAGACCAAGTAATAGGATAAAGAGTATGGAAAGGATCAGGAATCGAACTTGAGGCACCACAGGGTGGAATGGTCGATCAGTGGTTAGCACTGCTGTCTCACAGCTCCGGAGACACAGACTCAATTCCAACTGACTGTCTGTGTGAAGTTTACACATTCTCCCCGTGTCTACTTGGGTTTCCTCCCATTGTCACAAAGATGTGTATGTTAGGAGGATTATCCGTGGGAATTGTAGGGTGGGTGGGATGGTTTTTGGATGGTCAGTCTGGGCTGAATGGCCTGCTTCCACACTGTAGGGATTCTGTGATTTCTGACGGAGATAACTATGAGAAGGAGGCAGTCAGTGCATGACTGAGGGTGTTGTACTTTGATGCATCGAGTATATGAAACAAGGTAAATGAGCCTGTAGTGCAGGGACGTGGCTGCAAGGGGATCAGGGCTGGGAACTAAATATCCAGGGATGCACATCCTATTGAAAGGAAATGTGAGGGGTTAGTGGGTCAAGTGTGAAGGAGGAACTGAAGGTAATCCTTGTTAGTCAGGAAATGGTCTTGGAGAAGCTGATGCTATCAAAACTTAATATGTCCCCACGGCCTGATGCTCTGCAACTCAGAGTCCTTAAGAAAGTGGGTGTAGAAATAGTGGGCACATTGGTGATCATTTTCTGGCATTCTGTCGACTCTGACAGAGTTCCAATGGACTAGACAGTATCCAATATAACCCCACTTTTTAATAAAAGGAGGGAGAGTGAAAATGAGGAATTATACATGAGGAAAACACCAGAGTCAGTTATTAAAGATACAATAACCGAGCATTTGGAAAGCAGTGATAGTATCGGTCCAAGTCAGCATGGATTTACGAAAGGGAAATCAGGCCTGACACATCTTCTGGAAGGTTTTGAGGATGTGATCAGTTGAGAGTGGACAAGGCTGAATCAGTGGACAACAAAAACAAAAATTGATGAAATATTTCGGCAGATCTGGCAGCATCTGTGGAGAACAGTCAAAGTTAGAGTTTCGGATTGAGTGACCCTCCCTCAGAACTCAGTGGATATTGTGTATCTGGAATTTCAAAAGGCTTTTGACAAGGTCCCATACAAGAGATTAGTGAGTTACATTAAACCTTATGGTATTGGAGGTAATGTATTGACATGGAGGGAGAACTCGTTGCCAGGTAGAAAGCAGAGAGTTGGAATAAATGGATCCTTCTCAGAGTGGCAGGCAGTGATGAGTGGGGTACCGCAGGGTTCAGTGCTGGGACCCCAGCTGTTCACAATATACATAAATGATATGGACAAAGGAATTGAATGCAATCCCTACAAATTTGCAGATGACACGAAGCTGGATGACAGTGTGTGGTGTGAGGAGGATACTAAGAGGCTGCAGGGTTACTTGGACAGGCTGGCTAAGTGGACAAATGCTTGGCAAATGCAATATAATGTGGGTAAATGTGAGATTATCCACTTTGGTGGTAAACAGGAAGTCAGATTATTAATGAATGGTGGAAGTTTAGGAAAAGGTGAGGTGCAATGAGAGCTGGGTGTCATGGTGGAACAGTCACTGAAAGGGGGCATGCAGGTGCAGCAGGCAGTGAGGAAAGCTAATGGTATGTTGGCCTTCACAGTGAGAGGATTTGTGTATTGGAGTAAGGATGTCTTGCAGAATTAAACAGGGCCTTGGTGAGGCCTCACCTTGAGTATTGTGTGCAGTTTTGATCTCCTAGGATCTGAGGAAGGACATTCTTGCTATTGAGGGAGTCCAGCGAAGGTCCATGAGACTGATTCCTGGGACAGCAGGACTGACATATGATCGACTGGGCTTGTACTCTCTGGGATTTAGAAGAATGAGGGGAATCTCACAGAAACATGTAAAATCCTGATGGGATTTAGATTTAGATTAGATTAGATTACAGTGTGGAAACAGGCCCTTCGGCCCAACAAGTCCACACCGACCCGCCGAAGCGAAACCCACCCATACCCCTACATTTACCCCTTACCTAACACTACGGACAATTTAGTATGGCCAATTCACCTGACCCTGCACATCTTTGGACTGTGGGAGGAAACCGGAGCACCCGGAGGAAACCCACGCAGACACGGGGAGAACGTGCAAACTCCACACAGTCAGTCGCCTGAGGCGGGAATTGAACCCGGGTCTCTGGCGCTGTGAGGCAACAGTGCTAACCACTGTGCCACCGTGCCGCCCACCCACCGACAGGCTTGATGCTGGAAGAATGTTCCCGATATTAGAGAAATCCAAAACTCGGAGTCAAAGATCACAAATACGGGCTAGGTTATTCAGATGTTGTGAACCTGTGGAATTCTCTACCACAGAAAGCTCGTGGGGCCAGTTTGTTGGACATATGTCAAGAGGGATGTGACACTTGCAGCTAAAAGGATCAAGGGATATGGGGGAGAGTGGGAATGGGATACGGAGGTTGCATAATCAGTCATGATCATATTGAACGGTGGTGCAGGCTCTCAGGGCTAAATAGCCTAGTCCTGCAGCAAGTTTCTATGTTTCTACGTTTCTAATGATCTGTAGATGGGCAGGTTGGGGTGTTGGGGAGCGGGTTTACTCTGTCAGTTAGAATTGAAATTACATCGACATCAAGAGGAAATATAATGTTAGAATGCATAGAATCTGTGTGAGTCAACTTAAGAAACCACAAAGGAACAAAGATCCTGATGTGAGTTATGTACAAACCTCCTCGCATGTCGGGATGTGGGTCAGAAAATAAATCAGGAGATAGAAAACGCATGTAAGAAAGGAATTATTACAATAGTCATGGAGACTGCAATATGCAGGTGGACTGGGAAAGTCAGGTTGGGAATGGATCGCAAGGAAAGGAATTCATGAAATGTCTACGAGAGGCTTTTTTGGAACAGTTTGTGGTAGAGCCCCTAGGAAACAGGTAATTCCGGATTCGGTGATGTGTAATGAGACAGCCCTGATTGGGGAGCTGAAGGTGAATGAACCCTGAGGGGGCAGTGACCATAATGTGTTAGAATTCACCCTGCAGTTCGAGAGGGAGAAGCTGGAATTCGATGTAGTAATAGGAATTAATGAGCAAGTTAGACAAAGGAGAGCCAATGGACATGATCTATTTGGATTTCTAGAAGGCCTTTGACAAGTTGCTACACAGGAGGCTGCTAAATAACATAAAAGCCCATGGGGTTTGGGGCCCGGTACTGGCATGGATAGAGAGTGGGAATAAATGGGTCTTTTGCAGGATGGCAGCTGGTGCCTCGTGCAGTTCAGCAGGGGGCAGTGTTGGGACCTCAGCTATTTATGTAACAATTAATTATATATTAACGATCTGGGAAAAGGAACTGAGAGCATTGTTAGTAAATTTACTGACGACACAAAGATGAGGGGAGGGACAGGCAGAGTTGAGGAAGCAGGGAGGCTGCAGAAGGACTTGGAAAGGCTCAGAGAGTGGGCAAAGAAGTGGCTGATGTAATACAATGTGGGAAAGTGTGAGGTTATGCACTTTGGTTGGAAGAATAGAAGCTCAAAGTGTTTTCTAAATGGGGAAATTCAGAATTCTCAAGTACAAAGGGACTTGGAAATCCTCTTTCAGGTTACTCTGAATGTGAACATTTTGGTTCAGTTAGCAATTAGGAAGACAAATGCAATGTTATCATTCATTTCAACTGAGTTAGAATATAAGAGCAGGTATGTCCTGCTGAGGCTGTATGAGACTCTGGTCAGACTGCATTTGGAATATTGTGAACAGTTTTGGGACCTGTATCTAAGGAGGGATGTGCTTGCATTGGAGGAGGTCCAGAGGAGGTTTATAAGAATGACCTTGGGAGTGACAGCCTGGTCTGATGAGGAGCGGTTGAGGACTCTGGCTGTGGACTTGATGGAGTTCAGAAGGACATGGGGAGATCACATTGAAACTAACAGAATACTGAGAGGCCTGGATAGAGTGGACGTGGAGAAGATGTTTCCACAAGGAAGAGAAAATTGGGCCAGAGGGCACAGCCGCAGAGTTAAAGGATAACCCATTACTGTGGTGGTGAAGTCATTGAGTGTATTTAGGACAGACATTGATAGGTTCTTGATTGGCAAGGCAATCAAACATAATGGGAAGAAGGCAAGACAATGGTCTTGAGAAACAAATCAGCCATGACCAAATGGCACAGCAGACTTGATGGGGTGAATGGCCTAATTCTGATATTTTTGAAGAGACTCAGCAAAACCCAAGAGCACTGAAAGCACTGGATTGTGAGCCCTGCTGGAGCTGTTTGTCATCAGAACTTTGTCAAGACATAATCAGGGAATGGAGAGAGGTTCATCTTGTTCCATGTGGGAACTTCAGGATACTTCCCAGCTCCTGGAATACCATGAGTACAGGAAGTGTGGTCAGTGACAGCAATTGGAGCTCCAGGTTTCGGAGCTTGGAGCAGCAGCTGGTGTCAGTGCGGAGTGTCCGTGAGGCTGAGAGCTCCGTGGAGAGCACGTTTCTAGATGTTGTCACTCTGCAGTTTCAGAGAATGCAGGGAGAGAGGGAATGGGGAGCAGCAGACAGTTCAAAAGGATCAGGCAGCTAGTACAGGAATCCCCTGAGTGCATCCCTCTCTCCAATCGGGATTCAGTTCAGAATCCTGATGAGAATGATGGTTCATCTGGGGAATGCAGCCGGAGTCAAGTCTATGACACCACGGTGGTGGTGGGGGGCTCAGCTGTACAGGGGGGGGCACAAGGAAGACTGGAAGAGCGATAGTGAGAAGAGATTCGAGAGTGAGGATAATCGATAGGTGTTTGTGCAGCTGCAGATGGGAATCCAGGATGGTGTGTTGTCTCCCTGGTGCTAGGGTCAAGGATGTCACTGAGCTGCTGTAGAGCACCCTGAGGGGAGAGGGGGAACAGGCAGCAGTCGTGGTCCACATCGGTCCCAGTGACAGAGGGAGGAAAGGGATGTAGTCCTGCAGTCAGAATTTAGGGAGCTCGGGAGGAAATTAGCAGCATGAGCTCAAAAGTAGGGAATCTCTGGATTACTCCCAGCGACCAATGCAAGTGAGAATAGGAGTAAGAGGATAAGACAGGTGACTGTGAGGCTGAAAAGATGGTCCAGGAGGGATGGTTTGAGATATTGGACGTTGGGAATGATTCCAGGGGAGATGCGACCTCTATAGACTGGATGGGTTGCTCCTGAACAGAGCAGGAATTGATCTTCTTGTGGTGTGACTTGCTTGTGCTGTTGCAGAGGGATTAAACCAATTTGTCAGGTCTGAGGGAACCAGGAGGTAATATCAAGGAGGAACACCAAGGAAGACAGAATCCTGGGAGATAGATACACGAGAATGAGGAATAGTAACTTCTTGGGCAAGGTCAAAGTGAGGCAGGGAGTAATAAATTCTAAATCCGGTTGACTGTCTGGGACTGCATACATGGACAACTGGTTCGTAAGGTTAGATCAAATGGGATCCAGGGAGAGCCAGCCAATTGGTGCAAAATTGATTTGATGGTTGGAGACAGAGAGTGGTGGTAGAATGTTATTATTCAGACAGGAAGCCTGTGACCGCGATGTGGCAAAAGGATTGGTTCTGGGTTCATCATTGTTCATCATTTACAGAAACAAATAAGATTGGGGAGTTACAGACACAGATTGCTAAGCGGAAATCTGATGTTGTTGCTGTAACAGATGAGGCTGAAATGAGGACAGGACTGGGTGTTCAATATTCCTGGATACAAAGCATTCAGGAAAGATAGGAAAGGGGGGAAAGAGTGAGAGGTGTGGGATTGGTTAAGGAGATCAGTGCAGAGCTCAAGAAAGGATGTCCCAGAGGGGTCAAGGACAGAGTCGATTTGGTTCAAGATAAGGAACAAAAAGGTGCAATCAGTTTTTTCAGTGCAGTCTGTAGGTCACCAGCTAATGGGAAGGATGGAGAGGAACAAACCTGGAAGGAGTTTACAGTGAAGTGCAAACATTAGGGGGACTTTAATTATCAGAATATAGAGCGGGCTAGGAGCAGTGTGAAGGGCAAAGAGGGCCAGAGTTGTGAGTTGTGCTCAGGTGATTTTTCTCCAGCCGTATGTTTCCAGTCCAATGGGAATGGAGGCTCTGCTAGACCTGGATCTTGGGAATGAGGAGGCTCAAGTAGATCAAGTCTCAGTGAGAGGACATTTAGAGAAGAGTGATCATTGTATCACATGGTTTAGGGAGACAGTGGAAAAGGACAAAGGACAATTCAGAGTAAAGTCAGGACCATGGATCGTATCCCGTGTATCACCTCCAAATGTCTCACACTTAGAAATTTCCATTTCTTTTTCAAACATAATATGGATGACTCACAAATCTAATATTTTACTGCAGTATTTCCAGTTGAGAAAGACATGGAAGTGAAGAAATTTGGGAAATAACTGTTGATGTCTTGAGAAGAGTCCTCATTACAGAAGAAGAGGTGCTGTAATCTGTTCTTAAAACTCATTAAAGTAGATAAATCCCCAGAACCGGATCAAGTCTATCCCAGCACTTTCTGGGAAACTTGGGAAGAGACAGCGACACCCCTTGGTGAATTGTTTGTATCATCAACAGCCACGGGTGATGTGCTGGAAGACTGGAGCTTGAATGATGTTGTGCTGTTAGTTAATAAGATGTGCAAGGTGAGTCTGATACCAGTGGTGAGTAAGTTATTGAAGGGATTTTGAAAGATAGGATCTCCACACATTTGAAAAGACAAGGATTGATTAGGGATCATCCACATGGCTTTGTAAGTGGGAAATTGTGTCACAAATTTGATTGAGTTTTTTGAAGACATGACCAAGTTGATAACTGAAGGCAGAGTGGTAGACATTGTCTGCATGGACTTTAGCAAGGCCTATGACAAGTTCCTACATGGACAACTGGTTAGTAAGGTTAGATCAAATGGAATCCAGGGAGAGCAAGCCAATTGGTAAAAAAACTGGTTTGATGGTTGGAGACAGTGTGGTGGAAGAAGGTTATTGTTCAAATTGGAAGCCTGTGACCGCGATGTGGCAAAAGGATTGGTTCGGGGTTCTTCATTGTTTGTCATTTATGGAAACAAATTGAATGAGACTATAGGGGGCATGGTTTGTGAGTTTGCAGATGACACCAAAATTGGTGGCATAGTGGGCAGTGATGAAGGCTATTTGAGAGTACATTTACATTCCATATTGAGATAATAGGGAGGTGTTGCATTTTGGTACAAAAACCAGGCCAGGGTATATACAGTTAATTATGGGGCAATGGGGAGTGTTGTCAAAGAGGGAGATCAAGGGATGGAGGCGTATAGTGCCTTGAAACTGGAGTCACATGTAGGCAGGGTGGTGAGGAAAGCATTTGGTTACACTTGCCAGTCAGAGAATTGGGTATAGGAGTTGGTCAGGCCACATTCCTGGTGACGCTGCTATTGAAAGGATGTCATTAAACTGGAGAGGGTGTAAAAAGGATGACAAGGATGTCACCGAGACTGGAGGGTTTGAGTATAAGGAGAGGCTGGTTAGGCCTGTGCTATTTTCTTGGAAGGTCAGAAGCTACGGGGTGACATTTTAAAGGTTTATAAAATCATAATGGGCATAGATAAGGTGACTAGTCAAGGTCTTTTCCCAAGGGAAGGGGAGTCCAAAACTAGAGGGCAGAGGTTTAAGGTGAGAGGGGAAAGATTCAAAAAGGACCTGAGGTGCATCTCTTTCACATAGAGGGCAGTGCGTGTATTGAATGAACTGTGAGAGGAAGTCGTAGAGGCGAACCTGATTATAACATGGATAGGAAAGGTCGACAGAAATTTTAGCCACATGCAGACAAATAGGAATACAGGGAATAGATAAGGTGAATATTTCATGAAGGATATGAATATTTTGCAGGTATGTTAAAAAAGAAACCGTGTAAGTTTCAAGGATGAGTCATGCCTGTTATGAAAATGCAACAGAGAAATTTGGACTATCTTCCTTGGAGAAGAGAAGGCTGAGAGGAGATGTGTTTGAGGAATTCAACATCAGGAGGGGTCTGGACAGAGTAAACAGAGAGAAAATGTTCCCAATTGAGAAAGGATTGAGAGGAGAGACCACAGATTGAAAGTAATTGGTAAAAGAAACAAAAGTGAGATGAAGAAAAACATTTTCAGTGAATGTTTAAGGTGTGGAATGCACTGCCTGAGAATGTGGTGGAGGCAGCTTCAATTGAAACATTCTGAAAGGAATGAGACTGTTATCTGAAAAGGAACAATGTGCAGGGTGACAGGGAGAAGGCAGGAGAATGACACTCAGTGAATTGCCCATTCGGAGAACCGGTCCAGACAGGATGGGTGGAACGGCCTCCGTGTGCACTGTAACAACTCTGTGATTGTGTGATTGAGCAGAGTTAAAGCTGGGGGAGGTGGGAGCTCGGTGTCTCACTGTGCTGCCGCTGCTGCTGCTGCTGACATCAGTGAGAGCAGAGACTGGGACAGGGAGCCAGAGTTCACATCAAACTCTGCCCGTGTCTGTCACACTGAGACTGGCAGGAGGCTACTCACTGATTTCACTCCATGTTGCAGGAATGGGACCACAGGCTGCAAATGGACAGAGCTCCTCCACACGGTGAGTAAAACTGACTGACTTATATCTTGCTGCTTAAAGGGAGCAATGGAACTAAAGAAATACAACTGGGCTCTGCTTTATAAAGCTGCAGCCTGTGAGAGTCTGACTGGGTGTTCCTCAGTATGTAAATGGCATCAGGCAGAGAGAGCCACGTCAGCCCCCCACACTTCCTCTTATCTCTCTCTCTCTCTCTCTTGCTCATCTTTCCAAACTTCCTCCATCTCTTTTCCCTTTTTTCTCTTTCTCCCCTTTCTCTTGTATATGTTCCTGTCATTCATTGACTTACTCCCTCTTTTTCTATTTCCATTTCCGACTTTGTCCTCTCCCAATTATATAACCACTTCTATCTTTCCCTTTTTCCATGTATGTTTGACACTCTGTTTATCTCCCTTTCCTTCTGTGTTGGTTGATCTCTCTCTCTCTCTCTCTTATCATCCATTGCTCTCCTTCACTTATCTACCTACCTGTTTCCTCACTTGTTCTCTCCTCATACCCTCAGTCTTTCATTCTCTCACTCTCTCTTTGTCTCTGTCCCTCCCTTCTGTCACTCTCTAATTGATCTCTATAGCAGGCGCTATTCCGGGACTTTGGAACACTGAGTCCTGGGGTAGCAGTTAAATGCCTTGCCCTCTCACTCAATCTCACAATGTGAACCTTTCTCTCTCTCTCTCTTTCTCTCTGTGTGTTTTCTGTCCCTCTCTCAATCAGAAGCTCAATGACATGAACAGCATTTAACAAATCTATCCTGGTCATCAATGATCTAACAATACTAATCCCAGCTTGGCATTGAGGGAGAGGATCAGCCATGATCATATTGAATGATACAGCAGCCTGACAGGGCAAAACCCTAACCCTAACCCTAACCCTACTCCTGCTCCCTGTTTCTATCTTTGTATGTCTGTGTTATCTTCAATCTGCCCCTGGGTATTGATTCCTCTACTTCTGGAAACATTGCCTTCCTGTCCACTCTATCTCTGCCCCTCATAGTCTTATAGCCCTTTAGCAGGTTCCCTCTCAACCTTCACTGCTCCAAGAGAAACAATCCCAGCCTTTCCAATCATTCCTCATAGCTCAGACCCTCCAGTATCCTGGGAAATCTGCTCTGCACCCTCTTGAATACAGTTATATCCTTCTCATAATGCGGTGACCAGAACCTGTCTGTCTGTCTGTCTGTCTATCTCTCTCACTCGATTCCCTTTACCCCTAGTCTCACACTCACTCTATCTTTTTCTCTCTCCTTTCTATTCCTCTCTCAGTCACACTGTCTCATACCCTATCTCTCTCTCTCTCTATTCTTCAACCTTACCATCTCTGTCTCCCTCTATTTTGCTCTCTCTCTCCCTTTACTCATTTTACATTGCCTCAGACTCTCTCTGTCCCTTTCTCTCTTTCACACCCTGTCCTTCTATATCTATCTCTCTGACTGTCTCTCTCTCTCTCTCTCACACACACACACACACTCCCTGCCTCTCTCTTTCTCAGAATGTCCCAGTTGGCAACATTTAAATACAGGGTACATCTCCCTCTGCTCTGCCTCACTAATGGATGTTAACTCTTCACCCCAGAAGCATGTCTTTTCCTGGAGTAAAGCCCCATTTCTCACATTGACGAGGCATCAGCCTGTCTCAGGAAGATGGACAGATTCTTGTCAAATGAAAGGCAGTTCTGTGCTGTTGGCCTATTCTCACTGGGGACTGGTTTGGATACAAACCTCATTCCATGAAAGCCCAGCAGAGAGAGGAGATCCTCAGGCCATCAGTGTGAGCTGGAGGAACAAGACAGGCTCTGACCCACTGATCCATCCACAACATTGTCCAATCCCTTCCCTTCTCCTTCCCCTTTCACAGTCAGGTTCTGGGATGAAGCCAGGACCATCACACAATTACAACAGAAAGGAACTGAGACCCACACCTACCATGGTGTCCATGACCCATTGGGACCCTCCAATAGCGAACAGGAAACATGGAATTCATTCCAACTGGTCCATCAAATACAGACCATTAAACATGGGCCTCTTTGCCACTGAACTCTCTCATGGAGATGAGTAAATATGGGCCTTCTTCCCACTGAACACGCCAAAAGAGATGAGCAAACATGGACCTTATTCCTGTTGGGCGTTCCAATAGAAACCAGGAAAGAAAGGCTTCCATTTCATTGAACTCTCCAGTAAATATGAACCAGTTTTAAACTGGACCCTCCAACAGAGACCAGTAAACATGTGACTTGTTGCAACTGGATCCTCCTGTAGAGACCAGTTAACATGGATCACATTGTCGTAGCAAGATTGGAACTTCGGAATGAGGAGCAGGAATAGGTAATTCAGCCCTTCAAGCCCCATTTGCCGTTTAACATGACAATGGCTGATCTTATCCTCATCTCCACTTTCCAGACTGCTCCCTATTGCCCTCTATCCTGCTTTTCATCAGAAAGATATCTATTTCTTTCTTAAATCTGTTGATTGATTCTGCCTTCACTGCACTCTGGGGGCAGTGACTTCTACAGATTCACAACACTCTGAGAGAAGGAGTTACAATAGAACAGAATCCCTACAGTATGGAAACAGGCCATTCGGCCCAACAGGTCTACAACGACCCTTGAAAGAGCATTCCACCCAGACCCATTCCCCCTACCCTTTCCCTGTAACCCTACATTTGCCATGCCTAATGACCCGAACCTACACATCCCTGGACACTATGGGTAATTTAGCATGGCCAGTCCTCCTAGGTTGTACATCTTTAGATTATGGGAGGAAGCTGGAGCCCCCAAGTGAAACCCATACAGACAGGGGGAGAATGTGCAAACTCCATATATTTGCCTGAGGGTGGAATCAAACCTGGGTCCCTGGCACTGTGAGGCAGCAGTGCTCACCACTGTACCACTGTGCCACCTGTAGTTTCTCCTCATCTCAGTTTTGAACCTACCTCCTCTCACTCTATATCTATGACCTATTGTTCGAGACTGGCCCATAAGAGGGAACATCTGTTCCATGCCTGCCCTATCAGTTCCCTTTAGCATCTTAAATAGCTCACTCAGATCTCCCGTCATGCGACTGAATTCCAGTGAGTATAAGCCCAAGCTATTCAGCCATTCCTGTACGACAGCCCTTTCATCCTGGGAATCAGTCTGGTGAACATCCTCTGAACTGCATCCAGTGCCACCATATCCTTCACCAAGTAAGGAGACCACAATTGGACACAATGCTTCAGATGTGGTCTCACCAATGCCTCACAGAATTGTAATAATATTTCTTTATTTCTGTAATCCAGTCCTTTTATAATAAATACCAAGATTCCAATTGCTGCAAGAAATACCAACATTCCAATTCCATGGGACTCAATTGGAACCTCCAACAGAGATCAGTAAACATGGGCCTCCATCCCACTGGAATGTCCAATGAACAGCAATAAGCCTGAGCTTCTTTCCCACTGGACCCTCCAGTATTGGAGCTTCAAACCCCACATCCTCTCCATCACATAGGTCTCTCATTTCAAACTCTACAACATTGTTTGCCTCTGCACAACATCATCCCCTTGACCACAGAAATCCTTATTCCTGCTCATCCCACCTCGAAACTCCATGATTCCGATGTCCTTTCTCAGCATACTCCATTTGTGTTCCATAAATTCCAAATTGTCTGAAATGGAGTGGCCCCTTCCCTGCCTCACACGTAGGAGGAGATGGACAGATTTTATATTAGTAACGAGTTGAAACATTCTGGAAAATGAATGTGGTCAAAATTGATCAAACTGATGATGGCTCCTGCAGTTGAATATCCTGCTGGCAAGCTCCAGCCTTTTATACACAGAATGGGGAAGTGTGTATGGTAGGGTATATATTGTAGTGCTCCATGGAACTATCCCTCAGCATCAAGTGTCCCTCAGGAGGGGAGAGGGAATGTTCAGGGTCCTGAGCTCCATTTCCCAGCCCAGGCAGTTTTTCACCCAATGAATGAATAAGACGCCAATTTTGAGCCCAGGTTAGGGAAAAGTCTCTGCTGTGGACCCAGGTTTACAACAGGCAACTAGAGATTGAGCTGAAAAGGAAAGATTGGCTGGGTTATGGAGAGAGAGGGGCAGTGGGATTAATTGGACCACTCACAGACATAATGGGCTGAATGGCCTCCCCCTGTGCTAGGGGGAGCAGATTTCGGACTGGATGAAGAAGGAACTTCTTCACCCAGAGGGTTGTGAATCTATGGAATTCCCTGCCCAGCAGAGTTGTTGAGGTTTCCTCAGTAAATGTTTTTGAAGCTAAGGTGGATATTTTTTGAACAGTAAAAGAATTAAGGTGAGGGGGCGGGTAGGGGGAGCTGAGGCAAGGAAAAGATCAGCCATGATCTTATTGAATGGAGGAGCAGGCGTGAGGGGTCAGATAGCCTACTCCTGCTCCTAGTTTTAATATCCTTATGTACTGTCAGATTCCAGGGAGTGCAGACAGTTCAGTTTTCTCCTGTCTCAGTAACAAATGTCCAGCTGTTCCGAGCTCCTTCTTTCACTTCCTCTCTTGGTGAAGTTTCAACCTGGTGAGCTGACAGTCTTTGCAGTTATTTTTTACACTGGGGCTTTCTGCTGTGGTCAGAATCTCTAATAATAAGTGTCCAATCCAGACCCATTTCCCGACCCTATATTTACCCTAGGAAGGGGTAGATAGATTCTTGATGACTGAAGGGATGGAACATTATCAGAGAATGTAGAGTTGAGGTTAAAATCAGATCAACTACGATCTTATTGAATGGAGGAGCAGGTTCAAAGGGCCGAGTGGCCTACTTTTGTTCCTTGCCCATATGTTGCCTCACACACCTTCGCAAAAGCAAAGACTGACATTCGTATTTTCTACCTGCAGATGAAGCTGCTTGTGCAATCGGCCTCATCTGCACAGTGTTTTCTCCAGCCTTTCACCGTGAGGTTAAAGATAATGGTCCCATAATCAATCCATTAACTCTGTGAGTTGGTTTATTTAAAGCAATAAAATAAATTACAAGTCATGAAACAGACATGACAGCAAGCAATAATAGGCAGTACGATGGCTCAGTGGTTAGCACTGCTGCCTCACCGTGTCAGGGAACCGCCTCAGGTGGGTCTGTGTGGAGTATGCACATTCTCCCTGTGTCTGTGTGGGTTTCCCCCGAGTGCTCTGGTTTCCTCCCACAGTCTAAAGATCTACAGGCTCGATACTTTGGCGATGCTAAATTGCCCAGAGTGTACAGGAATGTGCAGGCTCGGTGGAGTAGCCATTGGAACATACAGAGATAGGATAGGGGTCGAGATAGAATGACCTTCGGAGGGGCGGTATGGAGTCAATGGGCTGAATGGCCTACCTCCACACTATAGGGATTCTGTGTTACAAATACAAGTTCCTTCTTTCCATTCTCGCCCTGAAGCATACATGTGGTTCTGTCTCATATCCACTCAAGGGATGGCAACCCTTTGAAGACAGGAGCAGCCTCTATTCCTTTGGAAAGTACTTCTTCCACTCTGTGTCCTTCACAGCCTTGTAGACAGCAACAATGAGATCGGGAAATAACCCAAAGCTATAATCTTCTGGACTCTTCATTAAACTGTGGAACCTGAAAAATACAATTAATGTCCAAGTCAATGAAGATATTTCTCAGCCATCACTAAATGCTGAGTTTTAGTACTCAGCAGGCCCCAGGAGTCAAAATAACTGTGTAGATCATTGCTCTGAATTGCTCATAAATTTCACCTTCACATTTCTGGAGGCTTTGATCAAAAAGGTTGTTTACTCCTCTCCAATATACAGCTTAAAATCAGCTCCAACTCCCAACCATGCAGCTGAGAGCGGAGCCCTGTACAAACTGGAACCTGGTCAGTGGGAGCACTGTCACCTCTGTCTCAGAAGCTTTGGGGAGTCTATTTTGATCATAGAGTCCTTCAGCACTGGAGGCTGTTCAGAGGATGTTCCCCTGACTGATCCCAGGGATGAAAGGGCTGTCCCATGAGGAGCAGTTAAAGAGCTTGGGCTTGTACTCACTGGAGTTCAAAAGAATAGGAGGGATCTGATTGAGGGATAGGAAATGTGAAAGGGGATTGAGAAGGTGGATGTTGAATAGATGCTCCCCCTTGCAGGACAGTCTGGAACAAGAGGTCATCGATATAGAGTGAGAGGAGGTCGGTTCAAAACTGAGCTGAGGAGAAACTACATCTCCCAGAGGGTTATGAATCTGTGAAAGTCAATGCCCCAGAGTGCAGTGGAGGCAGAATCAATCAACAGGTTCAAGAAAGATGTATTTCTGATGGAAAGTGAGATAAAGAGCGATGGGGAGCAGGCAGGAGAGTGGAGTTGAGACCAGGATAAGAACAGTCACGGTCATGTTAAATGGCGGAGCGGGCTCGAAGGGCTGAAT
The DNA here is from genome assembly GCF_037043375.1 of Chiloscyllium plagiosum. Classification (NCBI taxonomy): domain Eukaryota; kingdom Metazoa; phylum Chordata; class Chondrichthyes; order Orectolobiformes; family Hemiscylliidae; genus Chiloscyllium; species Chiloscyllium plagiosum. Next base: position 99,102,008 of record NW_028270147.1, on the reverse strand, counting down.
TGCCTCCTCCCGCTCCTAATTCCTATGTTGAGCACACAGTCAAGGCTGACACAGCAAAACTGAGGGAGCTGTTGTCTTTCAGGTGAGATACAAAACAGAGGTCCTGCCACAATATATCCAACTGTACTATCTCCCCCAGTGACAAGTGCTGGCATTTAAATTCAAATCACAAAGCAAGCCTCATTAATGGTGACCACTATAATGATCCCTGATTGCTGTCCAGCCTCAGCCGTACCAAGTCTGGACTTCATGTGCCTCCAGCCCCACAGCAATCTGGTTAACTCTAAGGTGCCTTCTGAGAGGCCACAGCAAGGCCAGCAGTTCAAGGGCAATTAGTCTTGGGTAACAAATGCTGATCCAGACCAGTGACACCCACTTCCCAGAAAACAGAATGCAACAGAGATTGATGTCAGCCAAAATTGTCAGATCAGACTCTCAATGAGATGGGGAGATGGTTAAAGATGAATTCAGCTCAGTATGGAACAGGTCTCCACTTGTTAGCACATCGTCACTGACAAAATAAGTGAGAGAAAACAGTAAACGAAAGGTGAGAACACTCGAATGTGGGAATATCAGTGAGAACTCAGGAAGCTGAAAGAAGATATGAAGAACTGCAAAGGAAGACAAAAAGGAAGCAAGAGTTACAAAAAGTGATTGAGAAAGAGACCTGCAAGGGGTCACAAGAATAACACAAATGTTTTACACGAAAATTAGAAAACCAAGGAGGCTCCAGTGCAATGTGAGTCCTTTAAAAACAAACTGGGAATTCCATGAATGAGACTAAGGGAATTGCCCGTATGTACAATAATTAGTTGTGTCAGTCTTCACAGTCAAGGAACAGGATAATGCAGCTTCCATTCCAGGGAGGTTAGTAATGAATTGAAGACTGGAATTCACAAAACTTGATACATGCCAGAAAACAGCATTGGAAAGCGAGCAGCTCGAAAGACTGACAGATCTTCAGGACCTCAGGGGTTTAAAGGAAGGGGAGAAGAATTTTCAGAAGGTTTTCCCATCAGGTTCCAAAGCAGCAACCGTTCCTTTAGTTTGGAAAATATCCTGCTGTAACTCCACGGGTTCAAGAAAGATGAGAGAGGGAACCATGGAAATTACATTCTGGTCAATCTAACATCTCTTTCGGGGGGTTCATTGGAATCTATAATTAACAGCCAAGAAAATGAACATGTAGAGAATTGGAAATGGCCCACATAGATTTGTGATGAGTAGGTTCTAACTAACGAACCAAATGCATAAACTAAAATAGTCGATAGGGCAGAAAGTCTCATGAACTTTCAGAAGTACTCAATAATTTCCCACAAAACAGTCTGCTGACCAAAGTTAAAACCCATGAAATTGAAGATGAATGTTTGACTTGGTTCGGAGGCTGGTGTAGTGACAGACAACAGAGAAAGAAAGTGATGAGTGGTGTTCCACAAGGATTCTATGCTGAGGCCTGAACTACTCACTGTATGTATTAATGAGAATCATAGTTCCACATTGACACAAAATCTGATGGAATAGGAAGCAGTGCAGATGGTCTTTTTGTTTAAAACTCCCTCTGAGGACATGGGTGTTGCTGTCTGGGCCAGCATTTATTACACATTCTGTGTTGCCCTTGTGAATCATGCAATCATCATCCAGTGTAGAAGCAGGCCATTCAGCCCATCAAATCCACACCAACCCACCAAACAGCATCCCATCTGGACTGACCCCATTCCTGTACTGCAGCATTTCCTATGGCCAACCCACCCAGCCAACACATCCCTCGACACTATGCGCAATTTGGCATGGCTAATCCACCTAACCAAGATATCTATGGACTGTATGGAAGCAACCCACACAGACATGGGGAAAATGTGCAACCTCCACACAGACAGTTGTCCCAGGGTGAAATTGAACCCAGGTCCCTAGTGCTGTGAGGTAGCAGCACTAACCACTGAGCCACAATTCTGCCCTTTGCAAGGTGATGGTGAGCTGCCTTCTTGAACCGCTGCAGTCCATGTGCTGTAGATAAACCCACAATGCTCTATGGGAGGGAATTTCAGGATTTTCATCCAACGACACTGGAGAAACAGTAATATATTTTCAAATCAAGATTCTATGTGGATTGGAGGGGAACATGTTTTTGGTGGTGTTCTGTGTCCTTCTACATGGAAATGATCGTGGGTTTGGAAGGTGCTGTCTCAAGAGACTTGGTGTGAATTCCTGCAGTGCATCTTGTAGATGGTGCACACGGCTGTTGCTGAGCATCAGTGGTGGAGGGAGTGTATGTTTATCGATGTGGTGCCAATCAACCAGGCTGTTTTATACTGGATGATATCAAGCTTCTTGATTGTTTTTGGAGCTGCATCCATCCAGGCAAGTGGGGAGTAACCCACCACAGTCCGATCCAAAACTTGACTGATCTTTTCTTAATTCATTTACTGGATTAGGTATCACTTGCTATGTCAGCATTTATTGCCCAGAATCAAATGGGGTGGCACAGCACTGGGACCAAGGTTTAATTCCACCCTCAGGCAATTAACTGTGTGGAGTTTGCACGTTCTCCCTGTGCCTGCCTGGATTCCTTCCAGGTGATCTGGTTTCCTTCCACAGTCCACAAACGTGTGGGTTATGTGGAATGGCCATGGGAAATGCAAGGTTACAGGGGAGTGGGTCTGTGTGAGATGTTCTTTGGAGAGGCGGTTTGGGCTGAATGGCCTATTTCCACATTGTAGGGATGCTATGAATTTCTTCACTCAGAGGGTTTGGAATCTTTGGGATACTCATCAATACTTAGGCGTTTGAATAAATTCAAGATAGAGATGATTCACATGTGGGGAGGCAATGAGTTAATGGTATCATCACTAGATTCTTAATCACAAGAGCCAAGTAATGTTCTGGGGGACCAAGGATCACCGTGGGGCAGCACGGTGGTACAGTGGTTAGCACTGCTGCCTCACAGCACCAGGATCCCAGGTTCAATTTTAGCCTCGGGTGACTGCCTTTTATGGAGTTTGCACATACTCCATGTGTCTGCATGGGATTCCTCTGGGTGCTCCGGTTTCCTCCCACAATCCAAAGATGTGCAGGTTAGGTGAATTGGTCATGCTAAATTGCCCATAGTCAGGGGTGAATATGGGGAAATAGTCTGGGTGGGTTACTCTTCGGAGGGTCTGTGTGGTCTTGTTGGGCCAAAGGGCCTGTTTCCATACTGTAGGGAATCTAATCTAAATCCTGGCAATGCATGGAGTGGAATTTTAAATTCAAAAAGACTCTGGAGTTAAGAGTCTAATGACGACCATTGTTGGGGGAGAACCCTGTCAGGCCCACTAATGTCCATCAGATTACTGTCCTTGCCCATACTGACTGACATATGACTCCAGACCCACAGCAACATAGAATCATAAAATCCCTACTGTGTGGAAGAAGGTCATTCAGCCCATCAAGTACAAGCAGCATCTCAACAGAACTAGCCCCCTCTACTAACCCTACACTTCCATGGCCAATCCAACGAACCTGCACATCTCTGGACTGAGAGAGCAAACTGGGGCACCCAGAGGAAACCCATTCAGACAGAGGGAGAACATACAAAGTCCACACAGACAGTTGCCTGAAGGTGGAATCAAACCCAGGTCCCTGGTGCTGTGAGGTAGTGGTGCCAGCCACTGTGCCACCCATTCCTCATCTCTGGTCGCAATGTCTAACCCCTTATTCCCAGACTGGGACTCTGCTTTAGAATCCCCAGGCAAGGGTTCATCCTTCCAAAATCTACCCTGTCAGGGCCCTGGAGAATTTTAAATGTTTCAGTGAAATCTCAACCCAGCCTTCTGAATTCTAGGGAATCCTGACCCAGTCCCCTCTCTCAATCATTAGGCAATCCTTCAACCCGTCACATGAACTGTGGCTGGGTTTGATCATCTCAGTAAGAGTTTCACGGAGGGAAGGAGAAAGAAAGACTCTTTCTGCTTTGAATCGATGCTAAAAACTGAAAAAGCAGGAAAATATTGTCACTAAGTATGGTTCACATACTCTAAGTTTTCATCAAAGTGCTGGGTGAGGTTTCTGATGAATTTCAGGAGGTCACTGGTGGTGTCCTTATATTCTTTATTCCTGCCTTGTCTCTTGTTCACGTCATTTAGGAGAACGGAGTCAACTGAGAAAGAAATTTTGATTGATTTTGACCTTGTCCTCTGATTACATTCAGGTTGTGCCCACGGGCACTGCATGTTCTTGCATCTCCAGGTCAGCAGGTGGCGATCTTGACAATGGATTTCACAATGGTCTCCATCAGAGAGGACCCACAAATCAGGGACAGAGACCAGAGATTACAGGCTCCTCAGTCTCAGACCCGAGCACAACGGGCCCCCTGGCATCCCAGGTACCGCTTGTTGGGTCCCGGACCCTGTACATAATGCAAATGGTGCAACTGATCCTTCTGATTTTTCCCAACCTCACCAGGTCTCCACAATCATTGAGATTCGTTAAATGCAGCCTTTGCCAATTAAGGACCGCGACTGATGGGAAACAGAATGAAATGGGTCAATAATACAGTGTTGGGGAGTTACAGACACAGATTGCCAAGTGGAAAACTGATGCTGTGGCTCGAACAGAGATCGGGCGGGACTGGGGATTCCTGGATACAAGGTGTTCAGTAAAGATAGGAAAGAGGGAAAACTGCGACAAGTGGTGGGATTGTTCTGGGCCTAGACAGAACTGACCAACCTTAGGCCCTGAGATATGATGGAGATGAAGGGTGAACTGTGCCGGGCTTCAACCCACTGTTACCAGAGTAAAACAGGATTACCCATTTCACAAGAGAGTAAATGGATCGAACAAACCAGGTGCATGTGAAACACCCAACCCCATCCCTGAGAGAGGGGGGACAAGAACAGGGACATTCTCAGACAGAAAGGATGCTAAAAATGGTATCACTCCGAGAGTGAAGGGTGGGGTGGAGACAGTGACAGCGACACCCCCCAGAGAGTGGGGAAAGTAACACTGACACATTTAAAACTGTATTATCACAAGCGAGAATTCAAACAGACACCCACTCCACCAAACGGTGCTGATGATGCACTGTCTTCATCAAAACACGTTGTCAAAACCTCTTCATAACACGTCAGGGGAGAGAAACATTGAAAACTGTATTATCACGAGTTAGGGTCCATTTAAATCTTGGACCATGATGTGAAATGTTCCGAGCCGTAAACAACACTGGTGTATTGACGTCATTATCTTATTAAACAATATTAAAACCTCGGCCAAACATTTTCCTGCAGACAGTGTACTTAAAATATCAAGAGGCTTTCCGCATTGTTGGTTTGATCAGTGACGGAGCAAGGAAGCAGCAGCTGCCCCATGAACTCCAACAAAAGAATGAGAACAGGCTCTTCATCCGGAGCTGGCTCCCGAGAATCCAATTCAACAGCAGGGACCAAAGAATAAGGAACAATACAGCACAGGAACAGGCCCTTCGGCCCTACAAGCCGGTGCTGACACATTTTGGCCTTCCATACTGAAACGTCAACTACAGGATTCATATCCCTCTACTCCCTTCTTATTCATGTATTAGTGCAGGTCTTTCTTGAATACTTCTATTGTGTCTGCTTCCACCCCCTCCTCTGGCAGTGTGTTCCAGGTAATCAACTCCCTTTGTGTGAAACACTTGCCTCGCACATCTCTTTTAAATTCCCCCGCCCCTTGAACCTCTGTTCCCCAATAATTGACTCCTCCACCCTGGGGATAAAAAGCCTCATATTCTCCACTCTACATATCCCATTCACAACTTTATAAACTTCTATCAGGACACGCCTCATTTTTCCGCATTCCAGTGAAAACAAACCCAGTCTATTCAACCTTTCTTCAGGATTACTATCCGCCATACCAGACAATATCCTGATAAACATTTTCTGCACCATCTTCAAAACATCCAAATCCTTCTGATGGTGTGGTGACCAGAACTGTGTACAATATTCCAAATGTGGCCTAACTAATGTTCAATAAAACTGCAGCATAACATGTCTATCCTTGTACTCAATGCCCCTTCCAATGAAGGCAAGCATGCCGTAACCCTTTTTTATTGCCTTACCTCCCTGTGCTACCACCTTCAGTGATCTGTCAACATACACATCCAGATCCCTCTGCATATCAATACTCCAAAGGATTCTGCCATTCACTGCATAATTCACACCTGTATATCGCCTTTCAAAATGCATCACCTCACATTTGGCTGGATTAAACTACATCTGCTATTTTTCTGTCCATGCATCCAACTGATATAATATCCTGCTGTATCCTCTGACAATCCTTCTCATTATCTGCAACTCTACCAATCTTTGTATCAACCGTAAACTTACTCATTGGACCAGCTACGCTTTGCTCCAAATCATTTATGGAGATCATGAACAGCAGAGTTCCCACCACTGATCCCCGTGGAACATCACTAGTCACAGCCCTCCATTCTGAAAAGCGTTCTTCCATCGCTACCCTTTGTCTCCTGTGACTAACCTAGTTCTGTGTCCAATGCTGGGAACATTTTAGACAAGACACCTTGTTGCCAGCTCGTTACTGCAACTTGATCCAGTTCATTCAGAAAGAGAAAAAGGGCAACGTGCAGATTGTTGAACAGGCCCCTACACCTGGGCCTGAGGCAGGGGCCCAAGCTCCAACACACTGACCTCACTTCACACCAACCTTCACACAGTGCGTGGTCATGAACCCCGGCCATCAATTCCTCTGGGACCGGGACGGAGTGAGGGAACAGGGACAATGTCGAAGAGTCAATAAGGATTAAAGCAAGATGGAGAGGATGTGTTGGAAAGTGCTTAAAGAAGGAAACATATTTTGTGTTACCCAATACTGACAATGTCTACGTGTATCACAGAATGAGAAAAAAGTACAATCTGAAGACAATCTAAAGTCACATCAATGTATTTCTTTTTGATATATCATAGCATGCAGGGCATTTTCATTGTGGTATCCTGATTCGAGAGCTGTACTCTCTAAGATTGAGCCGGTTGGATCCTCGCAGAGCCCCAGTTATTTGTACTGTTCAGTAATGTGGGGGATACCGATGGGGGTACACCTGATGAAGGAGCCGCGCTTCGAAAACTTGTGATTTCAAATGAACCTGTTGAGCTCGAGCCTGGTGTTGTGTGCCTTCTGACTTTATATTGTGCGGGCACAGTGGAACAGCTGCCTTCCAGTAACTATAGAGTACTTGCACTGCAGCTGAGGATTATGGGTAACGTCTCCTTCCATTAGCCGCGAACAAACCCGCAGTCATTCCAGTGGATTCCAGTGGGAATGACCTGTCAGTTGCTTCCCAGATATTACATGGTTCACCATCGCCACCTCCAGGACAATTCGGGAAGAGCAACAAATAACCGACACATCAACGCCCGCCCCATCCCAGGAGAAATCAAAATAAATGGCATCCAATTCAAATGAACAAACTGGTGAGGCTTCAATTCATCTCTTTGAAAGACTGGAGCCTCGCTCAGAAACAGAGCCTTGAAATGAGTGAACCTGGTTTGTCAGACTGAAGGGTGGAGTGTCCTTCGGATTAGCAGTGGGATCAGCAAAAATATAGCTTTACGCAAAGTTCTTACAAACAACCATCAAAGCGTGCCACCAAAGTGCAAAGATCAGCATCTGAAGCCCCATGTCTCCACCTCCATCCTTGCTTGCTGCTCTTCCCTAATTTTCCTGCAGAGGGCGGTGGTGACCCATGAGTTTCTCGAAGAGGATCTGACAGAGGGACAAGGTCATGTCCTCGGCCTGAGCACAACTGCCTGACCTGCTGGGCTTTTCCAGCACCACACATTTCGACTCCGAGCACAGCTATCCCTCAGGAGAATGAGCTGTGGCACAAGAGGAAACGTGGGAGTGTTGGAAAGGCACCGGCAGCCTGGTCAGCCTGCAGAGGGGCAGAAACAGATTTGATGAATGAGCTGATATCCTTCCGAGCTGAGGTGCAGACTCAGGCTTTCAGAGCCACACAGTTTACATTGTTACTGCCGTGGCTCCATGGACAATGCTCCTGCCTCATCGTCAAAATGGTCATCGGGTTGAAAGCCACCTCAGAAATGAGAGCACAGAATCCAGGCTGAGACTGTGGTGCACTGCTGAAAGTTGCACAGTCTCTGGCACCATCATTTGAGGCTCCACCACCACCACATCCTGACCACCCCCACCCCACCTCAGCAGGCTCGACAAGATCCCATTCTGAAAGATTCCCTTGGCTGTCCTGCTCGCTATTCAACTAGTGCCAACAAAACAGATGTGTTTCGTCATCCGTTTACTGTCTGTGGGACCTCACCATCTTGTCTGGGAACGTGACTGCTCTGTGCTCGCAGCTTTGAATATTCTGAACCAACAACGATAACGATACTCCCTGCCCACTCTTCCACTAATCTTGGTATCCACAAACATACTAACAGGGCCTCCTATATTTTCACTCAAATAGTTTGTGTAAATGATGCACAACAGTGGTCCCAGCACCAATCCTGTAAGCATACTGCTGGTCAGAGGCCTCCAGTCTGAACAGCAACCCTCTACCACCACCCTCTGTCTCCCACTGTCATCCCATTGTATATCCCATTGCTGGCAAGCTCTCCCTGACCCCTTGTGATCTACACTTACTAACCAATGTGTCATGCTACACCCTGACCAAGGGTTTGCTGAAGACAAAAACAACGTCTGTTGGTTTTCCATTCGTCTATCTTCTTAGTCACATCTTGAAGAGACTCCAGTCAAGTTTGTGAGACATGTTTTCCCACGCAAAAAACCGTGCTGGCTGTCCGTGATCAGTCCTTATCTTTCCTAAAGCATGTAAGTACTACCTCTCAGAATGACCTCCAACAACTGACCCATCCTGATGTCTGTCTCATCAGTCTGTAATTCCCTGACTTTCTCTTGCAGCCTTTCTTAATTAATGACACAACATTATAATCGTAGTCAGAGAGTCATACGGCTCAGTTTGGTTAACACTAACCATACACTAAAACTGATCTTGTCCCACCTGCCTGTTTCTGTATCATATCCCTTCAAGCCTTTCCTATTCCTGCACGAATCCAAATGTCTTTTCAACATTGAAATTGTCCCCACATTCACCCCTTCCTTGGGAAGTTCATTCCACACACAACCCACCCTCTGTGTCACAATGTGACCCTCATGTATTTTCTTTAAATGTCTCTCCTCTTAAATTCTGAAATGATTAAAAGAAAACTGAACCAACTGAACCAACAAGCCTTCTTTCCTCATTATCATGTAAAAGAGGGGCAATTAGCAAGGGAAAATGCACACTGAGTGCACACACTGAAGCTTAGGGATGGGGAACAAATGCTGGTCTTGCCAATGACACCCACATCCCAGGAAAGAATAGACAGCCTCAGTGGTAATGCCATCACCTGAACCTGCAGGTTTCAAGCCCCACTTCAGAGACTGGAGCACTATCCTGAGGCTGGCAAAGGCAAAGATGCCATCTGCTGGATGATTGGTCAATGTGAATGTAAGGGCTTTCCAATCATCTCAGACAAAATCCCCGCCAGTGTGCTGACCAATACTTCTCTTATAACCAATGGCATTAAAACAGATACAAAAACAAAATACTGCAAATCTCAAATAGAAGCATGATGTTGGAAAAAGGGAACAGGTGCAGCCTCTGTGGGGACAGGAGGAGTTAACTTTTTGGGGTTCAGTGATGTTTTATCAAAAAAGCAGCAGCATTTTATTTTATTCCACTTTAAGTTGTTTTATATTATTTTATTTAAATTTTGTTTATCAAATTATAGCCCGTTTGATTGGCACCACTTCCACACACATCCATTCCCTCCACACCAACACTCAGTAACATCTGTGTGTACTATTTACAAGATGCACTGCAATAAATTCATCAAAAGTCCTGAGACAATACCTTCTAAACCCATGATTACTTGAATCAAGATGGACAAGGGCAGCAGATAAAATGGGAACATCACCCCAGCAAGTTCCCTCTAAGTTATTCACCAGTTTGACTTGGAAATATTATCACTGGGTCAGAATTCTGGAATTCCCTTCCTAAGGACATTGTGGGTCTACCTACAGCACCATCTTGTCCAGGACAATTAAAGATGGACAGTAAAAAGGCTGGTAAACGTAAGAGTAGGAGTGATTTGGGACCAGAAAATGAGATTGTGATGTTTCAGTTATTCCTGGACATTGGTGTGACCACATCACAAATAATGTGTGTAGTTTTGGTCTCCTTATTGAAGGAGGAATATAAATGCATTGGAGGTGGTTCAGAGGAGTTTTACCCGATTGATCCCTGGAATGAGTGGGCTGTGAGATGAGGAAGGCTGGCCTTATTCTCACTGGGGTTAAGAAGAGTGAGGGGTTTTCCTGTCCCACAGTATTCTCCAACTCCCTATCTGCCTCCCTCATGGGTCATACCCTCCTGCCCCTAACTACATGTGGAATTGAACTGTGCAGTCCTGAGGCCTATAACTTCCTTCTGGAACTAAGTCTCCAGGTATCTCCGGCACTCCCTGATATATCACTGCTTTTTCAATTCAGCCTTCATTCCAAACTCCCTGAATGGGAGTTCCTGTAGTTTTATACATTCACTGCAGATATATTTACCCTGAATCATTTCAATGCAATAAAGAACTGTTGATCTCACTTACAAATGAAAAATATCCATTCCTTCATTAGAGCAGGAATTGTCTTCATTCTGTTTTGAAGTTTCAATACTTTCCATTTATTAACCTCCCCTAATGGACATGTCCTGAAGCAGTCTACTTATACAGCCCCTCAAACTAAACAAATCCCAGATTCCTATTTTCTTGTTTATCATTTTCTTTCATTCAAACCAAGTGCATGTGCAGGCTCCCAGCAGCTGAAGTGACAGTTCCAAATCAGTTTGAAAAAGCAAAGGTAGACTCCTTCCCCCAGTTCACCGAACTCCCACACTGACCAAACCTCCCAGCATTCTCCTCTGTGCTGGCTGCACTCAGTGCGAGCTGCAGTATTAAGGCTGCTCTGTATTTATACTGTTTCTGATTTATATCACTCCATTCTGTTGTGTAACTGTTCAGGATCTGGGTTAAGCTCATTCATTTCTCAATCGTAAGCTTCCTTCTTTCAGCCTGAGAGACACTTTACATTTGCAAACAGGAAATATGACTTCAATGCTGGAATCTGTTCTCAGGATTGATGGGCTCGATGATTTGATTCAGTAAAATAACCTCGTCTAATCTCTTCAGGGGTCGACATTTCAGGTGTAACCCTTCTTCAGGAAGGGGGGATAAAGGGGTGGGTTGTAGAAAATTGGTGAGGTGGGGATAGGTTGAGAAAGATAGAGAGTTTGACCTGATTGGTTGATGGGAGAGATGAATCCGGAATCATCCATCCCCTCGACCAACCAGGTCCTATCCTCTACCTGTCTCCACCTATCCCCACCTAACCACCCTGCCCCCGCCACTCCCTTTATCTGCAGCTCCCCCAACACCCACCCACCCCACTTCCTGAAGAAAGGTTATACCCAAAACAGTGACTTCTCTTCCTCCTGATGCTGCCTGGGCTTGCTGTGTTCTCCCAGCCTCCTGTTTGTCAACCTTGGATTCCAGCATTTGCAGTTTTTTATTTGTTTCTAATCTCTTCAGGGGCCAGGATGAGTGTGAGGAGATTGGGTTTTGGTGGAACTACCCACAGACTCAAGTCAAAAGAAGCAAAGCAAGAAAGTCACGTGGATCGAATACAAGGGGGCAAATTGTGAGCAAAAAAGTAATTGTTACCAGTTTAGCAATTTCAAAGGAGAGAGCGACAACATTGAATTGCTTCTGGTGTCATCCTCTGTGCCCTAACATTTCACAGAGCCAGCTCCACATCCATCCATTGGCTTTGTCATTGAGAGTCAACTGTTCCCTTCCCACAGCCCTTTTTAAAATGACCTGTCCCAGAGAGACAGAGAATACTTCACCTTTTCTGGGAAAGATAGAGAAATATATTATGTCGAGGAGCTGATTTCAGCCTTCAGGGTCTGACAGAAGGATGTGTACCATCTGTGGATTCTGGAGACAGATCACTGAGATATTCCTCACTCCCATCAACATCAGTCTTTGTTCTAACAACAGTTTCTATTCTTCATTATAAAGTATCAGCTTCAGACTGGACATTTCACACCCAGCCCCCATGTCCTCACATTGGAATCAAGAACCAAACTTGCCCCATCTCAGGATTGCCCTCTGAATGTGGTGTCAGTGTGTTAATGTTGTGTTTGAATGAAAGAGCCACGGTGGAATCTGGGACTGAATCCACTGGGTTTCTGAGCCACCAGCAGCTTCCCCGCTGTGTGAAGATCTGTTTGGATAAGATTTCAGCCCCATGGGTTCCCACTGATACTAGAGCCATGGAGTGAGATTGCTGGAGCCACATGTGGACTGAGGAACACAACAGTCAGGACAATGAGCTGCTCTGGAATCCACCCTGAGCCCTGGATGATCCTCACTGAGATGGCCCAGGGGCTACAGAATATGACAGCACAAGATTTATCATTGATGGTCCTCCCCAGCCGTGACTCCCAGATGCCCCCGGACTGAACATTCTCAATCTGACCCTATGGACACATGGGGCAATTCCGTCCCATTTGAAGAGAAAAGAAAACCCAGGTCTAATTTATGGAATATTTATTTCTCAAACCCTGTAGAATTGTTATTCTGAGTAACAAGAGCCTGCTGGTCATATTCATGAATACAGGGTTCCCAATGGCACTGCCTCACAAATAGTTGAGTTGAATTTCTTGGCCTGGGATCTTGCTGTGCCTAAGGGATGGGTGAGGGAATTTCCATTAGATTATTGTATTGCCCAGTGTCCCTTCCTGCCTTCCTTCTTTTCTCCATTTATTGGGAAAGAATTCCTTGGAGCCCTGCATTCCTTCTGAAAGAACCCCTTCTGGACGCAGTTGTAGAATTGCCCTCCTGCTCCAGGGACCTCATTACCCCCTTGATTCCCCCCTCTTGTTCCAGGCCTTAAAGGTGGAGGTTAACACTTCACACACCTTTCCCTGAGGTTTCAGCTCTGGCCATTCCCAAAGCACACACGAGACAGAGACTGAATCTTCATCATCTTTATTCCTTTTTCCAGATTGACATTGACAGAAAACAGACTTCAATTAACAGCCCAGACAGAGGAAGCTGCACAAATTCACAGCCAGAATGGAGCTTGAGGAAAACATTTGTGGAGATTTTCTCAATAACATAAGAATCCTGTCCCTTTAAACAGTGACAGAAGCTTAAATTGGAACTGGTGGTTGAGCAGGAAGGAGATCTGGTTTACTGAAGCAGAGACTTCTGAGGTTCACATTGTTTTGTACAGCTGACAGTTTTCAGCATCTTCGAGAGGTTTTACTTGGTATCATTAGTCTTCACTGTCCAAACAAACACTCCTAGAACAGGGGGCATGGGGTTTGATACAGAGTAAAGCTTGTTTTTGATTATCCCAAAGACCTGCCTTAACCCTTGAACCTCAGCCGTGTCTCTGAGCCAATCCCAAGAAGGATGAGAGTTGAAATTCAGTGCTGACAATGACCTTTGCCCTGCCAGCTCAGCCCTGTTCTATTTAATGTTGTGTCTCTTCTGTGGACTGTCTCCAACACTCTACACACATTCTGATCTCCTGATGCTCTTGCTGAGGGGAGAGAGGAGGGTCACGTGGGTGAGGGTACAGGAGAACCGAGCGTTGGATTCCCAGTCAGACCCAGAGAGGGTCAGCAGGCTGCTGACACTGTAGGTGCTGTCCGAAGCTCGCAGGTAGTTGCTGGTCTGAACCCCGTCCGAAATGACTGCACCATCCTTCTTCCACTGCACCTCCAGCTCATCGGGATAGAAGTGATTGGCAAGGCACACCAGGGTGGCAGTGCTCTTGGCATTGACCTGCTCTGGGGAGGGGGGCAGCAGGGTCAGCTTGGGATGAGAGTTTTCACGGCCTGAATGACAAGAGAAACATTTTTAATCCCTGCCATTCAAAGGGAATTCAACTCTGAACATTCACTGGCAAAACAATCCATTTGAACATTTGTAGCCAATACCTAACAAACCCCATAAAAGGACAGGGACTTTTAAAATTGCTTCTTGGGATGTGAGTGTCACTGGCAGGGACAGCATTTATTGCCCATCCCTAATTGCCCCTGAGAAGGTGATGGTGAAAGAGAAGGGACAGTTTTGGATCATTCTTTAGGGAATGAATGTGGGCAGCTGGAAGGGCTCTCAATGGGGGAGCATTTCAGTGACAGTGATCAGAACTCAGTGAGATTGAGAGGAGGGATGGAAATGGAGAACCATGGAGCAAGTGGAAAAGTTTTCATTTGGGAACAAACCATTTTACTAAACAGGGCAGGGATTGGGTAAAAGTGGGCTGAAAGACAAAATTCAGGGGTGAAATTTACCAGGACCTGAGGAAAGCAAAGAGCTGACAGGATGAAATGTGACCAAATGAATTCCGGGAAATCCCAGTGATGTTTTATTGTCACAAAAAGGACAAGAGAATGAAGGAATGTATGAGGGCCATTCGAGAGCAGGAAGGGAACTTGTGTGCAGTGGTGGAAGATGGAGCAATGGTTCCTCCTGGTTCCTCCTGAAAACTTCCGGTCTGTTTTCACAAAAGAGAGGGGCAAAGCAGTAACTGTAGTTCAGGAGGAGAACTGTGCAACATTGGAACGGCATCTTTCACATCTGAAAGACTCCCAGTTCATCCAAAGAAAAGAAAGATTCATGCTGTCCCCAAGACATTTGCAGACAGTGTGGGACTTGTTTGAAATGAGGTCACTGTTGTAATGAAGAAAATGTGGAAGCCAGATTGTACACAGCATGATCCCAAAAGCAACAATGAACCAAGGAACATTTTGAGTGATGTTTGTTCAGGGATAAATATCAGCCTGAATACGATTCAAAGAGAAAGTAACTGGAACAGTTGGATGGAAAATGAGGAAATGAAAGTTAAAGGAGAAGGGAGGATTGCTGGTTAGTGATGGGATTGATTGTTACTAGAAAATAAAAGGAAAGGGACAGAGTATTGTGAATGTCATATTGTACTGAGGAAACTTAAAAGTGCAGGGAAGCTCAACACTAGAACAAACTTAAAGGCTTTGTCTCTTAACGCATGAACCATTCAGAATAATGTCGACAAAGTGTTACCATACAAATCAAGGTAAATCAAGCTTCCGATGAATTTAAAGTAATTAAAGAACGTAGGGGCTCAGGACAATTTATTAAAGCATCCAGACCAAGTAACAGGATAGAGAATATGGAAAGGATCAGGAATCAAACTTGAGGCACCGCAGGGTGGAATGGTAGATCAGTGGTTAGCACTGCTGTCTCACAGCTCCGGAGACACAGACTCAATTCCAACTGACTGTCTGTGTGGAGTTTACACATTCTCCCCATGTCTACTTGGGTTTCCTCCCATTGTCACAAAGATGTGCAGGTTAGGAGGATTATCCTTGGGAATTGTAGGGTGGGTGGGATGCTATTTGAAGTGTCAGTCTGGGCTGAATGGCCTGCTTCCACGCTGTCGGGATTCTGTGAATTCTAAAGGAGATAACTATGAGAAGGAGGCAGTCAGTGCATGGCTGAGGGTGTTGTACTTCGATGCATCGAGTATATGAAACAAGGTAAATGAGCCTGTAGTGCAGGGACGTGGCTGCAAGGGGATCAGGGCTGGGAACTAAATATCCAGGGATGTACATCTTATTGAAAGGAAATGCAGGGGGATAGAGTGTCAAGTGTGAAGGAGGAACTGAAGGTAATCCTGGTTAGTCGGGAAATGGTCTTGGAGAAGCTGATGCTATCAAAACTTAATATGTCCCCAGGGCCTGATGCTCTGCAACTGAGTCCTTCTGAAAGTGGGTGTAGAAATAGTGGTCACATTGGTGATCATTTTCTGGCATTCTGTCGACTCTGACAGAGTTCCAATGGATGAGACAGTATCCAATATAACCCCACTTTTTAATAAAAGGAGGGAGAGTGAAAATGAGGAATTATACATGAGGAAAACACCGGAATCAGTTCTTAAAGATGTAATAATTGAGCTTTGGAAAGCAGTGACAGGATCAGTCTAAGTCAGCATGGATTTACGAAAGGGAAATCAGGCCTGACACATCTTCCGAAAGGTTTTGAGGATGTGATCAGTTGAGAGTGGACAAGACTGAATCAGTGGACAACAAAAATAAAAATTGATGAAAAGTTTTGGCAGATCTGGCAGTATCTGTGGAGAACAGTCAAAGTTAGAGTTTCGGATTGAGTGACCCTCCTTCAGAATTCAGTGGATAGTGTGTATCTGGAATTTCAAAAGGCTCTTGACAAGGTCCCATACAAGAGATTAGTGAGTTACATTAAATCTCATGGTATTTGAGGTAATGTATTGACATGGAGGGAGAACCCATTGGCAGATAGAAAGCAGAGAGTTGGTATAAATGGGTCCTTCTCAGAGTGGCAGGCAGTGATGAGTGGAGTACCGCAGGGTTCAGTGCTGGGACCCCAGCTGTTCACAATATTGATAAACGATATGGACAAAGGAATTGAATGCAATCCCTGCAAACTTGCAGATGTCACGAAGCTGGGTGACAGTGTGTGGTGTGAGGAGAATGCTAAGAGGCTGCAGGGTTAATTGGACAAGTACCTTTGCTGGCTACTTTGCTGGCTAAGTGGACAAGTGCTTGGCAAATGCAATATAATGTGGGTAAATGTGAGATCATCCCCTTTGGTGGTAAACAGGAAGTCAGATTATTAATGAATGGCGGAAGTTTAGGAAAAGGTGAGGTGCAATGAGAGCTGGATGTCATGGTGGAACAGTCACTGAAAGGTGGCATGGAGGTGCAGCAGGCAGTGAGGAAAGCTAATGGTATGTTGGCCTTCACAGTGAGAGGATTTGTGTATTGGAGTAAGGATGTCTTGCAGAATTAAACAGGGCCTTGGTGAGGCCTCGCCTTGAGTATTGTGTGCAGTTTTGGTCTCCTAGTCTGAGGAAGGACATTCTTGCTCTTGAGGGAGTCCAGCGAAGGTCCATGAGACTGATTCCTGGGACAGCAGGACTGACATATGATCGACTGGGCTTGTACTCTCTGGGATTTAGAAGAATGAGGGGAATCTCACAGAATCATGTAAAATCCTGATGGGATTTGACAGGCTCGATGCTGGAAGAATGTTCCCGATATTAGAGAAATCCAAAACTCGGGTCAAAGATCACAAATACGGGCTAGGTTATTCAGATGTTGTGAACCTGTGGAATTCTCGACCACAGAAAGCTCATGGGGCCAGTTTGTTAGACATATGTCAAGAGGGATGTGGCACTTGCAGCTAAAAGGATCAAGGGATATGGGGGAGAGTGGGAATGGGATACGGAGATTGCATAATCAGTCCTGATCATATTGAACGGTGGTGCAGGCTCTCAGGGCTAAATAGCCTATTCCTGCAGCAATTTTCTGTGTTTCCACGTTTCTAATGATCTGTAGATGGGCAGGTTGGGGTGTTGGGGAGTGGTTTACTCTGTCAGTTAGAATTGAAATTACATCGACAGCAAGAGGAAATATAATGTTAGAATGCATAGAATCTGTGAAAGTCAACTTAAGAAACCCCAAAGAAACGAAAACCCTGATGGGAGTTATGTACAAACCTCCTCGCAGTAATCGGGATGTGGATCAGAAAATAAATCAGGAGATAGAAAACGCATGTAAGAAAGGGATTATTACAATAGTCATGGGGACTGCAATATGCAGGTGGACTGGTAAAGTCAGGTTGGGAATGGATCTCAAGGAAAGGAATTCATGGAATGTCTATGAGAGGCTTCTTTGGAACAGTTTGTGGTAGAGCCCCTAAGAAACAGGTAATTCCGGATTTGGTGATGTGTAATGAGACAGCCCTGATTGGGGAGCTGAAGGTGAATGAACCCTGAGGGGGCAGTGACCATAATGTGTTAGAATTCACCCTGCAGTTCGAGAGGGAGAAGCTGGAATTCGATGTAGTAATAGGAGTTAATGACAAGTTAGACAAAGGAGAGCCAATGGACATGATCTATTTGGATTTCCAGAAGGCCTTTGACAAGTTGCCACACAGGAGGCTGCTAAATAACATAAGAGCCCATGGGGTTTAGGGCCCGGTACTGGCATGGATAGAGAGTGGAAATAAGTGGGTCTTTTGCAGGATGGCAGCTGGTGTCTCGTGCAGTTCAGCAGGGGGCAGTGTTGGGACCTCAACTATTCATGTAACAATTAATTATATATTAACGATCCGGGAAAAGGGACTGAGGGCATTGTTAGTAAATTTGCTGATGACACAAAGATGAGGGGAGGGACAGGCAGAGTTGAGGAAGCAGGGAGGCTGCAGAAGGACTTGGAAAGGCTCAGAGAGTGGGCAAAGAAGTGGCTGATGTAATACAATGTGGGAAAGTGTGAGGTTATGCCCTTTGGTTGGAAGAATAGAAGCTCAAACTGTTTTCTAAATGGGGAAATTCAGAATTCTCAAGTACAAAGGGACTTGGAAATCCTCTTTCAGGTCACTCTGAAGGTGAACATTTGGTTCAGTTAGCAATTAGGAAGACAAATGTAATGTTATCATTCATTTCAACTGAGTTAGAATATAAGAGCAGGTATGTCCTGCTGAGGCAGTATGAGACTCTGGTCAGACTGCATTTGGAATATTGTGAACAGTTTTGGGACCCATATCTAAGGAGGGATGTGCTTGCATTGGAGGAGGTCCAGAGGAGGTTTATAAGAATGAACTTGGGGGTGACAATCTGGTCTGATGAGGAGCGGTTGAGGACTCTGGCTGTGTACTTGATGGAGTTCAGAAGGACATGGGGAGATCACATTGAAACTAACAGAATACTGAGAGGCCTGGATAGAGTGGGCGTGGAGAAGATGTTTCCACAAGAAAGAGAAAATTGGGCCAGTGGGCACAGCCGCAGAGTTAAAGGATAACCCGTTGCTGTGGTGGTGAAGTCATTGAGTGGATTTAGGACAGACATTGATAGGTTCTTGACTGGCAAGGCAATCAAACATAATGGGAAGAAGGCAAGACAATGGTCTTGAGAAACACATCAGCCATGACCAAATGGCACAGCAGACTTGATGGAGTGAATGGCCTAATTCTGATATTTTTGAAGAGACTCTGCAAAACCCAAGAACACTGAAAGCACTGGATTGTACCAAGAGGTAATCAGGGAATGGAGAGAGGTTCATCTTGTTCCATGTGGGAACTTCAGGATGCTTCCCAGCTCCTGGAATACCATGAGTACAGGATGTGTGGTCAGTGACAGCAATTGGAACTCCAGGTTTCGGAGCTTGAGCAGCAGCTGGTGTCAGTGTGGAGCGTCCGTGAGGCTGAGAGCTCCATGGAGAGCACGTTTCTAGATGTGGTCACTCTGCAGCTTCAGAGTATGCAGGGAGAGAGGGAATGGGGGAGCAACGGACAGTCCAAAAGAACCAGGCAGCTAGTACAGGAATCCCCTGAGGGCATCCCTCTCTCCAATCGGGATTCAGTTCAGAATCCTGATGAGAATGATGGTTCATCTGAGGAGTTCAGCCAAGTCTGTGGCACCATGGTGGTGGTGGGGGGCTCAGCTGTACAGGGGGGGGGGGGGGGGGGGGGGCACAAGGAAGACTGGAAGAGCGATAGTGAGAAGAGATTCGAGAGCGAGGACAATCGATAGGTGTTTGTGCAGCTGCAGATGGGAATCCAGGATGGTGTGTTGTCTCCCTGGTGCCAGGGTCAAGGATGTCACTGAGCTGCTGTAGAGCACTCTGAGGGGAGAGGGGGAACAGGCAGCAGTCGTGGTCCACATCGGTCCCAGTGACAGAGGGAGGAAAGGGATGTAGTCCTGCAGTCAGAATTTAGGGAGCTCGGGAGGAAATTAGCAGCAGGAGCTCAAAAGTAGGGAATCTCTGGATTACTCCCAACGACCAATGCAAGTGAGAATAGGAATAAGAGGATAAGACAGGTGAATGTGAGGCTAAAAAGATGGTCCAGGAGGGAGGGTTTGAGATATTGGACATTGGGAATGATTCCACGGGAGATGCGACCTCTATAGACTGGATGGGTTGCTCCTGAACAGAGCAGGAATTGAGCTTCTTGTGGTATGACTTGCTTATGCTGTTGGAGATGGTTTAAACCAATTTGGCAGGTCTGAGGGAACCAGGAGGTAATATCAGGGAGGAACACCAAGGAAGAGAGAATCCTGGGAGACAGATAAACGAGAATAAGGAATAGTAACTTCTTGGGCAAGGTCAGAGTGAGGGAAAGAGTAATAAATTCTAAATCCGGTTGACTGTCTGGGACTGCACACATGGACAACTGGTTAGTAAGGTTAGATCAAATGGGATCCAGGGAGAGCCAGCCAATTGGTACAAAATTGGTTTGATGGTTGGAGACAGAGAGTGGTGGTAGAAGGTTATTATTCAGACTGGAAGACTGTGACCACCGGTGTGGCAAAAGGATTGGTTCAGGGTTTGTCATTGTTCATCATTTATAGAAACAAATAAGATTGGAGAGTTACAGACACAGATTGCTAAGCGGAATTCTGATCTTGTTGCTGTAACAGATGAGGCTGAAATGAGGACAGGACTGGGTGTTCAATATTCCTGGATACAAAGCATTCAGGAAAGCTAGGAAAGGGGGGAAAGGGTGAGAGGTGTGGGCTAGGTTAAGGAGATCGGTGCAGAGCTCGAGAAAGAGGATGTCCCAGAGGGGTCAAGGACAGAGTCGATTTGGTTCAAGATAAGGAACAAAAAGGTGCAATCAGTTTTTTCAGTGCAGTCTGTAGGTCACCAACTAATGGGAAGGATGGAGAGGAACAAACCTGGAAGGAGTTTACAGTAAAGTGCAAACATTAGGGGGACTTTAATTATCAGAATATAGAGTGGGATAGCAGCAGTGTGAAGGGCAGAGAGGGCCAGAGTTGTGAGAGTGTGCTCAGGTGATTTTTCTCCAACCGTATGTTTCCAGTCCAATGGGAATGGAGGCTCGCTAGACCTGGATCTTGGGAATGAGGAGGCTCAAGTAGATCAAGTGTCAGTGAGAGGACATTTCGAGAAGAGTGATCATTGTATCACATGGTTTAGGGAGACAGTGGAAAAGGACAAAGGACAATCCAGAATAAAGTCAGGACCATGGATCGCATCCCGTGTATCACTTCCAAATGTCTCACACTTAGAAATTTCCATTTATTTTTCAAACAAAATATGGATGAGTTACAAATCTAATATTTTACCGCAGAATTTACAGTTGAGAAAGACATGGAAGTGAAGAAATTTGGGAAATAACTGTTGATGTCTTGAGAAGAGTCCTCATTACAGAAGAAGAGATGCTGTAATCTGTTCTTAAAACTCATTAAAGTAGATAAATCCCCAGAACTGGATCAAGTCTATCCCAGCACTTTCTGGGAAACTTGGGAAGAGACAGCGACGCCCCTTGGTGAGATGTTTGTATCATCAATAGCCACGGGTGATGTGCTGGAAGACTGGAGCTTGAATGATGTTGTGCTGTTAGTTAATAAGATGTGCAAGGTGAGTCTGATACCAGTGGTGAGTAAGTTATTGAAGGGATTTTGAAAGATAGGATCTACACACATTTGAAAAGACAAGGATTGATTAGGGATAATTCACATGGCTTTGTAAGTGGGAAAATGTGTCACAAACTTGATTGAGTTTTTTGAAGACATGACCAAGTTGATAACTGAAGGTAGAGTGGTAGACATTGTCTACATGGACTTTAGCAAGGCCTATGACAAGTTCCTATATGGACAACTGGTTAGTAAGGTTAGATCAAATGGAATCCAGGGAGAGCAAGCCAATTGGTAAAAAAATTGGTTTGATGGTTGGAGACAGTGTGGTGGATGAAGGTTATTGTTCAGACTGGAAGCCTGTGACCGCGATGTGGCAAAAGGATTAGTTTTGGGTTCATCATTGTTTGTCATTTATGGAAACAAATTGAATGAGACTATAGGGGGCATGGTTTGTGAGTTTGCAGATGACACCAAAATTGGTGGCATAGTGGGCAGTGATGAAGGCTATTTGAGAGTACATTTACATTCCATATTGAGATAATAGCGAGGTGTTGCATTTTGGTACAAAAACCAGGCCAGGGTATAGACAGTTAATTATGGGGCAATGGGGAATGTTGTCAAAGAGGGAGATCAAAGGGGTGGAGGCATATAGTGCCTTGAAACTGGAGTCACATGTGGGCAGGGTAGTGAGGAAAGCATTTGGTTACACTTGCCAGTCAGAGAATTGGGTATAGAAGTTGGTCAGGCCACATTTCTGGTCACGCTGCTATTGAAAGGATGTCATTAAACTGGAGAGGGTGTAAAAAGGATGACAAGGATGTCACCGAGACTGGAGGGTTTGAGTTTAAGAAGAGGCTGGTTAGGCCTGAGCTATTTTCTTGGAAGGTCAGAGGCTACGGAGTGACATTTTAAAGGTTTATAAAATCATAATGAGCATAGATAAGATGACTAGTCAAGATCTTTTCCCCAGGGTAGGGGAGTCCAAAACTAGAGGGCAGAGGTTTAAGGTGAGAGGGGAAAGATTCATAAGGGACCTGAGGTGCATCTCTTTCACATAGAGGGCAGTGGGTGTATTGAATGAACTGTGAGAGGAAGTCGTAGAGGCGAGTCTGATTATAACATGGATAGGAAAGGTCGACAGAAATTTTAGCCACATGCAGACAAATAGGAATACAGGGAATAGATAAGGTGAATATTTCACGAAGGATGTGAATAGTTTGCAGACATGTTAAAAAAAACATGGAAGTTTCAAGGATGAATAATGCCAGTTATGAAAATGCAACAGAGAAATTTGGACTGTCTTCCTTGGAGAAGAGAAGGCTGAGAGGTGATGTGTTTGAGGAATTCAACATCAGGAGGGGTCTGGACAGAGTAAACAGGGAGAAAATGTTCCCAATTGAGAAAGGATTGAGAGGAGAGACCACAGATTGAAAGTAATTGGTAAAAGAAACAAAAGTAAGATGAAGAAAACCATTTTCAGTGAGTGGTTAAGGTGTGGAATGCACTGCCTGAGAGTGGGGTGGAGGCAGCTTCAATGAAACATTCTGAAGGGAATGAGACTGTTATCTGAAAAGGAACAATGTGCAGGGTGACAGGGAGAAGGTTGGAGAATGACACTCAGTGAATTGCTCATTCGGAGAGCTGGTGCAGACAGGATGGGCGGAATGGCCTCCTTGTGCATTGTAGCAATTCTGTGATTGTGTGGTTGAGCAGAGTTAAAGCTGGGGGAGAAGGGAGCTCGGTGTCTCACTGTGCTGCCGCTGCTGCAGCTGCTGCTGCTGACGTCAGTGAGAGCAGAGACTGGGACAGGGAGCCAGAGCTCACATCAAACTCTGCCCGTGTCCATCACACTGAGACTGGCAGGATGCTACTCACTGATTTCACTCCATGTTGCAGGAATGGGACCACAGGCTGCAAATGGACAGAGCTCCTCCACACGGTGAGTAAAACTGACTGACTTATATCTTGCTGCTTAAAGGGAGCAATGGAACTAAAGAAATACAACTGGGCTCTGCTTTATAAAGCTGCAGCCTGTGAGAGTCTGACTGGGTGTTCCTCAGTATGTAAATGGCATCAGGCAGAGAGAGCCACGTCAGCCGCCCACACTTCCTCTTCTCTCTCTCTCTCTCGCTCATCCTTCCAAACTTCCTCCATCTCTTTTCCCTTTTTTCTCTTTCTCCCCTTTCTCTTGTATATGTTCCTGTCATTCATTGACTTACTCCCTCTTTTTCTATTTCCATTTCCGACTCTGTCCTCTCCCAATTATATAACCACTTCTATCTTTCCCGTTTTCCATGTATGTTTGACACTCTGTTTATCTCCCTCTCTTTCTGTGTTGGTTGATCTCTCCCTCTCTCTCTCTTAGCATCCATTGCTCTCCTTCACTTATCTATCCACCTGTTTCCTCACTTGTTCTCTCCTCATACCCTCAGTCATTCATTCTCTCACTCTCTCTTTGTCTCTGTCCATCCCTCCTGTCACTCTCTAATTGATCTCTATAGCAGGCGCTATTCCTGGACATTGGAACACTGAGTCCTGGGGTAGCAGTTAAATGCCTTGCCCTCTTACTCAATCTCACAATGTGAACCTTTCTCTCTCTCTCTCTCTCTCTTTCTCTCTGTGTGTTTTCTGTCCCTCTCTCAATCAGAAGCTCAATGACATGAACAGCATTTAACAAATCTATCCTGGTCATCAATGATCTAACAATACTAATCCCAGCTTGGCGTTGAGGGAGAGGATCAGCCATGATCATATTGAGTGATAGAGCAGCCTCACAGGGCGAAACCCTAACCCTAACCCTAACCCTACTCCTGCTCCCTGTTTCTATCTTTGGATGTCTGTGTTATCTTCAATCTGCCCCTGGGTATTGATTCCTCTACTTATGGAAAAATTGCCTTCCTGTCCACTCTATCTCTGCCCCTCATAATCTTATAGCCCTTTTGCAGGTTCCTTCTCAACCTTCACTGCTCCAAGAGAAACAATCCCAGCCTTTCCAATCCTTCCTCATAGCTCAGACCCTCCAGGCCAGGCAGTATCCTGGGAAATCTGCTCTGCACCCTCTTGAGTACAGTCATGTCCTTCTCATAATGCGGTGACCAGAACCTGTCTGTCTGTCTCTCTCACTCGATTCCCTTTACCCCTAGTCTCACACTCATCTGTCTTTTTCTCTCTCCTTTCTATTCTTCTCTCTCAGTCACGCTGTCTCATACCCTATCTCTCTCTCTCTCTCTCTATTCTTCAACCTTACCGTCTCTATCTCCCTCTATTTTGCTCTCTCTCTCCCTTCATTCATCTTACATTGCCTCAGATTCTCTCTATCCCTTTCTCTGTTTCACACTCTGTCCTTCAATCTCTCTCTCTCTGACTGTCTCTCTCTCTCACACACACACACACACTCCCTGCCTCTCTCTTTCTCAGAATGTCCCAGTTGGCAACATTTAAATACAGGGTAAATCTCCCTCTGCTCTGCCTCACTAATGGATGTTAACTCTTGACCCCAGAAGCATGTCTTTTCCTGGAGTAAGGCACCATTTCTCATATTGACGAGGCATCAGCCTGTCTCAGGAAGATGGACAGATTCTTGTCAAATGAAAGGCAGTTCTGTGATGTTGGCCTATTCTCACTGGGGACTGGTTTGGATACAAACCTCATTCCATGAAAGCCCAGCAGAGAGAGGAGATCCTCAGGCCATCAGTGTGAGCTGGAGGGATAGGATAGGCTCTGACCCACTGATCCATCCACACCATTGTCCAATCCCTTCCCTTCTCCTTCCCCTTCCACAGTCAGGTTCTGGGATGAAGCCAGGACCATCACACAATTACAACAGAAAGGAACTGAGACCCACACCTACCATGGTGTCCATGACCCAATGGGACCCTCCAATAGCGAACAGGAAACATGGAATTCATTCCAACTGGTCCATCAAATACAGACCATTAAACATGGGCCTCTTTGCCACTGAACTCTCTCATGGAGATGAGTAAATATGGGCCTTCTTCCCACTGAATACTCCAACAGACATGAGCGAACATGGACCTTATTCCTGTTGGGCCTTCCAATAGAAACCAGGAAAGAAAGGCTTCCATTTCATTGAACTCTCCAGTAAATATGGACCAGTTTCAGACTGGACCCTCCAACAGAGACCAGTAAACATGTGACTTGTTGCAACTGGATCCTCCTGTAGAGACCAGTTGACATGGATCACATTGCCGTAGCAAGATTGGAACTTCGGAATGAGGAGCAGGAATAGGTAATTCAGCCCTTCAAGCCCATTTGCCGTTTAACATGACCATGGCTGATCTTATCCTCATCTCCACTTTCCAGACTGCTCCCTATTGCCCTCTATCCTGCTTTTCATCAGAAAGATACCTGTTTCTTTCTTTAATCTGTTGATTGATTCTGCCTTCACTGCACTCTGGGGGCAGTGACTTCTACAGATTCACAACACTCTGAGAGAAGGAGTTACAATAGAACAGAATCCCTACAGTATGGAAACAGGCCATTCGGCCCAACAGGTCTACAACGACCTTTGAAAGAACATTCCACCCAGACCCATTCCCCCTACCCTTTCCCTGTAACTCTACATTTGCCATGCCTAATGAAACGAACCTACACATCCCTGGACACTATGGGTAATTTAGCATGGCCAGTCCTCCTAGGTTTAACATCTTTAGACTATGGGAGGAAGCCAGAGCCCACAACTGAAACCCATGCAGACAGGGGGAGAATGTGCAAACTCCATATATTTGCCTGAGGGTGGAATCAAACCTGGGTCCCTGGCACTGTGAGGCAGCAGTGCTCACCACTGTACCACTGTGCCACTGTGCCACCTGTAGTTTCTCCTCATCTCAGTTTTGAACCTACCTCCTCTCACGCTATATCTTTGACCTACTGTTCGAGACTGGCCCACAAGAGGGAACAGCTGTTCCATGCCTGCCCTATCAATCCCCTTTAGCATCTTATATAGCTCACTCAGATCTCCCGTCATGCGACTGAATTCCAGTGAGTATAAGCCCAAGCTATTCAGCCATTCCTGTACGACAGCCCTTTCATCCCAGGAATCAGTCTGGTGAACATCCTCTGAACTGCATCCAGTGCCACCATATCCTTCACCAAGTAAGGAGACCACAATTGGACACAATGCTTCAGATGTGGTCTCACCAATGCCTCACAGAATTGTAACAATATTTCTTTATTTCTGTAATCCAGTCCTTTTATAATAAATACCAAGATTCCAATTGCTGCAAGAAATACCAACATTCCAGTTCAATGGGACTCAATTGGAACCTCCAACAGAGATCAGTAAACATGGGCCTCCATCCCACTGGAATGTCCAATGAACAGCAATAAGCCTGAGCTTCTTTCCCACTGGATCCTCCAGTATTGGAGCTTCAAACCCTGCATCCTCTCCATCACATAGGTCTCTTATTTCAAACTCCACAACATTGTTTGCCTCTGCACTACATCATCCCCTTGACCACAGAAATCCTTATTCCTGCTCATCCCACCTCCAAACTCCATGATTCCGATGTCCTTTCTCAGCTTACTCCATTTGTGTTCCATAAATTCCAAATTGTCTGAAATGGAGTGGCCCCTTCCCTGCCTCACATGTAGGAGGAGATGGACAGATTTTATATAAGTAACGAGTTGAAACATTCTGGAAAGTGAATGTGGTCGGAATTGATCAAACTGATGATGGCTCCTGCAGTTGAATATCCTGCTGGCAAGCTCCAGCCTTTTACACACAGAATGGGGAAGTGTGTATGGTAGGGTATATATTGTAGCGCTCCATGGAACTATCCCTCAGCATCAAGTGTCCCTCAGGAGGGGAGAGGGAATGTTCAGGGTCCTGAGCTCCATTTCCCAGCCCAGGCAGTTTGTCTCCCAATGAATGAATAAGACGCCAATTTTGAGCCCAGGTTAGGGAAAAGTCTCTGCTGTGGACCCAGGTTTAAAACAGGCAACTAGAGATTGAGCTGAAAAGGAAAGGTTTGCTGGGCTATGGAGAGAGAGGGGCTGTGGGATTAATTGGACCACTCACAGACATGATGGGCTGAATGGCCTCACCCTGTGCTAGGGGGAGCAGATTTCGGACTGGATTAAGAAGGAACTTCTTCACCCAGAGGGTTGTGAATCTATGGAATTCCCTGCCCAGCAGAGTTGTTGAGGTTTCCTCAGTAAATGTTTTTGAAGCTAAGGTGGATATTTTTGAACAGTAAAAGAATTAAGGTGAGGGGGCAGGTAGGGGGAGCTGAGGCCAGGAAAAGATCAGCCATGATCTTATTGAATGGTGGAGCGGGATTGAGGGGCCAGATAACCTACTCCTGCTCCTAGTTTTAATATCCTTATGTACTGTCAGATTCCAGGGAGTGCAGACAGTTCAGTTTTCTCCTGTCTCAGTAACAAACGTCCAGCTGCTCCGAGCTCCTTCTTTCACTTCCTCTCTTGGTGAAGTTTCAACTTTGCGAGCTGACAGTCTTTGCAGTTATTTTTTACACCGGGGCTTTCTGCTGTGGTCAGAATCTCTAATAATAAGTGTCCAATCAGTGACAATCACAGCAGCTAAGAGCAGTCAGGACTGAGGAGCCAGGCTCACTGGGAAACACATTGGGAAGATCAAAGCCATCCTCTTCAGATCCCACTAAAAACTTCATTCCTCTCGCTGAGCACTGTCTGCTGCTCAACCAGACTCTTTACACAAATGGAACAGTTCTAAAAAAGGTTCACTTGACCCAAAATGTTAACTCTGCTTTCTCTCCACAGATGGTGCCAGACCTGCTGAGCTTTTCCAGCAATTTCTGTTTCTGTTTCTCATTTACAGCAACCACAGCTTTTTCAGCTTTTATTTAGTATCAGACTCCTTGCTATCTTGGCCTTATCTTTGAGGCTGATCTGAGCCCCAAATCCTCCATGTCACAAAGATCACCCACTGAAAATCTCTTTGCTTTCGGACTCCAAACATGATCAATCCAATGTTGTTCTGGCCCACATCACAGCCACTGCCCTCTGTAAACTTCAGCTCATCCCAAACTCTGCTGCGCGTATCCAAACTTGCACCAAGCCCCATCCCCATCCCCCATCATCCTCGCTAACCGACATTGGCTCCCAGTCCAACAACATCTCAATTTACAAATTCTCATCCTTATTCTCAAACCCTACCTGTCCTTCAACCCTCCCTATCTCTGTAACCTCCTCCTAGCTGTCTCATTCAGTGTGGTTAGCAATCTTGCATATATGGCTGTCTAATCCTTTATGCACATCATTGAGAGATATTGTGAAACACTGAGGTCCCAGCACAGATCCCTGGGGACACCACTTTTCACATCTTGCTCATTGGAGAGCACACACATTATCCTTCCTCTCTGCCTCCTGCCTCCAAACTAATTCCTGACCCAAGGCAAATGTGTTTTCTCAATCAATATGTTTCCATGTTGATGAATAGTCTCTCAAACAGTGAAACTAGGAGCAGGAGTAGCCCTTGGAGCTTGTTCCGCCATTCAATGTGACAATGACTGATCATCCAACACAATCGCCTGTTCCCACTTTGTCCCTGTAACCTTTGAACCATTCCATCCTGAGAACTACATCGTGCCCTTTCTCGAAAGCATTCAGCGGTTTGAGCTCAATTTCTTTCAGTGACAGAAACTTCCACAGGCTTCCCATTCACTGAATGAAAACATTTCTCTCCATCTCAGCCCTACATGGCCTTTCCCGTATCCTTAAATTGTAATCTTTGGTTCTGGACTCTCCAGTTATCAGGAACATCCTGCCTTATCCTGTTAGGATTTTTGAGTTTTCAATGTGACCCCCCTCAATCTTCTAAACTCCAGTGAATATAATCCTAACCGATCCAATTTTTCCTCAGATCTAAGTGCTGTCATCCCAGGAATCAGTCTGGTAAACTCTCGCTGCCCTCCCTCCACAGCCAGAACATCCTTCCACAGATAAGGAGAACAAAACTGCAGGCAATAGAATCATAAAGTTACACAGTACAGAAGAGGCCCTTCAGCCCATTAACTGGGTGTACCAGCCAAACGACACTAAACTTACACCATTCCCACTTTCCAACACGTGGCCCATAGCTTTAAATGTTACGAAACTTCAAGTGTTCATCCAAGTAGTTTTTAAAGGTTGAGAGATTTTCCACCTCACCTACCATCCCAGGCAGTGCAAACCAGACCCCCACGACCCTCTGAATGAAAACCTGCTCTTCAAATCCCCTCTAAACCTTCTGTCTTTCACATTGAATGTGTGCCAACTCTGAGTAAGGGGAAAAGCTGCTTTCTATTCATTTTGCCCATTCCCTTCATACCCTTATACACCTCTATCAGGTCCCCCTTCCACCTTCTCTGCTTCAAAGAAAACAATCTGAGCTTATCCGGCCTCTCTTCATCACTGAAATGCTTCATCCCAACCAACATCCTGGTGAATATCCTCTGCACCCCCTCCAGTACAATCCCATCCTTCCGATCGCGTGGTGACCAGAACTGCACACAGTACTCCAGCTATGGCCTAACCAAAGTTCTGTATAGCTCCA
The DNA here is from genome assembly GCF_037043375.1 of Chiloscyllium plagiosum. NCBI lineage: Eukaryota > Metazoa > Chordata > Chondrichthyes > Orectolobiformes > Hemiscylliidae > Chiloscyllium > Chiloscyllium plagiosum. Next base: position 99,071,959 of record NW_028270147.1, on the reverse strand, counting down.
ACATATCTTCCCTGCTCTTCTCATCTGTACCTGAAATGATAAAGGCAAGTGTTCTGTCTACCTTCATAAATACCGTATTCACCTGTTATATCTTCCAAAGTTCATCACCTCACATTTATCAGGGGTAAGTTCCATCTGACTCTGATCTGCCCATCTGACCAATCCAGTTAGATCCTCCTGTAACCTAAGACCTTCTTCCTCACTGTCAACCATCTGCCAAACCTTGTGTCATCTACAAACTCAGTCACCATCCACTCACCCCCACCCCTCACCTCTCACATTCTCATCTTCATTGTTTCAATACATCCTGAAAAATAAGGGACCCAGCACTGATCCCTGTGGTATCCCACTGCACACTGGGCCCAGTCACACAAATAACTTCTTGCCTCCACCTTCTGTCTCCTGTCACTGAACCAGTTTTGTTTTGAATATTCCAGGTGTGGTCTCACTACGTCCCCATACAATTACAGCAAGACATCCCTGATCCTGTACTCAAATCCTCTCACTTTGAAGGTAATATATCATTTACCTTCTTCACTGCCTGCTGCACCTGCACACTGACTTTCAGTGACGGGTATACACAGACACCCAGGTTTTATTGCACCACCCCATTCCCAATCTATCACCATTCAGATAATAATCTGCCTTCCACCTTTTGCTACTAAACCGGGTAACCTCACCTTTAACTTCATTGTATTTCATCTGCCATCACTCAACATCTCCAAATCACACTGAGGTATCTCTGCATCCTCCTCACAGCTCCCCCTCCCACCCAGCTTTGTGTCATCTGCAAACTTGGAGATATTACTCTGAAGTTCCCTCATCTAAACCATGAACAAATATTGTGAATAGCTGGATCCAGGCCCGTGGTACCCTTTCAGAAAAATTCCAGTTTATTTTTACTCTTTGTTTCCTGCCTGCCAACCAGTTCTCTATCCATGTCAGTACACTGCCCCCAGTCCCAGGAATCTTAATTTTTTATTCTCTCTTCTGTGGGACTTATTAAAAACCTTGTAAACGTTCCGAATATACCACGTCAATTGCCTCCTTCTTGTCAAATTCGCTCTTTGCACACTCAAGCAATTCCAGTCAATTTGTTAAGCATGATTTCCCTTTCCACAAACCATGCTGACCCTGTCTAATCCTGTCACTGTCTTTCACGTGTGCAGTGATTAAATCTTTCATAATAGACTTGAGTATTTTCAGGCTGATTGGTCTAAGATGTCCAGTTTCTCTCTCCCTCCCATTTTAAATAGTGATGTTACATTAGCAACTCTCCAGTCAGTGGGAATTATTCCAGAATGTATAGAATCTTGAACATCAATGTTTCCAAACGTTTTGGGCATTTTCTGAAGTAATCTGAGGTGTAGATTATTGGATCCTGTGGATTTTTCAGAATTTAATCCCATAAATTTTCCAAAACCATTTCCCTAATAAAGCTAGTTTTCTTCTGTTCAGATGTCAGTCTATACCCTGTCATCCCAAAATGTTGAGAATATATTTGAGTTTTCCATTGTATACAAAGATCCAGAATGCAGCAAATGCAGAAATTTCCTTCGCTCTTGTTGTCAGTGGTACTTTTAACAAATCAATTTTGGATAAGAATGACAAATTACCTATCCTATCAATGCAATCTCCTGACCTGGGAATAGGGTACAAATCCATCTTTGTGACTCCATTCACTTTCCAACTGTCTACACAGAATCTAATTGAAACATTTGGTTTCAGAACCAACACTACAAGAGAACTTCAATTCCTCTTACAGTTCAATCAGGGTACCCTGTCTAGTTTATGATCAGTAATTTGCTGATTTTTAGATGGTTTGAATCAACCCCAGATCCCTGGTTCTGCCACTGGATTTATTTAAAAATGTCAAATGAAGAAGGCAGTAGATGGGTGTTTCAAGGCAAAAGAATTTCTGCGTTTATTCAATACAAAAGGTAAGTATAATACAGGAGCAAATGCAAATGTAATAATCAGTGAAATTAACAGTATCCATTATACAGAGAACAGTAATTAAATGCACTAACAAATTAAACACTGGTAAAACACTATTAGAAGCTAGAGTGGAAAAGTGTGGCGCTGGAAAAGCACAGCAGCATCTGAGGGACAGGAGAATCGACGATTCAGGCATAAGCTCTTCATCAGGAAGGATGGGGGAGTGGAAGGGGGCTGAGAGATAAATAGGAGGGTAGGGCGGGGGGTGGAGGAAAGTAGCTGGGAAGGGGATAGGTAGATACAGGTGGGGGTGGAGGTGGTAGTGATAGTTCAGAAGGGATGGTGGAGCAGATAGGTGGGATGGATGATGGATAGATAGGAAAATTCAAGAGGGTGGTGTCTAGTTGGAGGATTGGATATTCGTTGGTGGGTGGGGGGAGGGGAGATAACAAAACTAGTGAAAACAACATTGATGCCATGTGGTTGGGGGGTCCCAAGGTGGAAAATGAGGCATTCTTCTTCCAGACATGGTGGCTCAGTGGTTAGCACTGCTGCCTCACAGCACTAGGAACCCAGGTTCGGTTCCAGCCTTGGGCGACTGTCTGTGTGGAGGTTGCATGTTCTCCCCATGTGCGGGTTTCCTCCGGGTGCTCCGGTTTCCTCCCACAGTCCAAAAATGTGCAGGTCATGTGAATAGGCCATTCCAAATTGCCCTCAGTGTTAGGTACATTAGTCAGAGGGAAATGGGTCTGGGTGGGTTACTCTTCGGAGAGTCGGTGCCTGGTTGGGTCGAAGGGCCTGTTTCCAACTTCTAGGGAATCTAATCTAATCAAAATGTGTAGGTTAGCTGAACTGGCGATACTAAATTGCTCATAGTGTCATGTGCATTAGTCAGGGGTAAATATAGGGTAGGGGAATGAGTCTGGGTGGGTTACTCTTCGGAGGGTTGGTATGGACATGTTGGGATGAAGGGCCTGTTTCCATACTGTAGGGAATCTAATCTAATCCAATCAGATGTCAAATGGCTTGGAGTTGGCAGTGGAGGAGGCCCAGGACTTGCATGTCCTTGGCAGAGTTGGAGGGGGATTTGAAGTGTCCGGCCACAGGGTGGTGGGGTTGTTTGGTGCATGTGTCCCAGAAAAGTTCTGCAAGTTCGTCCTTCCCAATATTCCTGATGAAGGGCTTCTGCCGAAAACATCGATTCTCCTGCTCCCCGGATGCTGCCTGACCTGCTGCGCTTTTCCAGCACCTCACTTTCCGACTCTGATCTCCAGCATCTGCAGTCCTCACTTTCTACAATTAGAAGCAAAACAGTTTGAATCACACAAACTTTAATCAGGCTCCCTACCCTTGGGGTCCCAATGCACTGTCACCAGCCGCCATCCCCTCCCTGCGAGCTCAGAGGGAAACTTTGGGGTCTCAGGATTTTCAGCTCAGCACCGAGGAAAATACAGGTTTAAAATGTGTCCTGTTGGTGAGGTTCTCACTGTCGGTTCTCTTGGCTCAGGACAGGTCTGTGAGAAAGTGAGGACTGCAGATGCTGGAGATCAGGGTCGAGAGTACTGTGCTGGAAAAGCGTAGCAGGTCAGGCAGCATCCGAGGAGCAGGAGAATCAACGTTTCGAGCATAAGCCCTTCATCAGGAATAAGACCTGTGGGCCGGGGGCTGAGAGATAAATGGAATGGGGGTAGGGATGGGGTGAAAGTATCTGGGAATGTGATCGGAACAGGCCTGTCTCTGGAAGCTCTTGTTCAGATCGCGTTTGGTTGGTGTTCCTGCTCTCGGGTGTCCTTTGTTGCGATGATGCTCTTGGTTTGGTTTCTGGATGCAGCTTCTCTGTTCAGCCTCTGTGGTTCTTGGATCTGAAGCTGCTTGTTGGGGCTTGCTGAAGCTGTTCCTGCAGAAACTTGTTGTTGAAAAGGCTCACCCTCAGATTAGGGCTGGCTGTTATACCGACTGTGTGCCCCGTTATCTCCCCTCAGATCTGTGTTGGCCAATGTGTTTCTGGTGTTCCCTTTGGGGTCAGTTGGCTTCCTGACAGTTAAGTGCATGTGTGAATGTATCTTGATTGATGATGAATGCCCAATATCCCTGTGAATAAATATTGATTGTGTTGAATGTCCAGTATCTGTACAGGTTCCAAAATGTCTGTGTTAGTAGGCCGAGGTGTAAAAGTGAGGTTCAGTCTGGAGAATGAGGTCTGGTTGGTGTCTCTTTAAGGGTTGAGGTGTGAACTGGAATTCCAGGCAGAACAATGGTTCCAGGCAGCCATCTCCGTGAGTCTGTGTTTCCCCCGAGCTCAGCCCAGCTGCCTCTTTATTTTTAAAAGATTTTTAAAAATCCAGGGGTTTAAATAATAGGGAATTTTGCTCAATCCTACACGGGAGAACTCCAATTACTCTGACAGTTCAATCAATTGATACTCCAACAAATATTGAGCTTCCTTTGTTACTTTGGCTTGTTTCTCTGGGTTTAACCCAAATGGGTTTTGTTTTATTGGGTCTGAATTACTTACATCCACGTCATGTTTGATTAATGTGGAACATCTAAGTGTATCTTTTAAAGACCATATATCAGTGCAGAATGTGGCCATTCAGCCCATCAAGTCTGCTCTGCAATTCCATCACAGTTGATTTGTTTGTCAATCCCATTCTCCTGCCTTCTCTCCGTTACCTTTGATCCCCTTACTAATCAAGAACATATCTATCTCTGTCTTAAATACACTCAAGGACCTGGCCTCCACAGCATTATGCGGCAATGATTAATCCACAGATTAACCACTCTCTGGATGAAGAATCTCCTCCTCATCTCACTTCCAAAGGATGGCCCCTTCTGAGGCTGTGCCCTCAGGTCCTAGCCTCTCTACCAAGTGGAAACATCTTCTCCATGTCTCCTCTATCCAGGCCTCTCTGTATACTGTATGTTTCACTGAGATTCTCCCTCATCCTTCTAAACTCCATCGAGTACAGACCGAGTACAGGCCTCAACCACTCCTCATACAAACTTCTTTGTATTCTCTGAGCAATCTCCCTCTGTCCCTCTGTTAATCTTTCTCCAGACACAAAAATACAGTGTCTGAATTCTCTAATGCCTTTGAGTTTGTTCACCTCACAGGAGAAAGTTCACTTTGGGAATTGTCAAATTCTCTTTGGCTCTCACAGTTTTTCTCATCCCTCTCTGCTCCCTCACTGCTTGACACACCTGTACACAACTGAATGGTTTCTCAAAAACTAGGAGAGGAATTAAGGATCCTGCTTTCATCCCATGTTTACCTACAACTCGACAAGTTATTTTTATTTATTCATTTTGTGGAATGTGGGCAGCGCTGGATGGCCAGCGTTTTTTGCTCATTCCTAGTTGCTCGTTGAGGAGGTGTGGGGAGCTGCCTTTTTGAACTGCTGCAGTCCACCTGCTGTGGGCTGACTGTCAATGCCATTATGGAGGGAATTCCAGGATTTGGAGCCAGCAACAGTGAAGGAAAGCAATATATTCCAAGTCAAGATGGTGAGTGGTTTGGAGGGGAACTTGAAAGTGGTGCTTGGAACTTGAAAATATATCGGCTGTCTTTGTCCTTCTAGATGGAACTAGTCGTGTGTCTTGAAGGTGCTGTCTGAGGATCTTTGGCAAATTTCTGCAGTGCATCTTGTAAATGGTACACACTGCTGCTACTGAGCGTTGGTGGCAGACGGCATGGTTGCATGTGGATGCAGTGCCAATCAAGTGGGCTGCTTTGTCCTGAATGGTGTTAAGCTTCTTGGGTGATATTGGGGGCTGCACACATCCAGGCAAGTGGAGAGTATTCCATCACACTCCCAACTTGTGCCTTGTAGATTGTGGACAGGCTTTCAGGAGTCAGGAGGTGAGGTACTTGCCGCAGTATTCTTAGCCTCTGACCTGCTTTTATAACCACAGTGTTTATTTGGTGAGTCCAGTTGAGTTTCTGATCAATGGTAACTCCCAGGATGTTGATAGTGGGGGATTCAGTGATGGTCACACCACTGAATGTCAAGGGGCAGTGGTTAGATTGTCTCTTATTGGTGATGGTCATAGATTGGCACTTGTGTGACATGAATGTTACTTGCCACTTGTCAGCCCAAGCCTGGATATTATCCAGATCTTATTGCATTTGGACACGGACTGTTTCAATATCTGAGGAGTCGAAAATGGTGCTGAACATTGTGCAATCATCAGCGAACATTTCCATTTCTGACTTTATGGAGGGAAGATCATTGATGAAGCAACTGAAGGACACGACCCTGAGGAGCTCCTCAAGAGATGACCTGGAGCTGACATGACTGACCTCTAACAACCATGATCATCTTCCTGTGTGTCAGGGCTGATGCTAACCACCGGAGAGTTTGCCCCCAATACCCATTGATTCCAGTTTTGTTTGGGCCTCCAACCATTTCTTGACATCATGTGGAGTGAATCAAATTGGCTGAAGACTGGTATCTGGATTAGTGGTGCTGGAAGAGCACAGCAGTTCAGGCAGCATCCGAGGAGCAGTAAAATCGACATTTCGTGCAAAAGCCCTTCATCAGGAATAAAGGCAGAGAGCCTGAAGCGTGGAGAGATACCCTAGAGGGGAGTGGGGGTGGGGAGAAAGTAGCATAGAGTACAATAGATGAGTGGGGGGTGGTGGTGAAGGTGATAGGTCGGGGGTGGGGGAGGTTGGAGTGGATAGGTGGAAAAGAAGATAGGCAGGTAGGACAAGTCAGGACAAGTCACGGGGGCAGTGGTGAGCTGGAAGTTTGGAACTGTGGTGAGGTGGGGGAAGGGGAAATGTTGTAGTCCACATTGATGCCCTGGGATTGAAGTTTTCCTAGGCGGAAAATGAGGCGTTCTTCCTACAGGCATCTGGTGGTGAGGGAGCAGCGGTGAAGGAGGCCCAGGACCTCCATGTCCTCGGCAGAATGGGAGGGATAGTTGAACTGTTGGGCCACAGGGTGGTGGGGTTGATTGGTGCGGGTGTCCCGGAGATGTTCCCTAAAGCGCTCTGCTAGGAGGCGTCCAGTCTCCCCAATGTAGAGGAGACCGCATCGGGAGCAACGGATACAATAAATGATATATCCCCTCCCCCACTCACCTATTGTACTCTATGCTACTTTAGCCCCACCCCCACCCTCCTCTAACTTATCTCTCCACACTTCAGGCTCTCTGCCTACATTCCTAATGAAGGGCTTTTGCCCGAAACGTCGATTTTACTACTCCTCGGATGCTGCCTGAATTGCTGTGCTCTTCCAGCACCACTAATCCAGAATCTGGTTTCCAGCATCTGAAGTCATTGTTTTTACCACCTTGAAGACTGGTATCTGTAATGCTGGGCCCCACTGGAGGAGGTCAAGATGGATATCCACTTGGCACTCTGATCTTCGACATGCCCGCCATGGGGAAAAGATGATCACGATTGACTTTGTCTATGTGTCTCAACATTTTGTATCCCTTCTTCAGACTCCTCCCATGCTTCCTCTGCTCCAGAGAAAACAAACCCAGTCTAACCAGTCTTTCCTCATAGGAAAGACTTTCAATCCCAGGAACATCCTGGTAAATCTCCTCTACACCCTCTCCAGTCCAATCACATCTTTCTGACAGTGTCATGACCAGAACTGTACACAGTATTTCAGATATGACCTAACCAATGCTCTGTAAATTAACAACAAGACTTCCTTGCTCCTATATTCTACACCCTAGCTAATGATAGCAAGCATCCCATGTGCCTTCTTGACCACCCTGTCTAGCTGTGCTGATACCTTCCGGGATTGATGGAGTTGTACACCAAGGTCCCTTTGTTCCTCACTACTCCCAAGGCACATATGAACATAAGAACTAGGAGCAGGAGTCGGCCTTCTGGCCCTTCAACCCAGCTCTGCCATTCAATAAGATCATGGCTCATCTTTTCATGGACTCAGCTCCTCTCACTGTATCTCTTAATTCCTTTACTGTTCAAAAAGAAATCTCAGCTTTGAAAACATTTACTGAAGTAGCATCGACTACTTCATCGGGCAAGGAATTCCAGAGATTTATGACCCTCTGGGTGAAGAAGTTCCTTCTCAATTTGGTCCTAAAACTGCTCCCCCTAATTTTGAGGCTCTGCCCTCTTGTTTTAGTTACACCTACCAGTGGAAACGTCCTATGTCTTATCTATTCTCTTCATTATTTTATATGTTTCTATAAGATCCCCCACCCTCCTCATTCTTCTACGTTCCAATGAATATATCCCAGTCTACTCAGTCTCCCCTCATAAGGCAACCCTCTCAACTCCAGAATCAACATAGTGAACCTCCTCTGCATCCCTTTGTGTGCCAGTACATCCTTTCTCAAATAAGGACACCAAAACTGTGGCCTCTTCGCACCTTGTACAGCTGCAACATAACCTCCCTGCTTTTTAAACTCAATCCCTTTAGCAATGAAGGACAAAATTCCATTTGCCTTCCTAATTCCTTGTTGTACCTGCAGACCAACCTTTTGTGATCCATGCACAAGGACACCCAAGGCACATACCTTTCATTGTGTATATCCCTCCCTTATTAGACCTCCCAAATTGGATCATCTTACACTTATCAGGATTAAATTCCATCTGCCATTGCTCTGCCCAATTTCCAGCTGATCAATATCAGACCGTAGCCTGAAACCCGGTGATCCAAGATGGCAGCAGAGTAGGACACTTCAGACCGAGTTCATTTGCTCCGTCTGTTTCCTTTTCTTCTTTCTATTCCACCTTTTTTGTTTTTTTTTGTCCTTCTCTCTTTTCTCTCCCAGCTCAGATGCCTGGCATCCAACCCAGTGCAGACCCAGTGATGTGGCCTATCGGTTTGGTGTGGCAGTGTCCTGGCCTGGCAGGGCGACTTCCCAGCCTGGTGAGTCAGACTCTTGGTCAGACATGATGGTCTCTCAGTTCAATGTGGTGACCTCTTGGCCCAGCATGCTGGTCTCTGAGACCAGCGTGATTGACTCTCGGCTGAGTGTGGTGATCTCTCAGTGGCCCAGTTTGGTTGTCTCTCGGCCAACAAGGTGGTCTTTTGCGATATATGGTGGTCTCTCGGCCTAGCATGGCCTCAGCGGGGACTTCTGCTCTCGAGGTGATGACTCAAAGTAAATGATCCCAAGGTAGCTAAGCGCTTCAGAAATACTGTAATGTTTGAGCTTGCAGATTTATTTTTTTATTTTCTTCTTGAAACTAAAAAGGTCTGTAACGTGGAACTTTTAACTTTAATCTTTCTTTCTAACTTGCTCTTGAGATTCTGTACCTAGGTCCTTGGACCGAAGATGGCACCTTGTGAGGCGACATGACATACCATTCACTTTAATCCTAGACGTTTTTATGTGAGTACACGTGACAATAAACTAAAATAAAAATCAAATCAATATCAAAAACACCACCAATTTATGTGGCATCTGAAAACTTTCTAATTATACAATCACATCCAATTTGTTACAAACAGAAAGGGTCCAAGCCCCAATCCCTGTAATGCACCGCTGGTCACAGACTTCCAATCCCAATTCAACCCTCCACCATCACTGCTTGCCTCATTTTTGGAAGCCATGTTTGGATCCAATTTGCCAACTTGCCTTTGATCCCATGGGCTCTTACCATCTGGCCCAGCCTTCCATGTGGGGCCTTGGTCAATCAAATCAATTCTGGCATCCCTACCTCTCCAAGTATTGGTTAATCCTGTACTTCAGGATTTTTTCAAATAATTTCCCTCACACTGAAATCAGACTAACCGGTCTGGAATTGCCTGGCCTATCCCTGCTGTTCTTCTTGAACAAAGGAACCACATTGACAATCCTCCAGTCTGGCACTTCACCTGTGGCCAGCGAAGTATTAATCAAGGAAAAGGCAATCAAACTTTCAAGACAATGAAATGAAAAATACAGTTAAGTTAAACCTAAAGGTGTGATAGAGAAATGAACCCCTTTTCTCGTTATTTGAGAACTATAAATCAATAACATTCAAACAGAAAGGATTTTATTTTGCTGTGTGTTTTGAAATCTTTTGAATTTGTGTTTTCTGTTAGTATGTTTTATTTTATCTTCATTTGGATTGTGTAAGGAGGTCTTGTTACTAAATCTAAATCATCAGCATTGTGCGCTTATGCTCCATAGATGCTGCAGACCAACTGCATTTCTTCAGCAGTTTCTGTTTGTGTTGCAGTCTGAGATCTGTGTTGTCTAATAATACCAGCAGTTGGGATGGAATAGTTGGCTAGCATCATGATTGTCACTCTAATTAGAAATTGGCACTTTGCCTTTGATCCAACAAATCCTTATGCTGTCTTTCACATCTGTCAGGGGAATGGGAACAAAATGAGGAGGTTAGTGGGCAGTAAGGAGGTAGTAATTAAAGCCTGTAAGGAACTAGATAATGAAGTCAGTGTGATTAAGAGGAAGAATAGGCAGGGAGCAGATGAGGAATGCAAAGGAACAGGTGGTCTGAGGTGCATTTGTTTTAATGCAAGAAGTGTAGTAGGTAAGGCAGAGGAATTTAGGACTTGGATTAGTATCTGGGAGTATGATGTTATTGCTATGACTGAGACTTGGTTGAGGGAAGGGCAAGATTGGCAACTAAATATCCCAGAACATAGATGCTTTAGGTGGGATAGAGAGGGAGGTAAAAGGGGTAGAGGAGTTACATTACTGGTCAGAGAGTTACATTACTGGTCACAGCTGTACTGAAGGAGGGCACTATGGAGGACTCGAGCAGTGAGACAATATGGGCAGAGCTCAGAAATAGGAAGGATGTGATAACAATGTTGGGGCTCCCAACAGCGAGCGTGGGATAGAGGTACAAATATGTAAACAGATTAAGGAAAGATGGAGGTGCAACAGGGTGGTGGTGATGGGAGATTTTACTTTTCTCAACATTGACTGGGATTCACTGGGAGTTAGAGGTTTAGATGGAGCAAAATTTGTAAGGAGCATCCAGGAGGGTTTTATAGAGCCGTATGTAAATGGTCCAACTCAGGAAGGGGGCATACTGGCCCTGGTGTTGGGGAATGAGCCCGGCCAGGTGGTTAAAGTTTCAGTAGGGGATTACCTTGGGAACAATGATCACAACTCCGTAAGTTTTAGAATGCTCATGGACAAAGACAAGGGTGGTCCTAAAGGAAGAGGGCTAAGCTGGGGGAAGGCCAACTATAGGAAAATTCAGCAGGTGATGGGCAATGTAGGTTGGAAGCCGCAGTCTGAAGGTAAATCCACATTTGATATGTGGGAGGCTTTTAAAAAGAGGTTAATTAGAGTGCAGGACAGACATGTTCCTGTGAAAATGAGGGATTGAAATGGCAAGATTAGAGAACCCAGATTAACATGTGAAATTGTGAGACTGGCTAAGTGGAAAAAGGATGCATACATAAGGTCTAGGTGGCTGAAAACAGATGGATCTTTGGAAAACTATCAGGAAAGTAGGACCAATCTGAAATGGAAAATCAAAAGGGCTAAAAGGGGTCATGAAATATCATTACCAAACAGGGTTAAAGAAAATCCCAAAGGCTTTTATTCGTATGTAAGGAGCAAGAGGATGACGAGAGAAAGGGTTGGCCCACTCAAGGAAAAAGGAGGAAAGTTATGCGTGGAGTCAGAGAAAATGGGTGAGATTCTTAATGAGTGCTTTACATCGGTATTCACCAAGGAGAGGTAAATGACGAATGTTGTGGTTAGGGGTTGATATTTGATTACTCTCGGTCAAGTCAGCACAGGGAGGGAGGAATTTTTAGGTATTCAAAAAGGCATTAAGGTGGACAAGTCCCCAGGTTCAGATGGGAGCTATCCCAGTTTACTGAGGGAAATGAGAGAGGAAATAGCTGGGGCCTTGTCGCAACTTGAACACGGGTGAGGTCCCAGAGAACTGGAGAATTTCTTATATTGTCCCCTTGTTTAAGAAGGGTAGCCAGGATAATCCAGGTAATTATAGACCAGTGAGCTTGACACCAGTGGTCGGGAAGCTGCTGGAGAAGATACTGAGGGATAGGATAGATGTACATTTGGAAGAAAATAGACTTATCAGTGATGGGCAGTATGATTTTGTGCAGGTAATGTCATGTCTCAGCAACTCAATAAAATTCTTTGAAGAAATGACAAAACTAATTGATGAGGGAAGGGCTGTAGATGTCATATACATGGACTTCAGTAAGGTGTTTGATCAGGTTCCCCATGGTAGCCTGATGAAAAAATTGAAGTCACATGGGGTCCAGGGTATTCTAGCTACATGGATAGAGAACAGGCTGGGCAACAGGGGACAGAGAGTAATAGTGAAAGGGTGTTTCTCAAAATAGAGAACTGTGACCAGTGGTGTTCCACAGGGATCCATGCTGGGACCACTCTTATTTGTGACATGCACAAATGATCTGGAGGAAAGCATAGGTTGACTGATTATTAAGTTTGTAGATGATACTAAGATTGGTGAAATAGCAGGTAGTGGAGGGGTTTGTCAGAGAATACAGCAGAACATAGATAGATTGGAGAATTGGGCAGAGAAACAGACAGATGGAGTTCAATCTGGTCAAATGTGAGGTGATGAATTTTGGAAAATGCAATTCCAGAGTGAACTATATGGTAAATGGAAAGCCCTGGGGAAAATTGATGTACAGAGAGGTCTGGGTGTTCAGGTCCATTGTTCCCTGAAGGTGGCAATGCAAGTCAATAGAGTGGTTAAAATGGTAGATGGCATGCTTTCCTTCATCGGACAGGGTACTGAGTACAAGAGTTGGCAAGTCATGTTAAAATTGTATTGGACTTTGGTTCAGCCACATTTGGAAAACTGTGTAGAATCCTGGTCACCACATTATCAGAAGATTGTGGATACTTGGGAGAGTATGCAAAGGAGGTTCATCAGAATTGAGGTATGGAGGGCATTTGTTATAAAGAGAGGTTGTGTAGATGTAGGATTATTTTCATTAGAAAGATGAAGGTTGGGGGGGTCAGATTGAGGTCGACAAAACCGTGAGAGGTGTAGACAGGGTGGATAGCAAGAAGCCTTTCCCCGGAATGCGGGACTCAATGACCAGGGGTCATGAGTTCAAGGTGAGAGGGGTAACATTTAAGGGAGATATGCATGGAAAGTTGATTACGCAAAGGGTGGTGAGTGCCTGGAATATGTTGCCAGTGGAGATGATATAATAGGCATGACAACCTCATTTAATTTGTACCTGGGCAGATACATGAATGCGCAGGGAGCAAAGGGATACAGATCCTTGGGAAATAGGTCTCAGGTTTCGATAGAGGATCTGGATTGGAGCAGGCTTGGAGGGCCGAAGGGCCTGTTGCTATGCTGTAATTTTTTTTGTTCTTTGTTCTTTGTTCTTTGAACTGAGGAAGCTCAAATGAACAGAGTGATCTTTGTGTACTTGTCAGCTGATTCCTGAATGTGGCAAGACAGGTTAACAGAGCAGTTATGAAGGCATATGGGACACTTGCCTTTGTCATTTCAGGTATTGATAAGAAAAGCAGGAGGATATGTTGCAGTTAAGCAGAACACTGGTTCGGCCACAGCTGGAGTACTGTGTGCTGTTCAGGTCACCACACTGTAGGAAGGATGTGATTGCACTGGACGGGGTGCAGAGGGGAATCACCAGGATGTTGTGTGCGATGGAACCTCTCAGTGATGAAGAGAAATTGGATCAGCTCGGGTTGTTTTCTTCAGAGCAGAGAAGGTGGAGGGGGGACCTGATCAAGGTGTAAAAGGTTATGAGGGGAATGGACAGGGTGGAGAGAAAGCAGCTGTTCTCTTTCGTGGGAGGGTCAATAACAAGTTGGCTCACATTCAATATAAAAGATAGTAGGTTTCATCCAGAGGGCGGTGTGGATCTGGAATGCAGAGCCTGGGAGTGTAGTTGAATTGGGAAGCCTCACAAAATTTAAAAAGTACTTGGATGAGCAGTTGAAATGTCATAACATTCAAACTATGGGCCTCATGTTGGAAAGTTGGACTGGTGTAGGTTTAGTGTAGTTTGGCTGGTACACAGTTAATGGGCTGAAGGGCCTCTTCTATATTGTGCGATTTTATGATTGTATTGTGTGCAGTTTTGGTTGCCTTATCTGAGGAAGGATGTTTTGGCAGCGAAGGTTTACCAGACTGATTCCGGGGATGACAGCACTTAGATCTGAGGAGAAACTGGATTGGTTAGGACTATAATCACTGGAGGTTAGAAGATTGAGAGGAATCACTTTGAAACCTGTAAAGTCCTAACAGGACAAGACCGGAAAAACACAGGAAGGATGTTCCTGATGACTGGGGAATTCAGAACCAGGAATTACAGTTTGCAGAAAAGGGAAAGGCCATTTCAGACTGAGATGAGGAGACATTTCTTTAGCCAGAGCCTGGGAAGCTAGTGGAATATTCTGTCACAGAAAGCAGTTGAGACAAAAAATAAAATAGTTTCATGAAGGAGATAGGTATTGTTCTTAGGACTAAAGGGACTAAAGGTTATGGGGAGAAAGTGGGAGCAAGGACTAAGTTGGATGATCAGCCATGGTCATATTGAAACTTGACAACATCCTTGTAAATTTCTTCTGCACTTTTTCCAGCTGAATAATATCCTTCTTATAACAAGGTGACCAAAACTGAACATAATAGTCCAAGTTCGGCCTCACCAATGTCCTGTACAACTACAATATAACTTCTCAACTCCCGTACCCAGTGCCCCGACTGATAATGGCCAGAGCACCAAAAGCCTTCTTCACTGCCCTGTCTAATTGTGACTCAACTTTCAGAGAACCGTGTACCTGAACTGCAAGATCCCACTGTTCCACTACACAATGAAACCCCGACCTTGATTTAATTTTCTAAAATTCAAGACCTCACACTAATCTACATAAATTTAATTTTAATTTCTCTTCCCACTTCCTCAGCTGATCAAGGTCCTGCCGCAATATCTGATAATCTCCATGATACCACCTTTTGTAATGTCTTCTGCAAACTTTACTAATCATGCCTTACAGATTCTCATCCAAATCATTGATACACATAACCAACAGTAATGGGCCCAGCACGTAGCCCTCAGGCACTCCACTAGACACAGGCGTCCAGTCTGACAAGCAATTTCCACCATTAACCTCTGCTTTCACCCATCAAACCAATTAGTGAAAAGTATTTGTCTTATGTCAGGAATTAGTTTGGAGGTAGGAGTCAGAGAGGACGGATAATGTGTGTGTCCTCTAATGAGCAAGATGTGAATAGTGGTGTCCCCAGGGATCTGTGCTCAGCTATGCACAATGTTTCTCAATGATGTGCATAAAGGATTAGAGAGCCATATATCCAAGATTGCTAACCACACTGAGTGAGGCGGCTTGGAGGAGGTCACAGAGATAGGGAAGGTGGAGGACAGGGAGGGATTTGAGAACAAGGATAAGAATTTGAAAATTGAAGTGTTTCTGGGCCAGGAGCCAATGTAAACATGGGGTGCAGGGGGTTGGTGGAATGGGACTTGGTGCAAGTTGGGATATGGGCAGCAGAATTTGGAATGAGCTCAAGATTATGGAGGGCTGTGACTGTGATGAGTGCAAGTACAGCATTGGAATGGTCATGTTTGGAGTCCCAGACATGGCTGAGATTTTCAGCGGCTGATCTTTGCGATATGGAGCTCAGATCATTTACATAGATGTGGCCAAGTATGTAACGAGTCTGATTGAGCAGCAGACAGTGCTCAGGGAGAGGGATGGAGTTTGTGCCGGGAGCTGAAGAGGATGGCTTTGATCTTCCCAATGTGTTTCACAGTGAGCCTGGCTCCTCAGTCCTGACTGCTCTTAGCTGTTGTGATTGTCACTGATTGGACACTTATTATTAGAGATTCTGACCACAGCAGAAAGCCCCAGTGTAAAAAATAATTGCAAAGACTGTCAGATCGCAAGGTTGAAACTTCACCAAGAGAGGAAGTGAAAGAAGGAGCTCGGAGCAGCTGGACTTTTGTTACTGAGACGGGAGAAAACTGTGAACTGTCTGCACTCCCTGGAATCTGACTGCACAGGAGGCTGCTTCTGGGATTTGTTTTGCAGAAACAGCACAATGATGGAAAAAGTGTCAGTCACTCTCTCACAAACACACACGCCTGCACTCGGAGATCAGAAACACAATCCAGCAGCAGCTCTGTCTCCAAGCTGTGAAACCTGCACAGAATTGTTCCCTCATTCAGTTTTTAACTGGCAGGATAGACCAAGCAGGGGAGGCAACACAGTGGTGTGTACAGTTGGAAGGGAGTTGCCCTGGGAGTCCTCACCATTAACCATGGAATCTATGAAAACTCATGACAGCAGGTCAAACATGGGGAAGGAAACCTCCTGCTGATTACCACATAGCACCACCTCCCCTCCAACCTCGACTGAGCAGTCAGTCCTCCTCCATGTTGAACAACACTTGGAGGGAGCACTGAGGGTGGGAAGGAGCACTGAGGGTGGGAAGTCCCTGAGTAAGGGACTTCAAAGTCCACCATCAAGAGCTGCTCAGAAGCATCACTACTGAGCAAATTGGTCAAGTTCCACCTGATTCAGCTGCTAGACTGGACCTGGGGCAGGTGGTGAAGGAACCAACAAGAGGGAAAAACATACTCACTATTACCCTCACCAATCTGACTGCTGCTGGTGTATCTGTCCATGACAGTATCAGTAAGAGTGACCACCGCACAGTCCGTGTGGAGACAAAATCCCATCTTTATATTGAGAATACCTTACACTTTGTTGGGCAAGAGATACAGGATGTCAGGAAGAACTTTTTAGCAGCAATTGGTAATGATGTGGAAATTAGTGCCCATTCAGGTGAGGCAGGTGAAGACACTCAGTTATTGCAATGGCAGATTGGATGGGCTCTTGATGGAAATAAACCTGCAAGGCCCTGGGGGTCGAGTAGGGGAGGGGGTGGGACTGACTGGATTGCTCCATGAAATGACAGCATTTACCTGACAGGCTGAATGTTCTCCCCCTGTGCTGGAAATAGGTCTCACTCAATGAGGGGTTCACAATTAGAGAGTTTGGATGCAGTCAATACAGGATAAATTGTTTCTCCAGGCAGAAGGGTCAGTAACCAGAGGGCACATTTCAGAAAGGGTCTGAAGAACAAGAGAGAAGATAGGAACATTTTTATCCAGCGAGTTCATGATGACTGTCTGCAAGGTGAGTGGAAGCGGATTCAACAGAACTTTCAAAAGGGCATTTGGAGAAAGAGCTGAAAAGGAAACAATTGCAGGGTTATACAGGAAGGGCTGGGTAAATGGGACTCATTAGACTCATTTGACTATCACAATCGGCCCAGTGACTTCTGGCTGTGCTGTATAAGAGCTTAAACACACTTAGTCTCACCTTTACACAAAGACTGGGAGAAACAGACAACCCAGTTTACAGAAGAGTGTTTTCTCAAGCAAAACGCTCTTAAACCAACTCAGGGAACAGACCAGACTAGATGTTCCAGAATAAGTCAGCAAATCAATGGCAAAGAAACAGTGAACCAAAAGTGATGGAAGTGAACAGTATATTCAATAGCACAGCCATCGAGAGGGGGGAGGGATGAAGGGCAGAGAGCACGCAGTAGGGGTCTGAAGGCTCTGCTGTCAATAGTGGGATGGAGGAAGCAGCAATGGGCAGGAGACCAGAGACAGAAGATGGAAGGGGGAGGGAGGGAATGTGAGTCTGCAGCAAGACACAGAGTGAGGGAGGAGGGAGGCCATGGAGGCAATTGGCTGGCAGTGAGGTCGTGGGTCATTCTGGAACAACACATGGTAAGACAGGGAAGAGACCACTACATACCGGACAAGCTGGCATTTATGGAATGTGGTTCAGGAAGCTGGGAGAGGATATTGGAATCATAGAGTTAGGAGATGGGACAAGCAGAAATTAGCGTTTCTGTGCAGAGACAGACAATGTGATTGAGATTGAAATGAGAAGCATATGTGGTGGACACAATGTCGGTTTTGCAGCTCAGATACTGGACAATCCAATGGGAAGGAGGCCCATGTTGACTGGTCCTATGGGAAAGTGGCCCATGTATACATCATCATAGAGTCATAGAGGTTTACAGCATGGCATCAGGCCCTTCAGCTCTACTCATCCATGCTGACCAAGTTTCCAAAACTGAACTAGTCCCATTTGCCTGTGTTTGGCCCAATCCTCTCTAAATCCTTCCTATCCATGTTCCTGTAAAAACGTCCTTGAAATGTAGTAATTGTACTCGCCTCTACCACTTCCTCTGGCAGCTCATTACACATATACACCAACCTCTGTGTGAAAAGGTTGTCTCTCCGGCCCCTTCTAATTCTTTCCCCTCTCAACTTAAACCTATTCCTTCTCGTACTGGACTCCCCTGCACTGGGGAAAAGGCTTTAGCTATTCACCTTATTTATGACCCCCATGATTATATAAACCTCATGATTATTAAGGTCACCCCTCAATCTCCTGCATTCCCTGGAAAACATCTCAGCCTATCCATCCTTGCCTTATGATTCAAACTTTCCAATTAATCTTTCTTTTACCCAAACCAGTGTAATAACTTCCTTCCTATAGCAGGGTGAGCAGAAATGTACATAATGTCCAAACGTGGCCTTCCCAATGCCTTGTACAGTTGTAACATGATGTCCCAGCTCCTGTACTCCCTGCTTTGACCAGTGAAGGTGAGCGTGCCAAATACCCTCTTCACCACCCTGTCTATCTGTGACACCACTTTCAAGGAACTATGTACCTGTACCCCTCAGTCTCTCTGTTCAACAACACTCCCCATGGCTCTACCATTAATTGTGTAATTCCTGCCCTGGTATGTCTTACCAAAATGTAACTCCTTCCATTTATCGAAATTAAACTCCATCTGGATTTGTTGACCCACTGGCCCAGTTGATCAAGATGACATTGCACTCTTGGATAACCTTCTTCCCTGTCCACTATTCCAACAATTTTAATGTCAGCCACAAACTTCCTGACCGTTCCTGCTATTTTCTCATCCAAATTGTTCATTTTAATGATGAACAACAGTGGATCCAGGATTGATTCTTGTGGCAGACGGCTAGTCACTGGCCTCCAGTCTGAAGAACAACCCTCTCTCACCAGCCTCTGCCTCCTACCATTAGGCCAATTTTCTATCCAATTGGCGAGCTCTCCCTGGATCCTATGTGATATAATCTTACTAAACAGTCTACCGGGGAACCTTGTCTAAGGCCTTGCTAAAGTCCATGTGGACAGAGTGTACTGCTCCACCTTTATCTATCTCTTTGATTACTTCTTCAAAAACTCAGTCATCTACTCGTCTCCATCGGAAACTCCAGTGAATAGGAGGCCCATGTTTACTGGTCTCTGTTGGAGGATCCAGTTAGAAGGAGATCCATGTTTACTGGTCTCTGTTGGAGGTTCCAGCAGGAAGGAGGCCCATGTTTACTGGTCGCTATTGGGTATGGGGTTCAGTTCCTTTCTGTTGTAACTGTGTAATAGTCCAACCCTCATCCCAGTGAAACAGCCTGACTCAGAGACTCATCATGGAAGTGGAAGGAAAGGGAAAAGGATTGGAACATGTTGTGAATGTACAGGATGGGTCAGTGGGTCAGAGCCTGTCCTGTCCCTCCAGCTCACACTGATGGCCTGAGGATCTCCTCTCTCTGCTGGGCCTTCATGGAATGTGCTTTGTGTCCAAACCAGTCCCCAGTGAGAATAGGCCAACAGCACAGAACTGCCTTTCTTTTGACAAGAATCTGTCCGTCTTCCTGAGCAAGGCCAAACCCTGGTCAATGTGGGAAATGGGGAGTTACTCCAGGAAAATACATCCTTCTGTGGTAAAGGGTTAATGTCCATTAGTGGTGCAGAGCAGAGGGATATTTATCCTGCATTCAACTGACACCACCCAGGACACTGTCAGAAAGAGAGAGAAGCGAGACAGAGAGAGAGAGAGAAAGAGGGTTTCTGTGTGTGTGTGTGTGTGCGTGCGTGTGCAAGAGAGAGAGAGAGAGATCGGGGATAGAGGGAGGAGCATCTGAGACAGTGTGAGATATGTGAGGAGACCAAGAGAGAAGTAGAGTGTGGTAGAAATGGTGAGGTTGAGGGATAGAGAGAGAAACAAGATGTGACTGAGAGGCATGGAGAGAGAGAAAGAGATAGGATGGGTGTGATACCAAGAGTGAAGGGAATCAAGACAGAGAGGGTAGGGTTGGGTGGGTGTGTGTGTGTGTGTGTGTGTGTGAGAGAGAGAGAGAGAGAGATATGAGTATGGTTAGAGACAGAATGCCAGAGAGGGAGGGAGAGAGACTGTAGATTGGGATGCAGAGAGGGAGGGAGAGAAAGAGGGAGGAATAGAGAGGGGCAGATAACATTTGGATGCTTTCAATTATAGCGAGAGATGGAGTGAGTGACGGAGACAGAGAAAGATGCAGAAATAGAGATTATGAGACGGAGTGAGGAACTGGGAATGAGTTGGAGGGAGTGGCTTTGAGACAGAAAGAGAATATGAAAGAGATGAACAGTGGGGGAGAGAGAGATAGAGGTAGAGAGAAAGAAGTGTAAGGTGTGAGTCAGAAAGGGAGATAGAGAGAGAGAGAGAGATAGAGATAGAGAGAGAGAGAGAGAGAGAGAAGAGGACAGGTCCTGGTCACCACATTCTGGGAAGGATGTGATTGTACTTGAGAGGGTACGGGGAGATTTCCCAGAATGCTGCTTGAATGTGAGCTTTGAAATAAGATGAGAAAGGTTGGGGTTGTTTTCCTTGGAGCAGTGAAGGCTGAGAGGGGACCTGATAGAGGGGTATAAGATTATTTGGGGCAGTGATAGTGTGGGTAGGAAGGCACTTTTTACATGAGTAAAGGACTCAGTAACCAGGGACAGAGATTGTAGGTAACACAGACATGGACACACAGAAACTCGGAGCTGGAGCAGGCCATTTGGCCCTTTGAGTCTGCTCTGTCATTCAGTATGATCATGGCTGACCCTCTCTCTCAAAGCCATATTCCTGCTTTCTCCCCATTCCCTTCATGCTGTTAAAATGCAAAACAATTATCTCTCTCTTTTTCTTGAATATATTCAGTGGTAGAGAATTCTACAGGCTGACCACCCTCTGAGTGAAGAAATGTTTCCTCATCTCAGTCCTAAATGGTCTATCCTGTATCCCCCTGAGACTGGGTCCCCTGGTTCCAGACTCACCAACCAGGGGAAACCTCCTCCCTGCCCAGCCCTGTTAGAATTTTATATGTTTCAATCAGATTCCCTCTCATCCTTCTGAACTCGAGTGAGTCCAGGCCCAGTCAAGTTGGAGAGCGAGAGGGGAATTGAGGAGAAATGTTTTCACCCAGAGAGTGGTGAGAGTCTGGAACTCACTGCCTGAAAGGCTGGTTGTGTCACAAACTCTCATGACATTGGAGAGTGTTTAGATATTCCCTTGTGTTGCTGTAACCTCCAGGGTAATGGGCCAAGAGCTGGAGGATGGATTAGTGTCATCAGATCGCTGTTTACCAGCACAGACACAATGGGCCAAATGGCCTCATTCAGTGCTGTTCACATCAATGACTCTCTGAGACAGTGAGAAAGAGAGAGAGAGAGAAGAGGAAGTGTGAGGGGCTGACGTGGCTCTCTCTCTCAATGCCATTTACATACTGAGGAACACCCAGTCAAACTCTCACAGGCTGCAGCTTTATAAAGCAGAGCCCAGTGAAGGGAGAGTTTATCAGGAACCAGGCACAGGGACAGGAGCACACACCATGATTTCACACATCCAGCTGATCTGGCCCCTGGCATTCTGTGTCGCAGGTACAAATCTCTCTCCTTCCACCTTGAATCTTTAGCTGCTCTCCATTTCACTCCAATTCCACTGACTTGTGATTGAAAGAAAAAAGCTGAAACCAGAGGAAAGCTCAGTGTCTCCAACAATCTCTCATTTGACAGGCTCTTTCTGTGACAGTTCTGATTTCACTGTGTTTCTCTCTGACCCCTCAGGTATCAGTGGGGACATCACCATGACTCAGTCTCCCCCGGTGCTGTCAGTGGGACTGGGCCAGGCTGCAACCATCACCTGTACGGCCAGTCAAAGCATTAGCAGCTACCTTGCTTGGTACCAGCAGCGAGAAGGTCAGAAACCCTCTCTCCTGATCTATGCTGCAACAACTCGATTCACAGGAGTCTCCAATCGATTCACCGGCAAGGGCTCAGGGACCAGTTACACCCTGACAATCAGCAACGTTCAGAATGAGGATGTCGCTGACTATTACTGTCAGCAGGGTAGCAGCTACCCTCTACACAGTGTTACAGAGTCGTGCAAAAACCTCAATAGGCACAGTCCCACTGCCTGTACTGACACATCCAGTTACATATAAATGTAAATGAACAAACTAACCCATGCTGGATTGTCACTGTCCACTACACACTCCAGTCTCTGTGGTGTCCACCATTTACTGAAGGTCTCAAGTTTCCCTTACACTCCATCGCTATACATGAAGAACAGCTGCAAAACTTAACATTGAAAAATACATTTGACAAACCGCCCTAGCCCAGCTGGACACAACCCAGAGAGACAGAGACAGAAAGACACATGAATGAGGGAGAGAGAAAGAGAGTGAGAGGGAGAGTGTGAGAGTGAGTGAGAAAGGGAAGCAAAGAGCAGAGATTTTTGTACAGCCTCTGCACTGCGAGCTCTCACTGTGGCTTACGTTCGGGAAAGGAACCAAGCTCCGACTGAGTAAGTGAACGTCAATCCTCCGTTATTAACCCTGTCAATACTGAAACACACTTTCTAAAACAAAAATGCTGAATTGTTGAAGGTATTAGTGAGAAGCTGCAGTGAATGAAATAGTTGATGAAGGAGCACTGTGTCTAACAGGGTGTCCAGCTGTATTTCTTTATTTCCATTGTCCCTTTAAGCAGCAAGATATAAGTCAGTCAGTGTTACTCACCGTGTGGAGGAGCTCTGTCCATTTGCAGCCTGTGGTCCCATTCCTACAGCGTGGAGTGAAATCAGTGAGTAGCCTCCTGCCAGTCTCAGTGTGTCGGGCACGGGCAGAGTTTGATGTGAGCTCTGGCTCCCTGTCCCAGTCTCTGATCTCACTGACCTCAGCAGCAGCAGCAGCAAAGTGAGACACCGAGCTCCCACCTCCCCCAGCTTTAACTCTGCTCAATCACACAATCACAGAATTGTTACAGTGCACACCCATCCGCCCATCCTGTCTGGACCAACTCTCCGAATGAGCAATTCACTGAGTGTCATTCTCCTGCCTTCTCCCTGTCACCCTGCACATTGTTCCTTTTCGAATAACAGTCTCATTCCCTTTGGAATGTTTCAATTGAAGCTGCCTCCACCACACTCTCAGACAGTGCATTCCACACCTTAACCACTCGCTGGCTGAGAATGTTTTTCCTCATCTCACTTTTGATTCTCTCACTAATTACTTTAAATTTGTGCCCTCTCCTTCTCAATCCTTTCATGAGTGGGAACATTTTTTCCCTATTTCCTCTGGCCAGACACCTCCTGATTTTGAATTCCTCAAACAAATTTCCTCTCAGCCTTCACTTCTCCAAGGAAGACAGTCCAAACTTCTCCAAAGTTTGTTCATAACTGACATTCCTCATCCCTGAACCTTCTATGGGAATTTTTTTACCCCATCTCCAAAATATTCACATCCTTCATGAATTATTCCCCTTTTCTATTCCCGTAGTCCCATTTGCTTGCATTTAGCTAATTTCCCCCATACCGTTCCTGTCCATGTACCTGTTCAAATGTCTTTTAAATGGTGTTATCATACTCACCTCTACGACTTCCTCTGGCAGCTCCTTCAATACAGGCACCACCCTCTATGTGAACGAGATGCACCTCAGGTCCCTTTTGAATCTTTCCCCTCTTGCTTTAAACCTCTGCTGTTTAGTTTTGGACTCCCTTACTCTGGGGAATAAACCTGAGCTAGTCATCTTATCTATGCCCATTATCATTTTATAAACCTCTAAAATGTCACCCAGCAGTCTCTGACCTTCCAAGGGAAATAGCCCAGGCCTAACCAGCCTCTCCTTATAACTCAAACCCTCCAGTCTCGGTGACATCCTTGTCATCCTTTTTACACCCTTTCCAATTTAATGACATCCTTCCAATAGCAGCGTGACTGGGAATGGGCCTGACCAATACCTTGGAGAATCATAACAACTCCCACACGTAATGCTCTGACCGATAGAAGCAATTGTACCAAATGCTTTCTTCACCAGCCTGTCTCCATGTGACACCAGTTTCAATCCTCTATGTGCCTCCACCCCTTGGTCTCCCTGTTTGACAACACTCCCCATGGCCCCACAATTAACTGTGTCAGCCCTTGCCTGGTTTTTGTACCAAAATGTAACACCTCCTTATTATCTCAATGTGTAATGTAAATGTACTCTCAAATAGCCTTCTTCACTGTCCATGAAACTACCAATGTTAGTGTCATCTGCAAACTCACAACCCATGGCCCCTATATTCTCATTCAATTTGTTTCTATAAATGACAAACAATGATGAACCCAGAACCAATCCTTTTGCCACATCGCTGGTCACAGGCTTCCAGTCTGAACAACCATTATCTACCACCACTCTCTGTCTCCAACCATTAAGCCAACTTTGTATCAGTTAGCTTCCCTGGATCCAACTTGATCTAACTTACTAACCAGTTGTCCATGCAGCACCTTGTCAAAGGTCTTGCTAAAGTCCATGTAGACAATGTCTACCACTCTGCCCTCAGCTATCTTCTTGGTCATGTCTTCAAAAAACTCAATCAAATTTGTGAGACATGTTTTCCCCCTGACAAAGTCATGTGGACTATCCTTAATCAATCCTTGTCTTTCCAAATGCATTTAGATCCTGAGTGTCAAAATCCCCTCCAACAACTTACCGCTATCAGACTCACCGGTCTATAATTCCCAGGATATTCCTTGCAGACCTTCCGAAATATCAGCACAAAATTAGCCAAGCTCCAGTCTTCCAGCACATCACCCGTGGCTGTTGATGATACAAACATCTCACCAAGGGGTGTCAAAGTCTCTTCCCAAGCTTCCCACAAAGTACTGGGATGGAGCTGATCAGCTCCTGGGGATTTATCTACCTTTATGAGTTTAAAGAACAGATTACAGCATCTGTAATATGGACTCTTCTCAAGACATCAACATTTATTTCCCGAATTTCCTTCACTTCGATGTCCTTCTCAACCATAAATACTGCGGCAAAATATTAGATTGGTAACTCATTCATATTCTGTTTTAAAATAAAATATGAAAATTCTAAGAGTGAGACATTTGGAGGTGACCCATGGGATATGATCCATGGTCATGACTTTACTCTGGATTGTCCTTTGTCCTTTTCCACTGTCTCCCTAATCCTTGTGATACAATTCCCTAAATGTCCTCCCACTGATACTTGATCTACATGGGCCTCCTCATTCCCAAGATCCAGGTCTGGCAGAGTTTCCTTTCTGATTGGAATGGGAACACATGGTTGGAGAAAATTCACCCGAGCACACTCTCACAACTCTGGCCCCTCTCTGCCCTTCACACTGCTCCGATTTCATTCTATATTCTGATAATTAAAGTTACCCAAATGTGTGCTGTGAATTTCTTGCAGATTTCTCCCTCTACATCCTTCCCTCTAGTTGGTGACCGACAGACTGCACTGAACAACCTGATTGCACCTTTTTTGTTCCTTATCTCAAACCAAATCCATTCTGCCCTTGACCCCTCTGGGACATCCTCTTTCTCCAGCTCTGCACCGATCTTAACCAATCCCACACCTTCTTCCCCTTTTCCTATCTTTATTGAACACCTTGTATCCAGGAATATTTAACACCCAGTCCTGTCCTCATTTGAGCTTCATCTGTAAGAGCAACAACACCAGATTTCCACTTGGTAATATGCGTCTGTAACTCCCCAATCTTACTCCCCATACTCCACGCAGGCCCATACATGCACACAGTCAGTTGGATTTAGAAATTATTACTCTCTCCCTCACTGTGACCCAGCCAAATAAGTTACTATTCCTTACTTAAGAGTATCTATCTCTTCCATGATTCTGTTTTCCTTGGTGTTCCTCCCTGATATTTCCTCCTGGTTCCCACAGACCCCCTTCCATGTTCATTTAAACCCTCTCGAACAGCAGCAGCAAATCACCCCACAAGGAGCTCAGTTCTGTTCAGGAGCAACCCATCTGGTCTATAGAGGTCACATCTCCCACAAAGTCAGTCCCAATGTCCCAAGAATCTCAAACGCTCCCTCCTGGACCATCTTTCCAGCCTCAGATACACCCTGCCTTATCCTTCTGTTCCTATCCTCACTTGCATTGGTCACTGGGAGTAGTCCAGAGATTCACAATTTTGAGCTGCTGTTGCTAATTGCCTCCAGAGCTCCCTAAATTCTGACTGCAGGAACATATCCCCTTTCTCCCTCTGTCACTGGGACCACAACTGCTGCCTGTTCCCCCTCTCCCCTCAGGGTGGGAGACAACACACCATCCTGGAATCCCATCTGCAGCTGCAGAAACACCTACCGATTGCCCTCACTCTCGAATCTCCTCTCACTATCTCTCTTCCAGTCTTCCTTGTGCCTCCCTGTACAGCTGAGTCCCCGTGGTGCCATGGACTTGGCTCTGGCTGCACTCCCCAGATGAACCATCATTCTCATCAGGATTCCAAACTGAATCCTGGTTGGAAAGTGGGATGCACTCAGGGGATTCCTGTACTAGCGGCATAGTCCTGTTGGACTGTCTGCTGCTCCCCTATTCCGTCTCTCCCTGCATACTCTGAAGCTGCAGAGTGACCACATCTAGAAACGTGCTCTCCATGGAGCTCTCTGCCTCACAGATGCTCCACACTGACACCAGCTGCTGCTCAAGCTCCGAAACCCAGAGCTCCAACTGCTGTCACTGACCACACTTCCTATATTCACGGTATTCCAGGAGCTGGGAAGCATCCTGAAGTTACCACATTGAACAGGGTGCACACTCTCACCACTCCCTGGTTATCCCTTGATAAAGTTCTGATGACAAACAGCTCCAGCTGGGCTCAAATCCAGGCCTTTCAGTGTTCCAGGGTTTGGCAGAGTCTGTTCAAAAGACAATATGATAACAGAGCAGAATTAGGCCATTCGGCCCATCGAGACTGCTGTGCCGTTTGGGCATGGCTGATGTGTTTCTCATGAACATTCTCCTGCCTTCTTCCATTATCTTTGATCGCCTTCCCAATCAGGAACCTATCAATGTCCGTCCGAAACACACTCAATGCCTTCACCTCCACAGCATGAGTTCTACAGACTAATCACCCTCTGGCAGAAGAAATTCCTCCTCATCTCAGTCCTAATGGATTATCCCTAAAGTCTGTGGCTGTGCCCTCTGGTCCATGTTTCTCTGACTGGTGGAAACATCTCATCCCCGCCCACTCTATCCAGGCCTCTCAGTATTCTGTAAGTTTCAATGTGATCTCCGCATATCCTTAAGAACTCTATCAAGTACACATCCACAGTCCTCAATCTCTCCTCAACAGACCAGGCTGTCACCCCCAGGGTCATTCTCATAAACCTCCTCTGGATCTCCCCCAATACAAGCACATCCCTCATTAGATACAGGTCCCAAACTGTTCACAATATTCCAAATGCAGTCTGGCCAGAGTCTCATGCAGCCTCAGCAGTACACACCTGATCTTGTATTCTAACTCAGTTGAAATGAATGCTAACATTGCATTTGTCTTCCTAATTGCCAACTGAACCTACATATTAACCTTAAGTGAAATCTGAAAGAGGACTCCTAAGTCCCTTTATGTTTCAGAATTTCAAATTTTCCCATTTAGAAAACAGTTTGAGTCTCTATTGTTCCAACCTAAGGGCATAACCTCATACTTTCCCACTTTGTATTCCATCTGTCACTTCTTTGCCCGTGCTCTGAGTCTTTCCAAGTCCTTCTGCAGCCTCTCTGGTTCCTCAACTCTCCCTGTCCCTCCCCTCATCTTTGTGTTATCAGCAAATTTAGGAACAATGCCCTCAGTTCCTTTTCCCAGATCATTAATATATAATTAATTGTTACATGAATAGCTGAGGTCCCAACACTGCCCCCTGCTGAACTGCACCAGGCACCAGTTGCCATCCTGCAAAAGACCCATTTATTTCCACTCTCGATCCATGTCAGTACTGGGTTCCAAACCCCATGGGCTCTTATGTTGTTTAGCAGCCTCCTGTGTGGCAACTTGTCAAAGGCCTTCTGGAAACCCAAACAGATCATGTCCATTGGCTCTCCTTTGTCTAACTTGCTCATTGATATTATTGCATATACTTCCCAGCTTCTCCCTCTCGAACTGCAGGGTGAATTGTATCACATTATGGTCCATGCCCCCTCAGGGTTCACTCACCTTCAGCTCCCCAATCAGGGCTGCCTCATTACACATCACTGAATCCGGAATTACCTGTTTCCTAATGGCTCTACCACAAGCTTTTCCAAAAAAAGTATCTCTCAGACATTCCATGAATTCCTTTCCGTGAGATCCATTCCCAACCTGACTTTCCCAGTCCACCTGCATATTGCAGTCCCCATGATTATTGTAATAATCCCTTTCTTACATGCGTTTTCTATCTCCTGATTTATTTTCTGCCCCACATCCCGACTACTGAGAGGAGACTTGTACATAATTCCCATCAAGTCCTTTGCTATTTTGTGGGTCCTGAAGTTGACTCACACAGATTCTATGCTTTCCAAATCCATATTTCCTCTTGCTGTCAATGTAATTTCAGTTCTTCCTGACAGGGTAAACCTGCTCCTCCCTCACCCTACTCCCACCCCCTTCACATGTACCTATCATTAGAAACATAGAAACATAGAAAATGGCTGCAGGAATCGGCCACTCAGCCCTTTGAGTCTGCACCACCATTCAATATGATCATGGCTGATTACCCAATCTCATTATCCTATTCCCACTCCACCCCCATATCCCTTGATTCCACAGGTTCACAACATCGGAATAACTTAACCCTTAATCTTCGACTGTGACCCCTAGTTTTGGAATTTCCTAATATCAAGAACATTCTTCCAGCATCAAGCCTGTCAAATCCCATCAGGATTTTATATGTTTCTGTGAGATTCCTCTCATTCTTCTAAATCCCAGTGAGTACAAGCCCAGTTGATCTGGTCTTTCCTCATATGTCAGTCCAGCCGTCCCTTCCCTTCCAGTGAACCTTCGCTGGACTCCCTCAATAGCAAGAATGTCCTTCCTCAGACTAGGAGACCAAACCTGCACATAATACTCAAGATGAGGCCTTAATTCCGCAAGACATCCTTACTCCAGTCCACAAATCCTCTCACTGTGAAGGCCAGCATGTCATTAGCTTTCCTCACTGCCTGCTGCACCTGCATGTCCCCTTTCAGTTACTGTTCCACCATGACACCCAACTCTCATTGCACCTCACCTTTTCCTAAACTTTCACCATTCACTAATAATCTGACTTCCAGTTTTACCACCAAAGTGGATAATCTCACATTTACCCAAATTATATTGCTTTTGCCAAGTATTTGTCCACTCAGCCAGTCTGTCCAAGTCACTATGCAGCCTCTTAACATCCTCCTCACAGCACACATTGCCACCCAGCTGAGTGTCATCTGCAAATTTGGAGGGATTGCATTCAATTCCTTTGTCCATATCATTTATGTATATTGTGAACAGCTGGGGTCCCAGCACTGAACCCTGTGGTACCCCACTCATCACTGCCTGCCACTCTGAAAGGGACCCATTTATTCCAACTCTCTGCTTTCTATCTGCCAACGAGTTCTCTCTCCATGTCAATACATTACCTCCAATACCATGAGGTTTAATTTTGCTCACTAATCTCTTGTATGGGACCTTGTCAAAAGCCTTTTGAAAGTCCAGAACACAACATCCACTGGGTCCTGAGGGAGGGTCACTCAATCTGAAATGTTAACTTCGATTGCTATCCACAGATCCTGCCAGACCTGCTGAACTTTTTCATCAAGTTTTGTTGTCCACTGATTCAGCCTTGTCCCTTCTCCACTGATCACATCCTCAAAACCTTCCAGAAGATGTGTCAGGCCTGATTTCCCTTTAGTAAATCCATGCTGACTTGGACCAATCCTGTCACTGCTTTCCAAATGCTCGGTTACTGTATCTTTAATAACTGACTCCAGCATTTTCCTCATGTATAATTCCTCATTTTCACTCTCCCTCCTTTTATTAAAAAGTGGGGTTACACTGGATACTGTCCAGTCCATTGGAACTCTGTCAGAGTCGACAGAATGTTGGAAAATGATCAGCAATGTGTCCACTATTTCTACACCCACTTTCTTAAATACTCTGATGACTTGCTGGCTCCTGGGGACTTACAAGTTTTGATACCATCAATCTCCCCAAAACCATTTCCTGACTAACAAGGATTACCTTCAGTTCCTCCTTCACACTTGACCCTCTATCCCCCTGCATTTCCTTTCAATAGGATGTGCATCCCTGGATATTTAGTTCCCAGCCCTGATCCCTTTGCAGCCACGTCCCTGCACTACAGGCTCATTTACCTTGTTTCATATACTCGATGCATCTAGTACAACACCCTCAGTCATGCACTGACTGCCTCCTTCTCATAGTTATCTCCTTTAGAAATCACAGAATCCCTACAGTGTGGAAGCAGGCCATTCAGCCCAGATTGACCCTCCAAAAAGCATCCGACCCACCCTACAATTCCCATGGATAATTCTCCTAACCAAAACAGCTTTGTGACAATGGGAGGAAACCCAAGTAGACAGGGGGAGAATGTGTAAATCCCACACAGACAGTTAATTGGAATTGAGTCTGTGTCTCCGAAGCTGTGAGACAGCAGTGCTAACCACTGATCCACCATTCCACCCTGCGGTGCCTCAAGTTCGATTCTTGATCCTTTCCATAATCTCGATCCTATTACTTGGTCTGGATACTTTAATAACTTCTCCTGAGCTCCTACCTTCTTTAGTTAGTTTAAACTTCTCGCAAACTTGATTTCCCTTGGTTTGTGTGTTACCACTTTGTCTACATTATTCCGAATGGTTCATGTGTTAAGAGACAAAACCTTTAAGCTTGTTCTATACTGAGCTTCCCTGCACTTTTAAGTTTCCTCAGTACAATATGACATTCACAATACTCTGTGCCTTTCCTTTTATTTTCTAGTAACAATCAATCCCATCATTAACCAGTATTCCTCCCTTCTCCTTTAACTTTCATTTCCTCATTTTCTATCGAACTGTTCTAGTTACTTTCTCTTTGAATCATATTCAGGCTGATACTTATTCCTGAACAAACATCACTCAAAATGTTCCTTGGTTCATTGTTGCTTTTGGGATCTTGCTGTGTACAATCTGGCTTCCACATTTCCTTCATTACAACAGTGACCCCATTTCAAACAAGTCCCACACTGTCTGCAAATATCTTTAGGACAGCATGGATCTTTCTTTTCATTGGATGAACTGGGAGTCTTTCAGATGTGAAAGATGATGTTCAAATATTGCACAGTCCTCCTCCTGAACTACAGTTCCTGATATACATGTGAAAACAGACCAGACGTTTTCATGGGGAACCATTGCTCCATCTTCCACCACTGCACACAAGGTCCCTTCCTGCTCTCGAATGGGCCTCATACATTCCTTCATTCTCTTGTCCTTTTTGTGACAATAAAACATCACTGGGATTTCCCTGACTTCATTTGGACACAGTTCATCCTGTCAGCTCTTTGCTTTCCTCAGGTCCTGGTAAATTTCACCCCTGCATTTTGTCTTTCAGCCACTTTTACCCAATCCCTGCCCAGTTTAGTAAAATGGTTTGTTCCCAAATGAAATCTTTTACACTTGCTCCATGGTTCTCCATTTCCATCCCGACTCTCAATCTCACTGAGTTCTGATCACTGTCACTGAAATGCTCCCCCATTGATAGCCCTTCCAGCTGCCCACATTCATTCCCGAAAGAATGATCCAAAACTGCCCCTTCTTTTACACCACCACCCTCTCAGGGGCAATTAGGGATGGGCAATAAATGCTCGCCCTGCCAGTGACACTCACATCCCAAGAGCAATTTTAAAAGGCCCTGTCCTTTTATGGGGTCTGTTAGGTATTGAATACAAATGTTCAAATGGATTGTTTTGCCAGTGAATGTTCAGAGTTGAAATCCCTTTGAATGGCAGGGATTAAAATTGTTTGTCTTGTCTTTCAGGCCGTGACAACTCTCAGCCCAAGCTCACCCTGCTGCCCCCCTCCCCGGAGCAGGTCAATGCCAAGGGCACTGCCACTCTGGTGTGCCTTGCCAATCACTTCTATCCCGATGAGCTGGAGGTGCAGTGGAAGAAGGACGGTGCAGTCATTTCGGACGGGGTTCAGACCAGCAACTACCTGCGAGCTTCGGACAGCACCTACAGTGTCAGCAGCCTGCTGACCCTCTCTGGGTCTGACTGGGAGTCCAACGCTCGCTTCTCCTGTGCCCTCACCCACGTGACCCTCCCCTCTCCCCTCAGCAAGAGCATCAGGAGATCAGAATGTGTGTAGAGTGTTTGAGACAGTCCACAGAGGAGACACAACTTTAAATAGAACAGGGCTGAGCTGGCAGGACAAAGGTCATTGTCAGCACTGAATTTCAACTCTCTTCCTTCTTGGGATTGGCTCAGTGACATTTCTGAGGTTCAAGGGTTAAGGCATGTCATTGGGATAATCAAAAGGAAGCTTTACTCTGTATGAAACCCCGTGCTGACCCTGTCCTGGGAGTGTTTTATGGGGACAGTGATGACTTGTGATGCCAAGTAAAACCTCTTGAAGATGCTGAAAACTGTCAGCTGTACAAAACAATGTGAACCTCTGAAATTTCTGCTTCAGTAAACCAGATCTCCTTCCTGCTCAGCCGTCAGTTCGAATTTAAGCTTCTGTCACTGCTTAAAGTACAGGATTCTCAGGTTATTGAGAAAATCTCCACAAGTGTTTTCCTCAAGCTCCATTGTGGCTGTGATTTTGAGCAGCTTCCTCTGTCTGGGCTGTTAATTGCAGTCTTTTTTCTGTCAATGTAAATCTGGAAAAAGGAATAAAGTTCAAGAAGATTCAGTCTCTGTCTCGTGTGTGCTTTGGAAATGGCCAGAGCTACTGGGAACCCTGCATTGATGAATATGATCAGCAGCATCTTGTTACTCAGAATAACAATTTCACAGGTTTTGGGAAATAAATATCACTTAAATTAGACTTGGGTTTTCTTTACTCTCAAAGTGCGATGGAATGGGCCTGTGTGTCCCTGGAGTCAGATTGAGAATGTTAAATCTGGGGAATCTGGGAGTCACGGCTGGGGAGGGCAGTCAATGATAAGCTGGTTCCACCTTCTGCTGTCATATTCTGTAACCCCTGGGTCATCTCAGTGAGAGTCATCCAAGGCTCAGGGTGGATTCCAGAGCAGATCATTGACCTGACTGTTGTGTTCCTTAGTCCACATGTGACTCCAACAATCTCATTCTAGGGCTTTAGTATCAGTGGGAATCAATGAGGCTGAAATCTTATCCAAACAGACCCTCACACAGCGGGGAGGCTGCTGGTGGCTCAGAAACCCCTTGGACTCAGTCCCAGATTCCACTGTGGCTCTTTCATTCAAACACAGCATTAGCACACTGACACCACATTCAGAGGGCAATCCTGAGATGGGGCAAGTTTGGTTCTTGATTCCAATGTGGGGAAATGGGGGCTGGGTGTGAAATGTCCAGTCTGAAGCTGGTGGAGGTACTTTATAATGAAGAATAGAAACTAATGTCAGAATAAAGTCAGGTTTTGATGGGAGTGAGGAATATCTCAGTAATCTGTCTCCAGAATCCACACACTACACACATCCTTCTGTCAGACCCTGACGGCAGAGAAACTGCTCCTTGACACCCTATATTTCTCTATCTTTCCCAGAAAAGGTGAAGTATTCTCTGCCTCAGTGATTCCCTGGGACAGGACATTTTAAAAAGGGCTGTGGGAAGGGAAATGTTGCCTCTCAATGACAAAGCCAATGGAAGGATGTGGAGCTGGCTCTGTGAAATGTTAGGGCACAGAGGATGACACCAGAAGCAATTCAATGTTGTTGCTCTCTCCTTTGAAATTGCTAAACTGGTAACAATTACTTTTTGCTCACAATTTGCTCTCTCCAATTTGATCCACTTGCCTTTCTTACTTTGCTTTTTTTGACTTCAGTCTGTGGGTAGTTCCATCAAAATCCAATCTCCTCACTCTCATCTAGGCCCCTGAAGAGATTAGAGACAAACTGCAAATGCTGGAATCCAAGGTTGACAAGCAGGAGGCTGGGAGAACACAGCAAGACTGGCAGCATCAGGAGGTGGAGAAATCGACGTTTTGGGTGTCAACCTTCTTCTGGAAGTGGGGTGGGTGGGAGCTGCAGATAAAGGGAGTGGTGGGGGCAGGGTGGTTAGGTGGGGATAGGTGGAGACAGGTCGAGGGTAGAACATGGTTGATCGAAGGGAGGGATAATTCTGGATTCATCTCTCCCATCGACCAATCAGGTCATACTCTCTAACTTTCTCAACCTGTCCTCACCTCACCACCTCGCTCCCACCCACCCCTTTATCTGTAACTCCCCTGACACCTACCCTCCCCCTTCCTGAAGAAGAGTTACACCTGAAACATTGACCCCTGAAGAGATTAGACGAGGTTATTTCATGGAATCAAACCATCGAGCCCATCAATCCTGAAAACAGATTCCAACATTGAAGTCCCATTTGCTGATTGCACATGTAAAGTGTCTTTCAGGCTGAAAGAAGGAAGCTTTCGATTGAGAAATGAGTGAGCTTAACCCAGATCCTGAACAACAGCACTTCAGAATGGAGTGATCTAAATCAGAAGCAATATAAAAACAGGGCAGCTTATATACTGCAGCTCGCACTGAGTGCAGCCAGCATAGAGGGGAATGCTGGGAGGTTTGGTCAGTGTGGGAGTTTGGTGAACTTGGGGAAGGAGTCCACCTTTGCTTTTCCAAAGTGATTTGGAACTGTCACTTCAGCTGCTGGGAGCCTGCACATGCACTTGGTTTGAATGAAACAAAATGGTAAACAAGAAAATAGGAATCTGGAAATTGTTTCGTATGAGGGAATGTGTAAATAGACTGCTTCAGGACATGTCCATTAGGGGAAGTTAATAAATGGAAAGTACTGAAACTTCAAAACAGAGACTGAAGACAATTACTGGTCCAATGAAGGAATGGATATTTTTCAGTTGTAAGTGAGATCAACATTTCTTTATTGCATTGAAATGATTCAGGGTAAATACATCTGCAGTGAATGTAAAAAACTACAGGAACTCCCACTCAGGGAGTTTGGAATGAAGGCTGAATTGAAAAAGCAGTGATATATCAGGGAGTGCCGGAGATACCTGGAGACTTAGTTCCAGAAGGAAGTTATAGGCCTCAGGACTGCACAGTTAAATTCCACATGTAGTCAGGGGCAGGAGGGTACGACACACGAGGGAAACAGATAGGGATTTGGAGAATACAGTGGGACAGGAAAACCCCTCACTCTTCCAAACTCCAGTGAGAACAAGGCCAGCCTTTCCAATCCTTCCTCATCTCACAGCCCCCTCATTCCAGGGATTAATCGGGTAAAACTCCTCTGAAACACCTCCAATGCATTTATATTCTTCCTTCAATAAGGAGACCAAAACTACACACAATACGGTATTTGAGATGTGATCACACCAATGTCCAGGAATAACTGAGACATCACAGTCTCACTTTCTGGTCCCAAATCACGCCTACTCTTAATTTTCCCAGCGTTTTTACTGTCCATCTTTAATTGTCCTGGACAAGATGGTGCTGTGCTGCCTTCTTCAACCGCTGCAGTCTGTGTGCTGTAAGTAGACTCATAATGTCCTTAGGAAGGGAATTCCAGAATTCTGACCCAGTGACGATGTTTCCAAGTCAAACTGGTGAATGGCTTGGAGAGGAACTTGCTGGGGTGATGCTGCCCTTGTCCTTCTTGATTCAAGTAATCATGGGTTTAGAAGATGTTGTCTCAGGACCTTTGGTGAATTTCTGCAATGCATCTTGTAGATAGTACACACAAATGTTACTGAATGTTGGTGTGGAGGGAATGGATATGTGTGGAAGTGGTGCCAAACAAGCGGGCTAAAATTTGATAAACAAAATTGAAATAAAATAATATAAAACAACCTAAAATGAAATAAAATAAAATGTTGCTACTTTTTTGATAAAACATCACTGAATCCCAAATATTAACTCGTCCCTTTTACATGATAATGAGGAAAGAACTCTTGTTGGTGCAGTTTTTTTTAATCATCTCAGAATATTCAAAGCTGTGAGCACAGAGCAGTCACATTCCCGGACAAGATGGTGAGACAGGAAACGAATGACGAGACAAATCTGTTTTGTTGGCACTCGTTGAATAGTGAGCAGGATACCCGAGGGAATCTCTTCAGAATGGGATCTTGTCGAGCCCCCTGAGGTGGGGTTGGGGGTGGTCAGGGTGTGGTGGTGGTGGAGCCTCAAATGATGGTGCCAGAGACTGTGCAACTTTCAGCAGTGCACCTCGGTCTCAGCCTGGATTCTGTGCTCTCATTTCTGAGGTGGCTTTCAATCCGATGACCATTTTGACGATGAGGCAGGAGCATTGCTCATGAAGCTCCGGTCAGTAACAATGTAAACTGTGTGGCTCTGAAAGCCTGAGTCTGCATCTCAGCTCAGAAGGATATCAGCTCAATTATCAAATCTGTTTCTGCCCCTCTGCAGGCTGACCAGGCTGCCGGTGCCTTTCCAACACTCCCACGTTTCGTCTTGTGTCACAGCTCATTCTCCTGAGGGATAGTTGTGCTTGGAGTCGAGAAGTGTGGCGCTGGAAAAGCACAGCAGGTCAGGCAGTTGTGCTCAGGCCGAGGACACGACCTTGTCCCTCTGCCAGATCCACTTCTAGAAACCACTGCCCTCTGCAGGACAGAGGGGAAGGGCAACAAGCAAGGACGGAGATGGGGATGCGAAGCCTCAAGTGCTGTTCTCTGCAGTTTGGGGGCACGCTTTGATAGCTGTTTGTTAGATCTTTGAGTATAATTCATTTTTTGCTGATCCCAGTGATAATCCAAAGGACACTCCACCTTTCAGTCTGACAAACCAGGCTCACCCATGTCATGGCTCTGTTTCTGGCCGAGGCTCCAGTCTTTCAAAGAGATGAATTCACGTCTCACCAGTTTGATCATTTGAATTATATACCATTTATTTTGATTTCTCCTGGGATGGGGCGGGCGTTGACGTGTCGGTTATTTGTTGCCCTTCCTGAATTATCCTGGAGATGGCGGTGGTGAGCCATGTAATATCTGGGAAGCAACTGACCGGTCATTCTCACTGGAATCAACTGGTATGATTGTGGGTTTATTGATTGCTAATGGAAAGAGTCATTACCCATAATCCTCAGCTGCTGTGCAAGTACTCTATAGTTACTAGAAGGCAGTTGTTTCTCTCTGCCTGAAATATACAAAGTCAGAAGTCACACAAAAGCAGGTTCGAGCCAACAGGTTCATTTTAAATCACAAGCTTCCGAAACGCTGCTCCTTCATCAGGTGTACCCCAGACCACCATCGACATCCCCACATTACTGAACACTTCAAATAAACTGGGGCTTTGAGAGGATCTAACCGGCTCCATCTGCAGAATCGTGGGGAGAGAGAGAGAAAAAAGAGAGAACAGCTTTCGGACCAGGATACTTATCGCATCACAATGAAAATGCCCTGCATGCTATGATATATCCAAACGGAGTACTTTGGTGTGATTTTTGATTGTCTCCAGATTGTGCTTTTTTTCATTCTATGATACACGTGGACTATGTCAGTATTGGGTATCACAAAGCATGTTTGGTATCACAAAGCATGTTTCCTCCATTGAACACTTTCCAACACACTCTCTCCATCTTGCTTTAATCCTTATTGACTCTTAGACATTCCCCCTACACTCTCACTCCGTCCCGGTCCCAGAGGAATTGATGGCCTGAGTTCAGACCCCGTACTGTGGGAAGATTTGTGTGAAGTGAGGTCAGTGTGTTGGAGCTTGGGCCCCTGCCTCAGGCCCAGGTGTCGGGGCCTTTTCAACAATCTGCACATTGTCCTTTTTCTCTTTCTGAATGAACTGGATCAAGTTGCAGTAACGAGCTGGCAACAAGGTGTCTTGTCTAAAATGTTCCCAGCATTAAATACAGAACTGGCTTAGTCACAGGAGACAGAGGGCAGTGATGGAAGGATAATTTTCAGAATAGAGGGTGGAGACTCATGATGTTCCACAGGGTTCAGTGGTGTTCTACATAAATGAATTGGAGGAGGGCATTGCTGGTCAAATTAATACGTTTACGGTTGATACAAAGATTGGTAGAGTTGTGGAAAATGAGAAGGTTTGTCACAGGATACCGCAGGATATAGATCAGTTGGCTGCTTGGACAGAAAAATGGCAGATGTAGCTTAATCCAGACAAATGTGAGGTGATGCATTTTGAAAGGTGATGTACAGGTGGGAATTATACAGTGAATGGCAGAATCCTCTGGAGTATTGATATGCAGAGAGATCTGGGTATGCATGTTCACAGATCACTGAAGCTGGCAGCACAGGGAGGTAAAGCAGTAAAAAAAGGCTTATGGCCTGCTTGCCTTCATTGGAAGGGACACTGAGTATAAGGATTGACAAGTTATTCTGTAGCTTTATCGAACATTAGTTAGGCCACACTTGGGATATTGCATGCAGTTCCTGTCAGCACACTACCATAAGGATGTGGATGTTTTGAAGATGGTGCAGAAAATGTTTACCAGGATATTGTCTGTTATGGGGGATTGTAGTTCTGAAGAAAGGTTGGATAGACTTGCTTTGTTTTCATTGGAATACAGGAAAATGAGGTGTGTCCTGATAGAAGATTACAGAGTTGTGAACGGCATTGGTAGCGTGGAAAATATGAGGCTTTTTTTCAGGGTGGATGCGTCACTTACTCAGGGACAGAGGTTCAAGGGGCGGGGGAATTTAAAAGAGATGTGTGAGGTAAGTATTTTACACAAAGGGAGTTGAGTATCTGGAACACACTGCCAGAGGAGGGGGTGGAAGCAGACACAATAGAATTATTCAATAAATACCTGCTCTAATGCATGAATAGGAAGGGAATAGAGGGATATGAATCCTGTAGGTGAAGACAGTTTCTGCGAGGAAGGCCAAAATGTATCAGCACAGGCTTGGAGGGCCGAAGGGCCTGTTCCTGTGCTGTATTGTTCCTTGTTCTTTGATCCCTGCTGTTGAATTGGATTCTCGGGATCCAGCTCCGTATGAAGAGCCTGTTCTCATTCTTTTGTTGGAGTTCATGGGGCAGCTGCTGCTTCCTTGCTACATCACTGATCAAACCAACAATGCGGAAAGCCTCTTGATATTTTAAATACACTGTCTGCAGGAAAATGTTTGGCCGAGGTTTTAATATTGTTTAATAAGATAATGACATCAATACACCAGTGTTGTTTACAGCTGGGAACATTTCACATCATGGTCCAAGATTTAAATGCACCATCTCTCACTCGTGATAATACATTTTACAATGTTTCTCTCCCCTTACGTGTTATGAAGAGGTTTGCAAAAGTGTTTTGATGAGGACAGTGCATCTTCAACACCGTGTGATGGAGTGGGTGCCTGTTTGAATTCTCACTTGTGATAATACAGTTTTAAATGTGTCAGTGTTACTTTCCCCACTCTCTGGGGGATGTCGCTGTCACTATCCCCACTCCACCTTTCACTCTCGGGGTGATACCATTTTTAGCATCCTTTCTGTCTGAGAATGTCATTGTTCTTGTCCCTCCCTCTCTCAGGGACTGGGTGGGTGTTTCACATGCACCTGGTTTGTTAGATCCATTTACTCTTTTGTGAAATGGGTAATCCCTGTTTTACTCTGGTAAAAGTGAGTTAAAGCCCGGCACAGTTCACCCTTCATCTCCATCATATCTCAGGGCCTAAGGTTGGTCAGTACTGTCTGGCACCAGATCAATCCCACCACTTCCCACAGTTTTCCCTCTTTCCTATCTTTACTGGACACTTTGTATCCAGGAATCCCCAATCCTGGATCTGTGGGATTTCCACTTGACATCAGATTTCCACTTGAGAATCTGCATCTATAACTCCCCAATACTGTATTATTAACCCATTTCAGTCTGTATCCCATCAATCAGGGTCCCTAATAGGCATAGGCTGTATTTTAATAATCTCAGTGACTGTGGAGACCTGGTGAGGTTGGGAACAATCAGAAGGATAAGTCACACCATTTGCATTATGCACAGGGCTCGGGATTCCAGGGGGGCCCGTTGTGCTCGGGTCTGGGACTGAGGAGCAAGAGCGGGGCCTGCAATCTCTGGTCTCTGTCCCTGATTTGTGGGTCCTCTCTGATGGAGACCATTGTGAAAGCCATAGTCAACATCGCCACCTGCTGACCTGGAGAAGCAAGAACATGCAGTGCTTGTGGGAATAACCTGAATGTGATCAGAGGACAAGGTCAAAAATCATACGACACCAGGTTATAGTCCAACAGGTTTATTAGAAAATACAATCTTTCGGAGCCTTGCCCCTTCTTTCAGGTGCTCAGAGGAGCAAACAAGGTGAATTTAATCAAAAGAGAAAACAAGCTCTGCTGTTCATTTCCTTCTCGGTTGACTCTGTTCTCCTAAATTACATGAACAAGAGAAAAGGCAAGAATAAAGAATATAAGGACACTACACCAGTGACCTCCGAGTATGTGAAAAATACTTGGTGAGAATATTTTCCTGCTTTTTCAATGTTTGGTATCAATTCAAAGCAGAAAGAGTCTTTCTCTCTCCTTCCCTCCTTGAAACGTTTACTGAGATGATCAAACACAGCAACAGTTCATGTGATGGGTTGAGGGGATTGTCTAATGATCGAGGGAGGGGACTGGGTCAGGATTCCCTGGAATTTAGAAGGTTGGGAAGAGATTTCACTGAAACATTTTAAATTCTCCAGGGCCCTGACAGGGTAGAGTTTGGAAGGATGTGCCCCTACCTGGGTTTGGAGATGCCGGGGTTGGACTGGGGTGTACAAATTTACAAACCACACAACACCAGGTTATAGTGCAACAGGTTTAATTGGAAGCACTAGCTTTCGGAGTGCCGCTCCTTCCTCAGGTGAAGGTTGATGAAGGAGCAGCGCTCCAAAAGCTAGTGCTTCCAATTAAACCTGTTGGACTATAACCTGGTGTTGTGTGATTTTTAACTTTGTACCCCCAACCTGGGGATTCTAAAGCAGAGTCGCAGTCTGGGAATAAGGGATTAGGCATTTAGATCAAAGATGAGGAATGGGTGGCACAGTGACTAGCACCACTGTCTTACAGCACCAGAGAGCTGGCTTCGATTCCACCCTGAGGTGATTTTCTTTGTGGAGTTTGCATATTCTCCCCATGTCTGAGTGGGTTTCCTCCGGGTGCGCAAGTCTCCATTCTCAGTCCAAGGATGTGCAGGTTAGGTGAACTGGCCATGGGAAGTGTAGGGTTACAGCAATAGGAGAAGGATGTGGTTCTGGGTGGAATGCTGCTTGGACTTGATGGCCTTCTTCAACACAGTAGGAATTCTATTTATCCGATCCATGCCCCTCATAATTTTGTAAACATCTATAAGGCCTCCTCTCAGGCTCCGATGCTCCAGAGAAAACAGCCCCAGCCTGCTCAGCCTCTCCCTATAGCGCAAATCCTCCAACCCTGGCAACATCCTTGTAAATCTTTTCTGAACCCTTTCAAGTTTCCCAATTCCAGTACTCAATACTCTGACCGATAAATGAAAGCATACCAAACACCTTCTCTTTCCTTTCTCCCTGCGATTCTACTTTCAAGGAGCTATGGACCTGCCCTCCAAGGTCTCTTTGTTCAGCAACATTCCCTAGGGCCTTACCATTAAGTGTATAAGTCCTGCTAAGATTTGCTTTCCCAAAATGCAGCACCTCACATTTATCTGAATTAAACTCCATCTGCCACTTCTCAGCCCATTGGCCCATCTGATCAAGATCCTGTTGTAATCTGAGGTAACCCTCTTCGTTGTCCACCACACCTCCAATTTTGGTGTCGTCTGCAAACTTACTAACTGTACCTCTTATGCTCATATCCAAATCATTTATACAAATTACGAAAAGTAGTGGACCCAGCACTGATCCTTCTAACACTCCACTGGTCACAGACTTCCACTCTCAAAAGCATCCCTTCACCACCACCCTCTATCTTCTAGCTTTGAGCCAGTTCTGTATCCAAATGGCCAGTTGTCCATGTGAAATCTAATTTTGCTAACCAATCTCTCATGGGGAACCTTGTTGAATGCCTTACTGAAGTCCATATAGGTCACATCTACCGCTCTGCCCTCATCAATCCTCTTTGTTACTTCTTCAAAAAACTAAATTGTGTTTGTGAGACATGATTTCCCATGCACAAAGCCATGTTGACTATCGCTAATCAGTCCTTGCCTTTCCAAATACATATACCTCCTGTCCCTCAGGATTTCCTCCAACAACTTGCCCACCACTGACGTCAGGCTCACTGGTCTATAGTTCCCTGGTTTATCCTTACCAGCTTTCTTAAAAACTGGCACCACGTTAGCCAGTCTCCAGTCTTCCAGCACCTCACCTGTGACTATCGATGATACAAATATCTCAGCAAGAGGCCCAGCAATTACTTCCTTAGCTTCCCACAAAGTTCTAGGGTACACCTGATCAGGTCCCGGGGATCTATTCACCTCTATGCGTTACAAGACATCCAGCACTTCCTCCTCTGTAATATGGACATTTCACAAGATGTCACCATTTATTTCCCTACATTCTATACCTTCCATACCCTTTTCCACAGTAAATACTGATGCAAAATAGTTTCTCCCCTGTCTCCTGCAGCTCCACACAAAGGCTGCCTTGCTGATCTTTGAAGGGCCCTATTCTCTCCCTAGTTACCTTTTTGTCCTTGATGTATTTGTAAAATTTCTTTGGATTCTCCTTAATTCTATTTGCCAAAGCTATCTCATGTCGCTTTTTTACTCTCCTGATTTCCCTCTTAAGTATACTCCAACTGCCTTTATACTCTTCTCATGATTCCCTCGATCTATCCTGTCTATACCTGACATATGCTTCCTTCTTTTCCTTAATCAAACACTCAATATCTTTAGTCATCCAGCATTTCCTATACCTACCAGCCTTTCCTTTCACCCTCACAGGAATATGCTTTCTCTGGATTCTTGTTATCTCATTTCTGAAGGCTTCCCATTTTCCAGTCATTCCTTTACCTTCGAACATCTGGACCCAATCAGCTTTCGAAAGTTCTTGCCTAAGACCGTCAAAATTGGCCTTTCTGCAGTTTAGAACTTCATCTTTTCGATCTAGTCTATACTTTTCCATCACTATTTTAAAACTAATAGAATTATGGTTGCTGGCCCAAAATGCTCCCCCATTGACACCTCAGTCACCTGCCCTGCCTTATTTCCCAAGAGTACGTCAAGTTCTTCACCTTCTCTACTGGGTACATCCACATACTGAATCAGAAAGTTTTCTTGTTCACACTTAACAACTTGCACTCCATCTAAACCCTTAACATGATGGCAGTCCCAGTCTATGTTTGGAAAGTTAAAATCCCCTACCATAACCACCCTATTATTCTTACAGATAGCTGAAATCTCCTTCCAAATTTGATTCTCAATTACTCTTTGACTATCAGAGGGTTTACAATACAATCTGAATAAAGTCATAACCCTTTCTTATTTCTCAGAACCACCCAATAAACTTCCCTGGATGTATTTCCAAGAATATCCTCCCTCAGTACAGCTGTATTGCTATCCCTTATCAAA
Source organism: Chiloscyllium plagiosum (assembly GCF_037043375.1). Classification (NCBI taxonomy): domain Eukaryota; kingdom Metazoa; phylum Chordata; class Chondrichthyes; order Orectolobiformes; family Hemiscylliidae; genus Chiloscyllium; species Chiloscyllium plagiosum. Next base: position 99,028,271 of record NW_028270147.1, on the reverse strand, counting down.
TATGCCACTCCCCGTCCTCTCTTGCCTCCCTTTCTATCCTTCCTGCAGCATTTGTATCCTGTTAAGGCCTCGTCACAGAATCCTTGTGGAATACCATTCAAAATGTGTTTTTTTCCCTGTCGTCTGTCACCAGTCTCCTAACCGAGTCAAACATTCATCTTCAATCCCATGGGTTTTAACTTTGGTCAGCAGACTGTTTTGTGGAAAATTATTGTGTATTGACTATACGTCCTATCAACTATTTTAGTTAATGCGTTTGGTTTGTTAGTTAGAAATTACCCATCACAAATCTATGTGGACTATTTCCAATTCTCTATATGCGAAGGGGTGGCACGGTGGCACAGTGGTTAGTGCTGCAGCCTCAAAGCGCCAGAGACCTGGGTTCAATTCCCACCTCAGGTAACTTTCTATGTGGAGTTTGTGCAATAATGTTTACACTGATTCTAAACATTATGAAAAATGAATTAACAGAATCTTACATGGATTCATGCAGGATTTGAGCAAAGTATGATGAAACTCTGCAAGTACAAATTCACCCCACAAATGTACATGTGTATGTGGGTTTGTGTGTGGGTGGGGGGCCTTGTGAGTGTCTGTGAGAGAACGTGCATATGTGTGAGTGCATATAGTGGAATGGTGGTCACCTGCAGTGTGACATGAATCCATGGTCCTGGTTGACGCCATCCCTACAGGTACCGAACTTAACTATCAGCCTCTGCTTGGCCACTTTTCGCTGCTGCCTGGCCCAAAGTCCTCCTTGGAGGATGGTTTCCCGAAGGTCCAAAGTCGAATGCCCGGAACCGCTGAAGTGTTCTCCAACTGGAAGGGCACACTCCTATTGGTTGATTGTTGTGCAGTGCCCATTCATCCGTTGCCGTAGCCTCTGCTCGGGGGTTTCACCAGTGTACCATGCCTCAGGGCATCCTTGCCTGCAGCGTATGAGATAGACAACGTTGGCTGAGTCACACGAATACCTGCCATGTACATGGTGGGAGGTGTCCCCATGTGTAATGATGGTATCCATGTCCACCCTCTGATACGTCTTGCAGCGTCTACCGTGACAGTATCGTATGGAGTTATCCTGAAAGCCAGGCAGTTTGCTATGAACAATGATCTGTTTGAAGTTTGGGGATTGTTTAAAGACGAGCAGGACAACTCCATCCAACTCCCTCCAATCCTGGCATCATCCTTGTAAACCTTTTATGAACCCTTTCAAGTTTCACAACATCCTTCCGATAGGAAGGCGACTAGAATTGCACGCAATATTTCAAAAGTGACCTAACCAATATCTTGTAAAACCGCAACATGACCTCCCAACTCCTATACTCAATTCTCTGACCAATAAAGGAAATCATACCAAACACCTTCTTTACTATCCTATCTGCCAATGACTCTACTTTCAAGGAGCTATGAACCTGCACTTCAAGGTTTATTTGTTCAGGAACACTCTCGAGGACTTTACCATTAAGTGTTTAGGTCATGCTCTGACTTGCTTTTCCAAAATGCAGCACCTCACATTTATCTAAATTAAACTCCATCTGCGACTTCTCAGCCCATTGGCCCATCTGATTAAGATCCCATTGTAATCTGAGGTAAACTTCTTTGCTGTCCACTACACCTCCAATTTTGGTGTCATCTGCAAACTTATTAACTACACCTTCCACATTCACTTCCAAATCATTTGGATAAATGATGAAAAGCTGTTGACCCAGCACTGATCCTTGTGGCAATCCACTGGTCCCAGGCCTCTCGGTCTGAAAAGCAACTCTCCACCACCACCCTCTATCTCCTCCCTTCAAGTCAGTTCTATATCCAAATGTCTAGTCCTCCCTGCATTCCATGAGATCTCAACTTGCTACAAGTCTCCCATGGGCAACCTTGTCGTATGCCTTACTAAAGTCCATTTAGATCACATCCACCACTCTGCCTTTTGTTACTTCTTCCTCCACTGTTTGTAATTTTCTTGAGTTCCTTTCTGTGTGGAGGTTTGCTCGCTGAGCTGGAAGGTTCATTTTCAGACATTTCATCACCACACTAGGTAACATCATAAGTGAGCCTCTAGATGAAGTACTGGTGTCATGGTCCGCTTTCTATTTTTGTGTTTGGGTTTCCTTGGGTTGGTGATGTCATTTCCTCTGGTGATGTCATTTCTTGTTCTTTTCTCAGGGGGTGGATAATGGGATCCAAGTCAATGTCTTTGTTGATAGAGGTCCAGTTGGAATGCCATGCTTCTAAGCATTCCAACTGGACCTCTATCAACAAAGACATTGACTTGGATCCCACTTACCAACCTCTGAGAAAAAAGAACAGGAAATTATGGCCCCAACCCAAGGAAACCTAAACACATAAATTGAAAGCAGGCTGTGCCACTAGTGTTTCATCCGGAGGCTCACTGATGACGTTACCTAGTATGGCAGAAAACGAATCTTCCAGCTCAGTGAGCAAACCTACATCCAGGACCTCAACCTGAGCTACAAATCTTCTCAAAACTCACTGAGTTCCTTTCTCCCAACTTTTCCTGACCTATATCTTCCTTGTAGATGCTACGGCAGGCTTCACTTGTACAAGATACAAGCAAATGTGACTGCAAGGTTTAGCTTTTATACGATTTTCCAATTCACAATTTCTCTCCCATGATTGCTGCTGATGGATTCCTCTCCGGTTTATTGCCCCTTCACCTTAGCTAGCCTGACTCTCATACCATCATCACTGTCTAAACTAAGTTGCAGACACTAGTCACTTTTCACTCCTCAAACTGAAACTAGAATTTAATGATATTATGGTCACTACTTCCCAGGGAAGAGTTCATTGATTCATCAGCGCTGCTGGAGGCGGGGCCACTGACGTCATGCAGTCTATCACGTGTCTTTACTCACGTGGTCAGAGCCCCGCCCCTCCTGGTCTTGCCCCTCAACATGGCGGCAATGAAGCCGTGGCTTGGGACTTTAGGTTAGATTCCCGACTGAGTGGAAACAGGCCCTTCGGCCCAACAAATCCATACCGACCCTCTGAGGAGTAACCCACCACCCTCTGACTTTACTACTGCACCGCTTATTCGGTAAAAAAAGTTCAACAGACTGAAGTGAAACCGCGTCTTCAAGTTGTACTTATATTTAAAATTTATAATAATTGGAGTGCGACCAATTCCGTTGCCTTGCACGAATTCCCCCTTTTACCTCAGTAGGGGACGGTTTTCCATACGCTCGCGTATTTTTTGTGCGGGTGTCGGATATACCGGTTGGGGGGTTTGGGTGGGGAACCCGCCGATGCCGGCTCCGGTGTTGACCCCGACAGCGGGGATTACGTTTGAGAGAAAGCTGTGGATTTGCCGCTCGGTACAACCGGCGGCGGTGTTATTGCGCAGGCGTGGGATGATCGGCCTGTTGTCGTTGCGCAGGCGCGGGACGGCCGGACCGCGGTGTCATCGCGCAGACGTGGGATTACCGGCCTGGTATCGTGCGCAGGCGCGGTATGGCGGGCCACGGTGCACGAGTCTTTGGATCGCGGGCAATTCAAAATGGAACGGCTCAGTCTCAGGGAGAACAGCACTGTGAGGCTCGGAGCTTCTCTCAGAGTCAAATCTGACACCAAGATTGTCCAGACTGGCTTCACCTGCTATTGTAATGGAGACTGGATTCAAAGCAATTACTTTAATCTACAGTTGTAGGAAATCCCTGCTCATCTGTGATTACGGAAAACAAAAATGTAGGGGATGTGGGTGTCGCTGCTGGGCCAGCATTATTGTTCATACCTAGTTACCTTTGAATAGGTGGTAGTGGGCTGCCTTCTTGAACCACTGCAGTATGTGTGCTGTAGGTTGATCCTCAGTGCCCTTGGGTGGAGTTCCTGGATTTTGATAGTTAAGGAGTGTCAGTATATTTCTAAATCAGGATGATGAGTGGCTTGAAGGGTGTGGGATATAGGTAAAGCAGTGTTACTTTGGCAATCATAATTGCTTATGTGTTAGAAACGAAAATCGCTTCTCAATAATCGCTCTAGACAAATTCAGGAAAACAAAGTTTTATTAACAAGTCAAGTCTGCAGAGTCGGGCACCCTTGAAGAAAAGGCGCCCTGAGGCTTACAAAGTCTCCCATTATATACAGTACAAGTCCCTCCTCTCCTTGGCTCTAACAAGCCATGAGGTTCACATTCTTAAAAACATCATTATTCTTATCACAAAGTCTGCAACAAATGGCTCCAGAGTCTCTAAAGTTGTTGTTTTTCTCACCCTGTAGTCTTATCAGTCAAAGACTTTAATCTGTAACAGATGTCTCTCGAGTCGTTCCCCTATCCTGGAGTCTTATCAGTCAAGGACTCATCCTTCCCGCCTGTGTTAATGGTTTCATCAATCAAGGGCCTGTTTGTTTTTACTCTGCTCACAAATTGTCAGCATTCTGCACAATTTAAACTAGCCTGTTTGTTTTTACTCTGCTCACAAATTGTCAGCATTCTGCACAATTTAAACTATTCTACTTTTGAGTATATAAAATGTTCTAGAAAAGAAACAAAAGTTTTGTCTTTTATTATAGACCAGTCTGTGGTCCAGGCTCATCTTAAAGTTTAAACCGAAATTACCTCTCACAATTCCACCCTTTTTCTTTCTTTAAGATGTGCCTGACCAAGATAAGCCCCCCCTCCCTCAAGGGCCCGGGAAATCCTTGGTCTTTCGCAGCAACATCACTTTAGGTTCCCGCGTCCCATGTTGTGGAACCACCACTGCCTGGAGTCGGGAAATATTTTTCTGAATTAAAAACTGAATACAGGGAGTTAGGCAGGGTAATACGAGAAGAAGAATCATGCCTCCCCCAACCACCAGCAACGCCGTGCGCCACCAGCTACCACCTAGGAGACCATCCCACCATCCGTTGCCACTAAGAGGACGCCAAGATTGTACTGGCACATGGGCCAATCTCCGAATTTCATCGGAAATTTTCAAAACCGCTTTACCATTATCGTCAATTTCTAGACAGCAGTTTGTCAGGTTAAATTTCCCGCACACACCCCCCTCCGAGGCCAACAGATAATCCAAGGCAAGTCGGTTTTGATATATAGCAGCCCTCATCTGATCCTGCTGCTGAGCCAACAACTCTAGGGCCAGGGCAGTCCGGTTAGTAATGACCTCTACGACTGCTTGGAGCCTGATAATTCGATTTAGCATATAGATAGGAGTACGATATCCCCATGATCCGTCCTGTGCCCACGTAGCCGGCCCGTAGTATTCAATAATCCGGGCCGGTGGCCACTCATCCCCCCAATCACCGACTTGGATATCCCTTGGCGACCTACGCAGGGAGTCAAAGAGTTTAACTCCCAAATCATCGCCTTCCTCCCGGGGTAATAGGAAGAATTCAGGTCTTATTAGACCCAGGAAGCATACTCCAGCCCATCCCATGGGCAGTTTGGAATATGCCTGATTACCGCATATCCAAAATAGGCCATCTGGAGCAGGCCCTCCCTGCCTCACAACGTCATCCCACAACTCCTTTACCCCAGGGACGCCCTCATAAGGACCAGGACCACTGCAATTCCAGTATTCGGATTGTTGACCCCGTGGCAGAGTCTGGACAGGATTATTCCAGCATTGATTCCCCTGACAACCACCGCTCCACACTCTTTTCATGCCATCGGAAGGGTCAGCACTTAGCTCGTAAGAGGAGGAATCAGAACGTAACCGAATGCAATTTTGATGATCTCGGGGTGTAATGTACCAAGCAATATTCTCAGGCCACCATACTCGCGTGGTTGCATCCAATATATTCTGACAGGGGCTAATCCCTTCCTTCACGGTCCCCTTGCCTTCAATACAGAACTGGCCCTCAGGGCTGTTTGTCAGTCTCCACCCCTGGCTTTTTCTGTCGTTGTCATGAGTCCAAGTGGTTTGCAGCAATTCCCCTATGTCTAAGCTTTGACCAGTCCACGGCCATTGTTCCGACATATGCGGCCCCCCACAGACCCAGCAATTGCTAACATTTAAAACAGTGGCTATTCTAGAGGTGAGATCAATAAACAGGTTTTGTGTAACATCAGGGAGTTCAATCTTTCCTTCTACCTCTGCGTATACAGATGGCACTTTAGGGAGCACGACCGTTCCCTGACGGTCTTGCTCTTTCCCCAACCCCCGATCAGGAATCTGTATCTTGGTCTCCTTGACTCTGTCAACCTGCTCCCTGAGCAACACGGAGGATAGGTCCCACCTCCCAGTTTTGCTAATACACACCCAGCGGTCATTTATAGGGCATCCATGGATTTTGCCACCGTATCCTTTATTATATATCTGATAATAGGGTCTCCCATCCTCCCAACATTCATGGCGTGCACTCACATCGTAACACCTATCGTCCACATAAGAATGGGACACAAATGATCCCGAATAGATTCGAATCCCAAGTCTTACTGTAGTTCGACATTTGTCACATCTCCCCTCACCCTCCCCCACATACAGGAGTAAACTGATCAATATCCCCACCAATACAGTCCAAGTAGAGTTCATTATTGCTGTCTTTTCAGTTTTACCGACAACGGCTTGTCCCCTTGCTCGCATGTCCAGGTGCTTTCTTCTTCAGGCGGAACAGGCCCCTTTATCCTTGATGCGTGGACCCACCCTTTTTCTTTCGTCCGAACAGCTGCTTCAGTTGTTAACAGAACCAGGAACGGTCCTTCCCACCTCGGCTGGAGCTTTTCGGCCTTCCAGGTCTTAACAAGTATCCAATCTCCGGGCTCCACCTTATGCAGGAGGAAGTCAAGCGGCGGAGTCTGAGCCAGGAGACCTTTCCTCCGGAGTTCTGCAAAAGAACGGGATAAGGCCAGTAAATAGGTTCGGATAAATACATCCCCCCCTTGTAGAGTGGGACATCCATCAACCTTACTCCAATACGGTAATCCGAACAGCATTTCATAGGGGGAAACCCCGACATCTCGGCGAGGTGCCGTACGTATCCTCAATAGGGCAATGGGCAGGCACTTTGGCCAGGGTAACTTAGTTTCTAACATCAGCTTAGTCAATTGGGTCTTGAGCGTGCCATTCATTCTCTCAACTCGACCCGAACTCTGAGGATGCCAGGGTGCGTGGAATTTCCATTGGATACCCAGGGTAGTACAGATCAAATGGTGTAGCTTAGAAATAAAATGCGTCCCGCAGTCGGAGTCGATAGATTCCATTATGCCATATCTCGGGATTATGTTCTCTAACAACAGTCGGGCCACGGTTGGTGCATCGTCTTTGGCAGTTGGGAAAGCCTCTACCCAGTGAGTGAAATGGTCTACTATTACTAGCAGATATTTCCATCTCTGTACTGGGGGTAATTCTGTAAAGTCGACTTGGATCCTCTGAAATGGCCTAATCGCGAGGGGCTGACCACCGGCTGGCATAGAACGCATGGCCTTCCGATTAATACGCCGGCAAATGGGGCATCCGACTACCTCTTGTTGGGCTAATGTGTACATCCCCCTGCATACATAGTCTCTCAGGATTGTATCACACATGGCTTGCACCCCCCAGTGGGTCTGATGGTGTAATCGGTGCAGAATACCCCGGGTGATCTGTTTGTTCAGTACTTGTCTCCCATCAGGAACCGTCCACTTCCCGTTAGTATCTAGCCGGGCACCCAATTGATCCATTTTATCAATCTCCCCCTGGGTGAAGACGGGTTGTTTAGCGAGCCCTTCCCTCAACGGTATTAACGTTAACAATTGGACGGATTTTTCGACCGCTGCCCGCTTGGCTTCCTCGTCTGCCAGCCGGTTTCCCACCGCTTCCGGTGTCGACCCCTTCTGGTGACCGGGTACATGGACTACTGCAAGTTCCGTAGGTAACGCCAGGGCTTCCAATGTTAGGCTGATCATTTGTTCGTGAGCTAATTCTTTTCCCCGGGAAGTTATCAATCCTCGCTCTTTCCAGATTTTCCCGAAAGTATGAACGACTCCGTATGCATACTTTGAGTCAGTATATATGGTTCCCACTTTCCCTTCCAACAACTTCAGGGCCCTCTGGAGATCGTACAACTCACAGGATTGGGCTGACCACTTCCCGGGCAGTCGTCCGGACTCAATCGCCCGTTTCGTTGCACCATCTATGACAGCATAGCCACTGTATCGTACTCCACTGATGCACCGGGAGGACCCGTCGATATACAGTTCCTGTCCCTCACCCAGCGGGGCTTCTTGCAGGTCCTCTCGGCTCTTGGTCTGCAAGTCCACAAATTCCACACAATCATGCTCCTGTTCCCCGTCTGCAGGACGTCCGTACAGAAACTGGGCTGGGTTGCAACTGAGATCTTTTGCAAAATTGAGATCGTTCCCGGTCATCAAAATCGTCTCATACTTCAGGATGCGAGAGTCTGTTAACCAGCGGTGAGCCTTTTGAGCCAGTATGGTACTAACCGAATGTGGGGAGCATACTGTGATCCTTCCTCCAAAGGTAAGTTTTCGGGCCTCTTCTACTAACATTGCCGTAGCTGCCACTGCCTGTATACAGGTCGGCCATCCACATGACACAGGGTCTAACATTTTTGATAAAAATGCAACCGGCTGACGTTTCCCTGCCCGCAGCTGAGTAAGCACACCCTGGGCAATTCCGCCGGCGCTATTGACATATAACTGGAACGGTTCCTTCAGGGTGGGTAAAGCCAATACCGGAGCTCGAATCAGTTTATTTTTAATAATATTAAATCGCTGCTCCTCCTCATCTGACCAGTCCACCTTTTGTCCTTCTTGTCCCAGTTTGTCGTACAAAAATTTTACTAAAGTGGTGTAACTTTCAATCCATATCCGGCAATACCCTACTAGTCCCAGGAATTGTCTGACTTCCTTCTTCGTCCTGGGTATTGGCATACCCGTAATTCCTGATATTCGTTCTGGCGTGATACGGCGGTGCCCCTTACTGACTTGATGGCCCAGATATCTTACTTCTATCTCCACAAACTGGAGTTTTGTCCTGGAGACGCGTAGACCCTGTTTCCCCAGGAAGTTCAGCAGGGCAACGGTGTCTGCTCGTACCTCCTCTTCTCTTGGTCCTGAGAGTAAGAGATCATCGATATATTGGAGCAATTGATTCTCTGCGTTACACCGAAATCCTCCTAAGATCTGCTCCAGTATTTGTCCAAACAAATTGGGTGACTCCATGAATCCCTGCGGCAAGACCGTCCATCTTAACTGTCGCTTTCGTCCTGAGAAGGGATTCTCCCATTCAAAGGCAAAAAGGTTCCGACTTTCTTCGTCAAGGGGGCAACTCCAGAAAACATCCTTCAGATCTATTACGCTGAACCATTCATGTTCGGGGGGAATTTTACTCATTAACGTGTAGGGATTAGGTACCACCGGGTATCTAGCCTGGACTACTTCATTCAACCCCCGCAAGTCTTGCACCAGCCTATATGTCCCGTCCGGCTTCCTCACAGGGAGTATTGGAGTATTGAAAGGGGACATGCATTCCTCCAGTAGTCCATCTGTGATTAATCTTTCTATCACAGGTTGTAACCCCTCCCGTCCTTCCATAGCAATCGGGTATTGTTTCCTTCTTACTGGGCCTCTTCCTGGTAACATGGTGATTTGGAGAGGTTTGATGTTTAGACCCCCTCTGTTCCCCTCTCGGTACCATACTTCCGGGTCTATTTGTTGATCATCTTCTTCGGTGAGGGCGAACAACCTTACCACCATTTCCCCGTTATTTGGTACCGTTCCGATCCCTAGTTTGACCTGCAAGTCTCTTCCTAACAAATTAAACCCCGCCGATGGCAGTAGAAGGAGGTCTCGTTTAGTAGTTCTGTTTTCATACCCAATTTCCACGTCCTCCACCACTGGGACTTGTAATTTCTGTCCTCCAATTCCAGATACCCCCATAACTTTTCCTCCTGCTCGGGTGCCGGGGGGTATTTGGATTATACTCGATCTTTCGGCTCCCGAGTCCACCATAAATGTGATCTCCGATCCTTGGGGCCCTACTTTCAAGTTTACCAGGGGTTCCTGTCGATAGTCCTTTTGCCCCAAGGGTAGGAACCCCTGACCTCCCTAATCTTCCTCCATCAGGGCGTACGACCTCACCTCCCGCTTGTAGCGGGAGCACTCCCGTTTAAAATGTCCCTCTTCATTACAATAGTAACATCTGAGTGTCCTCTTCGTTTCCCTGTCGCGGTCTCGCGTTCCTCCGCCCTTCCTTTGTTCCGGTCATGGTTCTCTTTTCCTCTGCTCTTGCCACGACTCTCCCCTTTCCTGTTTCTGCCACGGCTCTCCCTTTTCCTTTCTTCCAGCTGTCATTTGTTGCACCGTTTGCATCATTATCTTTGTCGCCTTCCTTTGCTTCTCATCGTCCCTTCTCACAAACACCTTTTGCGCCTCCCGTAGTAGTTCACTTAAAGATTTACTATCCCAATCATCCATTTTCTCTAACTTCTTTCGTATGTCCGGCCAGGCTTTTGATACAAACTCTACCCGTATGAGTTGTTGCCCCACGTCCGTCTCAGGGTCCACCCCAGCAAACTGCTGCAAATTCTTCCTAATCCTGTCTAGGAAGTCCGTAGGGGTTTCCTCCGGGTTTTGATGATTACCAAAGGCCTTGGTAAAATTGTGCCCCTTCGGGGCTGCGTGTCTTATTCCTTTTATCCAATATTCCCGCATGTCTCTCATGTTGCGCCGTCCTCCCTCCGTGTTCTTATCCCACTCGGGGTCGGTGAGGGGAAACTTCTGTTCCCCTCCTTCTCCCCCCTCTCTCTCCCAGACCAAGAGCGCAGCTTGTCGTATCATCTGACGCTCCTGGCTAGAGAACAATGTTTTCATGATGGAACACATCTCTTCCCACGTGTAAGTATTCGGACCCAGGAACTGATCCAATTGTTCAGCAAGTCCCATGGGGTCCTCTAGTAGACCCTTCATCTCCCTCCTGAAATTCCGTACTTCAGTACTCGTCAAGGGAATGTTCACATATCCCGTCCTTCCCTCCTCGCCCCCCATGGGCACTTCCCGGAGTGGATTCATTCTTGCAATCGAGACAGGGTTTTGTCTGTGACCCTTTTCAGCTTGAGATCTGGTCTGTACCCCTGAGGTAGTTTGTGATTCCTCCCCATTTTCTTCCCCTTTCCCTGAATCGTCGTCACCCGAAGGAACATTCTGTGGGGCAGACGGGGTCACGTAGGGCGGCGGTAAGTGATCTAAAGGGTCCCATTCTTTCTGCCCTTTCGAGTCTTTATTAGTTACCTGCATTTGGCAAGATATCGTAACCGGTAGCCAACAAAGGGCATAATCACTTTCTTCCAGATTAACATCAGGTTTTGAATTGACATATAAAATGAGGGCTTGCCGGACCCAGTCTTCGTCAGTACCGAATCTAGGCCACCACACTGAGTCGCCCTGAATAGGTTTCTGGGACCACTTTTGACAGTATTTTACCATCTTCCTTTTAGATTTTCCCTTTCTTCCACCCTGATCCCAATTATTTAGCATTCTCCCTAACGGACTATCGTCAGGTACCCCGGGGTATGTGTCATTGTCCCTGTTTAAGCTTACCTTTCCCTTAATCGCCTTAGATCCCTTATTTCCCATTTCCGAGGACTTCGTATTTTTCCCGTGATAATCTATCACAATGTAGCCAATTCCCGGACCTTCAGTCCCGTGATCGCCCAGGTTCCTTTGCAGGCACCCCCGGTCTTTGGATTCCTGTGACACAAATCACAGGCACCCCGTAGGTACACGTTCCTCCTCAAACACGGTCTCTGCAAAATCCCTCACAGGCGAGCCCCGGTCTCTAGATTCCTGAGTCCCACGTCTCTGTAGAAAAAAAAAATCCACAGGCACCCCGTAGGTACCCAGTCCTCCGGAAACACGGTCCCTGCAAGTTTTTTCTTACCTGGGTTCGGTGCACCGAAATTACTCGATCGTTAACCGTCCCCACTGCCTCGGGTACACCCTTCCTTTGTTTTCCTGAGCCTCCCGGATATCACTCGCTCAAGCCGCGCGGTGCGACAAGCAAGGAATCAGGGACTGCCGAACTCGGCAGGGTGCACCTTCTCCGATATCCTTCCTCAACTCCCCTTGCGGCCGGAGTGTTGATCCCGGATGACGAGCCCCCAAGTTGTTAGAAACGAAAATCGCTTCTCAATAATCGCTCTAGACAAATTCAGGAAAACAAAGTTTTATTAACAAGTCAAGTCTGCAGAGTCGGGCACCCTTGAAGAAAAGGCGCGCTGAGGCTTACAAAGTCTCCCATTATATACAGTACAAGTCCCTCCTCTCCTTGGCTCTAACAAGCTATGAGGTTCACATTCTTAAAAACATCATTATTCTTATCACAAAGTCTGCAACAAATGGCTCCAGAGTCTCTAAAGTTGTTGTTTTTCTCACCCTGTAGTCTTATCAGTCAAAGACTTTAATCTGTAACAGATGTCTCTCGAGTCGTTCCCCTATCCTGGAGTCTTATCAGTCAAGGACTCATCCTTCCCGCCTGTGTTAATGGTTTCATCAATCAAGGGCCTGTTTGTTTTTACTCTGCTCACAAATTGTCAGCATTCTGCACAATTTAAACTATTCTACTTTTGAGTATATAAAATGTTCTAGAAAAGAAACAAAAGTTTTGTCTTTTATTATAGACCAGTCTGTGGTCCAGGCACATCTTAAAGTTTAAACCGAAATTACCTCTCACATTATGTAAGGTAAATGAACTCACACTAGTGTATAATTGTTCAGCCAAGAGCTGAGTTAACAAGAATCTAAAGGAAATATGTAATTGCTTTTGCATTAGCTAAAATGTGTATACAAGAATGAAATGTGCCTGCAAACAATGGTAGATGTTACAGACAAATAGATAAGGTGCTGTGAGGGGAGTGGGTGTAGGTTAAGCTGGATATGCTTGAACACAGTTACAAGCATCTGTTTCCTGCTTCTGTAAAAACAAAAAAACAAAACAAAACAAAACAAAAAAAAACACAATCAAGAGGTCAACAGGCTCAGTATGGGCAAAGTATGGAAGGAAATGTTGCTTTAGCAAGCAAAGAAGCAGATGGCAGTGGAAGAGGATATATAACGGTGGACCTCAGCAGGATGTGATGAAATGGCCAAGCAAAACTTGTACTTTGTTATGCCCAAGGCCGGATGAGGCAAGAGGTAAACAGCTGGGTTTAGAGTAGTGTGGGATGTAAACAGGGGAGGAACAATGGGAGGAGGGAAAGAGAAATGAATTGTATATAAGTTGTGTACTCGTTAAACTCGATGTGCCCACCTTATAGGCACCACTCTTGCAAGAGTATAATAAACGATACTGCTGCTTTAGATCTTGTCTCGGACTAAAATGATTGAAGTGAGTGCATTCTATTTCCCACAAGGGGAATTTGCAGGTAGTAGTGTTCCCATATATCTTCCTTTTTTTCTTTTAGATGGAAGGTTTTTTTTTGAAGGAGCTGTTCAATAACTGTCATAGTTGAGGAGGGGAGGAGGAGGAGGGAATAAAGGTTAAATTCATTGGCTTCTTTGGTCTACAAACGCATCCGTAGAATTAGGACTAAATGAGAACAGCCCCTGAGCTGCGAGCTGGATACTAGTGGAGAGGTATTTTAGGAGAATTGTGTGGTAGACGGAGATGTGTGTAGATTGAAACGGAGAAAAAAAAACAATTTACTTCTGTCATCATGTTGGATGTGACTTGGATAAGAGTCATTTTAAAAATGTGGCAAATTGCAAACTTGATTGGAAGGATTCACGTAGAATTTGGGAAAGATGAGCACAGATTTGAGGCAACAACATGTTTATGAAAATTAGCAGGCACTGATGTTAAAGTACAGATTTGAGATGGTCCAGGGAATCCCTTGTGGGCTCAGACCTGTAAGCCTCTCTTGGTTTGTCCCCGCAATCGTACTCTTTATAGTCTGGAATAAAAACCTCTTACAGACAGTTTAGTTTAATTTTAGTCTTCCCCTTTATTTACTAATAGCATCACTGTTACAACATAACACTGGTACCTATTAACCAGGCTAGCTAAGGTTCTAAAACCTTAGGAGAGTAGCGACCAGCTCTGCCTTGAAGAGCCCTCGCAGGTTACTTTCTCCTTCTGTCACCAACAGGATTCCTTTATACAAACTTTTACAAAAACACTGCATTTAATTAGATTTAAGCACTTAATTAGACAAACAACATTGGAAAGGCAATAATTCATAAGGAAGAGAAGTTAATTGACAGGTCTGTGTGTGCCTTATTGATCACTCCTACAGGCCTGTAGCCATTCATCAGGTGGGAAAACAGATTCAGCCGAGTCAGGTGCCTGTTGGTGAGACAAGTCCCTACTATAAGGAGGCACCAGTCCAAGTGGGAGAAGTTGTAAGGTAACCTTGCATTGCTCGCATGTCAGGTATCATGTTTTACAAAATGGCTTCTCAGCGAGGAGGGCAAACTTTGACCGTAAAAAATGGCTTCCTCATAGTTTGTGTCAGAATCTCTTCAATGTTAGGGTGAGAATAATTTTTAAGCTAGGAGCAGACTCTTTCTTTTTATCTTAAGAAAACAATCATTCTGAACCTGAGGCTGAATTGTTACTGTAAGGTTGTATTTTAAATGATTCATTTGTTTCGAATTAGACATTTTTTCTTTTCAGAGTTGTGATTCAAATTCAAATAGGACATAAGATCCGACTCGTTAGAATTGACAGTGGGGCAGTCCTGGTCTGTAAGAACAGCAAGTAAGTTAAAGCTTCATCAATGTTACCTTTTACAGAGTTTGCATTTCATAATCGGTGATGGTTACTCAAAATAATCATAAAGTCCCAAAATGCAATTAAATTTAAAATAAGGGTTATGGGTTAAGACCGGAACAGGTTACTGATTGTGGATAATCAGCCATGGCCGTAATAAATCGTGGTGCTAGTTCGAAGGGCCGAATAGCCTATTCCTGCACCTATTCTCTGTATTGAAACCACAGCAAGTAAGCGTGCATTTGAACCAAACCACAAAGAGTTAATTTTCTATTGGCTTTGGCAATCTCAGCATTAAAATGTTCTTCACTCATTCTCTCTCTAGTGTCTTTTTGAACGCCCAGGTTAGGGACTATAACAGAATAATGTTTTTCCCTTTCTGTCTGCCTGTCTTGCAAGGGTAATAAGAATCCAGTATAATTGATATGACCTGACCATTAATTACAAGGCTGTTGACATGCTTGCAGGATGATACCAAGTCGAAGATCACAATCAAACATTGTCATTAATTTCACAAGTGAACACCCGTGAATGTTATCACTCTGTGTCCTGTTTACACAGATTCATTGCTGTTAAGGCAAATGTTCTTAATTGCCTTGGCGCATCCTGTTACCACTTGGTGAGAACAGATGTTTTTTATCTTCTGCACATCCTGGGTTCCCCCTTTTGTGGCCTGGCACCTCCCTGGCTGACCTGTTTATTTTCTACTGTGCAACAAATGTGTTCTATAATTCAACATTACATTTAGTCAAAATGTTTAAGGACAAGTTTTAAGGCTATAAACTTTTTCATTCCCTTCTTTTGTCATTTCATGACAACGACACAGCTTATACAAGTATAATTAATCCATTCAGTCGATTTGTATTCTCAATAATTTGAGTGCTTCCTCTTGCGAGTCATTGTCCAGAGGATCAGAGTCAGAAAGATACTGGATTTCAGCATAGACATTCGGACTTGGAGATACAGGGATAGACAAGGGTCGATTAACAAGATTACTCTTTGGCTGAGGCGAAAAGCAATGTACGGTCCATTCCATGCATAAGTGGACGACACTGTATATTCCTAGGATGAGACTGGGGACTATCAGTACGTTCCACACAGCGACCAAAGCTAGCAAGTAATACTCCATCCATATGGATCGGACGATGGTGCGGCAGGTGTCTTCCCTACATCTTGACCCATTTTGTTGATAACATCTAAGTTGTCCAAAATGTCTTCAGAGCAATCATTGATGTAGGTGCAACATTGCGGGCCAATAACAGAACAAGCGCCTCCTTTAGCAAGGGGGAAATCTAGCGCGAGCCAATTCTGAAGTGTTACCGTCCGGGTCTCCTGTAACTCTTTGTTCACCAGCTTCAAAGCGTGGGCAGTTGAGTTGGCAAGTTTTTCGATGTCGTATGCAAGGTCACTTATCTGATCTCGGGCCATCTCAACATCCCAGCCAGGAATAAGTCCTCCCAGCAACTTGGGTCACCAGGTTTGTTGATGGAAGAAGTTGTCTAAGTCCCATTTGTTTTTCCTCTCCTTTTTGTTCCATATGCTTCACATGTTGGTAGGCATTCTATTCATCATCTACCTCAGGTACTTCATGGTGGAGGGTAAAAAGTGGTACATTTTGTACGGGGGCACAACATTCGTACCAGTCATTGGGTAAATATGGGTAGCCTTTGTTTTCACATCACCAATGAAGGCTAAAAGGAGTTCCAAAGGCGCACTTCTGTGAGTGAATGATGAGTCCACTCAGGGCTAGAGCTGAATCTTGTAAACAGCGGGTGCTATCAAACGTTTGGTTGTCCAAGTGGATGAGTGGATGAAGATCAGGAGTATGACCAGTGTCTTTGATAATCTTTTTACACAGTGCTGGCTTCACTTTCCCCATGTCGTGGGTACCGGAAGTTCTTTCAATGCACCATTTTAACAGCGGAACAACGTTAACATTGAATCCTTGACGTTTGTCAGTGCACTTCACCCAGCGATGTGCTACTTCTACCGAATGGATTTTGCCAACATAAGTGAGGGGTTGCATAAGTGTGTGAGTCCCATTTATACACTGGACATCAGAATGATGGAAGAGTGAGCAAATAACACATGGATCAAGGGTTTAGCTTGAATAAAGAAACCATTGGTAACAGATGGGAGATTGGTCTTTGTTCTGTTCATCTTTCCAGCTTGTCGTCTTAATTACAGTAGCTACTGAATATAGGAATCCCGTCTTTTTCTATGTCATGGTTTTCTCATATTAAAAATAGCATTTGGGAGTACTTGCAGCCAATGAAGGCCAATTTCTTCTACCAACTTGCTTAGCTGACCTTTTAAATTACATTTGGCTCTTTCTACAATTCTCGCTGCTTTTGGGGATGGTTGGCACAATGGAATTTCTGACTCGTATTCAAACTCTTACATAATGGCTTGGTTAGCTCCGCACAGAAGTGGGAGCCATTATCGGAAAAGACCGTTAATGGTATTCCAATTCTGGGTATGATTTCCCTTAACAGAATTTTACAAGTAGTTGTTGCTGTCAGTCAGTACAGGGATAAACTCCAACCCTTTATTAAATACATTAATTACCACTCAGCAATACTTATAACAATGGCATCTAGGTGACTGTCTAAAATCTCACTGGATAGTGTCAGAAGGTGCACTTGGCAAGGGCATTTCACCTGGGGGACACTTCACTCCTTTCCCGAGATTAATGTTTTGACAAATTTGGCAATTTGAAGCTGCTTGTTTTGCTTTTTCTTGCAGCTGGGGATTCCACCAAGTTTGGAGAATTCTGTCCACCATTCCCTCCTTCACCACATGTGTATGTGTATGAACACAATCAACTGGAATAGGCAGAAGTGAATCGGGCAGACATGTCTATTCTACCAGCGTAACCCAAAGCTTATTGTAGCTATTTACATAACAACCGTGGTTCATCCATTTTTGTTTTCCCTAATCAGAGGCGTTCCCCCAATGGATCCAAATTTTTTCTTGGTCAGGCATTTTCCTCGGTGTCAGAAGAGGAAATAGGAGAGTCTCCCTTTGGTTTCCGATTCGTCAGTTGAGTAACCATGTCTTTGCTCAAAAACCGGTTTCTCAGCAGCTGTGTCAGCGGCATTGTTGCTTTGAATGACATTGGCAGCATCAGAGGAGTGAGCCGAACATTTGATAATTGCCAATTGAAAGGGAAGTTGACTAGAACTGAGGAGATTAGCAACATAGGCAGCATTGAGGATCGGGGCTCCTGATGAGGTAAGGAAGCTGTGCTGCTGCCAGAGTTCATCATGGGCACATCCAAAGGGAATCAGTATAGATATGAGCTGACTTTCCTTCAGCAAGTACGCAGGCACAAGTGAGAACAAGGAGTTCAGCTTGCTGGGCGGACCAGGGTGGATCGACGGAATAAGCCTCTGTTGTATGGGACAAAGTGACAATCGCATATCCTGACATGTGTTTGCCCTCTGGAGATATAGAAGAACTATCGAATGTAGCGTGGTTAATGTTACAGCAGTATTTAAAGGGGAGAAGTGGATTCTGAAGTAATGAAATCTCATAGCAACTTAGATGAGCCGCAGTTAGGTGTTGAGTATGTTTAGAAGTAAGCAAGGATACCACGGAATGAGAGGTACAGACTTCTACATTTTGATGTAAATTTTATATTAGAGGCAGCCAATACCATAGGATGAACAGTGGGGAGAATCTGGGTGCAGGAAGGCATACCCTGAGCAAACAGGGTCAATCTTAGTGGAGTAATAGGCAACAGGGCACCAAGAGGAGTCATGTTGCTGGGTAAGAACCGCTGTAGCACCGGTGTCAAGGATAGAAAAGGGTTTTGTGCAATAAAAGGGCAAACCTGCTGAGGTCCCTGGGGAGGGTGACCAAGAGGTTGCCAGCTGCTTCCACTCCAGCGATCAACCAGAGGCTGCTTTGGGAAAGGGCAGTTCTTGGACCAATGTCCAGGTTGATTACGGTTGAAACAAATGTGTGATTGTTGGGGAACTCGAGGGGCTGGGGGAGGCAGTGAAAACTAGTGAGAGGATGTATAGGGAGTAAAGGACATCGTGGACTGTTGGGGAGGATACAGAGGAGGACCCCAAGATCCATTGGGATGTTGTGAATCCACGGTACCAGTAGAATGCCACAGACTGTCTGTAATTACTAATTAGGAGGCAGGGTTGGAATTGCCAGCCTGTACGTTGGCCTAATCCTTCTCATCGGAATTTTAAATTGTATTAGTTTGAATTCAACTTGCACTTCTGGTTGTTTTAAAGTGGAACAGAAATATTTCTTTTTTGAAAAACTAGCAAGGTTTCGGTTCTTTCAGCAGGGGATCAATTCCTTTCACCATCTGGTTTAAGAGTACGAGCTGCTTTTAAAAGCAGCAGTTAGATTTGATCAAAATCAATGGCCTTAAGTTCACTTATCAGTGCAATTGTAGCACTCCTAACACACAGGGACAAATGATTCATTGGGGGACGTGTATGGCCCTTGGCACGTTGATCCTCAGAGTGGGGTGGGGAGTTCAGGCGATGTTTTGTTTTATGCGGTGTGTTTGCCTTGGCCATACTGTGGGTGAGTTTTGAGGGGGGACCCGGAGGAAGTCGGCTGACAGGACGGGAGGCGTAAACTATTTCCTCCTCAGAATCAGTGTCCCATTCCTCATCCACAGATGGATCAGGATTCTTTCGTAAAGGGTCTTTGGGAGAGGTGGGGTATAAGGAACTGTCTTTGTCGTCAGTCTGGTCCTGCGCGGCTACAGCTGCAGTCTGTTGTTTATTCACCGGTTTCCCTTTTCTTTGGGGCCCCTGACATTTCAGCAAGGGTTCTGAATCTTTACTTTGTTTTATTTTCTCCCTCGCCAATTCCAGTTCTGCTTCTAAATCATGTGCTTCACGTTTGCATTTTAGTTCTGTCCAATCTAGTTCAGATCCTTCCTCAGTGAATGGACTAATTCCCCTTTTAATACAGTTTTGTCTCCATGATGATTGCATGGCTTTTTCCCATTTTTCCCTATCTACCTTTTTCCAGGCTGATATGGCTTCTTTCTGTTTACTTCCCTTTTTTCCCAAATCCCTTGTTCACTTTTAATGTGCACCCATATTTATCCTATTTATTTTAAATTTTCACAGAACGACTGATCTACAGGGGCTCCAATCTCACAAAACACAGGGGCCTCTAACCCCACAAGATTCGGTTTTTAGTACCTATTTAAACGATCTCATTTAGGGTTCCGTCCGGGTACTGTGAGAATGAAATGGGGGAAGCAGCACACAAAGGTGCAGACCAAGAGCAGTCGAGGTATAATCTTACCTCGTGGACCCATTGGTCTCGGGTCCGACCCTTAGGTGAAGCTCCTCTTTTCCAGTTTCATTCAAATGTATCCCTTGTTGGAACCCTGCTTGCAGCGCCCAATTGGTAAAGTACAGATTTGAGATTGCCCAGGGAATCCCTTGTGAACTCAACCTGTAACCTTCTCGGTTCATCCTGGAGATCGTACTTATGGAAGTCTGGAATAAAACAAAAACCTCTTCCAGACAGTTTAGTTTAATTTTAGTCATCCCCTTAATTTACTAATAGCATCACTGTTACAACATAACACTGACACATTTAAGCCAGGCTGACTGGATTCTAAAATCCCAGGAGAGTAGGATACCGCTCTTCCTTCAAGAGCCCTGGCTGGTTACTCTGTTGTACTATCACAAACAGGTTACCATTATACGAACGTTTACATACGCTGTACTGTCAAGAATATGCTTTCTTTAGACAAAAAGTTAACAAAAGCACTGCTTGTTCTGAATGAGACAGATAACAGTGAAGGACAATAATTCGGGAGAGAAGTTAATTGATACCAAGTTATTAATTTCACAAAGGGACAGCTGTGAATGTTATCACTTGGTGTCCTCTTCATGCAGATTCACTGATGCTCAGGAAAATGTTCTTAATTGCCTTACCCTCCTGCCTCTCTATTTTCTGGTGGACAGCAAATGTGTTCTATAATTCAACATTACATTTTAGTCTAAAAGTTTCAGGACAAGTTTTAAGGCTATAGACTTTCTCAAACAAAACTTAAGAGAGCTTGCCCAAGTCTGGTAAGGAGGACCGATTGGCAAACTTGAATAAAGACAAGAATGAAGAAAGCATTAACGGGCTGATGTGTTCAGAGAGAAGGCATCTAAGGCAGCACTGGAGACAGACACCAATATTAACACTGATGTGTCTGTGTGTTCTTCCAGTACACAAAGGGAGGACTTTTCACTAAATATCCACAAGAACTCTTCAACTCCTCTGTTGGATTTACTGAACAGGGAAAAGGACCAACTCGAGGCTCAATTTAAAGTACCATTCCTCGAGCCTCAATCTGAGGAAATTCATGAGGAGCACATGGACATAAAGTAGAGGAACCCAAGGACAATCGTGAGGATAGTGAAGACTTTAAAGGAGATAATCTGAAGAGCAGTGATTCAAAGGCCAATTCTTTGGTTGATATAATACTATCTTCTTTTGTCAAGGACGCTATTGAACAATTGCAAGAAATCACAAAGTCTGTAGCTGAGAAGGTTTGGCTTACTAATCAATGATTACAGTTCAAATTGGATGTTGAATCTTGGCCCAGGTCACCTTCCAAGGATCTAGAGAGGAACACAAGACTGATATCCCTTTGGACACATTTGAAAGAGATGATAGTGGTGATGATAAGGAGGAAGTATTCTTTGTCCTCGACCTGTAAGTACCATGTTTTAACATACTTATAGGATTATCATTATTTCCCACACAATATGTCAAAATACAACTCCACTTTTCTCAGGCACATGTTGCAGGTCATCATTTTTACAAATTATCCTGAGTGTTCCCCTTTAGCAAGGACCCTTTACCAAAAGACTGTTGTGAGGAATATCTTGATAAATTGTTAAATATATTTGTGGGTGATAAAATCGAGCTGTGGGGAATATTCTTAAAATTTCTGGTGTCTCGGTGTTTTCTACCTTGCCCATCAATTCTCAAAATATGTATGAGTAGCCTGATTATTTCTCAAGGATTTAGTGACCATTTCCATTGTGTAATTATTGAGTTCAGAACTGAAAGATTGCTATTGAAATTCAAACCCTTTTCCTCCTGCATTTTTCTGTCCTTCGGTTAAAGGAAGGCAGTGTTTTTAAAGAGGATCTTTTAAACTAAGTTTTGAATCATGCTTTTCAATCTCTGGCTTTTTTAGTGCACACACTGTTTTTCCAGCGTAGTGTTCTGAAGCAAAGTCTAGAGACTGAATGACCGTCTGATGAGAAGAACAGAAGTGAATATGGTTTGCACATATTAACATTCACTGGACTAGTAGCATTTTTCATGAAAGTGTTTGACAAGTGCTCATACTGTCCATTCCTTTCTGAGCATTCAGTGTAGGAAATCACAGAAAGAGGAGCTTGGGTCACTTTGATTTGACACAGCAACATCCTGACTAAACTGACACGTTTTTCTGATTTGTTGATATTTGTGTTTACCTATAAAATGAATTCCAGCCTGTGTCTAACTCGTCAGACATACTCTGAGATATAAAAAGAAGGTTCTCGTTTGTTTGTCTACTGTTTTCATGCTTTGATTTCACAGTTTATTAAAACCATGTATTGTTCATTAATGTTTTGAAATGAATTTCATCACTTTTGTTCCTGACCTTCAGTTTCTAGATTGACCAACAGTTTGTGTACTTTGCAACAAGGCAGTCTGATGTTTGGCACACGTGGGCAGGAAGAATTGGCCAAATGCCTGGCAGAGTTGGAATTGAGTCGTGAGATGCTCGATGACCTGGTAGATGACCAAGATTGGTTTGATGAGGACTCTGGGTTGCGCTGTAGCAAAGTGCAGCAGCCAGTGCAGGAGGCCCAGTCTACGAAGGATGTGCCTCGAAAAATCCAAAGGGAACCTCATTTTGCTGCACATCATGATGCTTCAGAGGTTGAGAAGATGGTTCATGCAGCGGCTGAGGAAGTTGCAGGATCTTGGCCACGATCCAGGAGATCTACAAATACCCCCAGACTATCTTGAGAAAAATAAGTGGAAAGATGTAGGGAGTGTGAGCAAAAGAGTTTCTTGTGAGGTGAGATCCAGCTTTTGCATTTGAACACAAACTTATTTTTTCTCAGTTAAGCAAGAAAGATATGGGTTAATAGTGGTCCACAGCAGCTCTGATTGATGATATGTATAACAGAGCATGTTAAAAACATTCTGATGACAGCATTGAATTCAATTTACCATTTTGCCCCTTCCCTAAAAGTCCAAACCACTTTATCCTCTACTGTTTATACTCTCCCATTGTTAATTTAGCATCATCATCATC
Organism: Chiloscyllium plagiosum; assembly: GCF_037043375.1. Classification (NCBI taxonomy): domain Eukaryota; kingdom Metazoa; phylum Chordata; class Chondrichthyes; order Orectolobiformes; family Hemiscylliidae; genus Chiloscyllium; species Chiloscyllium plagiosum. The sequence goes on along the minus strand of NW_028270147.1, from coordinate 99,005,294 downwards.
ATCATCATCATCATCCTGTTATTCATTAAATCCCATCTGTCACAACTTTGCCCACTCTGAGAATCTATAGTTTCTGTTTCTATTTACATAATATATGGTGTCTCTTCCAGTCACTCTCTTTTGAATTCTTCTGTATCATCTCTGTTTTTCCATTGGTTGATAAAACACTATATGATTATTAATCATCTTAAAACTCTCCAGAATCTTATCTCCCACAGGTCACTCCATAATTTTCAGATGAAGAAAGCCTTAAAGGTTGCTCTTTTCAGTCTGAATTTGTAATGTGTTGAGGTTCCCAAAATTGACCAAAATATTCTCAGATCTTATGCAACTTAATGTGGCTTAAATTGTTTGTGTGCAGTTGGAAGAGCCAGGTTTCTTTTAATGGCCATATCTGTCACTTTAAAAGGCCTGTATGTTTGAATACTTTGTGGCATTTTTCTCTGATCTGATTCGGACCTGACAATTTCAGGTGTAATTCCTTTTCTTATCCACTCAATGTATTACTTCATCTCACTCAACTTCAGTTCCTGAAGTTAAGATGAACTCATCTGTTAAACTGAGAATGATTTGACCTTCCTGAAATGCTGGGTCAGCTGTATGAATCCACGTCAGCCACAATGTTTATGGTGAGACTTCCCATAGTGCTGATCTTGAGTTATCTACCTACAGTCTATTATAAAGGCGGAACATTTTTGGAATTTGCCTGAGCAGAGACCTCTTAGAAGATGCTGTTGGCAAAGTGCTGAACCATATAATGCAGTAAATCATTGAGTGAATAATTAATCATTTCTCAGTCTAGGTCTGAGGCAAAGTAAAATGTCAAACCTTCTCACCGTCTGGGAGTATTGCATATTCCCTTAGAGTTGTTTAGAATATGCTTTTGGATCTCACTGATATTGTTCACTTCAATTATAATTACATTTTCAAGCATTCTGTAGATTTTTGTTGAATAGAACATGCTTTGAGTTTCATCCAATTTTACATCATTCAGAATGGGGGAAAGAGTGCAAAGGCCCAGGAGTCAAAGGCTTCACTGAGCAGTTTTGGGCAAGGATAATGGATTGTGGGTTGTTTTGTCTGTGTTTTTAGGGTGTGTGCAACAACTGCCATTTCTCCTGTGTTTTTATCCATTTCTTCATTTCTGATGAGGTTATGAAGTTGTTTGGATTCTACCAGGAGCAATATCAGAAGACAGGCTGGCAGAAGATGAAGACATTTGACAGGAGAAAACGTGATCGGGTGGACCATATTTTGGTAAGTGCTCAGTTTAGCAACTGTTCAGTTTTATATTGTACCACTGCATCACGACTATGAACACTGCGTCCTACATCTGAATTTTCTATTATTTCAAATGACAAAGGCTTTATCTTCAACTTTCTGGTTGAATTGAAAACTTGTCCTCACTTCAGTAATTTGCCAAAAATCAAGGCCTACTATTCCTTAGTTGCCACAAAAGTTTAAAAATATTCAGAAGTACATTGAATTCAGTGCAGTTGTCAAAGTAGTGTCATGTGTACTTCTTTAAATCCCAATGTTTGATTTCACTTTCTCTCCATGTTTCTTTCAGTCCTATGGTGAATTTGTGAAGAAGACCGAAGCTGAAGATTAAACCGCTGTCTCAGCAGAAGTAATTTCAGTAATGGATGTTAATTGTGTGACCTTATGAAGGGATGCCTCTTGTATTTCTCTTTTATACCTGAGTGGGACCCCTTTTGTCCAAATTATTTGGTGATTAAATGTTTCTTGAGTGAAGGAGAGCAGTACATTTGCAGAGACTTTACAGCAGGGAAAAGTGCCTTTTGGCCCAACAGACTCGTGCAGTTATTTAGTCTCCATGCGAGTCTACTCCCACTTTGTCTCATCCCATCAGTGCATCCTTCTGTACATTTCTCCCAGAGGTACTCATCCAATTTCCCCTTGAACACATTCATGCTATTCAACTAAAGCATTCCTGATACGAGCAAGTTCCATGTTGTCACCTTTCTCAGGGAAGAATGGTTTGTTTTGAATGTCTGATTTGATCCACTAATGTTAACTTCCTATTCAGGTCAGCTACGCAAGTGAAAACATTTCTCCCTCCATGTACTTCAAGCACCTTCATTTTTAAGTTCTCTATCAAATCTAATTTTTCAAATTCTCTATCCAATCGCTAACTTATACAGTTAACGGTCGGGCCCTGGGTGTGTTGCTGCACAAAGAGACCTCTGGATGCAGGTGCATAGTTCCTTGAAAGTGGAGTTGCACGTAGAGAGGGTGGTGAAGAAGCCATTTGCCATGCTTGCCTTCACCGGCCAGAACATTGACTGTAGTGGTTGAAGTGTTACTTTGCAGCTGTACAGGACATTGGTGAGGCCTCATCTAGAATACTGCATACAGTTCTGATCGCCTTTCTGTAGGAAGGATGTTAAACTTGAGAGGTCGCAGAAAAGATTTACAAGGATGTTGCTGGGACTGAGTTACAGGGAGAGGCTGAATAGGTTGAAGCATTTTTCCCATGGAGCATTGGAGACTGAAGCGTTTTTGTAGAAGTTTATACAATCAAGAAGGGGCATGGATAGTGTAAATAGTCAAGATCTTTTTCTCTCTCATCGTCTGCACAGAGAGTGATTTTTGATCCCCAAATCCCACCGTCGGTGCCAGTGTTTCAGGGTCTTTTTGGACAGCCTCCGCCAGTGCTTCAAGTACAAAGGTAAACAGTAGCAATAACGTGGGAATATCCCTGTCAGCTGCTCTTCCCCACATGAAAATTGCTCGAGTTAACCCCATTCGTGATAACTGCCACCTTGGGGTCTTTATATAACACTGCCACCCACCTGGCGAAGGCCCTTCCCAGACTAAAACGATCTAGAACAGCAAAGAGATATGACCATTCTACCCGATCAAAAGCCTTTTCTGCCTCCAGGGAGACCACCAAACCCGGAATCATTCTCTGCTGACATAGTTGCACTATGTTCAATACCCGCCTGATGTTGTTGGAGGAGCTGCAGCCCTTGATAAAACCCGTCTATTTTATAATAACAGGCAGCACCTTCTCCTGTCTCAGAGCTAACACCTTTGATAGAATTTTAAAATCCAGGTTCAACAACGAGATGGGTCTATACAATGCACAATCCTCAGGGTCTTTTCCTTTCTTTAAAATAAGAGCGATATTAGCCTCTGTAAGAGAGAGCAGAAGACAGTCCTGGCCATAGGAATGACTATACAGCTCCAGCAGTGGTTCAGCTGGCATGTGTATGAACTCCTTATAAAATCCACATGGACAAGGTGCCTTACCACCTTGGAGCTGCCTTACCACCTTTTGCACCTCTTGTACTGTCAGAGGTACATTTAAAAGGGAGGCCTGATCTGCGTTTATACCAGGGAGGTCCAAGTTTTCAAAAAAGGATTCCCTTCTCACTTCTCCATCCCCCTACCCTCTGACTGGTATAACTCTGCATTGAACTCCTGGAATCTGGCATTGATCTTCCTCAGTTCACGAGTGATATTGCCAGTTCTCTCCCTCGTAAACACAATGGACTGTGGAGCACTTTCCTTCCGAGCCAGGTAAGCCAGGGATCTACCTGGCTTATCCCCACATTCAAACAACCTTTGCTTTGCAAAGGAGACCCCTCTCTTAGCCACTTGTGTGAGTGCTGAGTCCAGAGCAGCCCGGAGAGCCGTGACCCGTTGCAATTTGACCCCGGATGGTCTGGGTTAATGTGCTGATTTGGCTGCCTTCAGCCAGGCCTCAAGTATCAGCTCTGCTATCCTCTCTGCCTCCTTCTCATTGTCAAGTGTGAAATAATCATACCCCTTAAGAATGCTTTGGTGGTCTCCCAGAGCACTGATGGGTGACTCGCTGTAGCCTGATTGAAGACCCAAAAAACCCTGAACTCTCTTGTGATATACTGTACAAAGTTGTCATCCTTCAACAGAAATGGATTCGTGCACCATTGTCATGTGTCTCCTGCACTACCTTTAATCTTAACATCTAAATATACTGCCAGATGGTCCGAAATAGTTATGTTCCCAATCCTGCAGGCTAACACCAAGTCCAAACAAACCGACGGAACAAAGAACATTTCAATTCTTGTGTGGCACTTGTGCGGGTTGGAGTAAAAGGTAAAGTCCCTCCCATTTGGGTGGGGGCACCTCCACACATCCACTCGCCCCAACTCCTCACACAAGTCCACTAACTGTCTCGCCTGCAGAGGTGCACCCAACAGCTCCTTGGCATCCTGTCCACCCCAGGGTCCATGAGACCAATTAAAGTCTCCTTCAATAAATATATGGCGTATCCCAGGAGCCATTAATTTAAAGACTGCATCAACTAAAAATTTGAGAGGATACACCGGGGGACAGTAAGTCGCGAGCCATGACCGCACACTACAGCCCACAGTCCCCCGAGAGAAAGAAACCCATTCAATGTGCGACAAGTGGGAAAAAAAACAGACTTCATCAAATCTAAATGATGTTTTGTCCTTCAACTGATCTCATGACTTAAATGGGGAATGGTGTCTCTTCAGTTAGGTGATTCAAATCAACCAAATCAATTGTCACGTAAGCACTCCTTCCATACCCAAAGGATATGTGGGTCAAATAGTAACCTGTCTTGCACTGATTTATTTCAAGATTCCTTTATTCAGTCATATGCTTAAGCTATTCAATCCAACTTTCTTGTGTTCCCCTTGGATCTGTGGTTATGCATAAGGAAACTTCCTCATGTCCCCTTAAACAATGTGTGAGTCAACATAACAGTTGTGTTGAATCAATAATTGTAACCCAACTCTGCTCCTTGGGCAGATAACTAATCCAAGGATTCTAGCTTAGCCTTTAACTTCATGTTCAAGTTCTAAATCTTTCAGTGAGCAATGGAAAATAACAAAGAACAATGTCAATCATTTATTGTCCAGACTCTGCTTCTCTTGCCACTGAGTTCTCCCTTCAGTTCGATAAGTCAATGACTGAAGATGAGATTGAAGAGAAATCCTTCCATCTCCCTTCTGCCATCAGAGAGCCATCGCTGCTTTAATATGGGGAAGAAACGCAGCCAGCAGGATGATTCCGATGAGGACATACTGCAGGATCAATTGGCTTCAATAGCTGCAAAAGTGAGTTCTCCCATGGGTTAGCCAAGGGTGAGTGGTGGTGCCAGTTAGTGGGATCTCAGTGCTTGGAATAGTTGCTCCTCTCCATGTTCTAGGTATCTTGCCATGAGATTCAGATGTAGAGGATGAGGAGCAGATGGGGCAATGAGTGTAAGGCAAGTGTTGGGCAGGGGCTGTTTTTTTTTAAAGATAAGTACCACTCACTAACAATGTTACCAGAGTTTATAAATCTTGAAGAGGAATAAATCTTTTGCATTGTTAATCTTTGTGATCAAGTTACCATGTAGTGAAGACAGAGATTAATATTTACTGGGATTCCTTGCTCACCTCGTCTGGTAAACACAAGCTAAATTTGATTGCTAAGAATGTCCCTGAATTTACAACTTCCTACTGTCCATTAAAGGTGGGGGTAAGAGGATGCAAAAGACAAGTGGAACTTGCAGAGGAATTTGATTTGAACAAGAGACACTTGTGCAGATAATAAGAGATATTCTAATTGGAAGGATATGGTTGGTGATATTCTGCATGGATCTATGTTGGTGCCCTATCTATTCACTATTCATAATGAAAGGAAAACCACATTCAAAATTTGGGGCCTCTCTACAGATTAGCAGCGATCTCGAGTGTCGGTAGATGGAAGCATAAAATCAGAAAGCAATCTTGATAGATTAAGTAAATGAAAAATCTACAGATGAGTTTGTGTCGGCAAGTGAGAGGTTGGATCAAAATAGGATATTTCTTGATTGTGAAAATCGAGAAACAGTGGAGTTCAAAGAAACTTGATGGGGGTGATCCAGCTGCATACAGTTCATGAAAATGTCACAAACAGGCTCAGAAAAGTGATCAAGGGGCCAGTGGAATGTTGACATTTATGTCCAAAGAAGATTCGAAAACAAAGGATTAGAAGTCATGCTTCAGCAGTTCAAAACCTAGTCAGTCCAAGCCGTCAGGGCTGGGCACCATGGCTTAAGAAGAGTATCACTCTTGGTGGAAGTGCAATGTAGACTTACTGAAGTGATATTTGGGCTCCGAGACTTAATTTAAGAAGAGAGATTGAATAGATAAAATGTGAGAGTCAGAACATTGAGGTGTGATATTGTGGAACACTTTTGCACATGGAAATGGATGAAGTTTGAAACTCCCTTCCACAAACAGTGATTGATATGAAATCAGTTACAAATTTTAAATCCGAGCTTGGTAGATTTTTAACCAAAATGCTGAAGGATTATGGGACAAAGACAGGGATTTGTCATGATGTTGAAGATTACCATGATTTGGGTGAATGGTAGAATAGGCTCAAGAAGCTAAATAGCCTCCTCCTGGCTAATGTTGATGTAACCATGACACCCTTATTCTCTGTATGTGCAACTCCTATTCTGTTTTTGGTTATTTATCAGAACCTGGCAGCAAATTAGTAACTGGAGTCCTGACCAGAAAATTATCAGTATGAGGGACTTTGCCAGTCTTAATGTGTTTTACAGATGATGAAATGAGACAGTCAGCATTTACTCATCCTGATAAATATTGGGATAGTTTGATGGGATCACTTGTGATGCAGCATGATTGGCATGTCTGATGATACTCCAACTACTTTTAATTGTTGTTGTTGTCTGCAGTCAGTCCTGAGTTTTTGTGGATTATGGGGCAAGTTTTGCTTGGGTCAGGGAAAGCAGATCACCTCACTCTGTACTGTTTGTTCTCCTGTCTTTCGCTATTCAGCATGATTTGAGCATGCCCTTCTCTGGAGGTCAAGACAGTTTCTCTCAATTCACCATGGAGATGGTGCGACAATACATGGAGGAGGAGGAGATGCGTGCACAGCACCAGGTGTCACTCCTCAAATTGCGAGAACAAGCCTTGAAGGAAAAGACCAAAGCACAGCTGGCCTGGTTGGAGCACCAGAAAAAGTGAGTAGCTGACCTATGCAGTGATGTTAGGCTGAATAGCCTTTCAAAAATGCAATGTAAGAATGTGCAGATACTTCTAGTAATACTTTCCAGAGAAGGGGGAAAGCTGTTGTCTTTTCTCATTGCAGTGAGGTTGTTGTGCAGAATCTAGGTATTCACAACATCTTTCCCCTTATTACTGTTTGGATTGAGTAGAATGAATGCAATTTTGACTTTTTATTTTGAATTTTTAAGTTTGTTCTTTGAATTTGGGATGTTTCCGGTAATACTGGTATTTATTTACTATCCCTCATTCTCGAACTGGTCATGGTGGTGAGCTGCCTTGAGTTACTGCAGTGAGCTTGGTCAATATAAACATATCAACTCGCAAGTGCTGTTAGGTTTTGAGTTCAGGGCTCTGGAACAGTTTGATGCAAGACTGTTGTCCTAACCCACGAGTCAGGATTTTAAACAAATTATTTCAATGGATTTCTTTGCCGCTGTTAAGGCCAGTATTGTTGTCCATCCTTCATTGCACTTGGGAAGGTGATAGTGAGCCATTTCCTCAAACATCTGCAGTTCACCTGCTACAGGTAAAACCAAAATGCTGACAGGAAAGGAATACCTGGGATTTTGATCCGATAGCAGTGAAGGAATGGTATATTGCTAAGTCAGGATGTTGTGTGGCATGGAGAGGAACTTACAAGTAATGGTGTTACCATGTTATCTACTGTCTGTGTCATTTTAGGTGGTAGAGGTCAGAGGCTTTGAAGATGCTGTTAAAGGAATTGAGTGAGTTCCTGCAGTGCATCATATAGTGCACATAGCTCTCACTGTTTATTGGTGAAGGACGTGAATGGAAAGATTGGTGAATGTGATGCTGATCAAGCAGGTTGCTACATTCTATTTGATGTTATGTTTCTAGGGCATGTATTGGGGAGACAGGAAGTGAGTTACTTAGTGAAGAATTTTCAGCTTCTGACCTGATTTTGTTGACACAGTATTGTATAGCTGATCCGGTTCAGTTTCAGGTCGAGGGTAACTCTAATGTGTTAATTGTGAGGGAAGCAGTGATGATAATACCACTTCATATCAAAAGGATTGCAAGAGATGGTCAATGTTTGCTAGGTATGGTGTGCATGCCATCCATGCTGCCGTAACACTGTAGTCACATATGCCATACTAGTTGTGGGCAGAAGATTTCCTTCTTCAAAGTCCCTCCATGAATTAGTTAGGTTTTTATGGCTGCTCAACATCTTTGTGGACACTTTTACTGACACCAACCTTTTATTTCCAGATTTTCTTTTTAATTTTGTGAGCAGAAGCAATATCTTGTTGAAATAAATTTTCTCCAGATTGAGTATGACAAGCATGGGAGGGGCATTAAAGTTATAAAATATTAAGAAGAATTTGGCTGTTTAACAAAATCTTAAACCCTGATCATTCTCTTTCTGGTTTAGTTGCTAATTCAGCAGTGGTGAAACTGTGTGATCTACTTGGGCAGATTTATCCAAGTTTGTCTGTAAATTCCAGCATCATTACAACATGTGTCGGGAGCTGTGGTTTACTAAAGAAGTTGAATCTCTTGTCAAGAGGAAGAAAAGGCTTATGTTGAGACGTGAAGCTCAGTTAGGGAGCTTGAGAGTTACAAGTTAGTGAGGAAAGACCTAAAGAGAGAGCTACAAGAGCCAGGAGGAAACATGAAAAATCATTGGCAGATAGGATCAAGGAAAACCATACAGCTTTCTATAAGTATATCAGGAAGAAAAGAGTGACGAGAAAGATCAGGGCCAATGAAGGATAGTTGTGGGATGTTGTGCATGAAGTCCGAGGAGATGGGGAAGCACCAAATGAATATTGTTAGTATTCACACGGGAAAAAGATAGTGTTGTCGAGGAGAATACTGCGATGCAGCCTATTAGACTAGACGGGCTTGAGGTTCATAAGGAGGTGTTAGCAATTCGGAAAAGTGTGAAAATAGATAAGGCCTCTAGGCTGGATGGGATTAATCTGAGGATTCTCTGGGAAGCCAGGGAGGAGATTGCAGAACCTTGAGATTTGATCTTTATGTTGTCATTGTCTACAGGAATAATGCCAGAAGACTGGAGGATAACAAATGTCGTCCCCTTGTTCAAGAAGGGGAGTAAAATCAACTCTGGTATTATAAATGACTGAGCCTTTTTCGGTTGTTTTAAAACAAGTTGCTTTTCAAAGTTCAATTCTTAACTTCAGCTCACAGTTCCAAACCAAAACTGAGAAAAATATAGTGATGGTCTCAACAAGTTGCTGATTTTTGTTGGCAGAGGTTTTACCAATCTCGCAGTGTCAGGCAGTGTCACGCAGACTTGGAATGTTACATTATTTGCTGTTGGACCCACTACAGATTTGCCAGATTCTGTATTCACTCAACCCAGGCACACTTTCCAACTTTATTCTTGATGAAGGGCTTTTGCCCGAAACGTCGATTTCGAAGCTCCTTGGATGCTGCCTGAACTGCTGTGCTCTTCCAGCACCACTACTCCAGAAACACTTTCCAACTTGCCCAGCAGCAAGAGCTCATGTGCAATTGTCGAAAGTGAAAATCTGCCTATTCATCATCTTTCTCTTCTGCAGAGGACAGTTTTTCAGGTTTGAGAACTCAGGTTAACTCACCACAGACCAGGAAGCAACCTCCTAAAATAAAATCAGAAATGCTCACTCAAAGTTAGGCATCAGTTGTCGAAAAAGAATGTGAGTAACTCTTTCGTGATAATTTTTCACCTGGAATACTTGACTGTTTGAGTTTGTGTTGACAATACATTTTGTCGAAGAAAAACACCAAGTTTTCATCAAAAACAAGCATTATAAGTTGTAAAAGTTGCACAGTGCCACTTGGAAACTGTGCAACTTAGAACTTAATGGGTTATGGAGTTGTGTGCCCTGACTTCATTTTTGTCTGTACTCTGTCGTCAAAATAAATTTATTGACGATGTAAAGACGGGTTTGGTTGGTCTCTAACATGGTAATACATTGTATACAATTTCATCACAGGCTGAAATCAGGCATCTTCAAGAGGCCAACAAGGCTGCTGACAGGGAGAGGCAGCTGATTCTGAAACAGCAGGAGGAGATTCAACATATGCTCCAAACCACCACCAAAATTCAGGAGAAACTCAAATCCGCTGGGGAGAGCAAGTTGGTTAGTATCCCACCATTTGCAAACTCCTGATCTGTTCAATGCAAAGTTACTATTAAAGTAAGGAATTACTTACTCAGCAGCATGAATGATGGGTGATCACTTTCAATCCAAGCTTGCTATCAGCCAGGTTTCTGGTCTATATTATCATTACAATATAAATAAAACTTTTAATATTTTACAGAAAAGATCGAAGAATGGTTTGTCTGCCACTGAGAAACATCAACTTAAGTCTCGGTATTTTTATGAAGTTGATAATGTGTTCGCATGTTCCCTAATGTAGAGTCCGAATCTCTGCAACCTAAAGCTGTATATGCAGGAATACCTGCTGCTGCCGAGAATACCATCCTTTGTATTCATCGATATCGTGTTTTGTTCTGCATTCTGTAGAAGTGACAGCACAAGAAATGGAGCTTTCAGCCCAATGTATCTGTGCTTCTGTTCTTTCGCTCTCTGCAATCTGGCTCCTACCTGTTATCAGCATATCCTACAAAGGTGTCAAAACATTTTTGCACTTGATCATGTGCATAGGAATGGGACTAGGTTGTTGAGCCACTCATCTGTTTGCACTTACTTCTATTATAATTGATCTACATCTCCCTCCTTAATCGGTTTCCCTGAATAAACATTCCCAACAAACAAAAAAATCAGTCTTACTTTTGAAATTTTCAATTAATTAAAGCTCAATTAATTCAAAACTAATGAAACGCTCTGCCTGCCTGAAAGGAAATGATGTTACTCAGTTGCAGAAACCAGTCTTTGAATCTCATCTGTGTTTCATTGCAACTAATTCTGGAGTTGTTTCCTTTTAGGAACAAACTTAACTTTCCATGCGTCCATCTTGGTATATTCTCAGATTCCAACTCGACAGGAGCAGCGGAATGCAAAACAACCAGAAGGAGAATGTTTCCAAAGTGAGCCCCACTTCCAGTCTCCTGCAAACAGATATGGTGACGTGGAGTCCCTCCCCTGTTTCGATTTCAGGCAGTGAGACCAGCAGCATCATGCAAAAACTGAAGAAGATGCGCAGTCATATGGATGAAAAGTAATATCTCTTATGGCTCCTTATAAGGCATATTGCTGTGAAAGGCTGGCCAGCCAACCAGCTCATTTGTCAGCTGGTGATGTTATAGAGAGGATGAGGGATGTCCTCTCCGAAATGGGCTTCGGGGAGGGAATCGCTAATTGGATCAGACTGCTCTACACCAACATTGTCAGTGCAGTCTCAATCAATGGGTGGGAATCAGATAGCTTCCCAGTCAGATCTGGAGTCAGGCAGGGCTGCCCTCTCTCTCCTGCCTTGATTGTGTGTTGCATAGAGCCATTTGCCGAGTCCATCAGGAAGGATGCGAGCCTGAGAAGGGTGACTATTCCTGGCAGCGGGGGTCTGCAGGTTAAAGCCTCCCTGTACATTGATGACGTCGCCGTTTTCTGCTCGGATCCGCTGTCCGTGCACAGACTCATGTGCATCTGTGACCAGTTCGAACGGGCCTCGGGGGCCAAGGTAAACCGAGGCAAGAGCGAAGCCATGCTCTTCGGGAACTGGGCCGACCAATCCTCTATCCCCTTCACCGTCAGGACTGACCACCTGAAGGTGCTGGGTATTTGGTTCGGGGGGGCTGGGGCGTGCGCCAAGACCTGGGAGGAGCGGATCAGGAAGGTGAGACAGAAACTGGGCAGATGGAAGCAACGGTCGCTCTCCATCGCGGGTAAAAACCTGGTCATCAGGTGTGAGGTACTCTCAGTATTGTTATACGTGGCACAGGTCTGGCCTATCCCCAGAACCTGTGCTGCCGCAGTCACCCGGGCCATCTTCCACTTCGTGTGGAGATCAAAGATGGACTGGGTCCGAAGAGATGTAATGTACAAAGACCGGTGCAATGGGGAAAAAATACACCCAATGCAACCCTCACCCTGATGGCCACCTTTGTGTGTGACTGCATCAAGTTGTGCGTGGATCCCCGGTACGCAAACACCAAGTGTCACTACGTACTGAGGTTCTACCTGTCCCCGGTGTTGCGAAGGATGGGCCTGGCCTCGCTGCCGCAGAACGCTCCGAGTAGTTGGACCGTTCCGTACCACCTGTCCTTCGTGGAGAAATTTATCAAGAAAAACACCTTTGACCACAAGTCCATCAGGAAGTGGTCAGCACGTAGTGTCCTTGAGACCCTTCGGGAAAAGGAGAGGGCAGATCCTGTCGAGCGGTTCCCTGAGCAGACTGTCAAAGCCATTTGGCAGAATGCCTCATCGCCAGAACTTTCCAACAAGCACCAAGACATGGCTTGGCTGGTGGTGAGAAGGGCTCTGCCTGTGAGATCCTTTATGCACGCCCGGACTCTCAGCCGCACCGCACGCTGCCCTCGAAGCGGCTGCGGGGGGGACGAGACTGTCACACACCTCCTTCTGGAATGTTCCTATGCAGAGGAAGTCTGGAGAGGAATGCAGTGGTGTCTGTCGAGGTTCGTCCCGAGCAGCGCCGTGACGCAGGACTCCGTGCTCTACGGCCTGTTCCCCAGGACGCACACCGAGACGAACATCAACTGTGCCTGGAGGATCATCAACTCGGTGAAGGACGCTCTCTGGGTGGTCCGAAACCTGTTGATCTTCCAGCTGAAGGAGTTGACCCCGACTGAGTGTTGCAGACTGGCACATTCCAAGGTCCAGGACTACGTGTTGAGGGACGCGCTGAAGCTTGGGGCAGCTGCCGCCAAGGCGCGGTGGGGAAAGACCACCGTCTAACATCTGCCTGCCTAAGAAGAACAGGAGGCCACGCAGTCATTTGGGCTCTGCTGGCGTCTCAGCTCAATGAAATCCCACCAACCTGTGAATACGAATGATCACCCTGTTTTCGATACGTAAAGAAATGGAATGTTTACAGAATGATGACATGTCCAATTGTATAGATTAAATATATATGAATAAAGTATATTTTTGAAATTTAAAAAAAAAAAATTCTGAAGGGAATGAGACTGTTATTTGAAAAGGAACAATGTGCAGGGTGACAGGGAGAAGGCAGGAGAATGACACTCAGTGAATTGCTCATTCAGAGAGCCAGTACAGATAGGATGGACAGAATGGCCTCCTTGTGCACTGTAACAATTCTGTGATATTGTGATTGAGCAGAGTTAAAGCTGGGGGAGGTGGGAGCTCGGTGTCTCACTGTGCTGCTGCTGCTGCTGCTGCTCCTGCTGAGGTCAGTGAGATCAGAGACTGGGACAGGGAGCCAGAGCTCACATCAAACTCTGCCTGTGTCCGTCACACTGAGACTGGCAGGAGGCTACTCACTGATTTCACTCCATGCTGCAGGAATGGGACCACAGGATGCAAATGGACAGAGCTCCTCCACACAGTGAGTAAAACTAACTGACTTATATCTTGTTTTTTAAAGGGAGCAATGGAACTAAAGAAATACAGCTGGATACCCTGTTAGACACAGTGCTCCTCAATCAACCATTTCATTCACTGCAGCTCCCCACTAACACCTTCAACAATTCAGCAACTGTATTTTAGAAATTGTGTTTCAGTATTGACAGGGTTAATAACGGAGGATTGAGGTTTACTTACTCAGTCTGAGCTTGGTTCCTTTCCCGAACATAAGCCACAGAGAGAGCTCCTAGTGGAGAGGCTGTACAAAAACCTCTGCTCTCTGCTTCCCCCCATCACTCTCAACCTCTCCCAGTCTCTCATTCACTCTCACCCTCTTTCTGCCCCTCTCTGTCTTTCCCTCATTCATGTGTCGTTGTGTCTCTGTCTCTGTCTCTCTGGGTTGTGTGCAGCTGGGCTTGGGAGAGTTGTGAAATTCGATGTTAAATCTTGCAGCTGCCCTTCACATGTGGCCATGGAGTGTAAGAGGGAAACGTGAGGCCTTCAGTGAGCGGTGGACACCACAGGGACTGGAGTGTGTCGTGGACAGTGACAATCCCAGCATGGGGTAATTTGCTCAGTTTCATTTATATCTAACTGTCGGATATGTCAGTTCAGGTGGTGGGACTGTGTGTGTCCAGTATTATACATTTTATATTACTCTGGGATGTGTTAGTACAGGAGGTGATGCTGTGTGTATTGAGGTTTTTGTACGGATCTGTATCACTGTGAAGGCCATCTGTAATGCTGCTGACAGTAATAGTCAGCGACATCCTCATTCTGAACATTGCTGATTTTCAGAGTGAAACTGGTCCCTGATCCACTACCGATGAATCGATCGGAGGCTCCTGTGAATCGAGTTGTTGCACCATAGATCAGGAGAGAGGGTTTCTGACCTTCTCGCTGCTGGTACCAAGCAAGGCTGCTGCTCATGCTTTGACTGGCCGTATAGGTGATGGTTGCAGTCTGGTCCAGTCCCACTGACAGCACCAGGGGAGACTGAGTCATGGCGATGTCCCCACTGATACCTGAGGGGTCAGAGAGAAACACAGTGAAGTCAGAACTGTCACAGAATGAGCCTGTCAAATGAGAGATTGTTGGAGATACTGAGCATTCCTCTGGTTTCAGCTTTTTCCCTTCAATCACAAGTCAGTGGAATTGGAGTGAAATGGAGAGCAGCTAAAGATTCAAGGTGGAAGGAGAGAGATTTGTACCTGTGACACAGAATGCCAGGGGCCAGATCAGCTGGATGTGTGAAATCATGGTGTGTGCTCCTGTCCCTGTGCCTGGTTCCTGATAAACTCTCCCTTCACTGGGCTCTGCTTTATAAAGCTGCAGCCTGTGAGAGTCTGACTGGGTGTTCCTCGGTATGTAAATGGCATCGGGCAGAGAGAGCCACATCAGTCCCTCGCACTTCCTCGTCTCTCTCTCTCTCTGTCTCAGAGTCATTGATGTGAACAGCAGTGAATGAGGCCATTTAGCCCATTGTATCTGTGCTGTTAAACAGCAATCTGATGATGCTAATCCCATACTCCAGCTCTTGGCCCATTACCCTGAAGGCTACAGCAACACAAGGGAATATCTAAACACTGCTCCAATGTCATGAGAGTTGTGACTCATCCAGCCTTTCAGGCAGTGAGTTCCAGACTCCCACCACCCTCTGGGTGAAAACAGTTCTCTTCATCTCTCCAATCTCTCTCGAACTCGACTGGGCCTGGATTCACTCGAATTCAGATGGATGTATAAACTTCTAACAGGGCTGGGCAGGGAGGAGGTTTCCCCTGGTTGGGGAGTCTCGAACCAGGGGACACAATCTCAGAGGGATATGGGATAGACCATTTCGGACTGAGATGAGGAAACATTTCTTCACTCAGAGGGTGGTCAACCGTGGAATTCTCTTCACTGAAGGCTGTGGAGGATAAGGAACTGAACATATTGAAAAAAAAGAGAGATAATTGTTTGCATTTTAACAGCATGAAGGGAATAGGGAGAAAGCAGGAATATGGCTTTGAGATAGAGGTTCAGCCATGATCTTACTGAATGACAGAGCAGGCTCAAAGGGCCGAATGGCCAACTCCTGCAGCAGTTTCTATGTGTCCATGCCTGTGTTACCTTCAATCTCTGTCCCAGGTTATTGAGTCCTTGTCTCATGCTAAAAGTGCCTTCCTACCCACCCTATCACTGCTCCGAATAATCTTATCTGCTCCAAGGAAAACAACCCCAACCTTTCCAATCTTTTCTCAAAGCTCAGATTCAGGCAGCATTCTGGGAAATCTCCCCGTACCCTCTCAAGTACAATCACATCCTTCCCAGAATGTGGTGACCAGGACTTGTCCCTCTCTCTCTGTCTCACATCTGCCACATCTTTCTCTCTACCTCTCCCCCCCCCCCACACTGTTAATCTCTCATGTTTTCTCTATCTCTCTCTCACACTCTGTCTCATAGTCACTCCCTCCAACTCACTGATGATTTCTCACTCCATCTCGTAATCTCTGTTTGTCCATCTTTCTGTCTCTGTCACACACTCCCTCTCTCACTTCAATTAAAGCCTCCAACTGTTATCTTTCCCTCTATATTCCTCCCTCTGTCTCTCTCCCTCCCTCTCTGTCATTCTGTATCTACCCATACTCATGTCTCTCTCTCTCTCTCTCACACTCAACCCTACCCTCTCTGTCAATTCTCTTCATGCTTGGTCTCACACCCATCCTGTCTCTTTCTCTCTCCTTGTCCCTTTGTCTCTCTCCATCCCTCTCAGTCACACTGTCTCACATCTTGTTTCTCTCTCTCTATCCCTCAACTTCACCATTTCTACTTCCCTCTATACCTCCCTCTACCTCTCTCTTGGTTCCCTCACATACCTCACACTGTCTCAGATGTTCCTCCCTCTCTCTCACACACATACTCACACACACACACAGACACTCTCGTTCTATCTCTCTCTGTCTCGCTTCTCTCTCTTTCAGACAGTGTCCCAGGTGGTCCCAGTTGAATGCTGCATAAATCTCCCTCTTCTCTGCCTCACTAATGGATGTTAACACTTGACCCCTGTCTTCTCCTGGAGTAAAGCCCCATTTCCCACATTGACCAGGGTTTGGCCTGTCTCAGGAAGATGGATGATTCTTGTGAAATGAAGGGCAGTTCTGTGCTGTTGGCCTATTCTCACTGGGGACTGGTTTGGACACAAACCTCATTCCATGAAGGCCCAGCAGAGAGAGGAGATCCTCAGATCATCAGTGTGAGCTGGAGGGGCAGGACAGGCTCTGACCCACTGACCCACTGACCCATCCTGTCCATTCACAACATGTTCCAATCCCTTCCCCTCTCCTTCCCCTTCCACAGTCAGTCTTTTCTGAAATGGAGTGGTCCCTTCCCTGTCTCACACCAAGGAGGAGATGGACAGATATTTAAAGGGTAATGGGTTAAAGGATGATGGAGAGTGAGCAGGAAAGTGGAGTTGAGGCTGAGATGGGATCAGTCATGATTGTATTAAATGGTGGAGCGGGCTCAAGGGTCTGAATTGCCTGCTCCTGCTCCTAATTCTTATGTTCCTCCACCCCCTCCCCCATTCCTCTTACTGAAACTTTGTGAACCATCTTGAACTGTTTTGAACATTGAAGGTGCTATTTGAATTCAAGATTTGTGTGGATTTAATGTGGGGACAGAATTGTGCAGGGGGCTGTGATAGCTCCTGCAGTTGAATATCCTGCTGGCAACCTCCAGCCTTCCACATACAGAATGGGGAAGTGGGGGAGGACAGAATGTACTGCCGGGGTACACGGCACTGTCCCCCAGCAATGTGGTTGACCCTTAACTGCCCTCTGAAATGGCCGAGCAAGGCTCTCAGTTGTATCAATTGTGACAATGTTTCAACAAAGAAATTAGACCGGACAGACCACAGGCATCGATCTCGACACAGAAAAGACAATGACAGAAACAGCCCTGTCTACTCTGCTCCATCCTCCTTACTGACATCAGGGGGTTAGTGCCAAATTCAGGAGAGCTGTCTCACAGACTAGTCAAGCAATAGCCTGACACAGTCATACTCACAGAATCATACAGACAATGTCCCAGACACCACCATCACTGTCCCTGCATGTGTCCTGTCCCACCAGAAAGGCAGACCCAGCAGAGCTGATGACACAGTGGTCTACAGCCAGGAGGGAGTTACCCTGGGAAGTCTCGAAGTTGGCTCTGGACCCTGTGAAGACTCATGACACCAAGTTAAACATGGGCAAGGAAACCTTCTGGTGATTACAAGATATCTTGCTCCCTCGGCTGATGAATCAGTCTCTCTTCCATGTTGAACAGCATTTGGAGGAAGCACTGAGGGTGGTGACAGCAGAGAGTGTACTCTGGGTGTGGGATTTCAATGTCCATCACTGACAGTGGCTCGGCAGCAGCATTTCTGATGGAGCTGGTTGGTTCCGAATGGACGTAGCTGAGGGACTGGCTTTGCAGCTGGTGGTGAAGGAACCAAAAAGATGGAAAAAGATGCTTGACCCCATCCTCACCAATCTTGTGGCTGTAGATGCATCTGTCCTTGACAGTATTGGTAAGAGTGACCATCACACAGTCCTTGTAGAAACAAAGTCTGACCTTCACATTGAGAATCCCCTCCATTGTGTTGTGTGGTACTATCACCATGCTAAATAGGACAGACTTTGAACAGATATTGCAACTAAAGGCAAGCTCATAAATGGGGATGATTGCCAAAGATTGCACAATGTTCAGCACCATTCTCAACTCCTCAGGTACTGAAGCAGTCCATGTTCAAATGCAACAATATCTGGACAATATCCAGATTTCATCTCAGAAGCAGTATTTCCCATCGGTGTCATGTAAATGCCAGCCAATGACCATCACCAATAAGAGACAATCTAACCATCGCCCCTTGACAGTCAATGCTATTACCATCACTGAATGCCCACTGTCAACATTCTTGAGGTACCATTGACCAGAAACTCAACTGGACTCACCACAGAAACACAGTGGTTACAAGAGCAGGTTAGAGGCTAGGAATACTGTATCGAGAAATTCACCTCCTGATTCCCCCAAAGCCTGTCAACCAAGTCAGGAGTGTGATCAAATATTCCCCACTTACCTGGATGGGTGCAGCTCCAACAACATTCATAGATTGGTAGTGTCACAGAGTCATACAGCGTAGAAACAAACCCTTAAGCCAAACTTCTATATGCTGACCAGGTTTTCTGAAGTGAACGAGTCTCATTTGCCTGCATTTGGCCCGTATCCCTCTAATCCATTCCTGTCTATGTCTTTCTTATCAACTCAAAAAACTTGATACCATCCAGAGCCAAGCAACCTGCTTGATTGGCATCATATTCTCAAAGCATTCACTCTCACCATTCCCAATGCTCAGTAGCAGCAGTGTGTATTATTGATAAGATGCTCTGCAGAAACTCACCAAAGGTCCTCAGATAGCACCTTCCAAAACCATGGACAAAAATAGAAATCACAGGAAAAGCTCAGCAGGTCTTGCAGCATCTGGGGAGAGAAATCAGAGTTTACGTTTCGTGCTTGAACCAATCTCTCTTCACAGATGCTGCCAGACCTGCCGAGATTTTCCAGCAATTTCGACCTTTGTCTCGGATTTACAGCATCCGCATTTCTTTTGGTTTCCTTCCAAACCCACGTCCACGTTCTTCTATTTCGAAGAACAAGAGCTGCAGACACATGGGAACACTATGAGCTGCAATTTCCCCTTGGTAAAGCTTGGCATCCTGACTTCGAAATATAATGCTGTTCCCTCAGCCTTGCTGGGTTATAATGCTGGCATTCCCTCTCGAAGAGCATTGTGGGTCAACTTACAGATTGTGGACGATAGCGATTCAAGAAGCAGCTTCCCACCGCCTTCTCCAGGGTAACTAGGGACAGGGTAAAAAATGCTGGGCCAGCCGGTGAAGCCCACTTCCCACGAGTAAATATGCAAAACCGAATGAAGTGTCCCTCAGGAGGGGAGAGGGAATGTTCAGGGTCCTGTGCTCCATTTCCCAGCCCAGGCAGTTTGTTTCCCAATGAATGAATGAAATACCAATTTGGTACCCAGGTTGGGGTAGTCTTGTGCTGGAAACCCATGTCTACAAGAGAGAATTAAGATCGAGCTGAAAAGGAAAGATTTGCTGGATTATGGGGAGAGAGAGAAGCAGTAGGACTACTTGGGTCACTCACAGACACAATGGGCTGAATGGCCTCTTCTTGTGCTGTCAGATTCAAGGGAGTGCAGATAGTTCACAGTTTTCTCCTGTCACAGTAACAAAGGTCCAGCTGCTCCGAGCTCCTTCTTTCACTTCCTCTTTTGGTGAAGTTTCGACCTTGTGCTCTGACAGTCTTTGCAGTTATTTTTACACTGGGGCTTTCTGCTGTGGTCAGAATCTCTAATAATAAGTGTCCAATCAGTGACAATCACAGCAGCTAAGAGCAGTCAGGACTGAGGAGCCAGGCTCACTGGGAAACACATTGAAAAGATCAAAGCCATCCTCTTCAGCTCCCGGCACAAACTCCATCCCTCTCCCTGAGAACTGTCTGCTGCTCAACCAGACCCTTTACGACCTTAGACTCATCTTTGAGGCTGATCTGAGCCCCACATCCTCCACATGACAAAGATCAGACACTGAAAATCTCAGCTATATGCTGGGGACTCCAAACATGACCATTCCAATGTTGTCCTGACCCACGTCACAGCCACCACCTTCGGTAAACATCAGCTCTTCCCAAACTCTGCTGCCAGTATCCGAACTCATGCCAAGTCCCATTCCCCCATTCCCTCCTTCTGTTCTCACTGACCTACATTGGCTCCCAGTCCAGCAACATCTTGATCTGCAAGTTCTCATCCTTGTCCTCAGACCTCTCCCTGTCCTTCCACCCTCCCTATCTCACCCTCCAAACCACCTCACTCAGTGTGATCAACAATCTTGGATATATAGATTGTTGATCACACTGAGTGAGGTGATTTCTTCATCCAAGTCATTGAGAAATATTGTGTGAAGTTGAGGTCCCAGCACAGATCCCTGGGGACACCACTATTCACATCTTGCTCATTGGAAGACATGCACATTATCCCTCCTCTCTGTCTCCTAGCTCCGGACCCATTCCTGACCCAAGGTAAATGCATTTCTCAAACTCCATCTGATTCCATGTCTCTTTTTAAATGTTTTGTGGAATTCCCTATGGACAATAGCCATCGACATTCCCTTATATCCCACATTAGTGAGCTCCTAACAAAGTGTAACCAGGCTAGTTAAAGATGTCTGAACCTTTGTAAATCCATGCTGACTCTCTCGGAATAGTTCATGTTAGTTAGTCATTTGTTAGTCATCCTGTCTCTAAAAACAGATTCAATCAATTCCTGACAACAAACATTCAATGGAGATGTTCATTGTGAATGAGGTTAATAAACAGCCAGCACTGACACGACGGGCTGAACAGCCTCCTCCTGTGCTGGAGCCTTCTCTGTCTCCTTGACGGAAATATTTTACAGATGAAAAAATAAAGACCAACAGGAAATTTAAAAATACAAATTAAAACCGCCTCAAACAATTTCCACATACAGGGCCAGGCGATGTGTAGTAATTGCACGATGGGGAAGTTGGTGGAGCCCATTGTAGCTCAGAGTGACCACATCTGCAGCAAGTGTTGGTTGCTCAAGGCACTCCAGCTCAGAGTTGATGAGCTGGAATCTGAGCTTCAAACACTGTGACACATCAGGGAGGGGGAGAGTTACCTGGACACTGTGGTTGGGGAGACAGTCACACCTTGTAGATTAAATACTTCAAATTATGGCCAGTGCTCTGGGACAGGAGGGTGTAACTATAAGTGAGCAGGTTGATGCAGCCTGAATTTAGTATTGTAGGAGCCTCAGCTCCTTGTCCACCAGGAATGAGGTACTTGCTCCCTGTGTCAATGAGGAAAAGGATTGCTGTTGGAAACTATTGCAGATACACTGCAGAATGGGCAAGCGTGGTTTGGAGCATTTTGGCGATAGTGACCATAATTCTATCAGGTTCAAAGTCATTAAGATTAGATTAGATTTCCTACAGTGTGGAAACAGGCCCTTCAGCCCAATAAGTCCACACCAACCCTCCAAAGAGTAACCCACCCTCGTCTGACTAATGTACCTAACAACCATGGACAATTTAACATGGGCTATTCACCTGACCTGCACATCTTTGGAATGTGGAAGGAGACCGGAGTACTCAGAGAAAACCCACGCAGACACAGGGAGAACATGCAAACTCCACGCAGCCAGTTGCCCAAGACCGGAATCGAACCTGGGACCCTGGTGCTGTGAGGCAGCAGTGCTAACCACTGAGCCACTGTGCCACCCTTTACTTATATTAAGTAAAGAGATAATGATAGAGCAGAAATTAAGTGTCAAAACAGGGGGAAGGCCAATTTTGACACCATTAGCTAGGCTAACACAGGGGGAGACAATGGCCATTGGTATTATCGCTGGACTATTAATCCAGAAACTCAGCTAATGTTCTGGGGTCCTGGGGTCAAATCCTGCCATGGCAGACAGTGGAATTTGAATTCAAGAATGGTTCTGGAATTAAGAGTCTAATGGTGAGTGTTACTCCATTGTTGATTGTGGAGAAAACTCATTCAGTTCCCTAATAACCTTTAGAGGAGAAAATCTGTCATCCTTACCCGGCCTTACATATGACTCCAGACACACAGCAATGGGTGGTATTGTGACTCAGTGGTTAGCACTGCTGCCTCTCAGTGCCAGGGTCCCGAGTTTGATTCACTCTAGGGTGACCGTCTGTGTAGAGTTTGCACGTTCACGCGATGTCTACATGAGTTTCTGTCAGGTGCTTTGGTTTCCTCCCACAATTCAAAGATGTGCAAGCTCGATGGATTGGCCATGCTAAATTACCCATAGTGTTCAGGGATGTGTAGATTAGGTGCGTTAACCATGGGAGATGCAGGGATAAGGGGATAGATCTGAGTGGGATGCTCCTCAGAATGTTGGTGTGGACACATGGGGTTGAATGGCCTGTTTCACACTGTATGGAATCTATGATTCTATGATTCCATGTGGTTGTCTGTTAACTGCCCTATGGGCAGGAAATGCTGGCTTGGCCAGAGATGCCCACATCCTATGAATGAATGAAAGAAAACCACTGCACCGTGGGCCAGGAGGCCATTCAGGCTGGGGGAGCACAAAGAAAAGAGGGGGATTTGATAATGAGGGGGACTGATAGCATCCTTTATAAGCAGGATTGGGAGTTCTGCATGGTGCGTTGCCTGCCTGGTGTCAAGATAAGGGGCATCTCGAACTGGCTTGAAAGTATAATGGAGTGCGGGGGTGGGGGAAATGGGGGAGGATCCAGTTGTTGCGCGTGTTGGGACCAACAACCTCAGTAAAAATAGGCAAAAGGTCCTATTTGGGCAATATCAGGAAAGCTATCAGAAGTGTATATCAGATTAAACAGACAGAGAGAAATAAGAAAGAGGTGAATACAGCATCAGTGCTGAGGAACAGATTCCAGTGAATGGACCAAATAAGAGTTCGAAATATACAAATGCACTGAGTGTAAGGAATAAATTCAATAATCTGCACGCACAAATTCAAATTTAAGATTTTGCTATAGGATCAATTACTGAGACATATTTGCAGAATCGTTAGGATTGGGAACTAAATATATCCGGTTGTAAGGTTCACAGGATGGACATGGGGAAATAACAGAAGAGGTGGAGCAGCTTTATTGATTAGAAACACAAAGACTTTAATGGTGAGGGAGGTTATAATGAGGGGAAAGCCTTCAGTGCAACTGAGGAGCAGAAAAAGATCTAAAACTGTAATAGATATTGTATGTACCCTGCCCCCTCCCCCCCTCCCCCCCCCAACACACACACACACACACACACACATCGCCAGCAGCAGCTCTGAGGTGCTGGATTGTATATATACAGAAATTAGACAAGTGTGTAGCAAAGCCAGTGTATTATTAATGGGGAAGTTTAACTTTAACTTAGATTGGGAGAGAGACAAGTGCTCTGTCAGAAAGGTAGTGAATTGCTGCCGTGTGTCCAGAATAGTTTCCAACAGCAATAGGTCCTGGATACAACAAGGGGACCCTGACTATAATCTTTCAGAATGATTCCTGAAGAAGGGCTCATGCCCGAAACGTCGATTCTCCTGCTCCTTGGATGCTGCCCGACCTGCTGCGCATTTCCAGCAACACATTTCCAATTATAATCTTTCAGAGTTCCCAGGATACAGCAGTCATACCTCGGATTGGAAAATTGCAAATGTCACTTCACATTTAACAAGGATGTGAGAGAAAAACCAGGAAATTACAGGTCACTAAGCCAATATTTGTGGTGTGGAAATTGTTGGGATCTATAATCAAGGATGGGGATAACTGAAGACCTTAAAAATGGTCAGTTAATCAGGGAGAGTCAGCATGGATTTGTGACAAGTTGGTCACGCTGAAAAAATCTCATTGAACTTTTTTGAAGAGGATACGAAAGTCCTGGACACAGTAATGTCTATGGATGTTGCTTACAGGGACTTCCAGAAGGCATTTGATAAAGTCCCATGTAAGAAACCGTAAACTGAGGTAGAAATACACAGAATTGAGGCTAAAATACTGACACACTTGGAAATTGGTTGAGTGACAGGTCACCGAAAATAGGGATAATGGGTAAGTGCTGAAATTGGCAGGATGTGACCAGTGGTGTCCAATAGGAATGCGTGTTTATGCCTCAGTTATTTACAATATTTATTAATGAATTAAATAATGACATAGAAATTCAGATACTCGAGTTTTCTAATGACACAAAGTTAGGCAGCATTGTAGATAGTGTCAATAGAGTCAGAGAGTCATACAGCATTCATCTAGTGCAGTCTTTAACAGAGTATAATTTATCTTTGATAGACAACTCCTTGACCCCCATCTCTCTGTCTTACTCTCTCTCCCCTCTCCGCCCCCACTCCCCCACCCCCCCACCCACCCCACCCCACCCCACCCTGCCTCAGCTGCACAGATCTCACTTTGAATTCCACCCTTCTTTCTCTCTCCAAGCTCTATCCCCCACTCTCTCAGTTCTCCGGCTCTCTCTCTCTCTCCTTGAACTCCATCTCTCTCTCTCTCTCTGAGCCCCACCCCTCTCTCCATTTGAGCTGCTGGGACTCTGATCTGCGCCAATTCCAGTGAATCCCATGGATAATAATGACGGGATATTTGGAGTGTGAGTTTGATGATGGAAATGTGAACCAATACAGCAAAGACATTACAGATGGTTTGTACAGACAGCAAAGCCCAAACCAGAGCATTGTGTCAATCAACACAGAACTTTTGAAAGCTTCAATAAAAGAGGTTATTAATGTGATTCTCAGAGATGTGTCATTATTCTAGTTCCAAATGGCTCTTTCCTAGTGAAGGTCCATCCTGCTGAATATTAGATACAGCTGGGCTTTGGAGAAATATTTGGCAGTTGGAGTGTAATGTGGGGGAGTGTGACCTTGTTCACTTTCACAATAACTTTCACAAATGTGACTGGAACATTGCTAAGTCCAAATAGCAAAACTTGCCATTGGGTATAATCCATTAGGTGTGATAAATACAGAAACTCGCTTAGTTCTAGTTATCAGTGAGTTCTTGTCAACATCCTTTTAACAAATCAATTTTTGACAAGAACAAAAGATTGTCTCTTCACTCTGAGGCTGTGCTCTTGGATCTTCAACTCTCCTATTATTGGAAACATCTTCTCCATGTCCACTCGATCCAGGCCTCTCTGTATTCTGTAAGTTTCAATGACATTCCTCTTATCCTTCTAAACTCCATCAAGTACAGAACCAATGTCCTCAATGACTCCTCATACAAACATCTTTGTATTTTCTGAGCAACCTCACTAAATCTACCTGTTGATCTATTTCCAGATACAAAAATATAGTGTCTGAATTCTCTAATACCTCTGAATTTGTTCATCTAATAACAGGAAGTTTACTTTGGGAATTGTCCAGTTCTTTTTTGATCTCAAGCTTTTTCTGATCCCCTGCTCCATTATACTCACTACTTGAAAACCTGTACATGACTGAATGGTTTCTCAAAAACTGGGAGAGGAAATAAGGATGCTGGTTTTATGTTGAGGTTTAGCTACAACTTGACAAGTAGGACACATTTTATAAAATTGCACCACATCTTTATCCAATTGTGGCTCAGTAAAATACCTGTTTCTGGATGCCTGTGTTTTCCTAATCCCCATGTGGCCTGCCATGGGAGTCTCATGTGCCTCTTGTACTATCTCCTTATGATAGCTGGGTGGGACCACTAGCCAATATCTAACCGACCATTCTTCATCTGGGGGTCCATGGGGGGGGGGGGGAGTCTCCACTTCCTCATCAGCCTCCATTCTGAAGGTAATAACACTCTGAAACCCCTCCAGCCTCGACCTCAGTATGAGCTGACTGTGCTCATTTATTTCACTCAGGATCTGCTTTTTGAATCTGCTGTAATTAGGGACATCATACCAAACACTCCACCTGGATTATCTTCACTCTTTCGGAAAGTTTCAGC
This sequence comes from Chiloscyllium plagiosum, assembly GCF_037043375.1. Classification (NCBI taxonomy): domain Eukaryota; kingdom Metazoa; phylum Chordata; class Chondrichthyes; order Orectolobiformes; family Hemiscylliidae; genus Chiloscyllium; species Chiloscyllium plagiosum. The sequence goes on along the minus strand of NW_028270147.1, from coordinate 98,979,239 downwards.
GATCCTTTCACTTGTTGTGGTGTCACATCACCCCTTATTGATGGATTTTGTTTAACCATTGCCCTGGTTACCTCACACGAAGGAGAGAGACCAGGAACCTGTTCCTGTCATTGTTCTGTTTCTTGGCCCTCCTTTGGACATTCTGTAATTATCGGGGAAGCTACTGCCTTTAGTCCTGACAAATCATTCCCCAGAAGGAAATCGACTCCCTCAACAGGGAATGTTTTCCCCACTCCGACAATTACTTCTCCTGATAACAAATCACATTCCAGTTGTACCTTTCAGAATGAAAGCGGAATATATTCTCCACCAATCCCATTGATTAATACCTTAGTTCCCATCGAGCTCTGTGGAGGGAAAATCAATTCTTTCTCCAGTAAAGGTGATTGTGTTGTCCCTGTATCTCTCAGTTTGGTTCTGGGTTTAGCTGAAGAAAAAGGAGTCACCATTCCTTTTAATAAAAATCCTGTCCACCTCTCATCTACCTTCCAACTTCCTTTACTAATGACAGAATTTACCTCCAGTATTTTTGTTATAGTTACAGCTACAACCTGCTCTGTGAGATTGTCAGTTTGTGTTCCCTTCTCTGACTTATTTTTACTTACCCGTATAAATCCCATGAGTTTATCTCACAATTTTCAACATTCCAAACACACATGGCCCACCTTATTCCAAGAGAAACATTTCAGCTTCTGATCTTCACTTCCACCCTCAGCAATTTCCTTCTTAATCTGAGGAGGAGTTCTCAGGCTGTTCCCTACTGTCCATTCTCTCCCCTGGCTTCCTGCCTTCCTCACACTCTCCCAATTTTTATTTTTCTCCCATTTCTGGGCCTGATGGGAAAAAGGTTTCTGGATTGATCTCCCATCAGGTGGCTTCTCCACCTCCTGATGCTGCTTGGCTTGTTGTTCTCTTCCAGCCTCCTGTTTGTCTACTTTGGATTCCAGCATCTGCAGGGTTTTGGCTTAAACGAAGTCTATAATCATTAGCCATTCTAGCTGCTTGTCTTACTGTCGTTCCCCTTTGGTCTTCGACATGAATTCCGATTCATGAAGGGAAGGAAGTTTTGAATTCTTCTCAGAGAATAATTTCTCTGAGAACATTGTAAGTATTCTCAGCTGTTAATGCTCTTATCCACCTGTCAACATTATTTTGTTGAACTCTCTTAAACTCAGTACAGGTTTGTCCAGGCTGTTTGTGTATGTTCTGAAACATCTGTCTGTATGTTTCTGGGGCCAACTCATATGTGCTTAGAATAGCAATTTTCACCTCCTCATGATCCTGAGAACATTCCTCTGACAGGGATGTCGAAACCTCTTGTGCTTCCCAAGTTCATTTTTGCACAGGCAAGGTCCAACCTGTTTTTCCCACCTCACTTGTGTTGCTATCTTCAATAACGACATGAAAAATGCTTCCACATCCTTCTCTTCATTGTCATAGAGTCATACAGCAAACAAACAGGCCCTTCTGTTTGTCGACATGTCGATGCCAATCAGTAATCACCAAACTCCATTTACCTGCACTTGGCCCGTAGCCTTCCATGCCCTGGCATTTTATGTGCTCGTCTGGATGTTCCTTAAATGTTGTGAGAGGAGCTGCCTCCACCACCTTCTCAAACAGCACATTCCATATTTCTAACACCCTCTGGGGAAAAAAGTCCCAAAACCCCAGTAAACCACTTTTTCACACGGTAAGCTTATTCCCTCTGGTCATAGACATGTCTGCCATGGGGAAAAGATTCTCACAATTGACTTTGTCTATGCCTTTCATATTTTTGTATACCTCAATCAGATTCCCCCCAGAGAAAACAAACCCAATCTATCCAGTCTCTCCTCATAACTAACACTTTCAATCCCAGAGAACATTCTGATTAATCTCCTCTGCATCCTCTCCAGTCCAATCACGTTCTTCCAACAGTGTCATGACCAGAAATGTGCACAGTATTCCAGACATAATATAACCAATGCTCTATCAGGTAACAACAAGAATTCTTCCTTTCTATATTCTACACCCTGGTCAATGATTACAAGCATCCCATATGCTTTCTTCACCACCCAGTCGAGTTGATGCCTTCCGGGATCGATGGAGTTGTACACCAAGGTCCCTTCATTCCTCAGTACTCCCAAGGAACATAAGAACATAAGAACTAGGAGCAGGAGTAGGCCGTCTGGCCCTTCAACCCAGCTCTGCCATTCAATAAGATCATGGTTGATCTTTTCATGGACTCAGCTCCACATAAGACCTAAAGACATAGGAGTGGAAGGAAGACCATTTGGCCCATCGAGTCCCCTCCGCCATTGAATCATGGGTGATGGGCATTTAAGGACATTTACCCGCACTGTCCCTGCAGCCCTTAATTCATTGCAAGATTAAGAATTTATCAATCTCTGTCTTGAAGACATTTAATATCTCGGCCACCACTGCGCTCTGTGGCAATGAATTCCAAAGGCCCATAACTCTCTAGCTGAAGAAATGTCTCCTCAGTTCCGTTTTCAACTGATTCCCTCTAACTCTAAGGATGTGCCCACAGATGCTAGTATCCCTACCTAACAGAAACAATTTCCCAGCATCCAACCTTTCTAAGCCATGCATTATCTTGTAAGTTTCTATTAGATCTCCCCTCAATCTTCTAAACTCGAATGAATACAATCCCAGGATCCTTGGCCGTTCATCATATATTAGACTTACCATTCCAGGGCTCATCCGTGTGAATCTCCACTGGACACGGTCCAGTGCCAGTATGTCCTTTCTGAGGTGTGGGGTCTAAAACTGGACACAGTGTTTTAACTGGGGCCTAACCAGAGCTTTGTAAAGTCTCAGTAGCACATCTCATTTTACATTCCAATCGTCTTGAGATAAATGGCAATTTTACATTTGCTTTCTTAACCACAGACTCAACCTGCAAGTCAACCTTGAGAGAATCCGGGACTCGCATTCCTAGATCCCTTTGTACTTTGGCTTTATGAATTTTCTCACCGTTTAGAAAATAGACCATGCCTGTATTATTTTTTCTAAAGTGCAAGACCTGGCATTTGCTCTCACTGTATCTCTTAATTCCTTTATTGTTAAAAAAAATCTGTCTTAGCTTTAAAACATTTACTGAGGTAGCATCAATTTCTTCATTGAGCAAGGAATTTCATAGATTTATGACTCTCTGGGTGAAGATGTTCCTTCTCAATTCAGTCCTAAATCTGCTCCCCTGAATTTTGAGGCTAAACCCTCTTGTTTTAGTTTCACCTGCCAATGGGAACATCCTCTCTACTTCTGTCTTATCTATTCTCTTTATAATTTTATTTGTTTCTATAAGGTTCCCCTCATTCTTCTATGTTCCAATGAATATATCCCAGTCTACGCAGTCTCCCTTCATAAGCCAACCCCCTCAACCCCAGAATCAGCCTAGTGAACTTTCTCTGCACCCCTCTAGTGCCAGTATAGGCTTTTTCAAGTAAGGAGACCATTACTGCACGCAGTACTCCAGGTGTGGTCTCACCAGCACCCTGTACAGCTGCAACATAACCTTCCTGCTTTTTAAACTCAATCCCTTTAGCAATGAAGGACAAAATTCCATTTGTCTTCCTAATTGTTTGTTGTATGATCTCATGGTAGCTAAGTTCTTAAGAAATGCTATAATGCTTGAACTTTCAGCTTTATTTCTTCATTTTCTACGTAAAACTAAAAATATCTGCAACGTGTAACTTTGAACGTTTTTCTTTCTTTCTACCTTGTTCTTACGATTCTGTGCTGAGGTCCTTGTACCTAAGATGGCACCTTGTGAGGTGGTGTTACATACTTTTCACTGTACCCCAATACTTTTGTACTCGAGTACACGTGGAAATAAACTTAAATAAAAATCAAATCAATATCAATAACACCACCAATTTATGTGGCCTCTGAAAACTTTATAATTATACAATCACAGTCAATTTGTTAATGTACATTACAAACAGCAAGGGTCCCAGCCCCAATCCCTGTCTTACACTCCTGGTCACAGGTTTCCAATCACAAAGACAACCCTCCACCATTACTCTTTGCCTCATATTTGGATCCAATTTGCCAAAATGCCTTGTATCCCATGGGCTCTTACCATAACTCCAGGAAAGGCAAGAGAGGTAGGCAAGTACTGCAGGAGTCTTCTGTGGCTATCCCCATTTCAAACAAGTATGCTGTTTTGGAAAATGTAGGGGATGATGGAAACTCGGGGGTACTTAGTATGAGCAGCCAAGTTTCTGGTATTGACACTGGCTCTAATGTAATGAGAGGTACGTCGAGTTCCAAACGATAGACTGTGTTAGGGGACTCTCTAGCCCGAGGTACAGACAGACGTTTCTGTGGCCAGCAGTGAAAAATCAGAATGGTGTGTTGCTTCCCTGGTGCCAGGATCAAGGATGTCTTAGAGAGGGTGCAGAATGTTCTTAAGGTGGAGACGGACCAGCAGGAGGTCACTGTACACTTTGGAACCAACGACACAGGAAGGGAAAAGGTTGAGATTCTGAAGGGAGATTGCAGAGAGTTAGGCAGGAATTTAAAAAGGAGGTCCTCGAGAGTAGTAATATCTGAATTACTCCTGGTGCTATGAGCTAGTGAGGGCAGGAATAGGAGGATACAGCAGATGAATTCATGGCTGAGGAGCTGGTGTTCAGGAGAAGGATTCACATTTTTGGACTTTTGGAAGCTGTTTTGAGTTAGAAGTGACCTGTACAAGAAGGACGGACTACACCTAAATGAAGGGGACTAATATGCTGGCAGGAAAATTTGCTAGAGCTGCTCGGGAGGATTTAAACTAGTAAGATGGATGGGTGGGACCCAGGGAGATAGTGAGGAAAGATTTCAATCTGAGATTGGGACAGTTGAGAACAAAGGCAAGTCAAACAGTCAGAGCAGGCAGGAACAAAGCAGAGAACAAGGTAGGACTGATAAATTAAACTGCATTTATTTCAATGCAAGAGGCCTAACAGGGAAGGAAGATGAACTTAGGGCGTGGTTAGGAGCATCATAGCAATTACGGAAACATGGCTCAGGGATGGGCAGGACTGGCCGTTTAATGTTCTAGGATACAGATGCTACAGGAAGGACAGAAAGGGAGGCACAAGAGGAGGGAGAGTGGCATTTTTGATAAGGGATAGCATTACAGCTGTACTTAGGGAGGATATTCCCGGAAATACATTGAGGGAAGTTATTTGGGTGGAACTGAGAAAAAAGAAAGGGATGATCATCTTGTTGGGATTAGATTATAGCCCCCCTCCAGTAGTCAGCGGGAAATTGAGAAACAAATTTGTAAGGAGATTTCAGTTATCAGTAAGAATAATGGGGTGGTTATAGTAGGGGATTTTAACTTTCCAAACATAGACTGGGACTGCCATAGTGTTAAGGGTTTAGATGGAGAGGAATTTGTTAAGTGTTTACAAGACAATTTTCTGATTCAGTATGTGGATGTACCTACTAGAGAAGGTGCAAAACTTGACCTACTCTTGCGAAATAAGGCAGGGCAGGTGACTGAGGTGTCAGTGGAGGAGCAACCATAATTCTATTCATTTTAAAATAGTGATGGAAAAGGATAGACCAGATCCAGAAGTTGAAGTTCTAAATTGGAGGAAGGCTAATTTTGCCAGTATCAGGCACAGTGGCACTGTGGTTAGCACTGCTGCCTCACAGTGCCAGAGACCCGGATTCAATTCCCACCTCAGGCAACTGTCTGTGTGGAATTTGCACATTCGCCCTGTGTCTGCGTGGGTTTCCTCCGGGCGCTCCGGTTTCCTCCCACAGTCCAAAAATGTGCAGGTTAGGTGAATTGGCCATACTAAATTGCCCGTAGTGTTAGGTGAAGGGGTAAACGTAGGGGAATGGGTCTGGGTGGGTTGCTCTTCGGAGGGTCGATGTGGACTTGTTGGGCTGAAGGGCCTGTTTCCACACTAAGTAATCTAATCTAAAACTCTGAAAAGCTGATTGGGGGCAGTTGCTCGCAGGTAAAGAAACAGCTGGAAAATGGGAAGCCTTCAGAAAATGAGATAACTTGAGTCCAGAGAAAGTATATTTTAGTTAGGGTGAAAGGAAAGGCTGGTACGTGTCGGGAATATTGGATGACAAAGGTTTGGTTAAGAAAAAGAATGAAGCATATGTCAGGGATGGACAGGATAGATCGAGTGAATCCTTAGAGGTATACAAAGGCAGTAGGAGTATACTTAAGAGGGAAATCAGGAGGGCAACAACATGAGATAGCTTTGGCATATAGGGTTAAGGAGAATCCAGAGGGGTTTTAAGAATACATTAAGGACAAGAGGGTAACTAAGGAGAGAATAGGGCTCCTCAAAGATCAGCAAGGCGACCTTTGTGTGGAGCCGCAGGAGATGGGGCAGATATCAAATGAGTATTTTGCTTCTGTTTAACGTGGAGAAGGATATTGAAGATATAGAATGTAGGGAAATAGATGGTGACATCTTGAAAAATGTTCATATTACAGACGAGGAGGTGCCAAATGTCTTGAAATGCATAAAAGTGGATAAATCCCCAGGACCTAATTAGGTGTATCCTAGGACTCTGTGGGAAGCTAAGGACGGACAAGCCAGGGAACTGTAGACCAGTGAGCCAGACATCGGTTGTGAGGAAGTTGTTGGAAGGAATCCTGAGAGACAGATTGTCCATATATTTGGAAAGGCAAAGACTGATTAGGGATAGTCAGCATGGTTTTGTGCATGGGAAATCATGTCTCACAAACTTGATTGAGTCTTTTGAAGAAGTAACAGAAAGAATTGATGAAGGCAGAGCATTAGACAGGATCTGTATGGACTTCAGTAAGGCATTCGACAAGGTTCCCCATGGGAGACAGGTTAGCAAGGTTAGATCTCATTGAATAAAGGAGAACTAGCCATTTGGATACTGAACTGGCTCAAAGGTAGAAGACAGAGGGTGGTGGTGGAGGGATGTTTTTCAGACTGGAGGCCTGTGACCAGTGGAGTGTCATAAGGATTGGTGTTGGGTCAACTACTTTTTGTCATTTACATAAATGATTTGGATATGAACACAGGCGGTAGAGTTAGTAAGTTTGCAAATGACACCAAAATTGGAGGTGTAGTGGACAGCGAAGAAAGTTACCTCAGATTACAACAGGATCTTGATCCGATGGGTCATTGGGCTGAGGAATGGCAGATGGAGTTTAATTTAGATAAATGCAAGGTGCTGCATTTGGGAAAGCAAATGTTAGCAGGACTTATACACTTAATGGTAAGGTCCTCGGGAGTGTTGCTGAACAAAGAGACCTTGGAGTGCAGGTTCATAGCTCCTTGAAAGTAGAGTCGTATGTAGATAGGATAATGAAGAAGACATTCGATATGCTTTCCTTTAATGGTCAGAGTATTGAGTATAGGAGTTGGGAGGTCACCTAGGCCATTTTTGGACTATTGCGTTCAATTCTGGTCTCCTTCCTATCAGAAAGATGCTGTGAAACTTGAAAGGGCTCAGAAAAGATTTACAAGATGTCACCAGGGTTGGAGGATTTAAGCTTTCGGGAGAGGTTAAATAGGCTGGGGATGTTTTCCCTGGAGTGTCGGAGGCTGAGGGGTGACCTTACAGAGGTTTATAAAATCATGAAGGGCATGGATAGGGCAAAGAGACCAAGTCTTTTCCCTGGAGTGGTGGAGCCCAGTACTAGAAGGCATAGGTTTAGGGTAAGAGGGGAAATATATAAAAGAGACTTGAGGAGCAACTTTTTCACGCATAGGGTGGTGCGAGTGTGGAATGGACTGCCAGAGGAAGTGGTGGAGGCTGGTACAATTGCAACATTTAAAGGGTATCTGGATGGGTTCAAAGTTTGTGAGAAGATTTGTAGCTCGTGTGCTCGTTGCTGTGGTTCTGTTCGCAGAGCTGGATGGGTATATGAATAGGCAGGGTTTGGAGGGATCTGGGCCAGGAGTTGGCAGGTGGGACTAGATTGGGTTGGGATGTCTGGTCGGCATGGACAAGTTGGACCGAAGGGTCTGTTTCCATGCTGTACATCTCTTTGACTCTGTGACTCTAGGAGGAGGCTGTTCAGCCCGTCATGTCAGTGCTCGCTGTTTACTAACCTCACTCACAATGAACATCTCCATTGAATGTTTATTGTTGGGAAGTAATTGAGTCTGGTTTTAGAGACAGAATGTCTGACAAATATGAAGAGATCAGAGTAAGTCTGCATGGATTTAAAAAGGGTCAGACATCTTTAACTAACCTGGTTACATGTTTTAACGAGGTCACTAATGTGTGAGATAAGGGAATGTGTTGTTTATTTGGACGTCCAGATAACATTCAAGGACGTTCCACACAAGTGTTATAATGTTATAGTTGGAACAAAGAGATAACAGATAAACATATTCTGGATCTTTCTGCACAAATGAATTCTCAAATAAATCTCAGACATGTTGGTGAACTTGGAGTTTTATCAGAGGAAGGAGCTGAAGGAAATCAGTCGTTGGAGGAAAATGGTTCTGGGAAAATTAAAGTGTGTTAAATCAGCAGGGCCAAATAATCTATTTTCAGGAGTGCTTCAGGAAGTGGTTGTAAAATATTAGAAACATTGATGGTTATCTGTTTTTCGACTGTGGAATAGGTCCTACAGAGTGGAGGGAGCTAATTTAACAAGTCTATTGAAAAAGAGAGAGAGAGGGAAAATAAGAAATTTTAGACCAATTAGCCGGAAATCAGCAGTGGAGAAAATGCTCAAGTTCATTATAAAATATTTTATAGCTTAGCACTTTGAAAACAGTGTCAGAACTGGACAGAGTCAGCATGGATTGTCGAAAGGGAAATCATGCTTAACAAATCGACTGGAATTGTTTGAGGATGTAGTGAGTGGAGTTGATAAGGGAGGCCCATGGATATGGTTTATTTGGACTTCGTAAGGGGAGTAGATAGGCAGTTTTGTGGTCAAAAACGCGACTCACGAATAGCATGTTGCCTCCCAGTTGCACGGGTCAGGGATGTCTCAGATCGACTGCAGGACATTCTGAAGGGGTGGGTGATGGTTCATGTAGGCACCAATGATATCGGTAATAAACGGGATGTGGTTCTACAAGCAGAATTTAGGGAGTTAGGAACCATATTAAAATGTAGGATCTCAGAGGTAGTAATCTCAGGATTGCTACCGGTGCCATGTGCTAGTCAGAGTCAAAATGAAAATATAGGCAGGCTGAATGCGTGGCTTGAGAGATGGTACAGGAGGGAGGGGTTCAGATTTTTGGGACATTGGGACTGGTTCCTGAAGAGGTGGGACAATTACAAATCGAGCGGTCTACACCTGGGCAGGACTGGAACCAATGTCCTGTGGAATATGTTTGATCACGCTCTTGGGGAGGGTTCAAAATAGTGTAGCAGAGGGATGGGAACCAACTGAGGAGGTTAGTGGGCAATAAGGAGGGAGTAACTAAAGCCTGTAAGGAACTAGATATTGAAGTCAGCATGGCTAAGGTTAAGAGTAGGTAGGGAGCAGATGATGAACCCAAAGGGACAAATGGTCTGAGGTGCATTTGTTTTAATATGAGAAGTGTAGTAGGTAAGGCAGAGGAATTTAGGGCTTGGATTAGTATTTGGGAGTGTGATGTTATTGCTATTACTGAGACTTGGTTGAGGGAAGGGCAAGATTGGCAACTAAATATCCCAGGATATAGATGCATCAGGCGGATAAAGAGAGGGAGGTAAAAGGAGTTGCATTACTGGTCAGAGAGGATATCACAGCTGTGCTGAAGGAGGGCACAATGGAGGACTCGTGCAGTGAGACAATATGGGCAGAGCTCAGAAATAGGAAGGGTGCAGTAACAATGTTGGTGCTATCCTACAAGCCTCCTAACAGTGAATGTGGGATAGAGGTACAAATATGTAAACAGATTATGGAAAGATGTAGGAGTAACAAGGTGGTGGTGATGGAAGATTTTAATTTTCCCAACATTGACTTGGATTCATTTAATGTTCGAAGTTAAGATGGAGCAGAATTTGTAAGGAGCATCCAGGAGGATTTTACAGAGTGATGTTGAAATAGACTAACTCAGGAAGGGGCCATACTGGACCTGGTATTGGGGAATGAGCCCGGCCAGGTGGTTGAAATTTCAGTAGGGGATTATTTTGGTAACAGTGACCACAATTCCGTAAGTTTTAGAATGCTCATGGACAAAGATGAGAGTGGTCCGAAAGGAAGAGGGCTAAAGTGGAGGAAGGCCAACTATAGCAAAATTTGGCAGGAGCTGGGGAATATGGATTGGGAGTAGCTGTTTGAAGGGAAATCCACATTTGATATGTGGGAGGCTTTTAAAGAGAGGTTGACTAGAGTGCAGGACAGACATGTCCCTGTGAAAATAAGGGATTGAAATGGCAGGATTAGTGAACGCTGGAAGACAGGTGAAATTGTGAGACTAGCTAAGAGGAAAAAGGATGCATACATAAGGTCTAGGTGGCTGAAAACAGACAAAGCTTTGGAAGAATATCGGGAAAGTAGGACCAATCTGAAATGAGGAATTAAAAGGGCTAAAAGGGGTCATGAAATATAGAACATAGAAGATAGAACATAGAAGATAGAACATAGAAGAATACAGCGCAGTACAGGCCCTTCGGCCCTCGATGTTGCGCCGATCCAAGCCCACCTAACCTACACTAGCCCACTATCCTCCATATGCCTATCCAATGCCCGCTTAAATGCCCATAATGAGGGAGAGTCCACCACTGCTACTGGCAGGGCATTCCATGAACTCATGACTTGCTGAGTAAAGAACCTACCCCTAACATCTGTCCTATACCTAACCCCCTTAATTTAAAGCTATGCCCCCTTGTAATAGCTGACTCCATACGTGGAAAAAGATTCTCACTGTCGACCCTATCTAAATCCCTAATCATCTTGTACACCTCTATCAAGTCACCCCTAAACCTTCTTTTCTCCAATGAAAACAACCCCAAGTGCCTCAGCCTTTCCTCATACGATCTTTCTACCATACCAGGCAACATCCTGGTAAACCTCCTCTGCACCCGTTCCAGTGCCTCCACATCCTTCCTATAGTATGGCGACCAAAACTGCACACAATACTCCAGATGCAGCCGCACCAGAGTCTTATACAACTGCAACATGACCTCAGTACTCCGGAACTCAATTCCTCTACCAATAAAAGCCAGTACGCCATATGCCTTCTTCACCGCACTATTTACCTGGGTGGCAACTTTCAAAGATCTGTGTACATGGACACCAAGATCCCTCTGCTCATCCACACTACCAAGTATTTGACCATTAGCCAATACCCCATCTTTTTGTTACTCTTACCAAAGTGAATCACCTCACACTTAGCTACATTGAACTCCATTTGCCACCTTTCTGCCCAGTTCTGCAGCTTATCTATATCCCGCTGTAACCTGCCACATCCTTCCTCACTGTCTACAACTCCTCCAACTTTCGTATCATCCGCAAACTTGCTCACCCAACCTTCTAACCCCTCCTCCAGGTCATTTATAAAAATGACAAACAGCAATGGTCCCAAAACAGATCCTTGCGGAACACCGCTAGTGACGGCACTCCAAGATGAACCTTTGCCATCAACTACTACCCTCTGTCTTCTTCCAGCCAGCCAACTCCTAATCCAAACCTCCAACTCACCCTCAATGCCATACCTCCATATTTTTTGCAGTAGTCTACCATGGGGAACCTTATCAAACGCCTTACTAAAATCCATATACACCACATCTACCGCTTTCCCCTCGTCCACCTCCTTAGTCACCTTCTCAAAGAATTCAATAAGGTTTGTGAGGCATGACCTGCCCTTCACAAAACCATGCTGACTATCCTTGATCACATTATTCCTATCCAGATGTTCATAAATCCTATCCCTTACAATTCTCTCTAAGATTTTGCCCACAACAGAAGTGAGACTCACCGGCCTATAGTTACTAGGGTTATCCCTACTCCCCTTCTTGAACAAGGGAACCACATTTGCAAGCCTCCAATCTTCTGGTACTACTCCTGTAGACAACGAGGACATAAAAATCAAGGCCAATGGCTCTGCAATCTCCTCCCTTGCTTCCCAGAGAATCCTAGGATAAATGCCATCAGGCCCAGGGGACTTATCTATTTTCACCCTTTCCAGAATTTCCAACACCTCTTCTCTACATACCTCAAATCCATCCATTCTACTTAATTGTGACTCAGTATTCACATTGACAACAATGTCCTGTTCCTGATTGAATACTGACGAAAAGTATTCATTCAGTGTCTCCCCAATCTCTTCAGCCTCCACACGCAACTTCCCACTACTATCCTTGACTGGACCTATTCCTACCCTAGTCATTCTTTTATTCCTGCCATACCTATCGAAAGCCTTAGGGTTTTCCCTAATCCTACCAACTAAGGACCTTTCATGTCCCCTCCTTGCTGCTCTTAGCTCTCTCTTCAGGTCCTTCCTGGCTACCTTATAACTCTCAATCGCCCCAATTGAACCTTCACGCCTCATCTTTACATAGGCCGCCCTCTTCCATTTAACAAGGGATTCCAATTCCTTATTAAACCACGGCTCTCTCACACGACCTTTTCCTCCCTGCCTGACGGGTACATACTTATCAAGGACACTCAATAGTTGCTCCTTGAACAAGCTCCACATATCAATTACGCCCTTGCCTTGAAGCTTACATTTCCCAGCCACACATCCTAAGTCATGCCTCACCGCATCATAATTTCTCAGCCCCCAGCTATAACTCTTGCCCTGTAGTGCATACTTATCCCTCTCCATCACTAGAGTGAAAGTCACCGAATTGTGGTCACTGTCCCCAAAGTGCTCACCTACCTCTAATTCTAACACCTGGCCTGGTTCATTACCCAGAACCAAATCCAGTATGGCTTCACCTCTTGTTGGCCTGTCTACATATTGTGTCAGGAAACCCTCCTGCACACATTGGACAAACACTGACCCATCTAACGAACTTGAGCTATAGCTTTCCCCATCAATATCAGGAAAGTTAAAGTCCCCCATAACAACCACCCTATTACTTTCACTCTTCTCTTGAATCATCCTCGCAATCCTTTCTTCTATGTTTCTAGGACTATTAGGAGGCCTGTAAAAAACTCCTAACAGGGTGAGCTCACCTTTCCTATTCCTAACCTCAGCCCAAACTATCTCAGATGGCGAGTCTTCATCCATCGTCCTTTCCACAGCTGTAATACTATCTTTGACAAGCAATGCCACACCTCCCCCTCTTTTACCCCCACCTCTGACCCTACTAAAACATTTAAACCCTGGGACCTGCAACAGCCAATCCTGTCCCTGTTCTACCCATGTCTCCGTAATAGCCACAACATCGAAGTCCCAGGTACCAACCCACGCTGCAAGTTCACCTACCTTATTTCGTATACTTCTTGCATTGAAGTATACACACTTCAAACCACTTTCCTGTTTACAGGCACCCTCCTTTGAAATTGATGCCATGTTCCTAACCTCCCTACACTCCAGGTCCTGCACCCTAAAGATACAGCCTGGGTTCCCATGCCCCTGCAGAGTTAGTTTAAAACCCCCCCAAGAGCACTAGCAAAACTCCCACCAAGGATACTGGTGCCCCTCAGGTTCAGGTGCAGACCATCCTGTTTATAGAGGTCCCACCTTCCCCAGAAAGAACCCCAGTTATCCAAATACCGGAATCCCTCTCTCCTGCACCATCCCTGTAGCCACGCATTTAACTGTTCTCTCTCCCTATTCCTCGACTCTCTATCACGTGGCACGGGTAACAAACCAGAGACAACAACTCTGTTCGTTCTAACTCTGAGCTTCCAACCTAGCTCCCTGAAAGCCTGCCTAACATCCTCAGCGCTCCTCCTACCTATGTCATTGGTGCCAATGTGGACCACGACTTCGGGCTGCTCCCCCTCCCCCTTAAGGATCCGGAAAACACGATCAGAGACATCACGTACCCTTGCACCTGGGAGGCAACATACCAAACGTGAGTCTCTCTCGTTCCCATAAAACCGCATATCTGTGCCCCGAACTATCGAGTCCCCAATTCCTATTGCTCTGCTCTTCTCCACCTTTCCCTTCTGAGTAACGGGGACAGGCTCCGTGCTAGAGGCCTGAGCCCCGTTACTTACCCCTGGTAAGTCCCCCCCCCCACAAGTATCCAAAACGGTATACTTGTTCTTGAGGGGAACGGCCGCAGGGGGTCCCTGAACTGACTGCTTCCTCCCAGTCCCCCTCACTGTCACCCATCTATCTGCCATCTTTGGAGTTACTACTTCCCTAAAGCTCCGATCTATGACCCCCTCTGCCTCCCGAATGATCCTAAGTTCATCCAACTCCAGCTCCAGTTCCCTAACACGGTCTTGGAGGAGCTGGAGATGGGTGCACTTCCTGCAAGTGTAATCAGCAGGGACGTCCATGGCATCCCTCACCTCAAACATGTTGCAAGAGGAACATTGCACTGCCTTCACTGCCATCCCTCTGAAAGTAACCTTTTTTTAAAAAAAACTGGGTCTAAAGAATACAACAAGCAAAATGCAGCACTTACCTACTTACCACAACGGGTCTTATTATTTAGGTTAGAGGAGGAGGGCGGGTGGGAGACACTACCTCTGTAGTGCCTCGGGTTCTTCTCCTGCGCGCTTTTAAAGAGAAAAAAACCTACCCGGCTGCCCCTCTGGTCTTCATCACTTCCCCCTGCTGCTCCCGCTCTTTCTGTGAAAAAAAAACACCGCTGCCCGCTACCGGTAAGTAATTTTAAAACAAACTGTCTTACCTTTCATTTACAAACAGGGTTAAGGAAAATCCCAAAGCCTTTTATTCATATATAAGGAGCAAGAGAGTGACTAGAGAAAGGGTTGGCCCACTCAAGGACAAAGGAGGAAAGTTATGTGTGGAGTCAGAGAAAATGGCTGAGATTCTTGATGAGTGTTTTACGTCGGTATTCACCAAGGAGAGGGAAGTGACAGATGTTGAATTTGGGGATAGATGTTTGATTACTCAGGGTCAAGTCAGTTTAAGGAGGGAGGAAGTTTTGGGTATTTTAAAAGGCATCAAGGTGGACAAGTCCCCAGGTCGGGATGGGATCGATCCCAGCTTACTGAGGGAAACGAGAGAGGAAATAGCTGGGTCCTTAACAGATATCTTTGTAGCAACCTTGAACATGGATGAGGTCCCAGAGGACTGGAGAATTGCTAATGTTTAAGAAGGGTAGCCAGGATAATCCAGGTAACTATCAACCAGTGAGCCTGATGTAGTGGGAGGGAAGCTGCTGGAGAAGATACTGAGGGATAGGATCTATTTACATTTGGAAGAAAATTGACTTATCAGTTATAGGCAGCATGAATTTGTGCAGGGAATGTCATGTCTTACCAACTTCATAGAAGCTTTTGAAGAAGTGATGAAGTTGATTGATGAGGGAAGGGTTGTGGATGTCATACACATGAATTTCAGGAATGCGTTTGATAAAGTTCCCCATGGTAGCCTGATAAAGAAATTAAAGTCACATGAGGTGCAGGGTGTACTCACTAGATGGATAGAGAACAGGCTGGGCAACAGAACACAGACAGTAGTATTGGAAGGGAGTTTCTCAGAATGGAGAACAGGTATCTGTGCTTGTACCGCACTTGTTTTTGATCTACATAAATGATCTGGAGGTAGGTATAGGTGGTCTGATTAACAAGTTTGCAGATGATACTAAGATTGGTGGAGTAGCAGATAGTGAAGGGGACTGTCAGAGAATACAGCAGAATATAGATAGATTGGAGAGTTGGGCAGAGAAACGGACGGATGGAGTTCAATCCGGGCAAATGCGAGCTGATGAATTTTGGAAGATCCAAATCTGGAGTAAACTGTACGGTGAATGGAATGCCCTGGGAAAATTGATGCCCAGAGAGACCTGTGTGTTCAGGTCCATTGTACTCTGGAGGTGGCAACACAGGTTGATAGAGTGGTCAAGAAGGCATATGGCACATTTTCCTTCACCAGACGTGGTATTCAGTACAAGAGTTGGCAGGTCATGTTAGAATTATATCGCACTTTGGCTTGGCCACATTTGGAATACTGCGTACAGTTCTGATTGCCACATTACCAGAAAGATGTGGATGCTTTGGAGAGGGTGCAGAGGAGGTTCACCAGGATTGCCTGGTATGGAGGGCGCTAGCTATGAAGAGAGGTTGAGTAGACTAGGATTATTTTCATTAGAAAGTCGAACGTTGAGGGGGGACCTGATTGATGTCTACGAAATCATGAGAGGTGTAGACAGGATGAATAGCAAGAAACCTTTTCCCAGAGTGAGGGACTCAATTACTCTTGGTCATGAGTTCAAAGTGAGAGTGGAAACATTTAAGGGAGATATGCATGGAAAGGGTGATTGGTCCTGGAACATGTTGCCAGTGGAGGTGGTAGAGGCAGGCACAATAGCATCATTTAAGGTATATCTAGATAGATACATTGGTGGGCAGGGAGCAAAGGGAGACAGACCCTTGGAAAATTGATGACAGGTTTAGATGGAGGATATGGACCAGTGCAGGCTAGTAGGGCCGAAGGGCCAGTTCTTGTGCAGTAATTTTCTTTGCTCTTTGTTCTTTGAACTGAGGAAGCTCAAAGGAACAGAGTGATCTTGGGGTGCTTCTCCACTGATGCCTGAATGTGGCAAGACAGGTTAACAGAGCAGTTATGAAGGCACAGGGGACACTTGCCTTTGTCATGTCAGGTATTGGTTATAAAAGCATGAGGATATGCTGCAGTTAAGCAGAGCATTGGTTCGGCCACAGCTGGAGTACTGTGTGCAGTTCAGGTCACCACACTGTAGGAAGGATGTGATTGCACTGGACGGGGTGCAGAGGGAAATCACCAGGATGTTGCGTGGGATGGAACCTCTCAGTGATGAAGAGAAATTGGATGAGCTTGGGTTGTTTTCTTCAGAGCAGAGAAGGTGGAGGGGGGACCTGATAGAGGTGTATCAGGTTATGAGGGGAATGGACAGGGTGGATAGAAAGCAGCTAGGAGGGTCAATAACAAGTTGGCTCACATTCAGTGTGAAAGATAGGAGGTTTCAAGATGTTTTGAGGAAAATGTTTTTCATCCAGAGGATGGTGGGGGTCTGGAATGCACAGCCTGGGAGGGTAGTTGAGGTGGGAAATCTCACAAACTTAAAAATGTACTTGGGTGAGCAGTTGAAATGTCATAACATTCAAGCTGTGAGTCTCATGTTGGAAAGTGGGACTGATATAGGTTTAGTGTAGTTTGGCTGGTATACAGTTAATGGGCTGAAGGGCCTCCTGTGTACTGTGTGATTTTATGATTCTGTTGTGTGTAGTTTCGGGCTCCTTATCTGAGGAAGGATGTTCTGGCTGTGGAGGGAGGGAAGGAAAGGTTTACCAGATTGATTCCTGGGATGACAGCACTTATGTCTGATGAGAAACTGGATCAGTTAGGATTATATTCATTGGTGCTTAGAAGATTGAGAGGAATCACATTGAAACCTTGAAAATCCGAATAGAACAAGACCAGAACAACACAGGGAGGATGTTCCTGATGACTGGGGAATCCAGAACTACGAATTATGGTTTAAAGAAAAGGGAAAGGCCATTTCAGACTGAGATGATGAGTCATTTCTTTAGCCAGAGCCTGGGAAGCTGATGGAATATTCTGTCACAGAAAACAGTTGAGCCCAAAACATTCAATATTTTCAAGAGAGGATAAGTATAGTTCTTAGGACTAAAGGGGTTAAAGTTTATGGAGAAAAAATGGGAGCAGGGGACTAAGTTGGATGATCAGCCATGGTCATATTGAATGGCAGAGCCAACTCGAAGGGCTGAATGGCTTCCTCCTGCTCCTAGTTCCTTTGCTTCTATGTTTGAGAGACTGTTCATAAACATGGAAACCTATGGAATCATAGAGTCATAGAGTCATCGAGTCCTACAGCACAGAGACAGGCCCTTTGGCCCAAACTGGACCATGCTGACCAAAATGTCCATCCATGCTAACCCCATTTCCCGGCACTTGTCCCATATCCTTCAAATGTTTTCCTATCTATGTATTTGTCCAAATGTCTTTTAAATGTTGTTAATGTATCCACCTCAATCACTTGAGCTGGCAGCTCATTCCACATGCGTGCCATCCTCTGTGTAAAAATGTTGCCCCTCAGGTTCCCTTTTATTCTTTCCACTCTAACACTAAACTGATGCCCTCTTATCCTCGATTCTCCAACCATATCCATGTCTCTCATGATCTTATACACTTCTAAAAGTTCCCCCACCAGTCTCCTGTGTTCTAAGAAAAAAGTCCTAACTTGCCTAACCTTTCCCTATAACTCAGATTGTTGAGTCCAGGCAACATCCTTGTAAATTTCTTCTGTACTCTTTCTGGTTTAGTAATATCCTTCCTATAACAAGGTGACCAAACTGAATACAATATTCCAAGTGCGACCTCACTGACATCCTGTACAAGATTAGAGATTAGATTCCCTACAGTGTGGAAACAGGTCTTTAGCCCAACCAGTCCACACCGACCCTTTGAAGAGTAACCCACCTAGACCCATTTCCCTTTTACTAATGTACCTAACACTATGTCCAGTTTGACATGGCCAATTCACCTGACCTGCACATCAAACTTACTAATCATGCCTTACAGATTCTCATCCAAATCATTAATATTGATAACAAACAGTAAAGGGGCCAGCACTGAGCCCTGAAGCACTCCACTCAACATAGGTCTCCAGTCTGACAAGCATCCTTCCAATATTACCCTCTGCTTACTACCATCAAGCCAGTTATAGAAAAGTATTTGTCTTTGGTTAGGAATTAGTTTGGAGGTAGGAGACAGAGAGGAGGGATAATGTGTGTGCTCTCCAATGAACAAGATGTGAATAGTGGTGTCCTCAGGGATTTGTGCAGGGACCTCAGTATTTCACAATATTTCTCAATGACTTGGATGAAGGAATAGAGAGCCAATTATCCAAGATTGCTGACAACATGGAATGAGGCAGCTTGGAGGAGGTTACAGAGATAGGGAGGGTGGAGGGCAGGGAGGGATTTGAGAACAAGGATGAGAATTTCAAAATCGAGGTGTTGCGAGACCAGGAGCCAATATAGGCACAGGGTGCAGGGGGTTGCGGGATTGTGACTTGGTGCAAGTTTGGATACGAGCAGCAGAAGTTTGGATGAGCTGAAGGATACGGAGGGCAGTGGCTGTGATGTGTGTCAACCACGACATTGGAATTGTCACGTTTGGAGTCCCATAAACATGGCTGAGATTTTCAGTGGCTGACTAGAGTACTTACAGTGTGGAAACAGGTCCTTCAGCCCAACAAGTCCACACCGACCCGCCGAAGCACAAACCACCCAGACCCATTCCCCAACATTCACCCAACACTACAGGCAATTTAGCATGGCCAATTCACCTAACCTACACATTTTTGGAGTGTGGGAGGAAACTGAAGTACCCGGAGGAAACCCATGCAGACACGGGGAGAATGTGCAAACTCCACACAGTCAGTCACCTGAGGTGGGAATTGAACCCAGATCTCTGGCGGTGTAAGGGCAGCAGTGCTAACCACTGTACCACCGTGATCTTTGTGATATGAAGGATATCGGGCTCAGATCATTCTCAAAGATAAGACCCAGTTTGTAAAGAGTCTGTTTGAGCAGCAGACAGTGCTCAGGGAGAGGGATGGAGTTTGGACCAAGATCTGAAGAGGATGGCTTTGATCTTCCCAATGTGTTTCACAGTGAGCCTGGCCCCTCAGTCCTGACTGCTCTTAGCTGCTGTGATTGTCACTGATTGGACACTTATTATGAGAGATTCTGACCACAGCAGAAAGCCCCAGTGTAAAAAATAACTGCAAAGACTGTCAGATCGCAAGGTTGAAACTTCACCAAGAGAGGAAGTGAAAGAAGGAGCTCGGAGCAGCTGGACGTTTGTTACTGAGACGGGAGAAAACTGTGAACCATCTGCACTCCCTGGAACCTGACAGCACAGGAGGCTTGTTCTGGGATTTCTTTTTGCAGAAACAGCACAATGATGGAAAAAGTGTCAGTCACTCTCTCACAAACACACACGCCTGCACTCGGAGATCAGAAACAGAATCCAGCAGCAGCTCTGTCTCCAAGCTGTGAAACCTGCACAGAATTGTTCCCTCATTCAGTTTTTAACTGGCAGGATAGACCAAGCAGGGGAGGCAACACAGTGGTGTGTACAGTCAGAAGGGAGTTGCCCTGGGAGTCCTCACCATTAACTATGGAATCCATGAAGCCTCATGACAGCAGGTCAAACATGGGGAAGGAAACCTCCTGCTGATTACCACATAGCACCGCCCTCCCCTCCAACCTCAACTGAGCAGTCAGTCCTCCTCCATGTTGAACAACACTTGGAGGAAGCACTGAGGGTGGGAAGGATGCAGGATATACCCTGAGTAAGGGACTTCAAAGTCCACTATCAAGAGCTGCTCAGAAGCATCACTACTGAGCAAGCTGGTCAAGTTCCACCTGATTCAGCTGCTAGACTGGACCTGGGGCAGGTGGTGAGGGAACCAACAAGAGGGAAAAACATACTCACTATCATCCTCGCCAATCTGCCTGCTGATGATGTATCCATCCATGACAGAATCAGTAAGAGTGACCACCACACAGTCCGTGTGGAGACAAAATCCCGTCTTCACATTGAGATTACGTTACATTTTGTTGGGCAAGAGATACGGAATCTCAGGAAGACCTTTGTTTTTAGCAGCAATTGGTAATGACTTGGAAATTAGTGCTCATTCAGGTGAGGCAGGTGAAGACATTCAGTGATTGCAATGGCAGATTGGATGGGCTCTTAATGGAAATAAACCTGCAAGGCTCTGGAGGTTGAGTAGGGGAGAGGGTGGGACTGACTGGATTGCCCCATGAAATGACAGCATTTACCTGACAGGCTGAATGTTCTCCCCCTGTGCTGGATATAGGTCTCATTCAATGAGGGGTTCACAATTAGAGAGTTTGGATGCAGTAAATATAGGACAAATTGTTTCTCCAGGCAGGAGGCTCAATTACCAGAGGGCATACATTTCAGAAAGGGTCTGAAGGACAAGAGAGAAGATAGGAACATTTTTATCCAACGAGTTCACGATGACTGTCTGTAAGGTGAGTGGAAGTGGATTCAACAGCAACTTTCAAAAGGGCATTTGGAGAAATAGCTGAAAAGGAAACAATTGCAGGGTTATACAGGAAGATCTGGGTAAATGGGACTCATTGGACAAATTTGACTAACAGTCACAATAGGCCCAGTGACCTCTGTCTGTGCTGTATAAGAGCTTACACACACTTAGTCTCACCTTTACACAAAGAGTGGGAGACGCAGACGCAGACCCAATTCACAAAAGAGTGTTTTCTCAAGGAAAAGCTGTTGTACCAACTCAGGGAACAGGCCAGACTAGATTGACGAGAATAAATCGGCAAAACAATGGCAAGTGAACAGCGATCCAAAAGCAATGGAAGTGAACAGCATATTCAATAGCACAACCATCGAGAGGGGGAGGGATGAGGGGCAGGAGGTCAGAGAGTATGCTCTAGGGGTCTGAAGGCTCTGCTGTCAATGGTGGGATGAAGGAAGCAGCAATGGGCAGGAGACCAGAGACAGAAGATGGAAGGCAGAGGGAGGGAATGTGAGTCTGCAGCAAGACACAGAGTGAGGGAGGAGGGAGGCCATGGAGGCAATTGGCTGGCAGTGAGGTCAGGGGTTATTTTGGAATGACATATGCGCAGGACAGGGAAGGGACCATTCCATAATCAGACATGTTGAGGTTTATGGAGTGTGGATTCAGGAAGCTGAGAGAGGACATTGGAATCATCGAGTTAGGAGGTAGGACGAGAAGGAATTAGGGTTCTGTGGTCAAGGGGCTGAGGTAGTGCAGAGACGGACAATGCTGTTGAGATTGAAATCAGAGGCCTACATGATGGAGAGGCTGTGGGGTTTGCAGCTCAGGTACTGGACAGTCCCGAGGGAAGGAGGCCATGTTTACTGGTCCTATGAGAAGGTGGCTCATGCATTCATCATCATAGAGTCATAGAGGTTTACAATGTGGCATCAGGCCCTTCAGCTCAACTCATCCATGCTGATCAAGTTTCCAAAACTGAACTAATCCCATTTGCCTGTGTTTGGCCCAATCCCCTCTAAATCCTTCCTATCCATGTTCCTGTAAAAATGTCCTTGAAATGTAGTAATTGTACTCGCCACTATCACTTCCTCTGGCAGCTCATTACACATACGCATCAACCTCTGTGTGAAAAGGTTGCCTCTCAGGTCCCTTCTAATTCTTTCCCTTCTCAACTTCAACCTATTCCTTCTAGTACTGGACTCTACTACAATTGGGAAAAGACTATGGCAATTCGCGTTATCCATGACATTCATGATTCTGTAAACCTCTATGATGTCTCCCCTCAATCTCATGCATTCCCTGGAAGATCATCTCGGCCTATCCATCCTCGCTTTATAATTCAAACCCTCCAATCTTGGCAACATCCCTGTTAATTTATATTTTTATCCAAACCAGTGTAATAACTTCCTTCCTATTGCAGGGTGAGCAGAAACGTGCACAGTATCCAAATGTGACCTGATCAATGCCTTGTATGTGATGTCCCAACTTCTGTCCTCCCTGCTTTGACCAGTGAAAGTGAGCGTGCCAAATACCTTCTACACCATCCTGTCTACCTGTGACACCACTTCCAAGGAACTATGTACCTGTACCCTTCAGTCTCTCTGTTCAACAACACTCCCCATGGCTCCACCATTAATTGTGTATTTCCTACCAAATAAATGATGAATAACAGTGGATCCAGGATCGATTCTTGTGGCAGACGGCTGGTCACTGGCCTCCAGTCTGAAGACCAACCCTCTCTCACCAGCCTCTGCCTCCTATCATCAGGCCAATTTTATATCCAATTGGCTTGCTCTCCCTGGATCTTATGTGATACAATCTTATTCAGCAGTCTACATAGGGGAACCTTGTCTAAGGCCTTGCAAGAGTCTGTGTAGACAGAATATACTGCTCTACCTTTATCTATCTTTCTGATCACTTCTTCAAAAACTCAGTCATCTATTTGTCTCCATCGGAAGGAGGTCCATGTTTACTGGTCGCTCTTGGAGGATCCAGTCAGAAGGAGACCCATGTTTCCTGGTCTCCTATGAAGAGTACAGCAGGAAGGATGCCAATGTTTACTGGTCTCGATTGGAGGATCCAGTCAGAAGGAGACCCATGTTTCCTGGTCTCCTATGAAGAGTACAGCAGGAAGGATGCCAATGTTTACTGGTCTCGATTGGAGGTTCCAGCAGGAAGGATGCCAATGTTTACGAGTCTCTATTGGGAGGTTCAGTGGGAAGAAGGCCCATGTCTCTCATCCAGTCAGCTCCGTGAACTGAATTCCACATTTACTGGGCACTGTTGGAGAGTCCAGTGAGTCACGGACACCATGGTGGATGTGGGGTTCAGTTATTTTCTGTTGTAATTGACTGATGGTCCAGCCCTCATTCCAGTGAAACACCCTGATCCAGAGCCCGATCATAGAAGGGGAAGGAGAGAGGAAGGTATTGTAACATGATGTAGATGGACAGGATGGGTCAGTGGGTCAGAGTCTGTCCTGTCCCTCCAGCTCACACTGATGGCCTAAGGATCTCCTCTCTCTGCTGGGCCTTCATGGAATGAGATTTGTGTCCAAACCAGTCCCCAGGGAGAATAGGGCAACAACACAGAACTGTCCTTCATTTGACAAGAATCTGTCCATCTGCCTGAGACAAGCTGATACCTAGTCAATGTGAGAAATGGGGCCTTACTCCAGGAAAAGACATGCTTCTGGGTCAAGGGTGAACATCCATCAGTGGGACAGAGCAGAGGGAGATTTATCCTGCATTCAACTGTCATCATCCGGGACACTATGAGAAAGAGAGAGAAGCGAGACAGAGAGAGAGAGATAGTGTGTGAGTGTGAGAGAGTATGAATGAGTGAGTGAGTGAGTGAGTGAGATTGAGGGACAGAGGGACAGAGGGAGGAGCATTTGAGACAGTGTGAGATATGTGAGGGGACCCAGAGGGGGGTAGAAATGGTGAAGTTGAGGGATAGAGACAGAGAAAAGAGATGTCAGACAGTGTGACTAAGAGGGGTGGAGAGAGAGAAAGAGACAAGGAGAGAGAGAAAGAGACAGGCTGGGTGTGAGACCAAACATGAAGGGAATCAAGAGAGAGAGGGTAGGGTTGAGTGTGTGTGTGAGAGAGAGCGATGAGTCTGATTAAAGACAGAATGACAGAGAGGGAGGGAGAGAGACTGTAAATTGGGAGGCAGAGAGGGAAGGAGAGAGAAAGAGGGAGGAATAGAAAGGCACAGATTTCAATTGAAGCAAGAGAGGGAGCGAGTGACTGAGACAGTGAGAGATGGAGAAGTAGAAATTATGAGATGGAGTGATGAAGTGTGAGTGAATTGAAGAGAATGGCTATGAGACAGTGTGTGAGTGAGAGAGAGAGAGAGAGAGAGAGAGAATATGAGAGAAATTAGCAATGGGCAAAAGAGAGAGAGAAACAAGTGGCAGATGTGAGACAGAGAGAGAGAGAGAAACAGGATGCTGCCTGACCTGCTGCGCTTTTCCAGCAACACATTTTTCAGGTCTGATCTCCAGCATCTGCAGTCCTCACTTTCTCCTAGAGAGACGGACAGTTTCTGGTCACCACATTCTGGAAGGATGTGAGTGTACTCGAGATGGTACAGGGGAGATTTACCAGGATGCTGCCTGGGATGGAAAGGTTGGAAAGGTTGGTGTTGTTTTCCTTAGAGCAGTGAAGGCTGAGAGGGGACCTGACAGAGGGCTATAAGATTATTCGGGGCAGTGATAGGGTGAGTAGGAAGGCACTTTTTACATGAGTAAAGCACTCAATAATGAGAGACAGAGATTGAAGGCATGAGCACACAGTAACCAGAGCAATAATAGGCCATTTGGCCCTTTGAGTCTGCTCTGTCATTCAGTCTGATCATGGCTGATCCTCTCTCTCAAAGTCATATTCCTCCTTTCTCTCCATTCCCTTCATGCTGTTAAAATGCAAAACAATTATCTCTTTTTTTTAATATATTCAGTTCCCTGTCCTCCGCAGCCTTCTGTGGTACAGAATTCAACAGATTGACCACCCTCACAGGAAGGAAATGTTTCTTCATCTCAGTCCCAGATTGTCTACTCCGTATCCCCATGAGACTGGGTCCCCTGGTTCCAGACTCCCCAACCAGGGGAAACCTCCTCCCTGCCCAGCCCTGTTAGAATTTTATATGTTTCAATCAGATCCCCTCTCATCCTTCTAAACTTGAGAGAGTCCAGGCCCAGTCGAGTTAGAGAGTGAGAGGTGAGTTGAGGAGAAATGTTTTCACTCAGAGGGTGGTGGGAGTCTGGAACTCACTGCCTGAAAGGCTGGTTGTGTCACAAACTCTCGTGACATTGGAGCAGTGTTTCAATATTCCCTTGTGTTGCTGTAGGCTCCAGGGTAATGGGCCAAGAGCTGGAGGATGGGATTAGTGTCTCTCTCAGACAGAGAGAGAGAGAGAGAGAGAAGAGGAAGTGTGGGGCTGATGTGGCTCTCTCTGCCTGATGCTATTTACATACTGAGGAACACCCAGTCAGACTCTCACAGGCTGCAGCTTTATAAAGCAGAGCCGAGTGAAGGGAGAGTTTATCAGGAACCAGGCACAGGAACAGGAGCACACACCATGATTTCACACATCCAGCTGATCTGGCCCCTGGCATTCTGTGTCGCAGGTACAAATCTCTCTCCTTCCACCTTGAATCTTTAGCTGGTCACCATTTCACTCCAATTCCACTGACTTGTGATTGAAGGTAAAATGCTGATACCAGAGGAATGCTCAGTGTCTCCAACAATCTCTCATTTGACAGGCTCTTTCTGTGACAGTTCTGACTTCATTGTATTTCTCTCTGACCCCTCAGGTATCAGTGGGGACATCACCATGACCCAGTCTCCCCCGGTGCTGTCAGTGGGACTGGGCCAGACTGCAACCATCACCTGTACGGCCAGTCAAAGTATTAGCAGCTACCTTGCTTGGTACCAGCAGCGAGAAGGTCAGAAACCCTCTCTCCTGATCTATGGTGCAACAAATCGATTCACAGGAGTCTCCAAGCGATTCACCGGCAGTGGATCAGGGACCAGTTTCACCCTGACAATCAGCAACGTTCAGAATGAGGATGTTGCTGACTATTACTGTATGCAGCGTTACAGCTGGCCTTCACGGTGATACAGAGCCATACAAAAACCTCAATGTGCACAGCACCACCTCCTGTACTGACATATCCCAGAGTTACAAAAAATGTATAATAATTGACACACAGTCCCATCTCCTGCACTGACACATCCACAGTCACATATAAATAAAGTTGAACAAATTACCCCATGCTGGCATTGTCACTGTCCACAACACACTCCAGTCCATGTGGTGTTCACCACTCAGTGAAGGCCTCAAGTTTCCCTCTTACACTCCATGGCCACATGGGAAGAGCAGCTGCAAGATTTAACATTGAAAAATAAAGTTCACAAACTGCCCGAGCCCAGCTGGACAGGGAGAGAAAAAGACATGAGTGAGGATCGAAGAGAGAGAGAGAGAGAGGGAGAGAGAGAATTAGAGGTTGAGAGTGATGGAGGGTAACAAAGAGCAGAGGTTTTGTACAGCCCCTGCACTGGGAGCTCTCACTGTGGTTTACGTTCGGTAAAGGAACCAAACTCAGACTGAGTAAGTAAACCTCAATCCTCTGTTATTAACCCTTTCAAATTCTAAAGACAATTTCTAAAACACAAACGCTGATTGTTGAAAGTGTTAATTGGGAGCTGCAGTGAATAAGATGGTTGATTGAGGAGCACTGTCTCTAACAGGGTGTCCAGCTGTATTTCTTTAGTTCCATTGCCCCCTTTAAGCAGCAAGATATAAGTCAGTCAGTTTTACTCACCGTGTGGAGGAGCTCTGTCCATTTGCAGCCTGTGGTCCCATTCCTGGAGCATTGAGTGAACTCAGTGAGTTGCCTCCTGCCAGTCTCAGTGTGACAGACACGGGCAGAGTTGGATGTGAGCTCTGGCTCCCTGTCCCAGTCTCTGATCTCACTGACCTCAGCAGCAGCAGCAGCAGCAGCAGCAGCAGCACAGTGAGACACCGAGCTCCCACCTCCCCCAG
Organism: Chiloscyllium plagiosum; assembly: GCF_037043375.1. NCBI lineage: Eukaryota > Metazoa > Chordata > Chondrichthyes > Orectolobiformes > Hemiscylliidae > Chiloscyllium > Chiloscyllium plagiosum. The sequence continues at coordinate 98,952,116 of NW_028270147.1, read as the reverse complement.
CTTTAACTCTGCTCAATCACACAATCACAGAACTGTTACAGTGCAAAAGGAGGCCATTCTGTCCATCCTGTCTGGACCAGCTCTCCAAATGAGCAATTCACTGAGTGTCATTCTCCTGCCTTCTCCCTGTCACCCTGCACATTGTTGCTTTTCAAATAACAGTCTCATTCCCTTCGGAATGTTTCAATTGAAGCTGCCAGTCACAATAGGCCCAGAGCTTACACACACTTAGTCTCACCTTTACACAAAGACTGGGAGACGCAGACACAGACCCAATTCACAAAAGAGTGTTTTCTCAAGGAAAAGCTGTTGTACCAACTCAGGGAACAGGCCAGACTAGATTTACTAGAATAAATCGGCAAAACAATGGCAAGTGAACAGCGATCCAAAAGCAATGGAAGTGAACAGCATATTCAATAGCACAACCATCGAGAGGGGGAGGGATGAGGGGCAAGAGGTCAGAGAGCATGCTCTAGGGGTCTGAAGGCTCTGATGTCAATGGTGGGATGAAGGAAGCAGCAATGGGCAGGAGACCAGAGACAGAAGATGGAAGGCAGAGGGAGCGAATGTGAGTCTGCAGCAAGACACAGAGTGAGGGAGGAGGGAGGCCATGGAGGCAATTGGCTGGCAGTGAGGTCAGGGGTTATTTTGGAATGACATATGCGCAGGACGGGGAAGGGACCACTCCATAATCAGACATATTGAGGTTTATGGAGTGTGGATTCAGGAAGCTGAGAGAGGATATTGGAATCATCGAGTTAGGAGGCAGGGCGAGCAGGAATTAGGGTTTCTGTGGTCAAGGGGCTGAGGTAGTGCAGAGACGGACAATGCTGTTGAGATTGAAATCAGAAGCCTACATGATGGAGAGGCTGTGGGGTTTGCAGCTCAGGTACTGGACAGTCCCGAGGGAAGGAGGCCCATGTTTACTGGTCTCTTCTGGAGCACCCATGGGAAGGAGGTCCATCTTTATTGGTCCTATGAGAAGGTGGCTCATGCATTCATCATCATAGAGTCATAGAGGTTTACAATGTGGCATCAGGCCCTTCAGCTCAACTCATCCATGCTGATCAAGTTTCCAAAACTGAACTAGTCCCATTTGCCTGTGTTTGGCCCAATCCTCTCTAAATCCTTCCTGTCCATGTTCCTGTAAAAATGTCCTTGAAATGTAGTAATTGTACTCCCCTCTACCACTTCCTCTGGCAGCTCATTACACATACGCATCAACCTCTGTGTGAAAAGGTTGCCTCTCAGGTCCCTTCTAATTCTTTCCCCACTCAACTTCAACCTATTCCTTCTAGTACTGGGCTCTACTACAATTGGGAAAAGACTTTGGCAATTCACGTTATCCATGACATTCATGATTCTGTAAACCTCTATGAGGTTACCCCTCAATCTCCTGCATTCCCTGGCAAAACATCTCGGCCTATCCATCCTTGCTTTATAATTCAAACCCTCCAATCTTGGCAACATCCCTATTAATCTATATTTTTATCCAAACCAGTGTAATAACTTCCCTCTTATTGCTGGGTGAGCAGAAAAGTGCACAGTATCCAAATGTGACCTGATCAATGCCTTGTATGTGATGTCCCAACTTCTGTCCTCCCTGCTTGGACCAGTGAAGGTGAGCGTGCCAAATACCTTCTACACCATCCTGCCTACCTGTGACACCACTTCCAAGGAACTATGTACCTGTACCCCTCAGTCTCTTTGTTCAACAACATCCCATGGCTCCACCATTAATTGTGTATTTCCTACCAAATAAATGATGAATAACAGTGGATCCAGGATCGATTCTTGTGGCAGACGGCTGGTCACTGGCCTCCAGTCTGAAGACCAACCCTGTCTCACCAGCCTCTGCCTCCTATCATCAGGCCAATTCTATATCCTATTGGCTGGCTCTCCCTGGATCTTATGTGATACAATCTTACTCAGCAGTCTACATAGGGGAACCTTGTCTAAGGGCTTGCAATATACTGCTCTACCTTTATCTATCTTTCTGATCACTTCTTCAAAAACTCAGTCATCTATTTGTCTCCAGCGGGAGGAGGCCAATGTTTACTGGTCGCTCTTGGAGGGTCCAGTCAGAAGGAGGCCCATGTTTACTGGTCTCCTATGAAGAGTACAGCAGGAAGGATGCCAATGTTTACTGGTCTCGATTGGAGGTTCCAGCAGGAAGGATACCCATGTTTACGAGTCTCTATTGGGAGCTTCAGTGGGAAGAAGGCCCATGTCTCTCCACCAGTCAGCTCCGTGAACTGAATTCCACGTTTACTGGGCACTGTTGGAGAGTCCAGTGAGTCACGGACACCATGGTGGATGTGGGGTTCAGTTATTTTCTGTTGTAATTGTCTGATGGTCCAGCCCTCATCCCAGTGAAACACCCTGACCCAGAGCCTGATCATAGAAGGGGAAGGAGAGAGGAAGGGATTGGAACATGATGTGGATGGACAGGATGGGTCAGTGGCTCACACTGATGGCCTAAGGATCTCCTCTCTCTGCTGGGCCTTCATGGAATGAGATTTGTGTCCAAACCAGCCCCCAGGGAGAATAGGGCAACAACACAGAACTGTCCTTCATTTGACAAGAATCTGTCCATCTGCCTGAGACAAGCTAAATGTTTGGTCAGTGTGGGAAATGGGGCCTTACTCCAGGAAAAGACATGCTTCTGGGTCAAGGGTGAACATACATCAGTGGGACAGAGTAGAGGGAGATTTATCCCCCATTCAACTGTCATCATCTGGGACACTGTGAGAAAGAGAGAGAAGCGAGACAGAGAGAGAGAGATAGAGTGTGTGAGAGTGTGAATGAGTGAGTGAGTGAGTGAGTGAGTGAGAGAGATTGAGGGACAGAGGGACAGAGGGAGGAGCATTTGAGACAGAGGGAGGAGCATTTGAGATAGTGTGAGATATTTGAGGGGACCCAGAGGGGGGTAGAAATGGTGAAGTTGAGGGATAGAGACAGAGAAACGAGATGTCAGACAGTGTGACTAAGAGGGGTGGAGAGAGAGAAAGAGACAAGGAGAGAGAGAAAGAGACAGGCTGGGTGTGAGATCAAACATGAAGGGAATAAAGAGAGAGAGGGTAGGGTTGAGTGTGTGTGTGTGAGAGAGAGCGATGAGTCTGGTTAAAGACAGAATGACAGAGAGGGAGGGAGAGAGACTGTAAATTGGGAGGCAGAGAGGGAAGGAGAGAGAAAGAGGGAGGAATAGAAAGGCACAGATTTCAATTGAAGCAAGAGAGGGAGCGAGTGACTGAGACAGTGAGAGATGGAGAAGTAGAAATTATGAGATGGAGTGATGAAGTGTGAGTGAATTGGAGAGAATGGCTATGAGACAGTGTGTGAGTGAGAGAGAGAGAGAGAGAATATGAGAGAAATTAACAATGGGCAAAAGAGAGAGAGAAAGAAGTGGCAGATGTGAGACAGAGAGAGAGAGAGAGAGAGAGAGAGACAGGCTTATGCCCGAAACGTCGATTCTCCTGCTCCTTGGATGCTGCCTGACCTGCTGCGCTTTTCCAGCAACACATTTTTCAGGTCTGATCTCCAGCATCTGCAGTCCTCACTTTCTCCTGGAGAGACGGACAGTTTCTGGTCACCACATTCTGGAAGGTTATGATTGTACTCGAGATGGTACAGGGGAGATTTACCAGGATGCTGCCTGGGATGGAAAGGTTGGAAAGGTTGGTGTTGTTTTCCTTAGAGCAGTGAAGGCTGAGAGGGGACCTGACAGAGGGCTATAAGATTATTCGGGGCAGTGATAGGGTGAGTAGGAAGGCACTTTTTACATGAGTAAAGCACTCAATAATGAGAGACAGAGATTGAAGGCATGAGCACCCAGTAACCAGAGCAATAATAGGCCATTTGGCCCTTTGAGTCTGCTCTGTCATTCAGTCTGATCATGGCTGATCCTCTCTCTCTCTCAAAGTCATATTCCTCCTTTCTCTCCATTCCCTTCATGCTGTTAAAATGCAAAACAATTATCTCTTTTTTTTAATATATTCAGTTCCCTGTCCTCCGCAGCCTTCTGTGGTACAGAATTCAACAGATTGACCACCCTCACAGGAAGGAAATGTTTCTTCATCTCAGTCCCAGATTGTCTACTCCGTATCCCCATGAGACTGGGTCCCCTGGTTCCAGACTCCCCAACCAGGGGAAACCTCCTCCCTGCCCAGCCCTGTTAGAATTTTATATGTTTCAATCAGATCCCCTCTCATCCTTCTAAACTTGAGAGAGTCCAGGCCCAGTCGAGTTAGAGAGTGAGAGGTGAGTTGAGGAGAAATGTTTTCACTCAGAGGGTGGTGGGAGTCTGGAACTCACTGCCTGAAAGGCTGGTTGTGTCACAAACTCTCGTGACATTGGAGCAGTGTTTCAATATTCCCTTGTGTTGCTGTAGGCTCCAGGGTAATGGGCCAAGAGCTGGAGGATGGGATTAGTGTCTCTCTCAGACAGAGAGAGAGAGAGAGAGAGAAGAGGAAGTGTGGGGCTGATGTGGCTCTCTCTGCCTGATGCTATTTACATACTGAGGAACACCCAGTCAGACTCTCACAGGCTGCAGCTTTATAAAGCAGAGCCGAGTGAAGGGAGAGTTTATCAGGAACCAGGCACAGGAACAGGAGCACACACCATGATTTCACACATCCAGCTGATCTGGCCCCTGGCATTCTGTGTCGCAGGTACAAATCTCTCTCCTTCCACCTTGAATCTTTAGCTGGTCACCATTTCACTCCAATTCCACTGACTTGTGATTGAAGGTAAAATGCTGATACCAGAGGAATGCTCAGTGTCTCCAACAATCTCTCATTTGACAGGCTCTTTCTGTGACAGTTCTGACTTCATTGTATTTCTCTCTGACCCCTCAGGTATCAGTGGGGACATCACCATGACCCAGTCTCCCCCGGTGCTGTCAGTGGGACTGGGCCAGACTGCAACCATCACCTGTACGGCCAGTCAAAGTATTAGCAGCTACCTTGCTTGGTACCAGCAGCGAGAAGGTCAGAAACCCTCTCTCCTGATCTATGGTGCAACAAATCGATTCACAGGAGTCTCCAAGCGATTCACCGGCAGTGGATCAGGGACCAGTTTCACCCTGACAATCAGCAACGTTCAGAATGAGGATGTTGCTGACTATTACTGTATGCAGCGTTACAGCTGGCCTTCACGGTGATACAGAGCCATACAAAAACCTCAATGTGCACAGCACCACCTCCTGTACTGACATATCCCAGAGTTACAAAAAATGTATAATAATTGACACACAGTCCCATCTCCTGCACTGACACATCCACAGTCACATATAAATAAAGTTGAACAAATTACCCCATGCTGGCATTGTCACTGTCCACAACACACTCCAGTCCATGTGGTGTTCACCACTCAGTGAAGGCCTCAAGTTTCCCTCTTACACTCCATGGCCACATGGGAAGAGCAGCTGCAAGATTTAACATTGAAAAATAAAGTTCACAAACTGCCCGAGCCCAGCTGGACAGGGAGAGAAAAAGACATGAGTGAGGATCGAAGAGAGAGAGAGAGAGAGGGAGAGAGAGAATTAGAGGTTGAGAGTGATGGAGGGTAACAAAGAGCAGAGGTTTTGTACAGCCCCTGCACTGGGAGCTCTCACTGTGGTTTACGTTCGGTAAAGGAACCAAACTCAGACTGAGTAAGTAAACCTCAATCCTCTGTTATTAACCCTTTCAAATTCTAAAGACAATTTCTAAAACACAAACGCTGATTGTTGAAAGTGTTAATTGGGAGCTGCAGTGAATAAAATGGTTGATTGAGGAGCACTGTCTCTAACAGGGTGTCCAGCTGTATTTCTTTAGTTCCATTGCCCCCTTTAAGCAGCAAGATATAAGTCAGTCAGTTTTACTCACCGTGTGGAGGAGCTCTGTCCATTTGCAGCCTGTGGTCCCATTCCTGCAGCATGGAGTGAAATCAGTGAGTTGCCTCCTGCCAGTCTCAGTGTGACAGACACGGGCAGAGTTTGATGTGAGCTCTGGCTCCCTGTCCCAGTCTCTGATCTCACTGACCTCAGCAGCAGCAGCAGCAGCAGCAGCAGCACAGTGAGACACCGAGCTCCCACCTCCCCCAGCTTTAACTCTGCTCAATCACACAATCACAGAGTTGTTACAGCGCACACGGAGGCCATTCTACCCATCCTGTTTGTACTGGCTCTCTGAATGAGCAATTCACTGAGTGTCATTCTCCTGCCTTCTCCCTGTCACCCTGCACATTGTTCCTTTTCAAATAATAGTCTCATTCCCTTCGGAATGTTTCAATTGAAGCTGCCTCCACCACACTCTCAGACAGTGCATTCCACACCTTAACCACTCGCTGGCTGAACATGTTGTTCCCAATCTCACTTTTGTTACTTTTCCCAATTACTTTCAATCCGTGGTCTCTCGGTCTCAATCCTTTCTCAATTGGGAACATTTTCTCCCTATTTACTGTATCCAGGCCCCTCCTGCTTTTAATTCCTCAAATAAATCTCTCAGCCTTCTCCAAAGAAGACAGTCCCAAATTCTCCAATCAATCTGTATTACTGATTTTCCTCATCCCTGGAATAATCTTTGGAAATATTTTTTGCCATTTCTACAAAATGTCACCTCCTTCCTGAATTATTCACATTATCTATGACCCTCATGGTCTTATAAACCTCTATAAGGTTTATAATTCACTCCTCAGACTCTTACGTGTCAGAGTAAAAAGTCTCAGCTTTTCCAGCCCCTCATAGTCATGGAGTCATACAACGTGGAAACAGACCTTTCAGTCCAACTTGTCCATGATAACCAGATATCCTAAACTGACCTCATCCTATTAACCAGCATTTAACTTACATCCCTCGAAAACCTTCCTAGCTATGTACCCATCCCAATGTGTTTTAAATGCTGTAATTGTATCCGCCTCCAACACTTTCTCTGGCAGCTCGATCCATACACATACCACCCTCTGTGTGACAACTTACCCCTCAGGTCCCTTTTGAATCTTTTCCCTCTCACCTTAAGCCTATACCCTCTTGTTTTGGAATCCCTTTCCCAAGGAAAAGACCTTGGATATACACCCTGTCCATGCCCCTCATGATTTTATAAACATTTATAAGGTCACCCCTCAGCCTTAGATGCTGCAGGAAAAATAGTCCCAGTTTCTTCAGCCTTTCCCTGTCGCTCAAACCCTCCAATTCCTGGCCATGTCTTTGTAAATATTTTCTGCAGCTTTTTAAGTTTAACAGCATCCTTCTTATCGCAGCGTGATCAGAATTGTTCACATTATTCCCAAAGTGGCCTCACCAATCTCCCATACAGCTGCTCCATGATGTCCCAACTCCTGTACTCGATGCAGTGACCAATAAAGGCAAGTGTACCCAACACCTTCTTCATCAACCTGTCTCCCTGTGACCCCACTTTCAAGGAATAATGCACCTGCATCTTCACCCCTCGGTCTCTTTGTTCAGCAACACTCCACAGGGCCCTCCCATTAACTGTATACGTCCTGCCCCGGTTTGTCTTTCCAAAATGCAACATCTCACATTTACTAAACTGAACTCCATTTGCCACACCTCTGCCCATTGCCCTATCTGATCAAGGTCCCACTGTACCCTGAGATGAATTTCTTCACTATCCACTGTCCCGCCAATTTTGATGTCATCTACAAACTCACTGTAACTCTTACATTCACATCCAAATCATTTCTTTAAATGACAAAAGCAGTGAACCCAGCACCAATGCCTGTGGCACACAGCTATTCACAGATCTCCAGTCTGAAAAGCAACCTTTTAAACATCACTGTCTGTCTCCTATCTTCAATCCAATTTTTTTACCCCAGTGGCTCACTCCCCCGGATCCCATGTGGTCTAACCTTACTAACCAGTCCATCATGTGGAACCTTGTCAAACACTTTACTAAAGTCCATATAGACAATGTTTACTGTTCTGTCTTCATCAATCTTCTTTTGTCACCTCCTCAATCAAATTCAGGAGACATGAATTCCTATGCATAAAACCACATTGATTATCCAAAGAATGTAAATCCTATCCCACAGAATCCACTCCAACATCTTACCCAGCACTGACATCAGGCTCACTGGTCTACAATTCCCTGGCTTTTCCTTACAGTCTTTCTCAAATAATGGCATAACATTAGCCAACCTCTCTGGTTCTCCAGCACCTTACCCATAGTTGTCAGTGATACACATATCTCAGCAAGGGGCCCAGCAATATCTTCCCTAGTTTTCCCTACCATTATGTGTTTTAAGATCTTTTGTGTCTCCTCATTTGTGTGATCTCTTTTCACGACATCACTATTTTTCCAAATTCCCTAGCTTTCTCCCCAATAAATACTGACCTGAAATATTTGTTTGGGATCTCACCCATCTCTTGTGTCTTACCAAAATACAGCACTCACATTTATCTGAATTAAACTCCATCTGCCATTCCTCAGCCCACTGGCCCAGTTGATCAAGATTCCATTGTATAATTAGCCCTTTTCACAGCCAATGATTAGATTAGATTCTCTACTGTGTGGAAACAGGCCCTTCGGCCCAACAATTCCCCACTAATCCTCCGAAGAGTAACCCACCCAGACCAATTTCCCTCTCAGTAATGCATCTAACACTATGGGCAATTTAGCACAGCCAATTCACCTGACCTGCACATCTTTGGACTGTGGGAGGAAACCAGAGCACCCGGAGGAAACTCACGCAGACACAGGGAGAATGTGCAAACTCCACACAGACAGTCATCCAAGGCTGGAATCGAACCTGGGACCCTGGTACTGTGAGGCTGCAGTGCTAACCACTGAGCCACCATGCTGCCCCCCTGAGTCACCACTGAGCCACCGATGCCTCCTGAAAATTCACCTGAATACACTCTCCCAACTCTGGCCCCTCTCTGCCCATTACACTGCTGCTACCCCAAACTATATTCAGAAACTAAAGACGCCCTCGCCCATTTATAACAACTCTATCACATTTGCAGGTCTCTGTAAATTCCTTGCATTTGTATTCCTCCACATCTTTCCCACTGGGAGGTGACTTATTGACTGCACTGAGGATTCTGTGGACCTTGGTGTTCCTCTCTGATATTCCCTCCTGGCTCCCACAGTCCTGCCAAGTTAGTTTAAACCCTCTCTAACAGCACGAGTAAACCACCTCACAAGAATCTAAAGCCCTCCCTCATGGATCCTCTTTCCAGCCCCACAGTCACCTGTGTTCACCTCCTGATTCTATTCTCACCTGCATGGGACACTGGGAATAATCCGGCGACTCCTATTTTGAGTTCCTGCTGCTAATTCCCTCTGAAGCTCCCGAACTTCTGACTGCAAGACCACTTTTCTCCTTTTGTCACTAGGACCAATGAGGACCACTAATGCTGCCTGTTCCTCGTCTCCCCTCAGGGTGCTCTGCAGACGGTCAGTTACATCCTTGACCCTGGCACCAGGGAGACACACCATCCTGGATTCCCATCTGCAGCTGCAGAAACACCTATCGATTGCCCTCACTCTCGAATCTCCTCTCACTATCGCTCTTCCAGTCTTCCTTGTGCCCCCCTGTACAGCTGAGCCTCCCGTGGTGCCATGGACTTGCCTCTGGCTGCACTCCCCAGATGAACCATCATTCTCATCAGGATTCTGAACTGGTTGTAGAGTGGGATGCACTCAGGGGATTTCTGTACTAGCTGCCTGGTCCTGTTGGACTGTCTGCTGCTCCCCATTCCCTCTCTCCCTGCATACTCTGTAGCTGCAGAGTGACCACATCTAGAACGTGCTCTCCATGGAGCTCTCAGCCTCACGGATGCTCTGCACTGACACCAGCTGCTGCTCAAGCTCCGAACCCTGGAGCTCCAACTGCTATCACTGACCACACTTCATGTACTAATGGTATTCCAGGAGCGGGGAAACATTCTGAAGTTCCCACATGGATGCATACTCTTTCCACTCTTGGATTATCTCTTTGCAGAGTTCTGATGACAAACAGCTATAGCAGGGCTCACAGTCCAGTGGGTTCAGTGTTCCAGGGGTTTGGGGAAACTGTCCAGAAGGCTTTAAGAAACAGGAGCAGAAATCACCCATTCAGCCCATGGAATCTGCTCTGCCATTTGATCTTGGCAGATATGCTTCTCACCCCCATGCTCCTGCCTACTCCACAGGAACTTTCCATCCCCTTGACAATCATGAACCTATCTATCTCTGTCTTAAATACACTCAGTGACTTGGCCTCCACTGCCCTCTGTAACAATGAGTTCCACAGAATCCCCATCCTCTGGCTGAAGAAATTCCTCCTCATCTCATCTCACCGTGCCGTGTGGGCGGCACGGTGGCACAGTGGTTAGCACTGTTGCCTCACAGCGCCGGAGACCCGGGTTCAATTCCCGCCTCAGGCGACTGACTGTGTGGAGTTTGCATATTCTCCCTGTGTCTGTGTGGGTTTCCTCCGGGTGCTCCGGTTTCCTCCAACAGTCCAAAGATGTGCAGGTTAGGTGAATTGGCCATGCTAAATTGCCCATAGTGTTAGGTAAGGGGTAAATGTAGGGGTATGGGTGGGTTGCGCTTCGGCGGGTCGGTGTGGACTTGTTGGGCCGAAGGGCCTGTTTCCACACTGTAATCTAATCTAATCTAATTTAAAGGGTCGGCCCTTCATTCTGAGGCTTTGCCTTGGTTACCTAGTCTCTCCTGTTTTTGGAAACATCTTCTCCCCATCGACTCTATCCAGGCCTATCAGTATTCTGCAAATTTCAATAAGATCCCTCCTCATCCTTCTAAACGCCATTGAGTACAGACCCAGAGTCCTCAAACACGCCTCATATGACAAGCCCTTCATCCCCAGGATCATTCTTATAAACCCCTTCAATGCCAGCACATTGTTTCATAGAATATGGGTCCCAAATCTGCTCACAATATTCCAAATTCAGTCTGACCAGAGCCTTATACAGCCTCAGCAGTACATCTCTGCCCTTGTATTCTAGCCATATTGAAATGAATGCTAACATTTCATTTGCCTTCCCAAGCACAAACTGGACCTGTCTGTTAACCTTAAGAGAAACCTGAATGAGGTTTGTGCTTTAGATCTCCAAAGGCTTTCCTTATTTAGAAAATACCTCCACACCCTGACTCCATTGATTCCTGAAAGATCATCACCAATGTCCCCATAATCTCCTCAGTGATCTCCTTCAGAACATACTGGTGTAGTTCATCCAGTCTGGGTGAGTTATCCACATTAAGACCTTTCAGCTTCCCCTGACAGTCTTGAAGTACTGGGACACTGCTGGTGTTTTCCATTGTGCAGACTGATGTAATGTATGGATTCAATTCCTTTTTCTTCATTTTCCTATTATTCTTTTTCCAATGTCTATTTCTGCCTCCCTCTTCATTTTTATATATCTGATGAAACTCTTGCAATCTTCTTTTATATTACTTGTTCGCTTTCCCCCACATTTCACCTTCTGTCCCCTGAATGTTTTTTTTTAGTTTTCCTCTACAGGTTTTTAAAGACTTCCTAATCCTCTGGCTTCCCACTATTTTCCACCACATTGTATACCTTTTCCTTTTGCTTTTATGCTGTCCTTGACCTCCCTCATCAGCCATGGTTGCCTTGTCCTCCCCTTAGTCTGTTTCTTCTTTTTCAGGAGGAATTCCTACTCTGCTTCCTGAATTACCCCCAGAAACTCTGCTGTTTGCTGCCCCACCATCTTACCTGCTCGGCTCCCCTTCCACTCAACTCTGGTCAGCTCCTTCCTCATGTCTTTGTACTTACCTTTACTCAATTGAAATACTGATCCATCTGATTGCACCTTCTCCCTCTCAAACTACAGGGGGAATTCTAACATATTATGGTCACTTATCCAGAGGGATACTTTCATCTTCAGCTCACTAATCAAGTTTACCTCCTTACACATCACTGAATCCAAAACTGCCTGTTCCAAATGATCAACCACAAGCTGTTTCAAAAACAATCTCATAGACATTCCATGAAATCCTTTTGTTGTGATGCACTACCCAGTTTACCTATCCATTGAAGTCTGCCATAACATTTTGTATTTGGCTTTTCTGTCTCCAGTTTCAAACTTCCAGCTCAGCACTGTCACCATAACTTGTCCTACCTGCCTATCTTCTTTTCCACCTATCCACTCCACCCTCCCACCCCTATTGTACTCAACTATTGAACTCTATGCTACTTTCTCCCCACCCCCACCCTCCTCTCACTTTTCTCTCCACCCTTCAGGCTGTCTGCCTCTATTCCTGATGAAGGGCTTTTGCCCGAAACGTTGATTTTACTGTTCGTTGGATGCTACCTGAAGTGCTGCGCCAATCCAGCACCACTCTAATCGAGAATCTGGTTTCCAGCATCTGCAGTCATTGTTTTTACCCTTTTCTGTCTCCTGATTGATTTCCTTCCCCACACCCTGGTTACTGCTTGGAGACCTGAACATAACTTGCATCAGATTCTTTATTTCTTGGGTTCCTCAACTCTACCCACACAGATTCTACACCTTCTGACTGTATCACTTCTTGCTATTGATTTAAAGGCATTTCTTACGAACAAGGCAACTCTTGCCCCTCTGCTCATCTGCCTGTCCTTTTGATAGGACATGTATCCTTGGATATTTAGTTCCCAGCCTGGAACCCCTTACAGCCATGTCTCTGTGATACCCACAACATCGTACCTGCCAGTTTCAATCTGCACTACAAGCTCATTGTGTATACTGTGTGCATTAAAGTACAACTCCCTCAGTCCTGCATTGACTGCCCTCCTTCATATCATTGTCCCCTTATCTGCTGTGCTTTACGTTCGATACCTGATCCTTTCCACACTCTCTGTCCTTTTACATCTTCTAGAATCTTGAATAATCTCTCCTGAGCCCTCCTCCACTTTAACAAGTTTAAATTCCTTGGAAACTCAATTTACCTTGATTTGTGACATCATTTTTCTACCTTACTCGATTTGCTCCGTGCGTTTAGACACAAAGTCTTTAAGTTTGATCTACAATTGATTTTCCCTGCACTTTTATGATCCCTTTGATATTCAAAAATTCTGTCCCTTCCTTTTATTTTCTGGTCACAATCAATCCCATCACTAACCAGTAATCCTACCTTCTCCTTTACCCTCCATTTTCTCATTTTCCATCCAACTGAACCAAATTATTTTCTCTTTGGGTTGAGTTCAGGACGATATTTATCCTTGAACCAAAATCATGAAGAATGTTCTTTGATCTCATTGCTTCCAGTGGGATCTTGCTGTGTAGAAATTGTCTGCCCCATTCCTGAAATTGCAAAATTGACTGGTTTTCAAACAAAATGTAAATGTCTTTGGGAGAGCCTGAGGTGCTGAGGGCTTGATTGAAAAACAATTAGAGTCATGGAGATGTACAGCACAGAAACAGACTCTTCGATCTGACTTATCCATGCCAGCCACAGAGACATAGAGTCATAGAGTCAGAGAGATATACACCACAGAAACAGACCCTTCTGTCCAACTTATCCGACCAGATAACCTAAATTAATCTAGTCCCATTTGTCAGCATTTAACCCATATCCTTCTAAACCCTTCCTATTCATATACCCATCCAAATGCCTTTTAAATGTTATCATACCAGCCTCCACCACTTCCTCTGGCAGCTCATTCCAAAAATGTACCACTCTCAGTAGGAATAAGTTTTGCCTTAGTTCCCATTTAAATCGTTCTCCTGATACTTTCCATCTATGCCCTCTAGTTCTGGACTCCTTCACTCTGACCAAAATATCTTCTTGTTTCACTTGATCAATGCCCCCCATGATGTTAGAAACCTCGATATAGTCATCCTTCAGCCTCCAGCGATCCAGGGAAAATAGCCTCAGCCTATTCAGCCTCTCCCGATCGCTCCAACCCTCCAACTTGGCAACATCCTTGGAAATCTTTTCTGAACCATTTTAAGGTTCCCAGCATTTTTCCTACAGCAGGGAGGCCAGAATTCCACACAGTATTCCAAAAGGGGCCAAACTAATGTCCTGTACAGGTGCAACAGCTCCTAACTCCAATACTCAATGCATTGCCCAATAAAGGAAAGCATGCCAAATGGCTTTGACACCCCTCTACTTACCGGCAACTCCACTTTCAAGGAACTAATCTTTTTTGGGATGAACTGGGAGTCTTTCAGTTGTGCTTTTCCTAATCACCCTGTTCAGAAACAAACTTCTTGCTTTCACGCTCAACTAAAAATAAGATAAAGGAGGTGATGATTTAATGGTACTATTGCTGAGCTGTTCATCCGGAGATCCAGATTAATGTTCTGGGGACCAGGGTTAGAATCCTGCCACAGCAGATGGTGGAATTTGAATTCAATAAAAAAAATCTGCAATTAAGTGTCTAATGACGACCATGAAACAATTGTTGATTGTCAGGAAAAAGCCATCTGATTCCTTAATGTCCTTTAGGGAAGGAAACTGCCATCCTTACCATGTGACTCCAGACCCACAGCAATGTGGTTGACTCGAAACTACCCTCTGGGTGATTAGGGATGGGCAATAAATGTTGATCCTGCCAGTGATGCTCACATCCCAAGAAGCAATTTAAACAATGCCTGTTTATTTATGGGGTTTGTTAGGTATTGGCTATAAATGTTCAAATGGATTGTTTTGCCAGTATATGTTCAGAGAATTAAAATCCCTTCAAATAGCAGGGACTAAAATTGTTTTGCTTGTCTTTCAGGCCGTGAGAACTCTCAGCCCAAGCTGACCCTGCTGCCCCCCTCCCCGGAGCAGGTCAATGCCAAGGGCACTGCCACCCTGGTGTGCCTTGCCAATCACTTCTATCCCGATGATCTGGAGGTGCAGTGGAAGAAGGACGGTGCAGTCATTTCGGACGGGGTTCAGACCAGCAACTACCTGCGAGCTTCAGACAGCACCTACAGTGTTAGCAGCCTGCTGACCCTCTCTGGGTCTGACTGGGAGTCCAACGCTCGCTTCTCCTGTGCCCTCACCCATGTGACCCTCCCCTCTCCCCTCAGCAAGAGCATCAGGAGATCAGAATGTGTGTAGAGTGTTCAAGACAGTCCCCAGAGGAGACACAACTTTAAATAGAACAGGGCTGAGCTGGCAGGACAAAGGTCATTGTCAGCACTGAATTTCAACTCTCTTCCTTCTTGGGATTGGCTCGAAGACACATCTGAAGTTCAAGGGTTAAGGCAGGCACATTGAAATCATCAAAAACAAGCTTTACTCTGTATCAAACCTCATGCTGACCCGGTCCTGGGAGTGTTTGATTGGGGCAATGATGACTTATGATGTCAAGTAAAACCTCTCGAAGTTGCTGAAGACTGTCAGCTGTACAAAACAATGTGAACCTCAGAAGTCTCTGCTTCAGTAAACCAGATCTCCTTCCTGCTCAGCTGCCAGTTCTAATTTAAGGTTTTATCACTGTTTGAAGGGACAGGATTCTCATGTTATTGAGAAAACCTCCACAAGTGTTTTCCTCAAGCTCTAATGTGGCTGTGAATTTGTGTAGCTTCCTCTGTCTGGGCTGTTAATTGCAGTCTGTTTTCTGTCCATGTCAATCTGGAAAAGGGAATAAAGATGAAGAAGATTCAGTCTCTGTCTCTGTGTGCTTTGGAGATTGACCACTCCATTCAGCTGATTGGCTGCATTTCAGCATGGCATTGTCACAATTGGCTACTTGGCCTGTCAATCAATGACACATCCGTTGTAGAGGATACTGACAGCCAATCATCAATCACTTTCAAACGATCCCTTTGATCTGGAATCATTGGAGGTTACAAGATTCCAAACAGATCTCCATTAATGACAATCTGAACCATCTCTGACACCTCCCTCCCCTTCCTGGACCTCTCCATCTCCATTAATGATGACCAACTTGACACTGACATTTTTTACAAACCCACCGACACCGAGGATTCCACCTCTTCCCAACCTACCTCTTGCAAAAATGCCATCCCGTATTCCCAATTCCTCCGCCTCCGCCATATTTGCTCCCAGAAGGACCAGTTCCACCACAGAACACACCAGATGGTCTCCTTCTTTAGAGACCGCAATTTCCCTTCCATGTGGTCAAAGATGCACTCCAACGCATCTCGTCCACATCCCACCCCTCTGCTCTCAAACCCCAACCCCTCCAACCGTAACAAGGACAGAACCCCTCTGGTGCTCACCTTCCACCCTACCAACCTTCGCATAAACCACAACATCTGACGACATTTCAGCCACTTCCAAACGGACTCCACCACCAGGGATATATTTCCCTCCCCACCCATTCCTGCTTTCCGCAAAGACCGTTCCCTCCGTGACTACCTGGTCAGGTCCACGCCCCCCAACAACCCACCCTCCCTTCCTGGCACCCTCCCCTGCCACCACAGGAATTGCAAAACCTCTGCCCACACCTCCTCCCTTACCTCCATCTAAGACCTCAAAAGAGCCTTCCACATCCATCAAATTTTTACCAGCACAACCACCAATATCATTTATTGCACCCGATGTGGTCTCCTCTTGAAGAGCGGGACAACCACACCAATCATCCCCACTGCCCTGTGGCCCAACATTTCAACTCCCCCTCCCACTCCGCGCAGGACATGCAGGTCCTAGGTCTCCTCCACCACCGCTCCCACACCACCCGATGCCTGGAGGAAGAACGCCTCATCTTCCGCCTCGGAACACTTCAATCCCATGGCACCAATGTGGATTTCATCAGTTTCCTCATTTCCCCTTCCCCCACCTCACCCCAGCTCCAACCTTCCAGCTCAGCACCATCCTCATGACCTGTCCTACCTGCTTATCTTCCTTTCCACCTATCCACTCCACCATCCTCTCTGACCTATCACCTCCATCCCCACCTCCATTCACCTATTGTACTCTTTGCTACCTTCCTCCACCCTCCTCTCTGACCTCTCACCCCTATCCCCACCACCATTCACCTATTGTACTCTATGCTACTTTCTCCCCAAACCCCTCTCATTTATCTCTCCACTCTGCAGGCACCCTGCCTGTATTCCTGATGAAGGGCTTTTGCCCGAAACGTTGATTTTCCTGCTCCTCGGATGCTGCCTGACCTGCTGTGCTTTTCCAGCACCACTCTGATCTAGACTCTGGTTTCCAGCATCTGCAGTCCTTGTTTTTACCGAGAAACAGAAAGCTGTTAGGACTCAATAATTACAATCTTAGGCATTCCCTCTTCACTCTGTGGTCCAGTCTCAGGTGCTGGGATTGCACTCTGCACTCTTTGCTGCATGCTGTGTTGTACCTGAAGTGATCTTCGGTCAATCACTGACACTGCAGGCTGCGTGTCCCTCTGAGTGCAGGTTTATCACATAATGCTGCCTGTAGGTGTCACTCTGAGTGTGGGTATGTTATTCAGAGAGACACCTACAGGCAGCATGGAGTGTGTGTGTTACTCAGTGCTGCCTGACTCTCTGAGTGTGTGTGTTACTCAATGCTGCCTGACTCTCTGAGTGTGAGTGTTACTCAGTGTTGCCTATAGGTGTCTGTGTGTGTGTGTGTGTGTGTGTTATTCTGCACTGGCTGTAGGCAATGCAATGATTCGGAGATGCTGGTGTTGGACTGGGGTGTACAAAGTTAAAAATCACACAACACCTGGTTATAGTCACTCTATCATCAGGTGGTTGTGGAGGACACTCCCTTGATGAAGGAGCGGCGCTCCGAAAGCTAGTGTGCTTCCAATTAAACCTGTGAGACGATAACCTGGTGTTGTGTGATTTTTAACTTTGTATCTCAATGAGTGGGAGTGTGTTACTCTGTGCTGCCTGTCGGTGTCTCTGAGGTATTGTCTCTGAGTGATGGGTAGAGAATGGGCTTTGTGATGGGGATTGAAGATTAGGCTTTAATGTTGTCAAGTCTCGGAAGAAAAACAATTCAGTCTGAGATGGCAGCACATTGAGGTGGCCAAAGTTAAAAATCACACAACACCAGGTTATAGTCCAACAGGTTTCTTTGGAAGTACAAGCTTTCGGAGCACTGCTCCTTCATCAGGCAGCTAGTGGGGCAGGATCATTGTTCACAGCATTTGCAGTGAAATTGAGCTGGCAGTTGAGAAAAATGAATACTGAGAGTGTATTCTCGGTAAGGGAGGGATTTCAGAGGCAGTGCACCCCAATTACAAGGGGACTTTCTGGAGCTGGGATCATTGCAGTAGTGGCTGTCTGCTCAGCCAATGCTGACTAGCCATAGTCGTATTTCAATGGTCAATTAGCTCTAAACTAGATACATCAATATTACCTTACAGGGAAGGGAGCAGTGAGTGAGGTTGAATTCTTGCAGCTTCAAGAGGGATTGCAGTGGATTAATGAAGGGTGCTACCACCACAAAGGTGCCACCTTCACTCCCCCTGCCTCAGCTGTGGTAACCCTCAGGTTAAACACACCACCAGTCATCTCTGTCTGTAATGAGCGAGTGGGACTATGCTCCACTTTCCTAGGTGCTGGAGGGAAGGAGAAAGTGAAGACTGCAGATGGTGGAGATCAGAGTCAAGAGTGTGTTGCTGGGAGACCACAGCAGGTCAGGCAGCATCCGAGGAGCAGGATAATCAATGGTTTGGGCATAAACTCTTCATCAGGAATGGAGGGAAGGCCAACCTCTCCCAAAGGCAGCACAGGCTGTATCAAAGAGGCATCAAGAGTAAGCATGGGGAGATTGAGGGGGACAGAAGGAGGGCGTTGGTTGGCAGGTTGTTATTCAGAGTCAGATACCAGAGTATCACTCCTTCAGATGCTCCCCTTTTTTTTTTCTTTTTTTTGAGCACCCATGGTGTGTGTGTGCAGGTGTGAGACACAGTGAAAGACACAAAGTGCACGAATCTTTATTCAATTTCCACCACCAGGAAGATAGGAGAACACCGGGTGGCCAGTGACAAGCAATGCCCTTCACAGAAGGGCAATGTTGTATGATCAAACAGTGAAGGGGAGGGCAGGGATTAAATCAAAATAGAGTTGGAGGGGGAATAATGCACTCCACTCCCTGCGGCGCCCACCTCTCCCTGAACAACTCAGGGTGTTGGTGGAGACCACGTGCTCCTCCTCCAAGGACACCCGGGCTCTAACGTAACCGCGGAAGAGGGGCAGGCAGTCGGCCCTAACTACCCCCTCCATGGTCCGCTGCCTGGACCTGTTTATGGCCAGTTTGGCCAGGCCCAGGAGCAGACCCACGAGGAGGTCTTCAGACCTGCAATACTCTCCTTTTCTTTTTCTTCTTTTTCCCACACTACCGCCTAACTGCGGTAGTGCTTATGTTTTTCCCCAGCACCCATGGTGTGTGTGTGTGCAGGTGTGAGACACAGTGAGAGACATAAAGTGCATGAATCTTTATTCAATTTCCACCACCAGGAAGATAGGAAAACACCCGGGTGGCCAGTGACAAGCACTGCCCTTCACATCAGAGGGCAATGCCGTGTGATCAAAACAGTGAAGGGGAGGGTAGGGACTAAATCAAAATAGAGTTGGAGGGGGAAATGATGCACTCCACTCCCTGCAGCGCCCACCTCTCCCTGAACAACTCCAGGGTGTTGGTGGACACCGCGTGCTCCTTCTCCAAGGACACCCGGGCTCTAACGTAACCGCGGAAGAGAGGCAGGCAGTCGGCCCTAACGACCCCCTCCACGGTCTGCTGCCTGGACTTGTTTATGGCCAGTTTGGCCAGGCCCAGGAGCAGACCCACGAGGAGGTCTTCAGACATGCAACACACCCTTTTTTTTTTTTTTTCTTTTCTTTTTTTTTCTTTTTTCTTCTTAAACCCCCACACTACCACCTAAGTGCGGTAGTGCTTATTTTTTCCCCCAGCACCCATGGTGTGTGTGTGCAGGTGTGAGACACAGTGGAAGACACAAAGTGCACGAATCTTTATTCAATTTCCACCACCAGGAAGATAGGAAAACACCCGGGTGGCCAGTGACAAACACTGCCCTTCACATCAGAGGGCAATGCCGTGTGATCAAAACAGTGAAGGGGAGGGTAGGGACTAAATCAAAATAGAGTTGGAGGGAGAAATGATGCACTCCACTCCCTGCGGCGCCCACCTCTCCCTGAACAACTCAGGGTTTTGGTGGACACCGCGTGCTCCTTCTCCAAGGACACACGGGCTCTAACGTAACCGCAGAAGAGGGGCAGGCAGTCGGCCCTAAAGACCCCCTCCACGGTCTGCTGCCTGGACTTGTTTATGGCCAGTTTGGCCAGGCCCAGGAGCAGACCCACGAGGAGGTCTTCAGACATGCAACACACCCTTTTTTATCTGTCAGCCAGGGCTCCCTGATTGGACAAGGTTAACAGCCCATCAAGGAACTCATATTTTATTGAAAAAAAAACATTTATCGAACAAGGAGCACAAGAGCTAAACAAGACAAGACAAAATGAATGGTTTCATTACAAACATCACAAATGAGATTTGGGAAATAAGATTTTCATTCTGGGTGATGGGAATCTGGAATGGACTGTCACAGAATCCACAGACTGTCACAGTGTGGAAACAGGCCATTTGGCCCAACAAGCCATCACCAACCCTCTGAAGACAGACTCCCCGAGACCCATTCCCCTACCCTTTTACTCAACATCTCCCCTGACTGACAGATTCTTGATAACTGTGGCAATTTTAGAATGGCCAATTCACCTAACCTGCACATCGTTGGATTGTGGGAGGGAACTCGAGCACACGGAGGAAACCCACACAGACACGGGGGAGCGTGCAAACTCCACAAAGACAGTCACCTCGGGCTGGAATCGAACAAAGGTCCTTGGTGCTATGAGGCAGCAGTGCAAACCACTGAGCCACCATACCACACATTAAAGAACAGGAGCTTTTGTTAAACTCCGTGAGCCTGACGTGATATGAATTATAAACACACAACCCTCTGTCAGGGAAGGTAGTGGAGGATGGAAACCTTACAACCTTTAAATATCATAATATGCAAGGATTTGGGATAAGTGCAGGAAATTGGGATTAGAATGCCTTTAGCGGTAGTTATGTCAGTGCAGACTCAATGGGCCAAAGGGCCTTTTCTGTGCTGTATCAATCTATGCTCCATGCTGAAAGGGCAGTGCAGGTTAATGGTGACTAGGTTAGACAGTTCCAAGACGGCAAATCAATGATCAAGGATCAGAGGAAATGGCTCAAGCTTCAGTGAAGGCCCAAGTAAGTGCTTGGGAGGAGGGTCAAGGCTAATGAAGACAAGGTCAATGGAGACTGAGTGAGGGCACAGGGTGCAGGCATCTCCAGGGGTTGTAGTGTGGCATGTAGGGACAAGAGGGGAATGTGTAGGGAGGAAGTGCAATTCTGGTTGAAATGCGACCTTTGCCAGCAACAACATGACCTTCAGCACCAGGGGGTGTCCCTGACTGTGTCAGGCTCACTGGCTGCTCTCTGTGTGATTCCACACAGCCACCCATGTGGTCACCACGCAAGGTCTTGCTCTTGTCTACACCACCATCTGCAACTACCGTCTGGACCTTCTGTCTACAACACCATCTGCACCCACCGTCTGCACCACCATCTGTACCCATTGTCTGCACCCAGTATCCACAGCCACTATCTAGTCCCTCTGTTTGCACCCACCATCTACACCCACTGTCTACACCGCTGTCCGCACCCTCCATCTACACCTCCCATCTTTCTGCTGTTGTAAGATTGTATCCAATGATTCCATTGAGATTACTGCACCCAAAGCCTGAATTTTAGAACCAGCAATGATTGTCTTCTAACCCTGACCTACAAAGTCTGTGTTCCATGTAATGGAAAATTAACAAAATTAACATTTACTCTGAAATCCATTTACTCTGAAATCTGAAAGACAGTGCTTGACTAAAATTAAAACTTTCTGACACTTTACTGAAGTCTGCTGTCAAGGGACAGCTTGTCTCGGCGCAACTTTGTAAACATTCAACAAGAGAAAGATATAAGAACAGTATGTCCACAACAAGGGAATGAGAAGAATAACAACTCAAATCTTCACAGTCTTTGTCCTTGAGAGTGTGATAAGAAACAGTATAAGTTGAATATCTGAATTATACTCAGGACCCTTGCACAAGGCATTTTTGTCAAGTGCATGTGGTCCCCCTGCAATGCAGAAGTTAAAAAAAATATATAATAAAGCTCTTTTTGGTTGCTCTTGCTAATAGTTGAGTTGAGTCAATTTAATTTCCACGACATCCCACAATGGGTTGATTAATATTAATTACTGAATGCCATTTGATTTCTGTGATGGCAGGACTGACGTATAAGGAGAGGATTGTGTTCACTGGAGTTGATGAGGATTGTGTTCACTGGAGTTTAGAAGAATGAAGGAAGGGAATCTTAGAGAAAGCTGTAAAATTGGAACCGGACGAGACAAGTTAGTTGGAGGAAGGATGTTCCCAATGGTGGGGAAGTCCAGAACCAGGCTCATAGTTTAAGATTAAGGGGAAAACTCTATAGGACAGAGATGAAGAAAAATGTTTTCACCCAGAGAGTGGTGAGCCTGTGGAATTCTGTCACAGAAAGTGGATGAGGCCAAAACATTGTGTTTTCAAGAAGGAGGTAGAGATAGCTCTTGTGGTTAAAGAATTAAGGGATGTGGGGTAGGGAGGGATTACAGTAATGTACTTGATGATCAGCCACAATCATACTGAATGGCAGAGCAGGCTGGAGGGGCCAAATGGCCTACTCCTGCTCCTATCCTCTATGTTTCTATGTAGCATATAATAGATTGCCAGGTGGAGGTGACTCTGTCAGATGGGTAAGTATCCATTCACAGATTCCCCCCACACCACTCCCCTTCCATTTTAATTGGGTCCACTCCCTCTTTTCCTATGTCTTTGTTATCTGACCAGTGACCACACCTCCCCTTCATCACCCCGGCCGGAAGCTGTCCTTATAACCCACCGTTTGTTTTAATTTGCTAACTGGGTGATGTGGCGGTGGGGCTTTCAAAAACAGGAAGAGCTGAATTCTTATCGCCCCTTGTGCTTATTTTGTTGTGTGCCTCCCTCAATATGGGCGACACAGCACTGCTGCCTCACAGAGCCAGGGACCCAGGTTCGAGAGTCATGCGGCACAGAAATAGGCCCTTCGGCCCATCATGTCCATGCTGACCAACAAACACTAAACTACACTAATCCCATTTACCTGCAGTTGTCTGGAGCCTACTGTGTCATGGCATTATAAGTGCTCATCCAAATGTTTTTTAAAGCTTGCAAGATTTTCATCCTGCACCACCCTCTCAGCCAGCATGTTCCATATATCCACCACACGCTGGGTCAAAAAATACTTTCACCTTAATCTTATGACCCCTGGTCTTAAACAGGCCTGGGTGAGGAGCAGAGGCTGCAGAACAGTGTGAGAGGTCAGGAGTGGAGAGAGGGAGAACAGTGTGAGGGTGAGGAATGGAGGTTGGAGCAGGAAGACGCTTGTGTTCTGGAAAGCAGCACAAATAGGGAAGAGATCCAAGAGCTGGTAGGAATAGTCTCCATGTTTCCTAACAGTAGCTTTATGGTGGGAAAGAGAATAAATCCAGGAGATAATGAGGGCCTATAACAAAGGCTGATCATCCATTACAAATGATTAATTACAATTAATTGTCATGTCGATTATTTAAAGTCAGGTTTTTCTTTTTAATTCATTCACGGGATGAGGACATCCCTGACTAGGACAGCATTTATTGCCCACCCCTAATTGCCCCAGAGGGCAGTTAACAGTCATCCACATTACTGTGGGATTGGATTCCCAACTAGGCCAGACCAGGTAAAGATAGCAGTTCCCTTCCCTAAAGGACGTTAGTAAACCAGAGGGGTTTTCCTGACAATCGACATGGATTCATGGTCATCGTTAGACTCTTAATTGCAGATTTATTGTGTTCTTGAATTTAAATTCCCCACCTGCCACGGTGGGATTTGAGCCTGTGTCCCCAGAACCATATCTGGGTCTCTGTGCATTAATCACAGAAGGTTAGTATGTAGGTACAGCAAGTCATCAGGAAAGCTCATTGGTCTGTTGTGCAGGAAAACTGAAGGCATGACTTCATTGCAACATGCAAGATCCTGAGGGGCCTTGACCGGGTGGATGTGGAAAGGATGTTTCCTCTTGTGGGAGAATCCAGAACCAGGGATCACAGTTTAAAATTAAGGGAGAGTCCATTCAAAACAGAGATTCAGAAACATGTTTTTACTCTCAGAGTTGTCAGTCTTTGGAATCCCCTTCCTTAAAAGGCAGTGGATGCAGAATCTTTAGATATTTTTAAGGCAGAGGTAGATAGATTCTTGATGACTGAAGGGACGGAACATTATCGAAGAATGTAGAGTTGAGGTTAAAATCAGATCAACCACGATCTTATTGAATGGGGGAGCAGTTTCAAAGGGTCAAGTGGTCTACTTTTGTTCCTTGTTCATATGTTGCCTCATACAATTAAAGACTGCCACTCGTATTTTCTACCTGCAGATTAAACTGCTTGTGCAATCGGCCTCATCTGCACAGTGTTTTCTCCAGCCTTTCACCATGACATTTTGAAGATACTGGTCCCCTAATTAATCCATTAATTCTGTGAGTTGGTTTATTTAAAACAATAAAACGCATTACAAGTCATAGAGCAGATAATACAGCAAGCAATAATGTGTGGTTAGGGGGCTCAGTGGTTAGCACTGCTGCCTCAGAGCAGCAGGGACCTGGGTTTGATTCCAGCCTCAGGTGACTATCTGTGTGCAGTTTGCACATTCTCCCTATGTCTGTGTGGGTTTCCTCTGTGTGCTCTGGTCTCTTCCCACAGTCCAAAGATGAACAGTTTAGGTAAATTGCCCATGGTATTCAGGGATGTGTGGGTTAGATGCGTTAGTCAGGGAAAATGTAGAGTAACAGGGTGGGGGAGTGGGATGCTCTTCAGAGATTCAGTGTGGACTTGTTGGGCCAAGTGGCCTGTTTCCACGCTATAGGGATTCTATGAATTGATCTCAGTTTGTGCAGCTTGCAGGCTCACGGATGACTAACTGGCAGGTAGAGTGCAACACTGTATACAGGGGTGGATTTTCTTAAAGACAATGTGTTCACACACCACACAGCCACTGAACATCAAGGGGAGATTGTTACATTCTCTCTTGATGGAAACAGTCATTGCCTGGCAGTTGTGTGGCACAAATGTAACCTTGTTCAGGTTCCAAGCCCACATCTCAGACAGTAAAATGTTTTAGAACATCCTCAGCCTACAAAAAGTGCTAAACTTTTCAGGTGGCATGATGGCTCAGTGGTTAGCACTGCTGCCTCACAGCGCCAGGGACCCGCCTCAGGGACGTCTGTGTGGAGTCTGCACATTCTCACTGTGTGTGGGCTTCCCCTGGGTGCTCTGGTTTCCTCCCACAGTCCAAGGATATGCAGGCTGGGTAAATTGGCCATGCTAAATTGCCCATAGTGTCCAGGGATGAGCAGGCTAGGTGGATTAGCCATTGGAAAATACAGGGATAGCATATGGGGCTGGGTGGAATGCTCTTTGGATGGGCAATGTGGACTCGATGGGCCGAATGGGTCACTTCTACACAATAGGGATTCTGTGATTGAAATGCAAGTTCCTTCTTTCCATTCTAGCCCTGAAGCATGCATGTGGTTCTGTCTCATATCCGCTCAAGAGATGGCAACCCTTTGAAGACAGGAGCAGCCTCTATTCTTTTGGAAAGTACTTCTTCCACTCTGTGCCCTTCACAGCCTTGTAGACAGCAACAATGAGATCGGGAAATAACCCAAAGCTATAATCTTCTGGACTCTTCATTAAACTGTGGAACCTGAAAAGTACAATTAATGTCCAAGTCAATGCAGATATTTCTCAGCAATCCCTAAATGCTGAGTTTTAGTACTCAGGATACAAAATAACTGAGTAGATCATTGCTCTGAATTGCTCATAAATTTCACCTTCACATTTCTGGAGGCTTTGACCAAAAAGGTTGCCTACTCCTCTCCAATATACAGCTTAAAATCAGCTCCAACTCCCAACCATCCAGCTGAGAGCGGAGCCCTGTACAAACTGGAACCTGGTCAGTGGGAGCACTGTCACCTCTGTCTCAGAAGCTTTGTCTATTTAAACCAGAGACTTAGTCAGAGAGTCATTCGGCACGGAAACAGACCCTTCGGTTTAACTCATCCATGCCAATCAGATATTCGAAATTAATCTAGTCCCATTTGCCAGGATTTGGCCTATATCCCTCTAAACCGTTCCTATTCATATACCCATCCAGGTGCCTTTTAAATGTTGTAATTGTACAAGGCTCCACCACCTCCTCTGGCAGCTCATTCCATACATGCACCACACTCTGCATGAAAAAAATTACTCCTTAGATCCCTTACAAATCCTACCTCTCTCACCTTAAACCTATGCCCTCGAGTTCTGGACTCACATGCCCTGGGAAAAAGTTGTTGGCTATTCACCGTATCTATAGACAATAGATAATAGGTACAGGAGTAGGTCATTCTGCCCTTTGAGCCTGCACCACCATTCAATATGATCATGGCTGATCATCTTTAATCAGTATCGTGTTCCTGCCTTATCTCCATAATCCTTGATTCCACAATTCTTGAGAGATCTATCCAACTCTTTCTTAAATGAATCCAGAGACTGGGCCTCCACTGCCCTCTGGGGCAGAGCATTCCACACAGCCACCACTCTCTGGGTGAAGAAGTTTATCCTCATCTTTGTCCTAAATGGTCCACCCTGTATTTTTAAGCTGTGTTCTCTGGTTCGGCACTCACCCATCAGCGGAAACATGTTTCCTGCCTCCAGAGTGTCCAATCCTTTAATAATATTATATGTCTCAATCATATCTCCTCTCAGTCTTCTAAACTCAAGGGTATACAAAACCAGTGCTCCAGTCTTTCATCGTAAGGTAGTCCCACCATTCCAGGAATTGACCTCGTGAACCTATGCTGCACTCCCTCAATAGCCAGAATATCTTTCCTCAAATTTGGAGACCAGAACTGCACACAGTACTCCAGGTGTGGTCTCACCAGGGCCCTGTACAGCTGCAGAAGAACCTCTTTGATTGTATACTCAATTCCTCTTGTTATGAAGGCCAGCATGCTATTAGCCTTCTTCACTATCTGCTGTACCTGCATGCTTACCTTCATTGACTGGTGTACAAGAACACCCAGATATCTAGATAGTAATCTGCCTTCCTGTTCTTGCCACCAAAGTGGATAACCATACATTTATCCACATTAAACTGCATTTGCCATGCACCTGACCACTCACCTAACTTGTCCAGGTCACCCTGTAATCTCCTAACATCCTCATCACATTTCACCCTTCCACCCAGCTTAGTATCATCAGCAAATTTGCTAATGTTATTACTAATACCATCTTCTATATCATTAACATATATCGTAAAACGTTGCGGTCCAAGTACTGATCTCTGCGGTACCCCACTGGTCATTGCCTGCCATTGTAAAATGGAGCCGTTTATCACTACTCTTTGTTTCCTATCAGCCAACCAACTTTCAATCCAAGTTAGTACTTTGCCCCCAATACCATGCGCCCTAATTTTGCTCACTAATGTCACTCATGATTTTATAAACTTCTTTAAGGTCACCCTTCAGCCTCCAACACTCTAGGGAAAATAGCCCCAGTCTATTCAGCCTCTCCCTGTAGCTCAAACCCTCTAACCCTGGTAACATCCATGCAAATCTTTTTTGCCTCCTTTCAAGTTGAACAACATTGTTCCGAGAGCAGGAAGACGAGAACTGAGCCCTGTATTCTCAAGCTGTCCTCACCAATGGCCACTTTGGTGGACAGCCAGAACATGACATCCCAACTCCGAAACTCAATGCACAGACCAATAAAGACAAGTGTACCAATCACCTTCTTTATTACACTGTTTACCCATGGCTTTGCTTTCAAGGAACTATGAAGCTGCATTCCAAGGTCTCTTTGCTCAGCAACACTCCCTAGGACCCTGCCCTGATTTGTCTTACCAAATGCAACACTATAGGGAGAGGCTGAACAAGCTGGGGCTGTTTTCCCTGGAGCGTCAGAGGCTGAGGGGTGACCTTACAGAGGTTTACAAAATTAAGTGGGGCATGGATAGGATAAACAGACAAAATCTTTTCCCTGGGGTCAGGGAGTCCAGAACTAGAGGGCATAGGTTTAGGGTGAGAGGGGAAAGATGTAAAAGAGACCTAAGGGGCAACTTTTTCATACAGAGGGTGGTACGTGTAGGGAATGAGCTGCCAGAGGATGTGGTGGAGGCTGGTACAATTGCAATATTTAGAGGCATTTGGATGGGTATATGAATAGGAATGGTTTGGAGGGATATGGGTCGGGTGCTGGCAGGCGGGACTAGATTGGGTTGGGATATCTGATCAGCATGGACAGGTTGGACCAAAGGGTCTGTTTCCAAGCTGTACATCTGTATGACTCTATGACCTTGCATTTATCTAAATAAACCTCTGTCTACCACTCCTCGTCCATTGGCCCAACTGAATAAGCATTGATCATACATTATAAACATGAATGTACGGAAGGCATTGGTGAGACACATATGCAGTATTATGTCCAATTTTGGTCTGCTTATTTGAGGAAGGAATGGGTGGCACTGTAGGCTATTCAGAGGATGTTCCTCAGACTGATTCCAGGGATGAAAGGGCTGTCCCACGAGGAGCAGGTAAAGAGCTTGGGCTTGTACTCGCTGGAGTTCAAAAGAATGAGGAGGGATCTGATTGAGGGATAGAAAATGTGAAAGGGGATTGAGAAGGTGGATGTTGAATAGATGCTCCCCCTTGCAGGACAGTCTGGAACAAGAGGTCATTGATATAGAGTGAGAGGAGGTCGGTTCAAAACTGAGCTGAGGAGAAACTACATCTCCCAGAGGGTTGTGAATCTGTGAAACTCAATGCCCCAGAGTGCAGTGGAGGCAGAATCAATCAACAGGTTCAAGAAAGATGTGTTTCTGATGGAAAGTGAGATAAAGAGCGATGGGGAGCAGGCAGGAGAGTGGAGTTGAGACCAGGATAAGATCAGCCACAGTCATGTTAAATGGCGGAGCGGGCTCGAAGGGCTGAATTGCCTCCTCCTGCTCCTAATTCCTATGTTGAACACACAGTCAAAGCTGACACTGCAAAACTGAGGGAGCTGTTGTCTTTCAGGTCCGATACAAAACAGGGGTCCTGCCACAATATATCGAACTGTACTATGTCCCCCAGAGACAAGTGCTGGCATTTGAATTCAAATCACAAAGCAAGCCTCATTAATGGTGACACTATAATGATCCCTGATTGCTGTCCAGCCTCAGCCTTACCCAGTCTGGACTTCATGTGACTCCAGCCCCACAGCAATCTGGTTAACTCTTAGGTGCCTTCTGAGAGGTCACAGCAAGACCAGCAATTCAAGGGTAATTAGTCTTGGGTAACAAATGCTGATCTATGCCAGTGACACCCATCTCCCAGAAAACAGAATACAAGAGAGATTGGTGTCAGCCAAAATTGTCAGATCACACTCTCAATGAGATGGGGAGATGGTTAAAGATGAATTCAGCTCATTACGGAACAGGTCCCCACTTGTTAGCACATCGTCGCTGACAAGATAAGTGAGAGAAAACAGAAAACGAAAGGTGAGAACCCTCAAATGTGGGAATATCAGTGAAAATTCAGGCAACTGAAGGAAGATATGAAGAACAGCAAAGGAAGACAAAAAGGAAGCAAGAGTTACAGAAAGTGATGGAGAGAGAGACCTGCAAAGAGAAAGAGAATAACACAAATATTTTACACGAAAATTAGAAAACCAAGGGGGCTCCAGTGCAATGTGAGCCCTTTAAAAACAAACTGGGAATTCCATGAATGAGACTAAGGGAATTGCCCGTATGTACAATAATTAGTTGTGTCAGTCTTCACAGTCAAGGAACGGGATAATGCAGCTTCCTCTCCAGGGAGGTTAGTAATGAATTGAAGACTGGAATTCGCAAAACTTGATACGTGCCAGAAAACAGCATTGGAAAGCGAGCAGCTCTAAAGGCTGACAGATCTCCAGGACCTCAGGGGTTTAAAGGAAGGGGGGAAGAATTTTCAGAAGGTTTTCCCATCAGGTTCCAAAGCAGCAACCGTTCCTTTAATTTGGAAAATGTCCTGCAGTAACTCCATGGGTTCAAGAAAGATGAGAGAGGGAACCGTGGAAATTACATTCTGGTCAATCTAACATCTCTTTTGGGGGGTTCATTGGAATGTATAATTTACAGCCAAGAGAATGAACATGTGGAGAATTGGAAATGGCCCACATAGATTTGTGATGGGTAGGTTCTGACTAACGAACCAAATGCATTGACCAAAATAGTCGATAGGGCAAAAAGTTGATAGGGCAAAAAGTCTCATCAACTTGATCATTTCCCACAATACAGTCTGCTGACCAAAGTTAAAACCCATGGGATTGAAGATGAATGTTTGACTTGATTCGGAGGCTTGTTTAGTGACAGACGACAGAGAAAGAAAGTGATGAGTGGTTTTCCACAAGGATTCTGTGGTGAGGCCTTAACTACTTACTGTATGTATTAATGAGAATCATTGTTCCACATTGACACAAAGACTGATGGAATAGTAAGCAGTGCAGATGGTCTTTTTGTTTTAAACTCACTCCGAGAACATGGGTGTTGCTGTCTGGGCCAGCATTTATTACACATTCTGTGTTGCCCTTGTGAATAATGGAATCATCATACAGTGTAGAACAGGCCATTCAGCCCATCAAATCCACACCAACCCACCAAACAGCATCCCATCTGGACTGACCCCATTCCTGTACTACAGCATTTCCTATGGCCAACCCACCCAGCCCACACATCCCTCGACACTATGTGCAATTTGGCATGGCTAATCCAACTAACCAACATATCTATGGACTGTGTAGAAGAAACTCACACAGACATGGGGAAAATGTGCAACCTCCACACAGACAGTTGATCCAGGGTGAAATTGAACCCAGGTCCCTAGTGTTGTGAGCAGCACTGACCACTGAGCCACAATCCTGCCCTTTGCAAGGTGATGGTGAGCTGCCTTCTTGAACTACTGCAGTCCATGTGCTGTAGATAAACCCACAATGCCCTGAGGGAGGGAATTCCAGGATTTTCATCCAGCGACACTGGAGGAACAGTAATATATTTTCAAATCAAGATTCTATGTGGATTGGAGGGGAACTTGTTTTTGGTGGTGTTCTGTGTCCTTCTACATGGAAATGATCGTGGATTTGGAAGGTGCTGTCTCAAGAGACTTGGTGTGAATTTCTGCATTGCATCTTGTAGATGGTGCACATGGCTGTTATTGAGCATCAGTGGTGGAGGGAGTGTATGTTTATCGATGTGGTGCCAATCAAGCAGGCTGCTTTGTACTGGATGATATCAAGCTTCTTGATTGTTTTTGGAGCTGCATCCATCCAGGCAAGTGGGGAGTAACCCACCACAGTCCTATCCAAAACTTGACTGATCTTTTCTTAATTCATTTACTGGATTAGGCATCACTTGCTATGTCAGCATTTATTGCCCAGAATCAAATGGGGTGGCACAGCACTGGGACCAAGGTTTAATTCCACCCTTGGGCAACTGACTGTGTGGAGTTTGCACGTTCTCCCTGTGTCTGGTTGGGTTCCCTCCAGGTGATCTGGTTTTCTCCCACAGTCCACAAACGTGCGGGTTAGGTGGAATGGCCATGGGAAATGCAAGGTTACAGGGGAGTGGGTCTGGGTGAGATGTTCTTTAGAGAGGCGGTTTGGGCAGAATGGCCTATTCCCACATTGTAGGGATTCTATGAATTTCTTCACTCAGAGGGTTTTGAATCTTTGGGATACTCATCGATACTTAGGCATTTGAATAAATTCAAGATAGAGATGATTCACATGTGGGGAGGCAATGAGTTAATGGTATCATCACGAGATTCTTAATCCAAAGAGCCAAGTAATGTTCTGGGGGACCTGGGATCACCGTGGGGCAGCACGGTGGTACAGTGGTTAGCACTGCTGCCTCACAGCACCAGGATCCCAGGTTCAATTTTAGCCTCGGGTGACTGCCTTTTATGGAGTTTGCACATACTCCCTCTGTCTGCATGGGATTCCTCTGGGTGCTCCGGTTTCCTCCCACAATCCAAAGATGTGCAGGTTAGGTGAATTGGTCACGCTAAATTGCCCATAGTCAGGGGTGAATATGGGGAATGAGTCTGGGTGGGTTACTCTTCGGAGGGTCGGTGTGGACTTGTTGGGCCAAAGGGCCTGTTTCCATACTGTAGGGAATCTAATCTAAATCCTGGCAATGCATGGAGTGGAATTTTAAATACAAAAAGACTCTGGAGTTATGAGTCCAATGACAACCATTGTTGGGGGAGAACCCTGTCGGGCCCACTAATGTCCATCAGATTGCTGTCCTTGCCCATACTGACTGACATATGACTCCAGACCCACAGCAACATAGAATCATAAAATCCCTACTGTGTGGAAGAAGGCTATTCAGCCCATTAAGTACAAGCAGCATCTCACCCAGAACCAGCCCCCTCTCCTAAACCTACACTTCCATGGCCAATCCAACGAACCTGCACATCTCTGGACTGAGAGAGGAAACTGAGGCACCCAGAGGAAACCCATTCAGACACAGGGAGAACATACAAATTCAACACAGACAGTTGCCTGAAGGTGGAATCAAACCCAGGTCCCTGGCGCTGTAAGGTAGTGGCACCAGCCACTGTGCCACCCATTCCTCATCTCTGATCGAAATGTCTAATCCCTTATTCCCAGACTGAGACTCTGCTTTAGAATCCCCAGGTCGGGGTTCATCCTTCCAAATTCTACCCTGTCAGGGTCCTGGAGAATTTGAAATGTTTCAGTGAAATCTCATCCCAGCCTTCTGAATTCTAGGGAATCCTGACCCAGTCCCCTCTCTCAATCATTAGACAATCCCTCCGCCCGTCACATGAACTGTGGCTGGGTTTGATCATCTCAGTAAGAGTTTCAAGGAGGGAAGGAGAAAGAAAGACTCTTTCTGCTTTGAATCGATGCTAAAAACTGAAAAAGCAGGAAAATATTGTTACTAAGTATTGTTCACATACTCTTACTTTTCATCAAAGTGCTGGGTGAGGTTTCTTATGAATTTCAGGAGGTCACTGGTGGTGTCCTTATATTCTTTATTCTTGCCTTGTCTCTTGTTCATGTCATTTAAGAGGACGGAGTCAACTGAGAAGGAAATGAACAGCAGAGTTTGTTTTCTCTGTTGATTAAATTCACCTTACTTGCTCCTCTGAGCATCTGAAGAAAGGGCGAGGCTCTGAAAGATTATGCTTTCTAATAAACCTGTTGGACTATAATCTGGTGTCGTATGATTTTTGACCTTGTCCTCTGATCACATTCAGGTTGTGCCCACGGGCACTGCATGTTCTTGCATCTCCAGGTCAGCAGGTGGCGATCTTGACAATGGATTTCACAATGGTCTCCATCAGAGAGGACCCACAAATCAGGGACAGAGACCAGAGATTACAGGCTCCTCAGTCCCAGACCCGAGCACAACGGGCCTCCTGGCATCCCAGGTACCGCTTGTTGCGTCCCGGACCCTGTACATAATGCAAATGGTGCAACTGATCCTTCTGATTTTTCCCAACCTCACCAGGTCTCCACAATCATTGAGATTCGTTAAATGCAGCCTTTGCCAATTAAGGACCCTGACTGATGGGAAACAGACTGAAATGGGTCAATAATACAGTATTGGGGAGTTACAGACACAGATTGCCAAGTGGAAATCTGATGTTGTGGCTCTAACAGAGATCCGGGATTGGGGATTCCTGGATACAAGGTGTTCAGTAAAGATAGGAAAGAGAGAAAACTGCGGGAAGTGGTGGGATTGTTCTGGACCCAGACAGAACTGACCAACCTTAGGCCCTGAGATATGATAGAGATGAAGGGTGAACTGTGCTGGGCTTTAACTCACTGTTAAACTCTCGGATACCTATCGCATTTCCGACGCCACTCCCCCAAGTCCCTCCTCCCTACCTTTTGTCTTAGCCTGCTGGACACACATTCCTCATTCCTGAAGAAGGGCTTATGCCCCGAAACGTCGATTCTCCTGTTCCCTGGATGCTGCCTGACCTGCTGCGCTTTTCCAGCAACACATTTTCAGCTTTTAACTCACTGTTACCAGATTAAAACAGGGATTACCTATTTCACAAGAGAGTCAATGGATCTAACAAACCAGGTGCATGTGAAACACCCACCCAGTCCCTGAGAGAGGGAGGGACAAGAACAATGACATTCTCAGACAGAAAGGATGCTAAAAATGGTATCACCCCGAGAGTGAAGGGTGAGGTGGGGATAGTGATAGTGACACCCTCAGAGAGTGGGGAAAGTAACACTGATACATTTAAAACAAGCAAGAATTCATCCAGACACCCACTCCGTCACACGGTGTTGAAGATGCACTTTCCTCATCAAAACACTTTTGCAAACCTCTTCATACAACGTCAGGGGAGAGAAACATTGTAAAATGTATTATCACGAGTTAGGGTCCATTTAAAACAAGGACTCTGATGTTAAATGTTCCGAGCCATAAACAACACTGGTGTATTGACGTCATTACCTTATTAAACAATATTAAAACCTCGGCCAAACATTTTCCAGCGGACAGTGCATTTAAAATATCAAGAGTCTTTCCACATTGTTGGTTTGATCAGTGACGGAGCAAGGAAGCAGCAGCTGCCCCATGAACTCCAACAAAAGAATGAGAACAGGCTCTTCATACGGAGCTGGTCCCCGAGAATCCAATTCAACAGCAGGGATTAAAGAACAAGGAACAATACAGCACAGGAACAGGCCCTTCAGCCCTCCCAGCCTGTGCTGACTCATTTTGCCCTTCCATACAGAAACCGTCTTCACCTACAGGATTCATATCCCTCTATTCCCTTCCTATTCATGCATTAGTGCAGGTATTTCTTGAATACTTCTATTGTGTCTGCTTCCACCCCCTCCTCTGGCAGTGTGTTCCAGGTACTCAACTCCCTTTGTGTGAAATACTTGCCTCGCACAACTCTTTTAAATTCCCCCGCCCCTTGAACCTCTGTTCCCGAATAATTGACCCCTCCATCCTGGGGAAAAAAGCCTCATATTCTCCACTCTACATATCCCATTCACAACTTTATAAACTTTAAAAAATTTATAAACTTTATAAACTTTATTCACAACATGCCTCATTTTTTTGCATTCCAGTGAAAACAAACCCATTCTATTCAACCTTTCTTCAGGACTACTATCCGCTATACCAGAGAATATCCTGATAAACATTTTCTGCACCATCTTCAAAACATCCACATCCTTCTGGTAGTGTGGTGACCAGAACTGTATACAATATTCCAAGTGTGGCCTAACTAATGTTCGATAAAGCTGCAGCATAACTTGTCTATCCTTATACCTAATTCCCCTTCCAATGAAGGCAAGCATGCCGTAACCCTTTTTTATTGCCTTACCTCCCCGTGCTGCCATCTTCAGTGATCTGTCAACATACACACCCAGATCCCTCTGCATATCAATACTCCAAAGGATTCTGCCATTCACTGTATAATTCCCACCTGTCCATCACCTTTCAAAATGCATCACTCACATTTGGCTGGATTAAACTACATTTGCCATTTTTCTGTCCATGCATCCAACTGATATAATATCCTGCTGTATCCTCTGACAATCCTTCTCATTATCTGCAACTCTACCAATCTTTGTATCAACCGTAAACTTATTCATTGGACCAGCTACGCTTTGCTCCAAATCATTTATGGAGATCATGAACAGCAGAGTTCCCACCACTGATCCCTGTGGAACATCACTAGTCACAGCCCTCCATTCTGAAAACCGTTCTTCCATCGCTACCATTTGTCTCCTATGACTAAGCCAGTTCTGTGCCCAATGCTGGGAACATTTTAGACAAGACACCTTGTTGCCAGCTCGTTACTGCAACTTGATCCAGTTCATTCAGAAAGAGAAAAAGGACAATGTGCAGATTGTTGAACAGGCCCCTACACCTGGGCCTGAGGCAGGAGCCCAAGCTCCAACACACTGGCCTCACTTCACACCAACCTTCACACAGTGCGGGGTCGTGAACTCCGGGGATCAATTCCTCTGGGACTGGGACGGAGTGAGGGAACAGGGACAATGTCGAAGAGTCAATAAGGAGTGAAGCAAGATGGAGAGAGTGTGTTGGAAAGTGTTTAATGGAGGAAACATACTTTGTGATACCCAATACTGACAATGTCTACGTGTATCACAGAATGAAAAAAAAGCACAATCTGAAGACAATCTAAAGTCACATCAATGTATTTCTTTTTGATATACCATAGCATGCAGGGCATTTTCATTGTGGTATCCTGATTCGAGAGCTGTACTCTCTAAGATTGAGCCTGTTGGATCCTTGCAGAGCCCCAGTTTATTTGTACTGTTCAGTAATGTGGGGATACCGATGGTGGACTGGGATACACCTGATGAGGGAGCAGCGCTTCGAAAACTTGTGATTTCAAATGAACCTGTTGAGCTCGAGCCTGGTGTTGTGTGCTTCTGACTTTGTATTGTGCGGGCACAGTGGAACAGCTGCCTTCCAGTAACTATAGAGTACATGCATTGCAGCTGAGGATTATGGGTAACGACACCTTCCATTAGCTGCAAACAAACCCGCAGTCATTCCAGTGGATTCCAGTGGGAATGACCTGTCAGTTGCTTCCCAGATATTACATGGTTCACCATCGCCATCTCCAGGACAATTCGGGAAGAGCAACAAATAACCAACACATCAACGCCCTCCCCATCCCAGGAGAAATCAAAATAAATGGCATCCAATTCAAATGAACAAACTGATGAGGCTTGAATTCATCTCTTTGAAAGACTGGAGCCTCACCCAAAAACAGAGCCTTGAAATGAGTGAACCTGGTTTGTCAGACTGAAGGGTGGAGTGTCCTTCGGATTAGCAGTGGGATCAGCAAAAATATAGTTATACGCAAAGATCTTACAAATAGCCATCAAAGCGTGCCACCAAAGTGCAAAGATCAGCATCTGAAGTCCCACGTCTCCACCTCCATCCTTGCTTGTTGCTCTTCCCTAATTTTCCTGCAGAGGGTGGTGGTGAGCCATGAGTTTCTTGAAGACGATCTGACAGAGGGACAAGGTCATGTCCTCGGCCTGAGCACAACTGCCTGACCTGTGTTGCTTTTCCAGCACCACACGTTGCGACTCCGAGCACAACTATCCCTCAGGAGAATGAGCTGTGGCACAAGAGGAAACGTGGGAGTGTTGGAAAAGCACCGGCAGCCTGGTCAGCCTGCAGAGGGGCAGAAACAGATTTGATGAATGAGCTGATATCCTTCTGAGCTGAGATGCAGACTCAGGCTTTCAGAGCCACACAGTTTACATTGTTACTGACCGTGGCTCCATGGAAAATGCTCCTGCCTCATCGTCAAAATGGTCATCGGGTTGAAAGCCACCTCAGAAATGAGAGCACAGAATCCAGGCTGAGACTGTGGGGCACTGCTGAAAGTTGCACAGTCTCTGGCACCATCATTTAAGGCTCCACCACCACCACACCCCGACTAACCCCAACCCCACCTCAGCGGGCTCGACAAGATCCCATTCTGAAAGATTCCCTCGGGTGTCCTGCTCGCTATTCAACTAGTGCCAACAAAACAGATGTGTTTCGTCATTCGTTTACTGTCTGTGGGACCTCACCATCTTGTCCGTGAATGTGACTGCTCTGTGTTCGCAGCTTTGAATATTCTGAAATGATTAAAAGAAAACTGAACCAACAAGCGTTCTTTCCTCATTATCATGTAAAATGGGAGCAATTAACAAGGGAAAATGCACACCGAGCGCAAACACTGAAGCTTCAGCTGACAGGCTTTTTGCACCATGTTAACCTACTCCCTGGGCATTTCCTTCCAATGTCCGAGATGGTTATCAGGCTGGGATGGAGGCTGACAGATCACATGGAATCCTTCAGACAAGGTACACAAGGGCACAGTCCAGGCTTGCTGCAAACATTGAAGGGCTGGGAGATTCTCTGTGGCAGCTTCTCGTGCACATCCTCCATGGAATTATCACAGACTTTACTGAAATGGAATGAACTCAGAGAGGAGAAGGAAATGGGAAGAATTAACCAGACAGGAGTGAGCATCAAGAGAGGTGGGTGTGTGCGGAAGATTCAGTGCCATTAAAATTCCGAACTGGGTTTCACAAGGAAAACTCAAATCATTACTAGGATATAACAGGGAGAATCCTGACTGACATAAACAGGCTGAGTGTCAGAGACCCTGAGCCTCCGGTGCCTGATTCTCTATGAGGCATTATAGTTAAGGACTGTTCATGTGTCAATAAAGGGAGACTTGGTGACATGGAGTTGCGTCATGATTAGAACATAGAACATAGAAGAATACAGCGCAGTACAGGCCCTTTGGCCCTCGATGTTGCGCCGATCCAAGCCCACCTAACCTACACAAGCCCACTATCCTCCATATGCCTATCCAATGCCCGCTTAAATGCCCATAAAGAGGGAGAGTCCACCACTGCTACTGGCAGGGCATTCCATGAACTCACGACTCGCTGAGTAAAGAACCTACCCCTTAATTTAAAGCTATGCCCCCTCGTAACAGCTGACTCCATACGTGGAAATGACCGGAAGCGTACAGATTAAAGATAAATAGCCGAATATTAAGAGGGAACATAAGGAAACACATTTTCACCCAGAGGGTGGTGACAGTCTGGGACTCACTGCCTGTAAGGGTGGTTGAGGCAGAAGCTCTCCCATAACATTGAAATATTTCGATGTGCAGCTGTGATACCGAGGCATACAGGGTTAAAGGCCAAGTGCTGGAACATGGAATTAGAATAGTGAGCTTGGCTCATTGGGCCAAAGGGCCTTGTTCTTATAGACCTGGTGTAGATGTCTGACTCTGCCAGGATTCCAGCAATGTGGCTGACCCTTACCTGCCATTTGAAAGGCCGAGCAAGCCAGCAGTTTCGGGGCAAGTAGGGATGGGGAACAAATGCTGGTCTTACCAGTGATACCCACATCCCAGGAAAGAATAGACAGCCTCAGTGGTAACGCCGTCACCTGAACCTGCAGGTTTCAAGCCCCACTCCAGAGACTGGAGCACTATCCTGCGGCTGGCAAAGGCTAAGATGCCATCTGCTGGATGATTGGTTAAACTACTGCATCTTCAGGTCAATGTGAATGTAAGGGCATTCCAATCATCTCAGACAAAATCCCCGCCAGTGTGCTGACCAATACTTCTCTTATAACCAATGGCATTAAAACAGATACAAAAACAAAATACTGCAAATCTCAAATAGAAGCATGATGTTGGAAAAAGGGAACAGGTGCAGCCTCTGTGGGGACAGGAGGAGTTAACTTTTTGGGGTTCAGTGATGTTTTATCAAAAAAGCAGCAGCATTTTATTTTATTCCATTTTAAGTTGTTTTATATTATTTTATTTAAATTTTGTTTATCAAATTTTAGCCCGTTTGATTGGCACCACTTCCACACACATCCATTCCCTCCACACCAACACTCAGTAACATCTGTGTGTACTATTTACAAGATGCACTGCAATAAATTCATCAAAAGTTCTGAGACAACACCTTCTGAACCCATAATTACTTGAATCAAGATGGACAAGGGCAGCAGATACAATGGGAACATCACCCCAGCAAGTTCCCTCTAAGTTATTCACCAGTTTGACTTGGAAATATTATCATTGGGTCAGAATTCTGGAATTCCCTTCCTAAGGACATTGTGGGTCTACCTACAGCACCATCTTGTCCAGGACAATTAAAGATGGACAGTAAAAAGGCTGGTAAAAGTAAGAGTAGGTGTGATTTGGGGCCAGAAAGTGAGACTGTGATGTTTCAGTTATTCCTGGACATTGGTGTGACCACATCTCAAATAATGTGTGTAGTTTTGGTCTCCTTATTGAAGGAAGAATATAAATGCATTGGAGGTGGTTCAGAGGGGTTTTACCCGATTGATCCTTGGAATGAGGGGGCTGTGAGATGAGGAAGGATTGGAAAGGCTGGCCTTGTTCTCACTGGGGTTTAGAAGAGTGAGGGGTTTTCCTGTCCCACAGTATTCTCCAACTCCCTATCTGCCTCCCTCACGGGTCATACCCTCCTGCCCCTTACTACATGTGGAATTGAACTGTGCAGTCCTGAGGCCTATAACTTCCTTCTGGAACTAAGTCTCCAGGTATCTCTGGCACTCCCTGATATATCACTGCTTTTTCAATTCAGCCTTCATTCCAAACTCTCTGAATGGGAGTTCCTGTAGTTTTACACATTCACTGCAGATATATTTACCCTGAATCATTTCAATGCAATAAAGAAAAGTTGATCTCACTTAAAAATGAAAAATATCCATTCCTTCATTAGAGCAGTAATTGTCTTCATTCTGTTTTGAAGTATCAATACTTTCCATTTATTAACCTCCCCAATGGACATGTCCTGAAGCAGTCTATTTATACAGCCTCTCAAACTAAACAAATCTTGTTTATCATTTTCTTTCATTCAAACCAAGTGCATGTGCAGACTCCCAGCAGCTGAAGTGACAGTTCCAAATCAGTTTGAAAAAGCAAAGGTAGACTCCTTCCCCCAGTTCACCAAACTCCCACACTGACCAAACCTCCCAGCATTCCCCTCTGTGCTGGCTGCACTCAGTGTGAGCTGCAGTATATATGCTATCCTGCATTTTTCCTGTTTCTGATTTATAGCACTCCATTCTGTTGTGCTGTTCAGGATCTGGGTTAAGCTCATTCATTTCTCAATCGTAAGCTTCCTTCTTTCAGCCTGAGAGACACTTTACATTTGCAACCAGGAAATATGACTTCAATGCTGGAATCTGTTCTCAGGATTGATGGGCTCGATGATTTGATTCAGTGAAATAACCTCGTCTAATCTCTTCAGGGGTCGACATTTCAGGTGTAACTCTTCTTCAGGAAGGGGGGATAGGTGTGAGGGGAGTTGCAGATAAAGGGGTGGGTGGGAGCAAGGTGGTGAGGTGGAGATAGGTTGAGAAAGATAGAGAGTGTGACCTGATTGGTCGATGGGAGAGATGAATCCAGAATTATCCCTCCCTTCGACCAACCAGGTCCTATCCTCTACCTGTCTCCACCTATCCCCACCTAACCACCCTGCCCCGGCCACTCCCTTTATCTGTAGCTCCCCCAACACCCACCCGCCCCACTTCCTGAAGAAAGGTTATACCCAAAATGTCGACTTCTCTTCCTCCTGATGCTGCCTGGGCTTGCTGTGTTCTCCCAGCCTCCTGTTTGTCAACCTTGGATTCCAGCATTTGCAGTTTTTTATTTGTCTCTAATCTCTTCAGGGGCCAGGATGAGTGTGAGGAGATTGGGTTTTGGTGGAACTACCCACAGACTCAAGTCAAAAGAAGCAAAGGAAGAAAGGCACGTGGATCGAATACAAGGGGGCAAATTGGGAGCAAAAAGTAATTGTTACCAGTTTAGCAATTTCAAAGGAGAGAGCAACAACATTGAATTGCTTCTGGTGTCATCCTCTGTGCCCTAACATTTCACAGAGCCAGCTCAACATCCTTCCATTGGCTTTGTCATTGAGAGTCAACAGTTCCCTTCCCACAGCCCTTTTTAAAATGTCCCAGAGAGGCAGAGAATACTTCACCTTTTCTGGGAAAGATAGAGAAATATATGATGTCGAGGAGCTGATTCCAGCCTTCAGGGTCTGACAGAAGGATGTGTACCATCTGTGGATTCTGGAGACAGATCACGGAGATATTCCTCACTCCCATCAACACCTGACTTTATTCTAACAACAGTTTCTATTCTTCATTATAAAGTATCAGTTTCAGACTGGACATTTCACACCCAGCCCCCATGTCCTCACATTGGAATCAAGAATCAAACTTGCCCCATCTCAGGATTGTCCTCTGAATGTGGTGTCAGTGTGTTAGAATGAAAGAGCCACAGTGGAATCTGTGACTAAATGCAATGGGTTTCTGAGCCACCAGCAGCCTCCCCGCTGTTTGAGGGCCTGTTTGGATAAGATTTCAGCCCCATGGGTTCCCACTGATACTAGAGCCATGGAGTGAGATTGCTGGAGCCACATGTGGACTGAGGAACATAACAGTCAGGATAATGAGCTGCTCTGGAATCCACCCTGAGCCCTGGATGATCCTCACTGAGATGGCCCAGGGGCTACAGAATATGACAGCAGAAGATTTATCATTGATGGTCCTCCCCAGCTGTGACTCCCAGATGCCCCCAGACTGAACATTCTCAATCTGACCCTATGGACACACGGGGCAATTCCGTCCCATTTGAAGAGGAAAGAAAACCCAGGTCTAATTTATGGAATATTTATTTCTCAAACCTTGTAGAATTGTTATTCTGAGTAACAAGAGCCTGCTGGTCATAATCATGAATACAGGGTTCCCAATGGCACTGGCTCACAAACAGTTGAGTTGAATTTCTTGGCCTGGGATCTTGCTGTGCCTAAGGGATGGGTGAGGGAATTTCCATCAGGTTATTGTGTTCCCCAGTGTCCCTTCCTGCCTTCCTTATTTTCTCCATTTATTGGGAAAGAATTCCTTAGGACCCTGCATTCCTTCTGAAAGTACTCCTTCTGGACACAGTTGTAGAATTGCCCTCCTGCTCCAGGGACCTAATTACCCCCTCAATTCCCCCCTCTTGTTCCAGACCTTGAGGGTGGAGGTTAACACTTCACACACCTTTCCCTGAGGTTTCAACTCTGGCCATTCCCAAAGCACACATGAGACAGAGACTGAATCTTCATCATCTTTATTCCTTTTTCCAGATTGACATTGACAGAAAACAGTCAGCAATTAACAGCCCAGACAGAGGAAGCTGCACAAATTCACAGCCACAATGGAGCTTGAGGAAAACACTTGTGGAGATTTTCTCAATGACATAAGAATCCTGTCCCTTTAAACAGTGACAGAACCTTAAATTGGAACTGGTGGCTGAGCAGGAAGGAGATCTGTTTTACTGAAGCAGAGACTTCTGAGGTTCACATTGTTTTTGTACAGCTGGCACTTTTCAGCATCTTTGAGAGGTTTTACTTGGCATCATGAGTCTTCACTGTTCAATCAAACACTCCTATAACAGGGTCAGCATGGGGTTTGATACAGAGTAAAGCTTGTTTTTGATGATCCAAATGACCTGCCTTAACCCTTGAACCTCAGACGTGTCTCTGAGCCAATCCTAAGAAGGAAGAGAGTTGAAATTCAGTGCTGACAATGACCTTTGCCCTGCCAGCTCAGCCCTGTTCTGTTTAAAGTTGTGTCTCCTCTGTGGACTGTCTCAAACACTCTACACACATTCTGATCTCTTGATGCTCTTGCTGAGGGGAGAGGAGAGGGTCACGTGGGTGAGGGCACAGGAGAAGCGAGCGTTGGACTCCCAGTCAGACCCAGAGAGGGTCAGCAGGTTGCTGACACTGTAGGTGCTATCCGAAGCTCGCAGGTAGTTGCTGGTCTGAACCCCGTCCGAAATGACTGCACCATCCTTCTTCCACTGCACCTCCAGTTCATCGGGATAGAAGTGATTGGCAAGGCACACCAGGGTGGCAGTGCCCTTGGCATTGAGCTGCTCCGGGGAGGGGGGCAGCAGGGTCAGCTTGGGCTGAGAGTTTTCACGGCCTGAAAGACAAGACAAACAATTTTAATCCCTGCCATTCAAAGGGATTTCAACTCTGAACATTCACTGGCAAAACAATCCATTTGAACATTTGTAGTCAATACCTAACAAACCCCATAAAAGGACAGGGCCTTTTAAAATTGCTCTTGGGATGTGAGTGTCACTGGCAGGGCGAGCATTTATTGCCCATCCCTAATTGCCCCTGAGAGGGTGATGGTGAAAAAGAAGGGACAATCTTGGACCATCATTTCTGGAATGAATGTGGGCAGCTGGAAGGGCTATCAATGGGGGAGCATTTCAGTGACAGTGATCAGAACTCAGTGAGAATGAGAGTCGGGATGGAAATGGAGAACCATGGAGCAAGTGTAAAAGTTTTCATTTGGGAACAAACCATTTTACTGAACTGGACAGGGATTGGGTAAAAGTGGCTGAAAGACAAAATGCAGGGGTGAAATTTACCAGGACCTGAGGAAAGCAAAGAGCTGACAGGATGAGATGTGTCCAAATGAAGTCTGGGAAATCCCAATGATGTTTTACTGTCACAAAAAGAACAAGTGAATGAAGGAATGTATGAGGGCCATTCGAGAGCAGGAAGGGAACTTGTGTGCAGTGGTGGGAGATGGAGCAATGGTTCCTCATGAAAACTTCCGGTCTGTTTTCACAAAAGAGAGAGTCAAAGCAGAAACTATAGTTCAGGAGGAGGACTGTGCAATATTGGAACGGCATTTTTCACATCTGAAAGACTCCCAGTTCATCCAAAGAAAAGAAAGATCGATGCTGTCCCCAAGACATTTGCAGACAGTGTGGGACTTGTATGAAATGAGGTCACTGTTGTAATGTAGGAAATGTGGAAGCCAGATTGTACACAGCAAGATCCCACAAGCAACCATGAACAAGGAACATTTTGAGAAATGTTTGTTCAGGGATAAATATCAGCCTGAATACGATTCAAAGAGAAAGTAACTGGAACAGTTGGATGAAAAATGAGGAAATGAAAGTTAAAGGAGAAGGTAGGATTACTGGGTAGTGATGGGATTGATTGTCACCAGAAAATAAAAGGAAAGGGACAGAGTATTGTGAATGTCATATTGTACAGAGGAAAAGTAAAAGTGCAGGGAAGCTCAATACTAGAACAAACTTAAAGGCTTTGTCTCTTAACGCATGAACCATTCGGAATAATGTCGACAAAGTGGTACCACACAAACCAATGTAAATCAAGCTTCCGATGAATTTAATCTAATTAAAGAAGGTAGGGACTCAGGACACTTTATAAAAGCATCCAGACCAAGTAATAGGATAGAGAGTATGGAAAGGATCAAGAATCGAACT
Organism: Chiloscyllium plagiosum; assembly: GCF_037043375.1. Classification (NCBI taxonomy): domain Eukaryota; kingdom Metazoa; phylum Chordata; class Chondrichthyes; order Orectolobiformes; family Hemiscylliidae; genus Chiloscyllium; species Chiloscyllium plagiosum. Next base: position 98,907,213 of record NW_028270147.1, on the reverse strand, counting down.
TGAGGCACCGCAGGGTGGAATGGTGGATCAGTGGTTAGCACTGCTGTCTCACAGCTCCGGAGACACAGACTCAATTCCAACTGACTGTCTGTGTGGAGTCTACACATTCTCCCGGTGTCTACTTGGGTTTCCTCCCATTGTCACAAAGATGTGTAGGTTAGGAGGATTATCCATGGGAATTGTAGGGTGGGTGGGATGCTTTTTGGAAGGTCAGTCTGGGCTGAATGGCCTGCTTCCACACTGTAGGGATTCTGTGATTTCTAAAGGAGATAACTATGAGAAGGAGGCGGTCAGTGCATGACTGAGGGTGTTGTACTAGATGCATTGAGTATATGAAACAAGGTAAATGAGCCTAGTGCAGGGATGTGGCTGCAAGGGAATCAGGGTTGGGAACTAAATATCCGAGGATGCACATCCTATTGAAAGGAAATGTGAGGGGATAGTGAGTCAAGTGTGAAGGAGGAACTGAAGATAATCCTTGTTAGTCAGGAAATGGTCTTGGAGAAGCTGATGCGATCAAAACTTAATATGTCCCCAGGGCCTGATGCTCTGCAACTCAGAGTCCTTAAGAAAGTGGGTGTAGAAATAGTGGGCACATTGGTGATCATTTTCTGGCATTCTGTCGACTCTGACAGAGTTCCAATGGACTAGACAGTATCCAATATAACCCCACTTTTTAATGAAAGGAGGGAGAGTGAAAATGAGGAATTATACATGAGGAAAACACGAGCTTTCTCGTGGGGCCAGTTTGTTAGACATATGTCAAGAGGGATATGGCACTTGCAACTAAAAGGATCAAGGGATATGGGGGAGAGTGGGAATGGGATACGGAGATTGCATAATCAGTCATGATCATATTGAACGGTGATGCAGGCTCTCAGGGCTAAATAGCCTAGTCCTGCAGCAATTTTCTATGTTTCTACGTTTCTAATGATCGGTAGATGGGCAGGTTGGGGTGTTGGGGAGTGGGTTTACTCTGTCAGTTAGAATTGAAATTACATCGACAGCAAGAGGAAATATAATGTTAGAATGCATAGAATCTGTGAAAGTCAACTTAAGAAACCACAAAGAAACGAAAACCCTGATGGGAGTTATGTACAAACCTCCTCGCAGTAATCGGGATGTGGATCAGAAAATAAATCAGGAGTTAGAAAAGGCATGTAAGAAAGGGATTATTACAATTGTCATGGGGACTGCAATATGCAGGTGGACTGGGAAAGTCAGGTTGGGAATGGATCTCACGGAAAGGAATTCATGGAATGTCTATGAGAGGCTTTTTTGGATCAGTTTGTGGTAGAGCCCTAGGAAACAGGTAATTCCGGATTCGGTGATGTGTAATGAGGCAGCCCTGATTGGGGAGCTGAAGGTGAGTGAACCCTGAGGGGGCAGTGACCATAATGTGATACAATTCACCGCGCAGTTCGAGAGGGAGAAGCTGGAATTCGATTAGTAAGAGGAGTTAATGACAAGTTAGACAAAGGAGAACCAATGGACATGATCTATTTGGATTTCCAGATGGCCTTTGACAAGTTGCTATACAGGAGGCTGCTAAATAACATAAGAGCCCATGGGGTTTGGGGCCCTGTACTGATAGAGAGTGGAAATAAATAGGTCTTTTGCAAGATGGCAGCTGGTGCCTCGTGCAGTTCAGCAGGGGGCAGTGTTGGGACCTCAGCTATTCATGTAACAATTAATTATATATTAACGATCTTGGAAAAGGAACTGAGGGCATTGTTACTAAATTTGCTGATGACACAAAGATGAGGGGAGGGGCAGGCAGAGTTGAGGAAGCAGGGAGACTGCAGAACGAATTGGAAAGGCTCAGAGAGTGGACAAAGAAGTGGCTGATGTAATACAATGTGGGAAAGTGTGAGGTTATGCACTCTGGTTGGAAGAACAGAAGCTCAAACTGTTTTCTAAATGGGGAAATTCAGAATTCTCAAGTAGAAAGGGACTTGGAAATCCTCTTTCAGGTCACTCTGAAGGTGAACATTTGGTTCAGTTAGCAATTAGGAAGACAAATGCAATGTTATCATTCATTTCAACTGAGTTAGAATACAAGAGCAGGTATGTCCTGCTGAGGCTGTATGAGACTCTGGTCAGACTGCATTTAGAATATTGTGAACAGTTTTGGGACCTGTATCTAAGGAGGGATGTGCTTGTAATGGAGGAGGTCCAGAGGAGGTTTATAAGAATGAACTTGGGGGTGATAGCCTGGTCTGATGAGAAGCGTTTGAGGACTCTGGCTGTGTACTTGATGGAGTTGAGAAGGATATGGGGAGATCACATTGAAACTTACAGAATACTGAGAGACCTGGATAGAGTGGACGTGGAGAAGATGTTTCCACAAGGAAGGGAAAATTGGGCCAGTGGGCACAGCCGCAGAGTTAAAGGATAACCCGTTGCTGTGGTGGTGAAGTCATTGAGTGTATTTAGGACAGACATTGATAGGTTCTTGACTGGCAAGGCAATCAAACATAATGTGAAGAAGGCAAGACAATGGTCTTGAGAAACACATCAGCCATGACCAAATGGCACAGCAGACTTGATGGGGTGAATGGCCTAATTCTGATGTTTTTTGAAGAGACTCTGCAAAACCCAAAGACACTGAAAGCACTGGATTGTGAGCCCTGCTGGAGCTGTTTGTCATCAGAACTTTTCCAAAAGGTAATCAGGGAATGGAGAGAGGTTCATCTTGTTCCATGTGGGAACTTCAGGATACTTCCCAGCTCCTGGAATACCATGAGTACAGGATGTGAGGTCAGTGACAGCAGTTGGAGCTCCAGGTTTCGGAGCTTGAGTGCAGCTGGTGTCAGTGCGGAGAGTCCGTGAGGCTGAGAGCTCCATGGAGAGCACGTTTCTAGATGTGGTCACCCTGCAGCTTCAGAGTATGCAGGGAGCGAGGGAATGGGGGAGCAGCAGACAATCCAAGAGGATCCGGCAGTTAGTACAGGAATCCCCTGAGTGCATCCCTCTCTCCAATCGGGATTCAGCTTGGAATCCTGATGAGAATGATGGTTCATCTGGGGAGTGCAGCCAGAGCGAAGTCTATGACACCACGGTGGTGGTGAGGGGGCTCAGCTGTACAGAGGGGGCACAAGGAAGACTGGAAGAGCGATAGTGAGAAGAAATTCGAGAGTGAGGGCAATCGATAGGTGTTTCTCCAGCTGCAGATGGGAATCCAGGATGGTGTGTTGTCTCCCTGGTGCCAGGGTCAAGGATGTCACTGAGCTGCTGTAGAGCACCCTGAGGGGAGAGGGGGAACAGGCAGCAGTCATGGTCCACATCGGTCCCAGTGACAGAGGGAGGAAAGGGATGTAGTCCTGCAGTCAGAATTTAGGGAGCTTGGGAAGAAATTAGCAGCAGAATCTTTGGATTACTCCCAGCGACCAATGCAAGTGAGAATAGGAATAGGAGGATAAGACAGGTGAATGTGAGGCTGAAAAGATGGTCCAGGAGGGAGGGTTTGAGATATTGGACATTGGGAATGATTTCAGGGGAGATGCGACCTCTATAGACTTGATGGGTTGCTCCTGAACAGAGCAGGAATTGAGCTTCTTGTGGTATGACTTGCTTGTGCTGTTGAAGAGGGATTAAACCAATTTGGCAGGTCTGAGGGAACCAGGAGGTAATATCAGGGAGGAACACCAAGGAAGACAGAATCCTGGGAGATAGATACACAAGAATAAGGAATAGTAACTTCTTGGGCAAGGTCAGAGTGAGTGAGAGAGTAATAAATTCTAAATCCGGTTGACTGTCTGGGACTGCACACATGGACAACTGGTTAGTAAGGTTAGATCAAATGGGATCCAGGGAGAGTAAGCCAATTGGTACAAAATTGGTTTGATGGTTGGAGACAGAGAGTGGTGTTATTAGAATGTTATTATTCAGACTGGAAGACTGTGACCAGCGATGTGGCAAAAGGATTGGTTCTGGGTTCATCATTGTTCATCATTTATAGAAACAAATAACATTGGCGAGTTACAGAACACAGGAGAATGTGAGGACTGCAGATGCTGGAGATCAGAGCTGAAAATGTGTTGCTGGAAAAGCGCAGCAGGTCAGGCAGCATCCAAGGAGCAGGAGAATCCTGCTCAGACACAGATTGCTTAAGCGGAAATCTGATGTTGTTACTGTAAACGATGAGGCTGAAATGAGGACAGGACTGAGTGTTCAATATTCCTGGATACAAAGCATTCAGGAAAGCTAGGAAAGGGGGGAAAGGGTGAGAGATGTGGGATTGGTTAAGGAGATCGGTGCAGAGCTCGAGAAAGAGGATGTCCCAGAGGGGTCAAGGACAGAATCAATTTGGTTCAAGATAAGGAACAAAAAGGTGCAATCAGTTTTTTCAGTGCAGTCTGTAGGTCACCAGCTAATGGGAAGGATGGAGAGGAACAAACCTGGAAGGAGTTTACAGTGAAGTGCAAACATTAGGGGGACTTTAATTACCAGAATATAGAGTGGGATAGCAACAGTGTGAAGGGCAGAGAGGGCCAGAGTTGTGAGAGTGTGCTCAGGTGATTTTTCTCCAGCCGTATGTTTCCAGTCCAATGGGAATGGAGGCTCTGCTAGACCTGGATCTTGGGAATGAGGAGGCTCAAGTAGATCAAGTCTCAGTGAGAGGACATTTAGAGAAGAGTGATCATTGTATCACATGGTTTAGGGAGACAGTGGAAAAGGACAAAGGACAATTCAGAGTAAAGTCAGGACCATGGATCGTATCCCGTGTATCACCTCCAAATGTCTCACACTTAGAAATTTCCATTTCTTGTTCAAACAAAATATGGATGAGTCACAAATCTAATATTTTACTGCAGTATTTCCAGTTGAGAAAGACATGGAAGTGAAGAAATTTGGGAAATAAATGTTGATATCTTGAGAAGAGTCCTCATTACAGAAGAAGAGGTGCTGTAATCTGTTCTTAAAACTCATTAAAGTAGATAAATCCCCAGGACCAGATCAGGTCTATCGCAGCACTTTGTGGGAAACTTGGGAAGAGACAGTGACGCCCCTTGCAGAGATGTTTGTATTATCAACAGCTGCGAGTGATGTGCTGGAAGACTGGAGCTTGACTGATGTTGTGCTGTTAGTTAATAAGGTCTGCAAGGAATACCCAGGGAATTATAGACCGGTGAGTCTGATACCAGTGGGGAGTAAGTTATTGAAGGGATTTTGAAAGATAGGATCTACACACATTTGAAAAGACAAGGATTGATTAGGGATAATCCACATGGCTTTGTAAGTGGGAAATTGTGTCACAAATTTGATTGAGCTTTTTGAAGACATGACCAAGTTAATAACTGAAGGCAGCGTCGTAGACATTGTCGACATGGACTTTAGCAAGGCCTTTGACAAGTTACCTCATGGACACTTGGTTAGTAAGGTTAGATCAAATGGAATCCAGGGAGAGCAAGCCAATTGGTAAAAAATTGGTTTGATGGTTGGAGACAGAGAGTGGTGGTAGAAGGTTATTGTTCAGACTGAAAGCCTGTGACCAGCGATGTGGCAAAAGGATTGGTTCTGGGTTCATCATTGTTCGTCATTTATAGAAACTAATTGAATGAGAATATAGGGGCCATGGTTTATGAGTTTGCAGATGACACCAAAGTTGGTGGCATAGTGGCAGTGATGAAGGCTATTTGAGAGTACATTTACATTCCATATTGAGATAATAGGGAGGTGTTACATTTTGGTACAAAAACCAGGTTACACAGTTAATTATGGGGCAATGGGGAGTGTTATCAAAGAGGGAGATCAAGGTGTGGAGGCATATAGTGCCTTGAAACTGGAGTCACATGTGGGCAGAGTGGTGAGGAAAGCATTTGGTAACAATTGCCAGTCAGAGCATTGGGTATAGGAGTTGGTCAGGCCACATTTCTGGTCACGCTGCTATTGAAAGGATGTCATTAAACTGGAGAGGGTGTAAAAAGGATGACAAGGATGTCACCGAGATTGGAGGGTTTGAGTATAAGGAGTCGCTGGTTAGGCCTGGGCTATTTTCTTGGAAGGTCAGAGGCTACGGGGTGACATTTTAAAGGTTTATAAAATCATAATGGGCATAGATAAGGTGACTAGTCAAGATCTTTTCCCCAGGGAAGGGGAGTCCAAAACTAGAGGGCAGAGGTTTAAGGTGAGAGGAGAAAGATTCATAAGGGACCTGAGGTGCATCTCTTTCACATAGAGGGCAGTGCGTGTATTGAATGAACTGTGAGAGGAAGTCATAGAGGCGAGTCTGATTATAACATGGATAGGAAAGGTTGACAGAAATTTTAGCCACATGCAGACAAATAGGAATACAGGGAATAGATAAGGTGAATATTTCACGAAGGATGTGAATAGTTTGCAGACATGTTAAAAAAAAAGTGGAAGTTTCAAGGATGAATAATGCCAGTTATCAAAATAGAACAGAGAAATTTGGACTGTCTTCCTTGGAGAAGAGAAGGCTGAGAGATGTGTTTGAGGAATTCAACATCAGGAGAGGTCTGGACAGAGTAAACAGGAAGAAAATGTTCACAATTGAGAAAGGATTGAGAGGAGAGACCACAGATTGAAAGTAATTGGTAAAAGAAACAAAAGTGAGATGAAGAAAATCATTTTCAGCCAGTGAGTGGTTAAGGTGTGGAATGCACTGCCTGAGAGTGTGGTGGAGGCAGCTTCAATGAAACATTCCGAAGGGAATGAGACTGTTATTTGAAAAGGAACAATGTACAGGGTGACAGGGAGAAGGCAGGAGAATGACACTCAGTCAATTGCTCATTCAGAGAGCTGGTGCAGACAGGATGGGTGGAATGGCCTCCTTGTGCATTGTAACATTTCTGTGATTGTGTGATTGAGCAGAGTTAAAGTTGGGGGAGGTGGGAGCTCGGTGTCTCACTGTGCTGCTGCTGCTGCTGCTGCTGCTGAGGTCAGTGAGATCAGAGACTGGGACAGGGAGCCAGAGCTCACATCAAGCTCTGCCCATGTCTGTCACACTGAGACTGGCAGGAGGCTACTCACTGATTTCACTGCATGCTGCAGGAATGGGACCACAGGCTGCGAATGGACAGAGCCCCTCCACATGGTGAGTAAAACTTACTGACTTATATCTTGCTGAGTAATGGAACTAAAGAAATACAGCTGGACACCCTGTTAGACACAATGCTCCTTAATCAACCATTTCATTCACTGCAGCTTCCCACTAACACCTGCAGCATTTCAGCATTTGTGTTTTAGAAAGTGTGTTTCAGTATTGAAAGGATTAATAACAGAGGATTGATGTTTACTTACTCAGTCTTAGCTTGTTTCCTTTACTGAACGTAAGCCACAGTGAGAGCTCCCAGTGCAGAGGCTGTACAAAAATCTCTGGTCTCTGCTTCCCTCTGTCACTCTCACCCTCTTCCTTTCTCTCTCTGTCGCTCATTCACTTTCACCTTCTCCCTGTCCCTCTCTGTCTGTCACTTACTCTCACCTTCTCACTGTCTTTCTCACTGTCACTTATGTCTTCTTTTATCTCTGTTTTTCTCAAACTATTTCTCTCTTTCTGTTGAGTCCCTGTCTCTCTGTCTGGGCTGTGTCCAGCTGGGCTTGGGAGGTTTGTGAACTTTATTTTTCAAAGTTCACCCTTGCAATTGCTCTTCACATGTGTTCATAAGTGTAATAAGGAAACTCAAGGCTTTAAGTGAACAGTAACTACCACAGGGACTGAATCGTGACAAGCCTGGCATGGAGCTAATTTGTTAAGTTTTGTTTACATATAACTGTGACTGTGTGTTCATTATTATATATTATGTATGGTTGTGGGATGTGTCAGCGCAGGAGGTGGGACTGTGTGTCCATTATTATATATTATACATATCAGTGGGATGTGTCAGTACAGGCAGTGGTGCTGTGTGTATTGAGGTTTTTGTATGGCTCTGTATCACTGCACCAAGGCCAGCTCCAACTTTGCTGACAGTAATAGTCAGCGACATCCTCATTCTGAACGTTGCTGATTGTCAGGGCGAAGTGTGTTCTGGACACTTCTGTCCCAGTGAATCTGTCGGAGACTTCTGTGTATCGTGCTACTGCATTGTCGATCAGGAGACAGGGTTTCTGTCCTTCTCGCTGCTGGAACCATTCAACATCAGTCGTGGTACTCTGACTGGATTTACAGGTGAGTGTTGCGGTCTGGCCCAGTCCCACTGACAGCACCGGGGGAGACTGGGTCATGATGATGTCTCCGCTGATACCTGAGGGGTCAGAGAGAAACACAGTGAAGTCAGAACTGTCACAAAAAAGACTGTCAAATGAGAGATTGTTGAAGACACTGAGCATTTTTCCTTCAATCACAATGAAGTGAAATGGAGAGTTAAAGATTCAGATTGGAAGGAGAAATTGCTGATGTACTTGCGACACAGAATGCCAGGGGCCAGATCAGCTGGATGTGTGAAATCATGGTGTGTGCTCTTGTCCCTGTGCCTGGTTCCTGATAAATTCTCCCTTCACTGGGCTCTGCTTTATAAAGCTGCACCCTGAGAGAGTCTGACTGGGTGTTCCTCAGTATGTAAATGGCATCGGGCAGAGAGAGCCACGTCAGCCCCTCACACTTCCTCTTCTCTCTCTTTCTCTCTCTTGCTCATCCTTACAAACTTCCTCCCTCGCTTTTCCCTTTTTCCTCTTTCTCCCCTTTCTCTTGTATATGTTCCTGTCATTCATTGACTTACTCCCTCTTTTTCTATTTCCATTTCCGACTCTGTCCTCTCCCAATTATATAACCACTTGTATCTTTCCCTTTTTCCATGTATGTTTGACACTCTGTTTATCTTCCTTTCCTTCTTTGTTGGTTGATCTCTCTCTCTCTCTTATCATCCATTGCTCTCCTTCACTTATCTATCTACCTGTTTCCTCACTTGTTCTCTCCTCATAACCTCAATCTCTCATTCTCTCACTCTCTCTTTGTCTCTGTCCCTGCCTCCTGTCACTCTCTAATTGATCTCTATAGCAGGCGCTATTCCGGGACATTGGAACACTGAGTCCTGGGGTAGCAGTTAAATGCCTTGCCCTCTCACTCAATCTCACAATGTGAACCTTTCTCTCTCTCTCTCTCTCTTTCTCTCTGTGTGTTTTCTGTCCCTCTCTCAATCAGAAGCTCAATGACATGAACAGCATTTAACAAATCTATCCAGCTCATCAATGACCTAACAATACTAATCCCAGCTTGGCATTGAGGGAGAGGATCAGCCATGATCATATTGAGTGATAGAGCAGCCTCACAGGGCGAAACCCTAACCCTAACCCTAACCCTAACCCTACTCCTGCTCCCTTTTTCTATCTTTGTATGTCCGTGTATCTTCAATCTGCCCCTGGGTATTGATTCCTCTACTTATGGAAAAATTGCCTTCCTGTCCACTCTATCTCTGCCCCTCATAATCTTATAGACCTTTAGCAGGTTCCCTCTCAACCTTCACTGCTCCAAGAGAAACAATCCCAGCCTTTCCAATCCTTCCTCATAGCTCAGACCCTCCAGGCCTGGCAGTATCCTGGGAAATCTGCTCTGCACCCTCTTGAATACAGTCATATCCTTCTCATAATGCGGTGACCAGAATCTGTCTGTCTATCTCTCTCACTCGATTCCCTTTACCCCTAGTCTCACACTCACTCTATCTTTTTCTCTCTCCTTTCTATTCTTCTCTCTCAGTCACACTGTCTCATACCCTATCTCTCTCTCTCTCTCTATTCTTTAACCTTACCATCTCTATCTCCCTCTATTTTGCTCTCTCTCTCTCTTTACTCATTTTACATTGCCTCAGACTCTCTCTGTCCCTTTCTCTCTTTCACACCCTGTCCTTCTATCTCTATCTCTCTGACTGTCTCTCTCTCTCACACACACACTCTCTGCCTCTCTCTTTCTCAGAATGTCCCAGTTGGCAACATTTAAATACAGGGTAAATCTCCCTCTGCACTGCCTCACTAATGGATGTTAACTCTTCACCCCAGAAGCATGTCTTTTCCTGGAGTAAGGCCCCATTTCTCACATTGACTAGGCATCAGCCTGTCTCAGGAAGATGGACAGATTCTTGTCAAATGAAAGGCAGTTCTGTGCTGTTGGCCTATTCTCACTGGGGACTGGTTTGGATACAAACCTCATTCCATGAAAGCCCAGCAGAGAGAGGAGATCCTCAGGCCATCAGTGTGAGCTGGAGGGACAAGACAGGCTCTGACCCACTGATCCATCCACAACATTGTCCAATCCCTTCCCTCTCCTTCCCCTTTCACAGCCAGGTTCTGGGATGAAGCCAGGACCATCACACAATTACAACAGAAAGGAACTGAGGCCTACACCTACCATGGTGTCCATGACCCATTGGGACCCTCCAATAGCGAACAGGAAACATGGAATTCATTCCAACTGGTCCATCAAATACAGACCATTAAATATGGGTCTCTTTGCCACTGAACTCTCTCATGGAGATGAGTAAATATGGGCCCTCTTCCCACTGAATACTCCAACAGAGATGAGCGAACATGGACCTTATTCCTGTTGGGCCTTCCAATAGAAACCAGGAAAGAAAGGCCTCCAGTAAATATGGACCAGTTTCAAACTGGACCCTCCAACAGAGACCAGTAAACATGCGACTTGTTGCAACTGGATCCTCCTGTAGAGACCAGTTAACATGGATCACATTGCCGTAGCAAGATTGGAACTTCGGAATGAGGAGCAGGAATAGGTAATTCAGCCCTTCAAGCCCATTTGCCGTTTAACATGACCATGGCTGATCTTATCCTCATCTCCACTTTCCAGACTGCTCCCTATTGCCCTCTATCCTGCTTTTCATCAGAAAGATATCTATTTCTTTCTTCAATCTGTTGATTGATTCTGCCTTCACTGCACTCTGGGGGCAGTGACTTCTACAGATTCACAACACTCTGAGAGAAGGAGTTACAATAGAACAGAATCCCTACAGTATGGAAACAGGCCATTCGGCCCAACAGGTCTACAACGACCTTAGAAAGAGCATTCCACCCAGACCCATTCCCCCTACCCTTTCCCTGTAACCCTACATTTGCCATGCCTAATGAAATGAACCTACACATCCCTGGACACTATGGGTAATTTAGCATGGCCAGTCCTCCTAGGTTTAACATCTTTAGACTATGGGAGGAAGTCGGAGCCCCCAAGTGAAACCCATGCAGACAGGGGGAGAATGTGCAAACTCCATATATTTGCCTGGCGGTGGAATCAAACCTGGGTCCCTGGCACTGTGAGGCAGCAGTGCTCACCACTGTACCACTGTACCACTGTGCCACCTGTAGTTTCTCCTCATCTCAGTTTTGAACCTACCTCCTCTCACTCTATATCTATGACCTATTGTTCGAGACTGGCCCACAAGAGGGAACAGCTGTTCCATGCCTGCCCTATCAACCCCCTTTAGCATCTTATATAGCTCACTCAGATCTCCCGTCATGCGACTGAATTCCAGTGAGTATAAGCCCAAGCTATTCAGCAATTCCTGTACGACAGCCCTTTCATCCCAGGAATCAGTCTGGTGAACATCCTCTGAACTGCATCCAGTGCCACCATATTCTTCACCAAGTAAGGAGACCACAATCGTGGGCGGCAGCGCCAGAGACCCGGGTTCAATTCCTGCCTCAGGCGACTGACTGTGTGGAGTTTGCACGTTCTCCCCGTGTCTGCGTGGGTTTCCTCTGGGTGCTCCGGTTTCCTCCCACAGTCCAAAGATGTGCAGGGTCAGGTGAATTGGCCATGCTAAATTGCCCGTAGTGTTAGGTAAGGGGTAAATGTAGGGGTATGGGTGGGTTTCGCTTCGGCGGGTCGGTGTGGACTTGTTGGGCCGAAGGGCCTGTTTCCACACTGTAATCTAATCTAAATCTGTGGGCGGCACGGTGGCACAGTGGTTAGCACTGCTGCCTCACAGCGCCTGAGACCTGGGTTCAATTCCCGCCTCAGGCGACTGACTGTGTGAGTTTGCACGTTCTCCCCGTGTCTGCGTGGGTTTCCTCCGGGTGCTCCGGTTTCCTCCCACAGTCCAAAGATGTGCAGGGTCAGGTGAATTGGCCATGCTAAATTGCCCGTATTGTTAGGTAAGGGGTACATGTAGGGGTATGGGTGGGTTTTGCTTTGGCGGGTCGGTGTGGACTTGTTGGGCCGAAGGGCCTGTTTTCACACTGTAATGTAATCTAATTGGACACAATGCTTCAGATGTGGTCTCACCAATGCCTCACAGAATTGTAGTAATATTTCTTTATTTCTGTAATCCAGTCCTTTTATAATAAATACCAAGATTCCAATTGCTGCAAGAAATACCAACATTCCAATTCCATGGGACTCAATTGGAACCTCCAACAGAGATCAGTAAACATGGGCCTCCATCCCACTGGAATGTCCAATGAACAGCAATAAGCCTGAGCTTCTTTCCCACTGGATCCTCCAGTATTGGAGCTTCAAACCCCACATCCTCTCCATCACATAGGTCTCTTATTTCAAACTCTACAACATTGTTTGCCTCTGCACTACATCATCCCCTTGACCATAGAAATCCTTATTCCTGCTCATGCCACCTCGAAACTCCATGATTCCGATGTCCTTTCTCAGCTTACTCTATTTGTGTTCCATAAATTCCAAATTGTCTGAAATGGAGTGGCCCCTTCCCTGCCTCACACGTAGGAGGAGATGGACAGATTTTATATAAGTAACGAGTTGTAACATTCTGGAAAGTGAATGTGGTCAGAATTGATCAAACTGATGATGGCTCCTGCAGTTGAATATCCTGCTGGCAAACTCCAGCCTTTTACACACAGAATGGGGAAGTGTGTATGGTAGGGTATATATTGTAGGCTCCATGGAACTATCCCTCAGCATCAAGTGTCCCTCAGGAGGGGAGAGGGAATGTTCAGGGTCCTGAGCTCCATTTCCCAGCCCAGGCAGTTTGTCTCCCAATGAATGAATAAGACGCCAATTTTGAGCCCAGGTTAGGGAAAAGTCTCTGCTGTGGACCCAGGTTTACAACAGGCAACTAGAGATTGAGCTGAAAAGGAAAGGTTTGCTGGGTTATGGAGAGAGAGGGGCAGTGGGATTAATTGGACCACTCACAGACATGATGGGCTGAATGGCCTCCCCCTGTGCTTGGGGGAGCAGATTTCAGATTGGATTAAGAAGGAACTTCTTCACCCAGAGGGTTGTGAATCTATGGAATTCCCTGCCCAGCAGAGTTGTTGAGGTTTCCTCAGTAAATGTTTTTGAAGCTAAGGTGGATATTTCTGAACAGTAAAAGAATTAAGGGTTATGGTGAGGGGGCGGGTAGGGGGAGCTGAGGCCAGGAAAAGATCAGCCACGATCTTATCGAATGGCGGAGCGGGCTTGAGGGGCCAGATAGCCTACTCCTGCTCCTAGATTTAATATCCTTATGTACTGTCAGATTCCAGGGAGTGCAGACAGTTCACAGTTTTCTCCTGTCTCAGTAACAAACGTCCAGCTGCTCCGAGCTCCTTCTTTCACTTCCTCTCTTGGTGAAGTTTCAACTTTGCGAGCTGACAGTCTTTGCAGTTATTTTTTACACTGGGGCTTTCTGCTGTGGTCAGAATCTCTAATAATAAGTGTCCAATCAGTGACAATCACAGCAGCTAAGAGCAGTCAGGACTGAGGAGCCAGGCTCACTGGGAAACACATTGGGAAGATCAAATCCATCCTTTGCAGATCCCACTAAAAACTTCATTCCTCTCACTGAGCACTGTCTGCTGCTCAACCAGACTCTTTACAAAAACGGAATAGTTCTAAAAAAGGTTCACTTGACCAAAATGTTAACTCTGCTTTCTCTCCTCAGATGATGCCAGACCTGCTGAGCTTTTCCAGCAATTTCTGTTTCTGTTTCTCATTTACAGCAACCACAGCTTTTTCAGCTTTTATTTAGTATCAGACTCCTTGCTATCTTGGCCTTATCTTTGAGGCTGATCTGAGCCCCAAATCCTCCATGTCACAAAGATCACCCACTGAAAATCTCTTTGCTTTGGGACTCCAAACATGATCAATCCAATGTTGTTCTGGCCCACATCACAGCCACTGCCCTCTGTAAACTTCAGCTCATCCCAAACTCTGCTGCGCGTATCCAAACTTGCACCAAGCCCCATCCCCATCCCCCATCATCCTCGCTAACCGACATTGGCTCCCAGTCCAACAACATCTCGATTTACAAATTCTCATCCTTATTCTCAAACCCTACCTGTCCTTCAACCCTCCCTATCTCTGTAACCTCCTCCTAGCTGCCTCATTCAGTGTGGTTAGCAATCTTGCATATATGGCTGTCTAATCCTTTATGCACATCATTGAGAGATATTGTGAAACACTGAGGTCCCAGCACAGATCCCTGGGGACACCACTATTCACATCTTGCTCATTGGAGAGCACACACATTATCCTTCCTCTCTGTCTCCTGCCTCCAAACTAATTCCTGACCCAAGGCAAATGTGTTTTCTCAATCAATATGTTTCCATGTTGATGAATAGTCTCTCAAACAGTGAAACTAGGAGCAGGAGTAGCCCTTGGAGCTTGTTCCGCCATTCAATGTGACAATGACTGATCATCCAACACAATCGCCTGTTCCCACTTTGTCCCTGTAACCTTTGAACCCTTCCACCCTGAGAACTATATCGTGCCCTTTCTCGAAAGCATTCAGCGGTTTGAGCTCAATTTCTTTCAGTGACAGAAACTTCCACAGGCTTCCCATTCACTGAATGAAAACATTTCTCTCCATCTCAGCCCTACATGGCCTTTCCCGTATCCTTAAATTGTAATCTTTGGTTCTGGACTCCCCAGTCATCAGGAACATCCTGCCTTATCCTGTTAGGATTTTTGAGTTTTCAATGTGACCCCCCCTCAATCTTCTAAACTCCAGTGAATATAATCCTAACCGATCCAATTTTTCCTCAGATCTAAGTGCTGTCATCCCAGGAATCACTCTGGTAAACCCTCGCTGCCCTCCCTCCACAGCCAGAACATCCGTCCACAGATAAGGAGAACAAAACTGCAGGCAATAGAATCATAAAGTTACACAGTACAGAAGAGGCCCTTCAGCCCATTAACTGTGTACCAGCCAAACGACACTAAACTTACACCATTCCCACTTTCCAACACGTGGCCCATAGCTTTAAATGTTACGAAATTTCAAGTGTTCATCCAAGTAGTTTTTAAAGGTTGAGAGATTTGCCACCTCACCTACCATCCCAGGCAGTGCAAACCAGACCCCCACGACCCTCTGAATGAAAACCTGCTCTTCAAATCCCCTCTAAACCTTCTGTCTTTCACATTGAATGTTTGCCAACTCTGAGTAAGGGGAAAAGCTGCTTTCTATTCATTTTGCCCATTCCCTTCATACCCTTATACACCTCTATCAGGTCCCCCTTCCACCTACTCTGCTTCAAAGAAAACAATCCGAGCTTATCCGGCCTCTCTTCATCACTGAAATGCTTCATCCCAACCAACATCCTGGTGAATACCCTCTGCATTCCCTCCAGTACAATCCCATCCTTCCGATCGCGTGGTGACCAGAACTGCACACAGTACTCCAGCTGTGGCCTAACCAAAGTTCTGTATAGCTCTAACATATCTTCCCTGGTCTTCTCATCTATACCTGAAATGATAAAGGCAAGTGTTCTGTCTACCTTCATAAATACCTTATTCATCTGTTATATCTTCCAAAGTTCATCACCTCACATTTATCAGGGGTAAGTTTCATCTGACACTGATCTGCCCATCTGACCAATCCAGTTAGATCCTCCTGTAACCTAAGACCTTCTTCCTCACTGTCAACCATCTGCCAAACCTTGTGTCATCTACAAACTCAGTCACCATCCACTCACCCCCACCCCTCACCTCTCACATTCTCATCTTCATTGTTTCAATACATCCTGAACAATAAGGGACCCAGCACTGATCCCTGTGGTATCTCACTGCACACTGGGCCCAGTCACACAAATAACTTCTTGCCTCCACCTTCTGTCTCCTGTCACTGAACCATTTTTGGTTTGAATATTCCAGGTGTGGTCTCACTACGTCCCCATACAATTCCAGCAAGACATCCCTGCACCTGTATTCAAATCCTCTCACTATGAAGGTAACGTATCATTTACCTTCTTCACTGCCTGCTGCACCTGCACACTGACTTTCAGTGACGGGTATACACAGACACCCAGGTCTTATTGCACCTCCCCATTCCCAATCTATCACCATTCAGATAATAATCTGCCTTCCACTTTTTGCTACTAAACCGGGTAACCTCACATTAAATTCATTGTATTTCATCTGCCATCACTCAACATCTCCAAATCACACTGAGGTATCTCTGCATCCTCCTCACAGCTCCCCCTCCCACCCAGCTTTGTCTCATCTGTAAACTTGGAGATATTACTCTTAAGTTCCCTCATCTAAATCATGAACAAATATTGTGAATAGCTGGATCCAGGCCTGTGGTACCCTTTCAGAAAAATTCCAGTTTGTTTTTACTCTTTGTTTCCTGCCTGCCAACCAGTTCTCTATCCATGTCAGTACACTGCCCCCAGTCCCAGGAATCTTAATTTTTTATGCTCTCTTCTGTGGGACTTATTAAAAACCTTGTAAAAGTTCCGAATATACCATGTCAATTGCCTCCTTCTTGTCAAATTCGCTCTTTACATACTCAAGCAATTCCAGTCAATTTGTTAAGCATGATTTCCCTTTCCACAAACCTTGCTGACCCTGTCTAATCCTGTCACTGTCTTTCACGTGTGCAGTAATTAAATCTTTCATAATAGACTTGAGTATTTTCAGGCTGATTGGTCTAAGATGTCCAGTTTCTCTCCCTCTCCCATTTTAAATAGTGATGTTACATTAGCAACTCTCCAGTCAGTGGGAATTATTCCAGAATGTATAGAATCTTGAACATCAATGTTTCCAAACGGTTTGGGCATTTTCTGAAGTAATCTGAGATGTAGATTATTGGATCCTGTGGATTTATCAGAATTTAATCCCATAAATTTTCCAAAACCATTTCTCTCATAGAGTTAGTTTTCTTCAGTTCTGCTGTCAGTCTATACCCTGTCATCCCAAAATGTTGAGAATGTATTTGAGTTTTCCATTGTATACAAAGATCCAGAATGCAGCAAATGCAGAAATTTCCTTTGCTCTTGTTGTCAGTGGTA
Organism: Chiloscyllium plagiosum; assembly: GCF_037043375.1. Lineage (NCBI taxonomy): Eukaryota > Metazoa > Chordata > Chondrichthyes > Orectolobiformes > Hemiscylliidae > Chiloscyllium > Chiloscyllium plagiosum. Next base: position 98,890,065 of record NW_028270147.1, on the reverse strand, counting down.
CTTTTAACAAATCAATTTTGGATAAGAATGACACACTACTATCCTAACAATGCAATCTCCTGTCCTGGGAATAGGGTACAAATCCATCTTAGTGACTCCATTCACTTTCCAACTGTCTACACAGAATCTAATTGAAACATTTGGTTTCAGAATCAACACGACAAGAGAACTCCAATTACTCTTCCAGTTCAATCAGGGTACCCTGTCTAGTTTATGATCAGTAATTTGCTGATTTTTAGATGGTTTGAATCAACCCCAGGTCCCTGGTTCTGCCACTGGATTTATTTAAAAATGTCAAATGAAGAAGGCAGTAGATGGGTGTTTCAGGGCAAAAGAATTTCTGCGTTTATTCAATACAAAAGGTAAGTATAATACAGGAGCAAATGCAAATGTAATAATCAGTGAAATTAACAGTATCCATTATACAGAGAACAGTAATTAAATGCACTAACAAATTAAACACTGGTTAAACACTATTAGAAGCTAGAGTGGAAAAGTGTGGCACTGGAAAAGCACAGCAGCATCTGAGGGACAGGAGAATCGACGATTCAGGCATAAGCTCTTCATCAGGAAGGATGGGGGAGTGGAAGGGGACTGAGAGATAAATAGGAGGGTAGGGCGGGGGCTGGAGGAAAGTAGCTGGGAAGGGGATAGGTGGGGGTGGAGGTGGTAGTGATAGTTCAGAAGGGATGGTGGAGCAAATAGGTGGGATGGATGATGGATAGATAGGAAAATTCAAGAGGGTGGTGTCTAGTTGGAGGATTGGATATTTGTTGGTGTGTGGGGGGAGGGGAGATAACGAAACTAGTGAAAACAACATTGATGCCGTGTGGTTGGGGGGTCCCAAGGTGGAAAATGAGGCATTCTTCTGCCAGACATGGTGGCTTAGTGGTTAGCACTGCTGCCTCACAGCACTAGGAACCCAGGTTCGGTTCCAGCCTTGGGCGACTGTCTGTGTGGAGGTTGCATATTCTTCCAATGTGCGGGTTTCCTCCGGGTGCTCCGGTTTCCTCCCACAGCCCAAAAATGTGCAGGTCATGTGAATAGGCCATTCTAAATTGCCCGCAGTGTTAGGTACATTAGTCAGAGGGAAATGGGTCTTGGTGGGTTACTCTTCGGAGAGTCGGTGCCTGGTTGGGTCAAAGGGCCTGTTTCTAACTTCTAGGGAACCTAATCTAATCAAAATGTGTAGGTTAGCTGAACTGGCGATACTAAATTGCTCATAGTGTCATGTGCATTAGTCAGGGGTAAATATACGGTAGGGGAATGAGTCTGGGTGGGTTACTCTTCGGAGGGTTGGTATGGACATATTGGGATGAAGGGCCTGTTTCCATACTGTAGGGAATCTAATCTAATCCAATCAGACGTCGAATGGCTTGGAGTTGGCAGTGGAGGAGGCCCAGGACTTGCATGTCCTTGGCAGAGTTGGAGGGGGATTTGAAGTGTCCGGCCACAGGGTGGTGGGGTTGTTTGGTGCATGTGTCCCAGAAATGTTCTGCAAGTTTGTCCTTCCCAACATCCCTGATGAAGGGCTTCTGCCGAAAGCATCGATTCTCCTGCTCCCCGGATGCTGCCTGACCTGCTGTGCTTTTCCAGCACCTCACTTTCCGACTCTGATCTCCAGCATCTGCAGTCGTCACTTTCTACAATTATAAGCAAAACAATTTGAATCACACAAACTTTAATCAGGCTCCCTACCCTTGGGGTCCCAATGCACTGTCACCACCCACCATCCCCTCCCTGCGAGCTCAGAGGGAAACTTTGGGGTCTCAGGATTTTCAGCTCAGCACCGAGGAAAATACAGGTTTAAAATGTGTCCTGTTGGTGAGGTTCTCACTGTCGGTTCTCTTGGCTCAGGACAGGTCTGTGAGAAAGTGAGGACTGCAGATGCTGGAGATCAGGGTTGAGAGTGCTGTGCTGGAAACGCGCAGCAGGTCAGGCAGCATCCGAGGAGCAGGAGAATCAATGTTTCGGGCATAAGCCCTTCATCAGGAATAAGACCTGTGGGCCGGGGGCTGAGAGATAAATGGAATGGGGGTAGGGATGGGGTGAAAGTATCTGGGAATGTGATCGGAACAGGCCTGTCTCTGGAAGCTCTTGTTCAGATCGCGTTTGGTTGGTGTTCCTGCTCTCGGGTGTCCTTTGTTGCGATGATGCTCTTGGTTTGGTTTCTGGATGCAGCTTCTCTGTTCAGCCTCTGTGGTTCTTGGTTCTGAAGCTGTTTGTTGGGACTTGCTGAAGCTGTTCCTGCAGAAACTTATTGTTGAAAAGGCTCACCCTCAGATTAGTGCTGGCTGTTATACAGACTGTGTGCCCCGTTATCTCCCCTCAGATCTGTGTTGGTCAATGTGTTTCTGGTGTTCCCTTTGGGGTCAGTTGGCTTCCTGACAGTTAAGAGTATTGTGAATGTATCTTGATTGATGATGAATGCCCAATATCCCTGTGAATAAATAGTGATTGTGTTGAATGTCCAGTATCTGTACAGGTTCCAAAATGTCTGTGTTAGTAGGCTGAGGTGTAAAAGTGAGGTTCAGTCTGGAGAATGAGGTCTGGTTGGTGTCTCTTTAAGGGTTGAGGTGTGAACTGGGATTCCAGGCAGAACAATGGTTCCAGGCAGCCATCTCCGTGTCTCTGTGTTTCCCCAGAGCTCAGCCCAGCTGCCTCTTTATTTTTAAAAGATTTTTAAAAATCCAGGGGTTTAAATAATAGGGAATTTTGCTCAATCTACACGGGAGAACTCCAATTACTCTGACAGTTCAGTCAATTGATACTCCAACAAATATTGAGCTTCCTTTGTTACTTTGGCTTGTTTCTCTGGGTTTAACCAAAATGGGTTTTGTTTTATTGGGTCTGAATTCCTTACATCCACGTCATGTTTGATTAATGTGGAACATCTAAGTGTACCTTTTAAAGACCATATATCAGTGCAGAATGTGGCCATTCAGCCCATCAAGTCTGCTCTGCAATTCCATCACAGTTGATTTGTTTGTCAATCCCATTCTCCTGCCTTCTCTCCGTTACCTTTGACCCCCTTACTAATCAAGAACATATCTATCTCTGTCTTAAATACACTCAAGGACCTGGCCTCCACAGCATTATGCGGCAATGATTAATCCACAGATTAACCACTCTCTGGATGAAGAATCTCCTCCTCATCTCACTTCCAAAGGATGGCCCCTTCTGAGGCTGTGCCCTCAGGTCCTAGCCTCTCGACCAAGTGGAAACATCTTCTCCATGTCTCCTCTATCCAGGCCTCTCAGTTTACTGTATGTTTCACTGAGATTCTCCCTCATCCTTCTAAACTCCATCGAGTACAGACCGAGTACAGGCCTCAACCATTCCTCATACAAACTTCTTTGTATTCTCTGAGCAATCTCCCTTTGTCCCTCTGTTAATCTTTCTCCAGATACAAAAATACAGTGTCTGCATTCTCTAATGCCTTTGAGTTTGTTCACCTCACAGGAGAAAGTTCACTTTGGGAATTGTCCAATTCTCTTTGGCTCTCACAGTTTTACTCATCCCTCTCTGCTCCCTCACTGTTTGACACACCTGTACACAACTGAATGGTTTCTCAAACACTAGGAGAGGAATTAAGGATCCTGCTTTCATCATGTGTTTACCTGCAACTCGACAAGTTATTTTTATTTATTCATTTTGTGGAATGTGTTTTCAGCGCTGGATGGTCAGCATTATTGCTCATTCCTAGTTGCTCCTTGAGAAGGTGTGGGAAGCTGCCTTTTTGAACTGCTGCAGTCCACCTGCTGTAGGCAGACCATCAATGCCATTATGGAGGGAATTCCAGGATTTGGAGCCAGCAACAGTGAAGGAAAGCAATATATTCCAAGTCAAGATAGTGAGTGGTTTGGAGGGGAACTTGAAAGTGGTGCTTGGAACTTGAAAATATATCGGCTGCCTTTGTCCTTCGAGATGGAACTAGTCGTGTGTCTTGAAGGTGCTGTCTGAGGATCTTTGGCAAATTTCTGTAGTGCATCTTGTAGATGGTACACACTGCTGCTACTGAGCGTTGGTGGCAGACGGCGTGGTTGCATGTGGATGCAGTGCCAATCAAGTGGGCTGCTTTGTCCTGAATGGTGTTAAGCTTCTTGGGTGATACTGGGGGCTGCACACATCCAGGCAAGTGGAGAGTACTCCATCACACTCCCAACTTGTGCCTTGTAGATTGTGGACAGGCTTTCAGGAGTCAGGAGGTGAGGTACTTGCCGCAGTATTCTTAGCCTCTGATCTGCTTTTATAACCACAGTTTTTATTTGGTGAGTCCAGCTGAGTTTCTGATCAATGGTAACTCCCAGGATGTTGATAGTAGGGGATTCAGTGATGGTCACACCACTGAATGTCAAGGGGCAGTGGTTAGATTGTCTCTTATTGGTGATGGTCATAGATTGGCACTTGTGTGACATGAATGTTACTTGCCACTTGTCAGCCCAAGCCTGGATATTGTCCAGATCTTATTGCATTTGGACACGGACTGTTTCAATATCTGAGGAGTCGAAAATGGTGCTGAACATTGTGCAATCATCAGTGAACATTTCCATTTCTGACTTTATGGAGGGAAGGTCATTGATGAAGCAACTGAAGGACACGACCCTGAGGAGCTCCTCCAGAGATGACCTGGAGCTGACATGACTGACCTCTAACAACCATGATCATCTTCCTATGTGTCAGGTCTGATGCTAACCACCAGAGAGTTTGCCCCCAATACCCACTGATGCCAGTTTTGTTCGGGCCTCCAACCATTTCTTGACATCATGTGGAGTGAATCGAATTGGCTGAAGACTGGTATCTGGATTAGTGGTGCTGGAAGAGCACAGCAGTTCAGGCAGCATCTGAGGAGCAGTAAAATCGACATTTCGGGCAAAAGCCCTTCATCAGGAATAAAGGCAGAGAGCCTGAAGCGTGGAGAGATAAGTTAGCTGGGGGAGGGGGGGGGGGGGGGGGGTGGGGAGAAAGTAGCATAGAGTACAATAGATGAGTGGGGGAGGGGATGAAGGTGATAGATCGGGGGTGGAGGGGGGGTGGAGTGGATAGGTGGAAAAGAAGATAGGCAGGTAGGACAAGTCAGGACAAGTCACGGGGACAGTGCTGAGCTGAAAGTTTGGAACTGGGGTGAGGTGGGGGAAGGGGAAATGAGGAAACTGTTGAAGTCCACATTGATACCCTGGGGTTGAAGTGTTCTGAAGCAGAAGATGAGGCATTCTTCCTCCAGGCATCTGGTGGTGAGGGAGCAGCGGTGAAGGAGGCCCAGGACCTCCATGTCCTCAGCAATTTGGGAGGGAGAGTTGAAATGTTGGGCCACAGGGCGGTGAGGTTGATTGCTGCCAGTATCCCGGAGATGTTCCCTAAAGCGCTCTGCTAGGAGGCGTCCAGTCTCCCCAATGCAGAAGAGACCGCATCGGGAGCAACGGATACAATAAATGATATAACCCCTCCCCCACTCATCTATTGTACTCTATGCTCCTTTCTCCCCACCCCCACCCTCCTCTAGCCTATCTCTCCACGCTTCAGTCTCTCTGTCTATATTCCTGATGAAGGGCTTTTACTGCTCCTCGGATGCTGCCTGAACTGCTGTGCTCTTCCAGCACCACTAATCCAGAATCTTGTTTCCAGCATCTGCAGTCATTGTTTTTGCCACCTTGAAGACTGGTATCTGTAATGTTGGGCACCACTGGAGGAGGCCAAGATGGATATCCACTCGGCACTTCTGGTTGAAGATTACTGCGAAAGATTCAGTCTTATCTTTTGCACTGTTGTGCTGGGCTCTTCCATCATTGAGGATGGGGATATTTGTGGAGACTCCTCCTCCAGTGAGGTCCACTCACGACTGGATGTGACAGGACTGCAAAGCTAAGACCTGATCCATTGGTTGTGGGATTGTTTCATTCTGTCTATCACTTTCTGCTTATGCTGTTTGGCATAAAAGGATTCCTGCTTGTTGGCTTCACCAGGTTGACACCTCATCTTGATGTATGGCTGGTGCTGCTCCAAGCATGCCCTCCTCAATTCTCCATTGAACCAGGGTTGATCCCCTGCTTAGATGGTAATGGTTGAGTGGGGGAGACACTGGGCCATGAAGTTTCAGATAGTGCTGGAGCAGAAGTCTGCTGCTGTTGATGGCCCACAGTGCCTCATGGATGCCCAGTCATGAGTTGAGAGATTGGTTGTAAGTCTGTCCCAGTTAGCACGGTGATAGTGCCACACAAAATAATAGAGATTATTCTCAATGTGAATGCAGGAGTTGATCTTTGCAAGGATTATGTGGTGGTCACTCTTATTGATACTGTCATGGGCAAATGCATCTGTAACTGACAGATTTCTAAGGATGAGATCAAGTATGACACGTTTTATAAAACTGAACCACATCTTTACATACTTTTGGCTCAGTACACGTGATTCTGGACGCCTGTGTTTTCCAAATCCCCATGGTCCTGTCATGGGAATCTGATGTACTCCTCACAATATCTCCCTATGATAGCTGGATGGGACCACTAGCCAATGTCTAACCAACCATTCTTCATCTGGGGGTCTATGGTGGGGGGGAGTCTCCACTTCCTCATCAGCACTCCATTCTGAAGGTAATAACACTCTGAAACCCCTCTAGCCTCGATCTCAGTATGAGCTGACTGTGCTCATTTATTTCATTCATGATCTGCTTTTTGGATCTGCTGTAATTAGGGACATCATACCAAACACTCCACCTGGATTATCTTCACTCTTTCGGAAAGTTTCAGCAATCCTTTCACTTGCTGTGGTGTCACATCAACCCTTATTGATGGATTTTGTTGAACCATTGCCCTGGTTACCTCACACGAAGGAGAGAGACCAGGAACCTGTTCCTGTCATTGTTCTGTTTCTTGGACCTCCTTTGGCCATTCTGTAATTATCGGGGAAGTTACTGCCTTTAGTCCTGACAAATCATTCCCCAGAAGGAAATCGACTCCCTCAACAGGGAATGTTTTCCCCACTCTGACAATTGCTTCTCCTGATAACAAATCACGTTCTAGTTGCATTTTATACAATTGAAGTGGAATATATTCTCCACCAATCCCATTGATTAATACCTTAGCTCCCATCGAGCTCTCTGGAGGGAAAATCAATTCTTTCTCCAGTAAAAATGATTGTGTTGTCCCTGTATCTTTCAGTTTGGTTCTGGGTTTAGCTGAAGAAAAAGTGGTCACCGTTCCTTTTGATAAAAGTCCTGTCCACCTCTCATCTACCTTCCAACTTCCTTTACTAATGACAGAATTCACCTCCGGTCTTTTTGTTATAGTTACAGCTACAACGTGCTCCGTGGGATTATCTGTTTGTGTTCCCTTCTCTGATTCATTTTTACTAACTCCTGTAAGTCCCATGGGTCTACCTCAGAACTTCCAACATTCCAAAAACACATGGCCCACGTTATTCCTAGAGAAACATTTTAGCTTCTGAGCATCACTTCCACCCTCAGCAATTTCCTTCTTAATCTGAGGAGGAGTTCTCGGGCTGTTCCCTCCTGTCCATTCTCTCCCCTGGCTACCTGCCTTCCTCACACTCTCCCAATTTTTATTTTACTCCCATTTCTGGGCCTGATGGGAATAAGGTTTCTGGAACAGTCTCCCATCAGGTGACTTCTCCACCTCCTGATGCTGCTTGGCTTGTTGTGCTCTTCCAGCCTCCTGTTTGTATACTTTGGATTCCAGCATCTGCAGGGTTTTGGCTTGAACAAAGTCTATAATCATTAGCCATTCTAGCTGCTGGTCTTACTGTCGTTCCCCTGTGGTCTTCTACATGAATTCCGATTCATGAAGGGAAGGAAGTTTTGAATTCTTCTCAGAGAATAATTTCTCTGAGAGCATTGTAAGTATTCTCAGCTGTTTTGTGGAGGCTGTTTCTGTAAGTTCTGAAAACGCTGTCTGTATGTTTCCGAGACGAACTCATCTGCACTTTTCACCTTTTCACATCGTTGTGATCCTGAGAACGTTCCTCTGACAGGGATGTAGTAACCTCATGTGCTTCCCAAGTTCATATTTGCATGGGCAAGCTCTATTGTTTTTCTCGATATCACTTGTTTAACTATCTTCTCTACAAACATGAAAAATGTTTCCACATCCTTCTCTTCATAGTTATAGAGTCATACAGCAAACAAACAGGCCCTTCTGCCCACGATGTCGATGCCGATCAGTAAACATCAAACTGCACTAACCCCATTTACTTGCACTTGGTCTATAGCCTTCCATGCCCTGGCATTTTATGTGCATGTCTGGATGTTTTTTAGAGGACCTGCCTCCACCACCATCTCAGGCAGCACATTTCATATTTCTACCACCCTCTGGGAGAAAAAAAAAGCTTCATCAAATCCCCTCTAAAACACATTTTCTTCACCTTAAGCTTATTCCCTCCGATCTTAGACATGCCTGCCATGGGAAAAAGATAATCACGATTGACTTTGTCTATGTGTCTCAACATTTTGTATCCCTTCTTCAGACTCCTCCCATGCTTCCTCTGCTCCAGAGAAAACAAACCCAGCCTAACCAGTCTTTCCTCATAGGAAAGACTTTCAATCCCAGGAACATCCTGGTAAATTTCCTCTACACCCTCTCCAGTCCAATCACATCCTTCTGACAGTGTCATGACCAGAACTGTACACAGTATTTCAGATATGACCTAACCAATACTCTGTAAAGTAACAACAAGACTTCCTTGCTCCTATATTCTACACCCTGGCTAATGATGGCAAGCATCCCATGTGCCTTCTTCACCACCCTGTCTAGCTGTGCTGATACCTTCCGGGATCGATGGAGTTGTACACCAAGGTCTCTTTGTTACTCACTACTCCCAAGGCACATAAGAACATAAGAGCTAGGAGCAGGAGTCGGCCTTCTGGCCCTTCAAGCCTGCTCCGCCATTCAATAAGATCATGGCCCATCTTTTAATGGACTCAGCTCCCCTTATCCACGCTCTCACTGTATCTCTTAATTCCTTTCCTGTTCAAAAAAAAATCTTAGCTTTGAAAACGTTTACTGAAGTAGCATCGACTTCTTCATTGGGCAAGGAATTCCAGAGATTTATGATCTTTTGGGTGAAGAAGTTCCTTCTCAATTTGGTCCTAAAACTGTTCCCCCTAATTTTGAGGCTCTGCCCTCTTGTTTTAGTCTCACCTACCAGTGGAAATCCTATGTCTTATCTATTCTCTTCATTATTTTATATGTTTCTGTAAGATCCCCCACCCCCCTCATTCTTCTATGTTCCAATGAATATATCCCAGTCTACTCAGTCTCCCCTCATAAGGCAACCCTCTCAACTCCGGAATCAACCTAGTGAACCTCCTCTGCACCCCTTTTTGTGCCAGTATATCCTTTCTCAAATAAGGACACCAAAATTGCACGCAGTACTCCAGGTGTGGCCTCTTCGCACCTTGTACAGCTGCAACATAACCTCCCTGCTTTTTAAACTCAATCCCTTTAGCAATGAAGGACAAAATTCCATTTGCCTTCCTAATTCCTTGTTGTACCTGCAGACCAACCTTCTGTGATCCATGCACAAGGACACCCAAGGCACATACCTTTCATTGTGTATATCCCTCCCTTATTAGACCTCCCAAATTGGATCATCTTACACTTATCAGGATTAAATTCCATCTGCCATTGCTCTGCCCAATTACCAGCTGATCAATATCAGACTGTAGCCTGAAACCCGGTGATCCAAGATGACAGCAGAGTAGGACACTTCAGACCGAGTTCATCTGCTCCGTCTGTTTCCTTTTCTTCTTTCTATTCCACCTTTTTTGTTTTTCTTTTGTCCTTCTCTCTTTTCTTTCCCAACTCAGATGCCTGGCATCCAACCCAGTGCAGACCCAGTGATGTGGCCTATCAGCTTGGTGTGGCAGTGTCCTGGCCTGTCAGGGCGACTTCCCAGCCTGGTGAGTCAGACTCTTAGTCAGACATGATGGTCTCTCAGTTCAATGTGGTGACCTCTTGGCCCAGCATGCTGGTATCTGAGACCAGCGTGATTGACTCTCGGCTGAGTGTGGTGATCTCTCAGTGGCCCAGTTTGGTTGTCTCTCGGCCCACCAGGTGGGCTTTTCCTGTATATGGTGGTCTTTCGGCCCAGCATGGCCTCAGCGTGGACTTCCACTCTCGAGGTGATGACTCAAAGTAAATGATCCCAAGGTAGCTAAGCGCTTCAGAAATACTGTAATGTTTGAACTTGCAGATTTATTTTTTTATTTTCTTCTTGAAACTAAAAAGGTCTGTAACGTGTAACTTTTAACTTTAATCTTTCTTTCTAAATTGCTCGAGATTCTGTACCTAGGTCCTTGGACCTAAGATGGCACCTTGTGAGGCGACATGACATACCATTCACTGTAATCCCATACGTTTGTATGTGAGTACACGTGACAATAAACTAAAATAAAAATCAAATCAATATCAAAAACAACACCAATTTATGTGGCATCTAAAAACTTTCTAATTATACAATCACATCCAATTTGTTACAAACAGAAAGGGTCCAAGCCCCAATCCCTGTAATACACCGCTGGTCACAGACTTCCAATCCTAATACAAGCCTCCACCATCACTGCTTGCCTCATATTTGGAAGCCATGTTTGGATCCAATTTGCCAACTTGCCTTTGATCCCATGGGCTCTTACCATCTGGACCAGCCTTCCATGTGGGGCCTTGGTCAATCAAATCAATACTGGCATCCCTAGCTCTCCAAGTATTGGTTAATCCTGTACTTCAGGATTTTTTCAAATAATTTCCCTCACTCACACTGACATCAGACTAACCGGTCTGGAATTGCCTGGCCTATCCTTGCTGTTCTTCTTGAATAAAGGAACCACATTGACAATCCTCCAGTCTGGCACTTCACCTGTGGCCAACGAAGTATTAATCAAGGAAAAGGCAATCAAACTTTAAAGACAATGAAATGAAAAATACAGTTAAGTTAAACCTAAAGGTGTGATAGAGAAATGAACCCCTTTTCCCCGTTATTTGAGAACTATAAATCAATAACATTCAAACAGAAAGGATTTTATTTTGCTGTGTGTTTTGAAATCTTTTGAATTTGTGTTTTCTGTTGGTATGTTTTATTTTATCTTCATTTGGATTGTGTAAGGAGGTCTTATTACTAAATCTAAATCATCAGCATTGTGCGCTTATGCTCCATAGATGCTGCAGACCAACTGCATTTCTTCAGCAGTTTCTGTTTGTGTTGCAGTCTGAGATCTGTGTTGTCCAATAATACTAGCAGTTGGGATGGGAATAGTTGGCTCGCATCATGATTGTCACTCTAATTAGAAATTGGTACTTTGCCTTTGATCCAACAAATCCTTATGCTGTCTTTCACATCTGTCAGGGGAATGGGAACAAAATGAGGAGGTCAGTGGGCAGTAAGGAGGTAGTAATTAAAGCCTGTAAGGTACTAGTTAATGAAGTCAGCGTGATTAAGAGGAAGAAGAGGCAGGGGGCAGATGAGGAACACAAAGGAACAGGTGGTCTGAGGTGCATTTGTTTTAATGCAAGAAGTGTAGTAGGTAAGGCAGAGGAATTTAGGACTTGGATTAGTATCTGGGAGTATGATGTTATTGCTATGACTGAGACTTGGTTGAGGGAAGGGCAAGATTGGCAACTAAATATCCCAGGATATGGATGCTTCAGGTGGGATAGAGAGGGAGGTAAAAGGGGTGGAGGAGTTACATTACTTGTCAGAGAGTTACATTACTGGTCACAGCTGTACTGAAGGAGGGCACTATGGAGGACTCGAGCAGTGAGACAATATGGGCAGAGCTCAGAAATAGGAAGGATGTGATAACAATGTTGGGGCTCCCAACAGCGAGCTTGGGATAGCGGTACAAATATGTAAACAGATTAAGGAAAGATGTAGGTTCAACAGGGTGGTGGTGATGGGAGATTTTACCTTTCTCAACATTGACTGGGATTCACTGGGAGTTCGAGGTTTAGATGGAGCAAAATTTGTAAGGACTTACGGAATTGTGATCATTGTTCCCAAGGTAATCGCCTACTGAAACTTTGACCACTTGACCGGGCTCATTCCCCAACAGCAGGTCCAGTATGGCCCCTTCCTGAGTTGGACTAAATTTGTAAAACTTACGGAATTGTGATCATTGTTCCCAAGGTAATCGCCTACTGAAACTTTGACCACTTGACCGGGCTCATTCCCCAACAGCAGGTCCAGTATGGCCCCTTCCTGAGTTGGACTATTTACATACGGCTCTATAAAACCCTCCTGGAGGGTTTTATAGAGCCGTATGTAAATAGTCCAACTCAGGAAGGGGCCATACTGGACCTGCTGTTGGGGAATGAGCCCGGTCAAGTGGTCAAAGTTTCAGTAGGCGATTACCTTGGGAACAATGATCACAATTCCGTAAGTTTTATGCTCATGGACAAAGACGAGAGTGGTCCTAAAGGAAGAGGGCTAAGCTGGGGGAAGGCCAACTATAGCAAAATTCAGCAGGCGATGGGCAATGTAGGTTGGGAGCCGCAGTTTGAAGGTAAATCCACATTTGATATGTGGGAGGCTTTTAAAAAGAGGTTGATGAGAGTGCAGGACAGACATGTTCCTGTGAAAATGAGGGATTGAAATGGCAAGATTAGAGAACCCTGGATAACATGTGAAATTGTGAGACTGGCTAAGTGGAAAAAGGATGCATACATAAGGTCTAGGTGGCTGAAAACAGATTAATCTTTGGAAAACTATCAGGAAAGTAGGACCAATCTGAAATGGAAAATCAAAAGGGATAAACGGGGTAATGAAATATCATTACCAAACAGGGTTAAAGAAAATCCCAAAGGCTTTTATTCGTATATAAGGAGCAAGAGGGTGACGAGAGAAAGGGTTGGCCCACTCAAGGAAAAAGGAGGAAAGTTATGCGTGGAGTCAGAGAAAATGGATGAGATTCTTAATGAGTGCTTTACATCGGTATTCACCAAGGAGAGGGCAATGATGAATGTTGTGGTTAGGGATTGATATTTGATTACTCTCGGTCAAGTCAGCACAGGGAGGGAGGAATTTTGGGGTATTCAAAAAGGCATTAAGGTGGACAAATCCCCAGGCCCAGATGGGAGCTATTCCAGTTTACTGAGGGAAATGAGAGAGGAAATAGCTGGGGCCTTGTCGCAAACTTGAACACGGGTGAGGTCCCAGAGAACTGGAGAATTTCTTATATTGTCCCCTTGTTTAAGAAGGGTAGCCAGGATAATCCAGTTAATTATAGACCAGTGAGCCTGATGTCAGTGGTAGGGAAGCTGCTGGAGAAGATACTGAGGGATAGGATAAATGTACATTTGGATGAAAATAGACTTATCAGTGATAGGCAGTATGATTTTGTGCAGGTAATGTCATGTCTCAGCAACTCAATAAAATTCTTTGAAAACTGATTGATGAGGGAAGGGCTGTAGATGTCATATACATGGACTTCAGTAAGGTGTTTGATCAGGTTCCCCATGGTAGCCTGATGAAAAAATTGAAGTCACATGGGGTCCAGGGTGTTCTAGCTACATGGATAGAGAACAGGCTGGGCAACAGGAGACAGAGAGTAATAGTGGAAGGGAGTTGCTCAAAATGGAGAACTGTGACCAGTGGTGTTCCACAGGGATCTGTGCTGGGACCACTCTTATTTGTAACACGCACAAATGATCTGGAGGAAAGCATAGGTTGACTGATTATTAAGTTTGCAGATGATACTAAGATTGGTGAAATAGCAGGTAGTGGAGGGGTTTGTCAGAGAATACAGCAGAACATAGATAGATTGGAGAATTGGGCAGAGAAACAGACAGATGGAGTTCAATCTGGTCAAATGTGAGATGATGAATTTTGGAAAATGCAATTCCAGAGTGAACTATATAGTAAATGGAATGCCCTGGGGAAAATTGATGTACAGAGAGGTCTGGGTGTTCAGGTCCATTGTTCCCTGAAGGTGGCAATGCAAGTCAATAGAGTGGTTAAAAAGGTAGATGGCATGCTATCCTTCATCGGACAGGGTACTGAGTACAAGAGTTGGCAGGTCATGTTAAAATTGTATTGGACTTTGGTTCAGCCACATTTGGAAAACTGTGTAGAATCCTGGTCACCACATTATCAGAAGATTGTAGATACTTGGGAGAGTATGCAAAGGAGGTTCATCAGAATTGAGGTATGGAGGGCATTAGTTATAAAGAGATGTTGAGTAGATGTAGGATTATTTTTATTGGAAAGATGAAGGTTGGGGGGGGGGCCAGATTGAAGTCGACAAAACCGTGAGAGGTGTAGACAGGGTGGATAGCAAGAAGCTTTTCCCCGGGATGCGGGACTCAATGACCAGGGGTCATGAGTTCAAGGTGAGAGGGGAAACATTTAAGGGAGATATGCATGGAAAGTTGATTACGCAGGGGTGGGTGCCTGGAATATGTTGCCAGTGGAGATGATATAGATAGGCATGACAACCTCATTTAAGATGTACCTGGGCAGATACATGAATGCGCAGGGAGCAAAGGGATACAGATCCCTGGGAAATAGGTCTCAGGTTTAGATAGAGGATCTGGATTGGCGCAGGCTTGGAGGCCTGTTGCTATGCTGTAATTTTCTTTGTTCTTTGTTCTTTGTTCTTTGAACTGAGGAAGCTCAGATGAACAGAGCGATCTTTGTGTACTTGTCAGCTGATTCCTGAATGTGGCAAGACAGGTTAACAGAGCAGTTATGAAGGCATATGGGACACTTGCCTTTGTCATTTCAGGTATTGGTTATAAAAGCAGGAGGATATGTTGCAGTTAAGCAGAACATTGGTTAGGCCACAGCTGGAGTAGTGTGTGCTGTTCAGGTCACCACATTGTAGGAAGGATGTGATTGCACTGGATGTGGTACAGAGGGGAATCACCAGGATATTGTGTGCGATGGAACCTTTCAGTGATGAAGAGAATTTGGATCAGCTCAGGTTGTTTTCTTCAGAGCAGAGAAGGTGGAGGGGGGACCTAATAGAGGTGTATAAGGTTATGAGGGGAATGGACAGGGTGGAGAGAAAGCAGCTGTTCTCTTTCATGGGAGGGTCAATAACAAGTTGGCTCACATTCAATGTGAAAGATAGGAGGTTTCAAGATGTTTTTCATCCAGAGGGCGGTGTGGGTCTGGAATGCAGAGCCTGGGAGTGTAGTTGAATTGGGAAGCCTCACAAAATTTAAAAAGTACTTGGATGAGCAGTTGAAATGTCATAACATTCAAACTATGGGCCTCATGTTGGAAAGTTGGACTGGTGTAGGTTTAGTGTAGTTTGGCTGGTACACAGTTAATGGGCTGAAGGGCCTCTTCTATACTGTATGATTTTATGATTGTATTGTGTGCAGTTTTGGTCTCCTTATCTGAGGAAGGATGTTTTGGCTGTGGGGGGACGGCAGCGAAGGTTTACCAGACTGATTCCGGGGATGACAGCACTTAGATCTGAGGAGAAACTGGATTGGTTAGGACTATAATCACTGGAGGTTAGAAAATTGAGAGGAATCACTTTGAAACCTGTAAAGTACTAACAAGACAAGACCGGAAGAACACAGGAAGGATGTTCCTGATGACTGGGGAATTCAGAACCAGGAATTACAGTTTACAGAAAAGGAAAAGGGCATTTCAGACTGAGATGAGGAGACATTTCTTTAGCCAGAGCCTGGGAAGCTAGTGGAATATTCTGTCACAGAAAGCAGTTGAGACCAAAACATTAAATAGTTTCATGAAGGAGATAGGTATTGTTCTTAGGACTAAAGGGACTAAAGGTTATGGGGAGAAAGTGGGAACAGGGGACTAAGTTGGATGATCAGCCATGGTCATATTGAATGGCAGAGCCCATTCGAAGGGCTGAATGGCCTCCTCCTGCTCCTAGTTCCTTTGTTTCTATGTTTGAGAGACTGTTCATAAACATGGAAACATATGGAATTATAGAGTCATAGAGTCATCGAGTCCTACAGCCCTTTGGCCCAAACTGGACTGTGCTGACCAAAATGTCCATCCACATTAACCCTATTTCCCTTCACTTGGTCCATATCCTTCAAAAGTTTACCTATGTATTTGTCCAAATGCCTTTTAAATGTTGTTAATGCACCCGCCTCAATTACTTCGACTAGCAGCTCACTCCATATGTGTACCACCCTCTGTGTAAAAATGTAGCCACTCAGGTTCCCTTTTTCTCTTTCCCCTCTGACCTTAAACTGTTGCCCTATCGCTCTCAATTCCCCAACCCTGGGAAAAAGACTGAGTGCATTCACCCTATCCATGTCTCTCATGGGTCTTATACACTTCTAAAGGATTCCCCTTCAGTCTCCTACACTCTTAGAAAAATGTCCTAGCTTGTCCAACCTTCCCAAAAACTCAGACATTGAAACTTGACAACATCCTTGTAAATTTCTTCTGCACTTTTTCCAGTTGAATAATATCCTTCTTATAACAAGGTGACCAAAACTGAACATAATAGTCCAAGTTCGGCCTCACCAATGTCCTGTACAACTGCAACATAACTTCTCAACTCCCGTACCCAGTGCCCTGACTGATAATGGCCAGACCACCAAAAGCCTTCTTCACTGCCCTGTCTAACTGTGACTCAACTTTCAGAGAACCGTGTACCTGAACTGCAAGATCCCACTGTTCCACTACACAATGAAACCCCGACCTTGATTTAATTTTCTAAAATTCAAGACCTCACACTAATCTACATAAATTTAATTTTCATTTCTCTTCCCACTTCCTCAGCTGATCAAGGTCCTGCTGCAATATCTGATAATCTCCATGATACCACCTTTTGTAATGTCTTCTGCAAACTTACTAATCATGCCTTACAGATTCTCATCCAAATCATTGATACACAAAACGAACAGTAATGGGCCCAGCACGTAGCCCTCAGGCACTCCACTAGACACAGGCGTCCAGTCTGACAAGCAATTTCCACCATTAACCTCTGCTTTCTCCCATCAAACCAATTAGTGAAAAGTATTTGTCTTATGCCAGGAATTAGTTTGGAGGGAGGAGTCAGAGAGGACGGATAATGTGTGTGTCCTCTAATGAGCAAGATGTGAATAGTGGTGTCCCCAGGGATCTGTGCTCAGCTATGCACAATGTTTCTCAATGATGTGCATAAAGGATTAGAGAGCCATATATCCAAGATTGCTAACCACACTGAGTGAGGCGGCTTGGAGGAGGTCACAGAGATAGGGAAGGTGGAGGACAGGGAGGGATTTGAGAACAAGGATAAGAATTTGAAAATTGAAGTGTTTCTGGGCCATAGCCAATGTAAACATGGGGTGCAGGGGGTTGGTGGAATGGGACTTGGTGCAAGTTGGGATATGGGCAGCAGAATTTGGAATGAGCTCAAGATTATGGAGGGCTGTGACTGTGACGAGTGCAAGTACAGCATTGGAATGGTCATGTTTGGAGTCCCAGATATGGCTGAGATTTTCAGTGGCTGATCTTTGCGATATGGAGCTCAGATCATTTACATAGATGTGGCCAAGTGTGTAACGAGTCTGATTGAGCAGCAGACAGTGCTCAGGGAGAGGGATGGAGTTTGTACCGGGAGCTGAAGAGGATGGCTTTGATCTTCCCAACGTGTTTCACAGTGAGCCTGGCTCCTCAGTCCTGACTGCTCTTAGCTGCTGTGATTGTCACTGATTGGACACTTATTATTAGAGATTCTGACCACAGCAGAAAGCCCCAGTGTAAAAAATAACTGTAAAGACTGTCAGAGCGCAAGGTTGAAACTTCACCAAGAGAGGAAGTGAAAGAAGGAGCTCGGAGCAGCTGGACGTTTGTTACTGAGACGGGAGAAAACTGTCTACCATCTGCAATCCCTGGAACGTGATAGCACAGGAGGCTTGTTTTGGGATTTGTTTTGCAGAAACAGCACAGTGATGGAAAAAGTGTCATTCACTCTCTCACAAACACACACGCCTGCACTCGGAGATCAGAAACAGAATCCAGCAGCAGCTCTGTCTCCAAGCTGTGAAACCTGCACAGAATTGTTCCCTCATTCAGTTTTTAACTGGCAGGATAGACCAAGCAGGGGAGGCAACACAGTGGTGTATACAGTCAGAAGGGAGTTGCCCTGGGAGTCCTCACCATTAACCATGGAATCCATGAAAACTCATGACAGCAGGTCAAACATGGGGAAGGAAACCTCCTGCTGATTACCACATAGCACCACCCTCCCCTCCAACCTCAACTGAGCAGTCAGTCCTCCTCCATGTTGAACAACACTTGGAGGGAGCACTGAGGGTGGGAAGGATGCAGGATATACCCTGAGTAAGGGACTTCAAAGCCCACCATTAAGAGCTGCTCAGAAGCATCACTACTGAGCAAACTGGTCAAGTTCCACCTGATTCAGCTGCTAGACTGGACCTGGGGCAGGTGGTGAAGGAACCAACAAGAGGGAAAAACATCCTCACTATCACCCTCACCAATCTGCCTGCTGCTGGTGTATCTGTCCATGACAGTATCAGTAAGAGTGACCACTGCACAGTCCGTGTGGAGACAAAATCCCATCTTCACATTGAGAATACCTTACACTTTGTTGGGCAAGAGATACGGGATGTCAGGAAGAACTTTGGTTTTAGCAGCAATTGGTAATGACGTGGAAATTAGTGCCCATTCAGGTGAGGCTGGTGAAGACACTCAGTGATTGCAATGGCAGATTGGATGGGCTCTTGATGGAAATAAACCTGCAAGGCCCTGGGGTCGAGTAGGGGAGAGGGTGGGACTGACTGGATTGCTCTATGAAATAACAGCATTTACCTGACAGGCTGAATGTTCTCCCCCTGTGCTGGAAATAGGTCTCACTCAATGAAAGGTTCACAATTAGAGAGTTTGGATGCAGTAAATACATGACAAATTGTTTCTCCAGGCAGGAGGGTCAGTAACCAGAGGGCACACATTTCAGAAAGGGTCTGAAGGACAAGAGAGAAGATAGAAACATTTTTATCCAGCAAGTTCATGATGACTGTCTGCAAGGTGAATGGAAGTGGATCCAACAGCAACTTTCAAAAGGGCATTTGGAGAAATAGCTGAAAAGGAAACAATTGCAGGGTTATACAAGAAGGGTTGGGTAAATGGGACTCATTGGACTAATTTGACTGTCACAATCGGCCCAGTGACTTCTGTCTGTGTTGTATAAGAGTTTACACACACTTAGACCCACCTTGACACAAAGACTGGGAAAAACAGACAACCCAGTTTACAGAAGAGTGTTTTCTCAAGCAAAACGCTCTTGAACCAACTCAGGGATCAGGCCAGACTAGATGTACCAGAATAAGTCAGCAAATCAATGGCAAAGCAACAGTGAACCAAAAGTGATGGAAGTGAACAGTATATTCAATAGCACAGCCATCGAGAGGGGGAGGGATGAAGTGCAGGAGGTCAGAGAGCACGCAATAGGGGTCTGAAGGCTCTGCTGTCAATAGTGGGATGGAGGAAGCAGCAATGGGCAGGAGACCAGAGACAGAAGATGGAAGGGGAAGGGAGGGAATGTGAGTCTGCAGCAAGACACAGAGTGAGGGAGGAGGGAGGCCATGGAGGCAATTGGCTGGCAGTGAGGTTGGGGGTCATTCTGGAACAACACATGGTAAGACAGGGAAGAGACCACTCCATATCGGACAAGCTGGCATTTATGGAATGTGGTTCAGGAAGCTGGGAGAGGACATTGGAATCATAGATTTAGGAGGTGGGACAAGCAGTAATTAGGGTTTCTGTGCAGAGACAGACAATGTGATTGAGATTGAAATAAGAGACATATGTGGTGGACACAATGTCGGTTTTGCAGCTCAGATACTGGACAATCCAGTGGGAAGGAGGCCCATGTTGACTGGTCCTATGGGAAGGTGGCCCATGTATACATCAGCAGAGAGTCATAGAGGTTTACAGCATGGCATCAGGCCCTTCAGCTCGACTCATCCATGCTGACCAAGTTTCCAAAACTGAACTAGTCCCATTTGCCTGTGTTTGGCCCAATCCTCTCTAAATCCTTCCTATCCATGTTCCTTTAAAAATGTCCTTGAAATGTAGTAATTGTACTCGCCTCTACCACTTCCTCTGGCAGCTCATTACACATACACACCATCCTCTGTGTGAAAAGGTTGTCTCTCAGGCCCCATCAAATTCTTTCCTCTCTTGGCTTAAACCTATTCCTTCTAGTACTGGACTCCCCTGCACTGGGGAAAAGACTTTAGCTATTCACCTTATCTGTGACCCTCATGATTATATAAACCTCTATAAGGTCACCCCTCAATCTCCTGCATTCCCTGGAAAACATCTCAGCCTATCTATCCTTGCCTTATGATTCAAACTTTCCAATTAATCTTTCTTTTACCCAAACCAGTGTAATAACTTCCTTCCTATAGCAGGTTGAGCAGAAATGTACAGTGTCCAAATGTGGCCTCCCAATGCCTTGTACAGTTGTAACATGATGTCCCAGCTCCTGTATTCCCTGCTTTGACCAGTGAAGGTGAGCGTGCCAAATACCTTCTTCACCACCCTGTCTATCTGTGACACCATTTTCAAGGAACTATGTACCTGTACCCCTCGGTCCCTCTGTTCAACAACACTCCCCATGGCTCTACCATTAATTGTGTAATTCCTGCCCTGGTTTGTCTTACCAAAATGTAACTCCTTCCATTTATCGAAATTAAACTCCATCTGGATTTGTTGACCCACTGGCCCAGTTGATCAAGATGACATTGCACTCTTGGATAACCTTCTTCCCTGTCCAAGATGCCAACAATTTTAATGTCAGCCACAAACTTACTGACCATTCCTGCTATTTTCTCATCCAAATTGTTCATATAAATGATGAACAACAGTGGATCCAGGATCAATTCTTGTGACAGACGGCTGGTCACTGGCCTCCAGTCTGAAGAACAACCCTCTCTCACCAGCCTCTGCCTCCTACCATTAGGCCAATTTTATATCCAATTGGCGAGCTCTCCCTGGATCCTATGTGATATAATCTTACTAAACAGTCTACCAGGGGAACCTTGTCTAAGGCCTTGCTAAAGTCCATGTGGACAGAGTGTACTGCTCCACCTTTATCTATCTCTGTGATTACTTCTTCAAAAACTCAGTCATCTACTCGTCTCCATCGGAAACTCCAGTGAATAGGAGGCCCATGTTCACTGGTCTCTGTTGGAGGATCCAGTCAGAAGGAGATCCATGTTTACTGGTCTCTGTTGGAGGTTCCAGCAGGAAAGAGGCCCATGTTTACTGGTCGCTACTGGGTATGGGGTTCAGTTCCTTTCTGTTGTAACTGTGTGATAGTCCAACCCTCATCCCAGTGAAACAGCCTGACTCAGAGACTCATCATGGAAGTGGAAGGAAAGGGAAAAGGATTGGAACATGTTGTGAATGTACAGGTTGGGTCAGTGGGTCAGAGCCTGTCCTGTCCCTCCAGCTCACACTGATGGCCTGAGGATCTCCTCTCTCTGCTGTGCCTTCATGGAATGAGCTTTGTGTCCAAACCAGTCCCCAGTGAGAATAGGCCAACAGCACAGAATTGCCTTTCTTTTGACAAGAATCTGTCCATCTTCCTGAGCGAGGCCAAACCCTGGTCAATGTGGGAAATGGGGAGTTACTCCAGGAAAATACATCCTTCTGGGGTCAAGGGTTAATGTCCATTAGTGGTGCAGAGCAGAGGGAGATTTATCCTGCATTCAACTGGCACCGCCCAGGACACTGTCAGAAAGAGAGAGAAGCGAGACAGAGAGAGAGAGAGCGAGAGAGTTTGTGTGTGTGTGTGCACGCGCATGCAAGAGAGAGAGATCGGGGGATAGAGGGAGGAGCATCTGAGACAGTTTGAGATATGTGAGGGGACCAAGAGAGAGGTAGAGGGTGGTAGAAATGGTGAGGTTGAGGGATAGAGAGAGAAACAAGACATGACTGAGAGGCATGGAGAGAGAAAGAGACAGGATGGGTGTGACACCAAGAGTGAAGGGAATCAAGAGAGAGAGGGTAGGGTTGTGTGTGTGAGTGTCTGTGTGTGTGAGAGAGAGAGAGAGAAAGAGAGAGAGAGAGAGATATGAGTATGGTTAGAGACAGAATGCTAGAAAGGGAGGGAGAGAGACTGTCGATTGGGATGCAGAGAGTGTGGGAGAGAAACAGAGGGAGGAATAGAGAGGGGCAGATAACATTTGGATGCTTTCAATTATAGCGAGAGATGGAGTGAGTGACGGAGACAGAGAAAGATGCAGAAATAGAGATTATGAGACGGAGTGAGGAACTGTGACTGAGTTGGAGGGAGTGGCTTTGAGACAGAGAAAGAGAATATGAAAGAGATTAACAGTGGGGGAGAGAGAGATAGAGGTAGAGAGAAAGAAGTGTAAGGTGTGAGTCAGAAAGGGAGATAGAGAGAGAGATAGAGAAAGAGAGAGAGAGAGAGAGAGAGATAGAGAAAGAGAGAGAGAGAGAGAGAGAGAGAAGAGGACAGGTCCTGGTCACCACATTCTGGGAAGGATGTGATTGTACTTGAGAGGGTACGGGGAGATTTCCCAGAATGCTGCCTGAATGTGAGCTTTGAAATGAGATTAGAAAGGTTGGGGTTGTTTTCCTTGGAGCAGTGAAGGCTGAGAGGGGACCTGATAGAGGGGTATAAGGTTATTTGGGGCAGTGATAGTGTGGGTAGGAAGGCACTTTTTACATGAGTAAAGGACTCAGTAACCAGGGACCGAGATTGAAGGCAACACAGACATGGACACACAGAAACTCGGAGCTGGAGCAGGCCATTTGGCCCTTTGAGTCTGCTCTGTCATTCAGTATGATCATGGCTGACCCTCTCTCTCAAAGCCATATTCCTGCTTTCTCCCCATTCCCTTCATGCTGTTAAAATGCAAAACAATTATCTCTCTCTTTTTCTTGAATATATTCAGTGGTAGAGAATTCTACAGGCTGACCACCCTCTGAGTGAAGAAATGTTTCCTCATCTCAGTCCTAAATGGTCTATCCTGTATCCCCCTGAGACTGGGTCCCCTGGTTCCAGACTCACCAACCAGGGGAAACCTCCTCCCTGCCCAGCCCTGTTAGAATTTTATATGTTTCAATCAGATTCCCTCTCATCCTTCTGAACTCGAGTGAGTCCAGGCCCAGTCAAGTTGGAGAGCGAGAGGGGAATTGAGGAGAAATGTTTTCACCCAGAGGGTGGTGAGAGTCTGGAACTCACTGCCTGAAAGGCTGGTTGTGTCACAAACTCTCATGACATTGGAGAGTGTTTAGATATTCCCTTGTGTTGCTGTAACCTTCAGGGTAATGGGCCAAGAGCTGGAGGATGGATTAGTGTCATCAGATCGCTGTTTACCAGCACAGACACAATGGGCCAAATGGCCTCATTCAGTGCTGTTCACATCAATGACTCTCTGAGACAGTGAGAAAGAGAGAGAGAGAGAAGAGGAAGTGTGAGGGGCTGACGTGGCTCTCTCTCTCAATGCCATTTACATACTGAGGAACACCCAGTCAGACTCTCACAGGCTGCAGCTTTATAAAGCAGAGCCCAGTGAAGGGAGAGTTTATCAGGAACCAGGCACAGGGACAGGAGCACACACCATGATTTCACACATCCAGCTGATCTGGCCCCTGGCATTCTGTGTCGCAGGTACAAATCTCTCTCCTTCCACCTTGAATCTTTAGCTGCTCTCCATTTCACTCCAATTCCACTGACTTGTGATTGAAAGAAAAAAGCTGAAACCAGAGGAAAGCTCAGTGTCTCCAACAATCTCTCATTTGACAGGCTCTTTCTGTGACAGTTCTGACTTCACTGTGTTTCTCTCTGACCCCTCAGGTATCAGTGGGGACATCACCATGACTCAGTCTCCCCCGGTGCTGTCAGTGGGACTGGGCCAGGCTGCAACCATCACCTGTACGGCCAGTCAAAGCATTAGCAGCTACCTTGCTTGGTACCAGCAGCGAGAAGGTCAGAAACCCTCTCTCCTGATCTATGCTGCAACAACTCGATTCACAGGAGTCTCCAATCGATTCACCGGCAAGGGCTCAGGGACCAGTTACACCCTGACAATCAGCAACGTTCAGAATGAGGATGTCGCTGACTATTACTGTCAGCAGGGTAGCAGCTACCCTCTACACAGTGTTACAGAGCCGTGCAAAAACCTCAATAGGCACAGTCCCACTGCCTGTACTGACACATCCAGTTACATATAAATGTAAATGAACAAACTAACCCATGCTGGATTGTCACTGTCCACTACACACTCCAGTCTCTGTGGTGTCCACCATTTACTGAAGGCCTCAAGTTTCCCTTACACTCCATCGCTATACATGAAGAACAGCTGCAAAACTTAACATTGAAAAATACATTTGACAAACCGCCCTAGCCCAGCTGGACACAACCCAGAGAGACAGAGACAGAAAGACACATGAATGAGGGAGAGAGAAAGAGAGTGAGAGGGAGAGTGTGAGAGTGAGTGAGAAAGGGAAGCAAAGGGCAGAGATTTTTGTCCAGCCTCTGCACTGCGAGCTCTCACTGTGGCTTACGTTCGGGAAAGGAACCAAGCTCCGACTGAGTAAGTGAACGTCAATCCTCCGTTATTAACCCTGTCAATACTGAAACACACTTTCTAAAACAAAAATGCTGAATTGTTGAAGGTATTAGTGAGAAGCTGCAGTGAATGAAATAGTTGATGAAGGAGCACTGTGTCTCACAGGGTGTCCAGCTGTATTTCTTTATTTCCATTGTCCCTTTAAGCAGCAAGATATAAGTCAGTCAGTGTTACTCACCGTGTGGAGGAGCTCTGTCCATTTGCAGCCTGTGGTCCCATTCCTACAGCGTGGAGTGAAATCAGTGAGTAGCCTCCTGCCAGTCTCAGTGTGTCGGGCACGGGCAGAGTTTGATGTGAGCTCTGGCTCCCAGTCTCTGATCTCACTGACCTCAGCAGCAGCAGCAGCAGCACAGTGAGACACCGAGCTCCCACCTCCCCCAGCTTTAACTCTGCTCAATCACACAATCACAGAATTGTTACAGTGCACACCCATCCGCCCATCCTGTCTGGACCGACTCTCCGAATGAGCAATTCACTGAGTGTCATTCTCCTGCCTTCTCCCTGTCACCCTGCACATTGTTCCTTTTCGAATAACAGTCTCATTCCCTTTGGAATGTTTCAATTGAAGCTGCCTCCACCACACTCTCAGACAGTGCATTCCACACCTTAACCACTCACTGGCTGAGAATGTTTTTCCTCATCTCACTTTTGATTCTCTCACTAATTACTTTAAATTTGTGCCCTCTCCTTCTCAATCCTTTCATGAGTGGGAACATTTTTTCCCTATTTCCTCTGGCCAGACACCTCCTGATTTTGAATTCCTCAAACAAATTTCCTCTCAGCCTTCACTTCTCCAAGGAAGACAGTCCAAACTTCTCCAAAGTTTGTTCATAACTGACATTCCTCATCCCTGAACCTTCTATGGGAATTTTCTTACCCCATCTCCAAAATATTCACATCCTTCATGAATTATTCCCCTTTTCTATTCCCGTAGTCCCATTTGCTTGCATTTAGCTAATTTCCCCCATACCGTTCCTGTCCATGTACCTGTTCAAATGTCTTTTAAATGGTGTTATCATACTCACCTCTACGACTTCCTCTGGCAGCTCCTTCAATACAGGCACCACCCTCTATGTGAACGAGATGCACCTCAGGTCCCTTTTGAATCTTTCCCCTCTTGCTTTAAACCTCTGCTGTTTAGTTTTGGACTCCCTTACTCTGGGGAATAAACCTGAGCTAGTCATCTTATCTATGCCCATTATCATTTTATAAACCTCTAAAATGTCACCCAGCAGTCTCTGACCTTCCAAGGGAAATAGCCCAGGCCTAACCAGCCTCTCCTTATAACTCAAACCCTCCAGTCTCGGTGACATCCTTGTCATCCTTTTTACACCCTTTCCAATTTAATGACACCCTTCCAATAGCAGGGTGACTGGGAATGGGCCTGACCAATACCTTGGAGAATCATAACAACTCCCACACGTAATGCTCTGACCGATAGAAGCAATTGTACCAAATGCTTTCTTCACCACCCTGTCTCCATGTGACACCAGTTTCAATCCTCTATGTGCCTCCACCCCTTGGTCTCCCTGTTTGACAACACTCCCCATGGCCCCACAATTAACTGTGTTAGCCCTGACCTGGTTTTTGTACCAAAATGTAACACCTCCTTATTATCTCAATGTGTAATGTAAATGTACTCTCAAATAGCCTTCTTCACTGTCCATGAAACTACCAATGTTAGTGTCATCTGCAAACTCACAACCCATGGCCCCTATATTCTCATTCAATTTGTTTCTATAAATGACAAACAATGATGAACCCAGAACCAATCCTTTTGCCACATCGCTGGTCACAGGCTTCCAGTCTGAACAACCATTATCTACCACCACTCTCTGTCTCCAACCATTAAGCCAACTTTGTATCAGTTAGCTTCCCTGGATCCAACTTGATCGAACTTACTAACCAGTTGTCCATGCAGCACCTTGTCAAAGGTCTTGCTAAAGTCCATGGAGATAATGTCTACCACTCTGCCCTCAGCTATCTTCTTGGTCATGTCTTCAAAAAACTCAATCAAATTTGTGAGACATGTTTTCCCCCTGACAAAGTCATGTGGACTATCCTTAATCAATCCTTGTCTTTCCAAATGCATTTAGATCCTGAGTGTCAAAATCCCCTCCAACAACTTACCGCTATCAGACTCACCGGTCTATAATTCCCAGGATATTCCTTGCAGACCTTCCGAAATATCAGCACAAAATTAGCCAAGCTCCAGTCTTCCAGCACATCACCCGTGGCTGTTGATGATACAAACATCTCACCAAGGGGTGTCAAAGTCTCTTCCCAAGCTTCCCACAAAGTACTGGGATGGAGCTGATCAGCTCCTGGGGATTTATCTACCTTTATGAGTTTAAAGAACAGATTACAGCATCTGTAATATGGACTCTTCTCAAGACATCAACATTTATTTCCCGAATTTCCTTCACTTCGATGTCCTTCTCAACCATAAATACTGCGGCAAAATATTAGATTGGTAACTCATTCATATTCTGTTTTAAAATAAAATATGAAAATTCTAAGAGTGAGACATTTGGAGGTGACCCATGGGATATGATCCATGGTCATGACTTTACTCTGGATTGTCCTTTGTCCTTTTCCACTGTCTCCCTAATCCTTGTGATACAATTCCCTAAATGTCCTCCCACTGATACTTGATCTACATGGGCCTCCTCATTCCCAAGATCCAGGTCTGGCAGAGTTTCCTTTCTGATTGGAATGGGAACACATGGTTGGAGAAAATTCACCCGAGCACACTCTCACAACTCTGGCCCCTCTCTGCCCTTCACACTGCTCCGATTTCATTCTATATTCTGATAATTAAAGTTACCCAAATGTGTGCTGTGAATTTCTTGCAGATTTCTCCCTCTACATCCTTCCCTCTAGTTGGTGACCGACAGACTGCACTGAACAACCTGATTGCACCTTTTTTGTTCCTTATCTCAAACCAAATCCATTCTGCCCTTGACCCCTCTGGGACATCCTCTTTCTCCAGCTCTGCACCGATCTTAACCAATCCCACACCTTCTTGCCCTTTTCCTATCTTTATTGAACACCTTGTATCCAGGAATATTTAACACCCAGTCCTGTCCTCATTTGAGCCTCATCTGTAAGAGCAACAACACCAGATTTCCACTTGGTAATATGCGTCTGTAACTCCCCAATCTTACTCCCCATACTCCACGCAGGCCCATACATGCACACAGTCAGTTGGATTTAGAAATTATTACTCTCTCCCTCACTGTGACCCAGCCAAATAAGTTACTATTCCTGACTTAAGAGTATCTATCTCTTCCATGATTCTGTTTTCCTTGGTGTTCCTCCCTGATATTTCCTCCTGGTTCCCACAGTCCCCCTTCCATGTTCATTTAAACCCTCTCGAACAGCACCAGCAAATCACCCCACAAGGAGCTCAGTTCTGTTCAGGAGCAACCCATCTGGTCTATAGAGGTCACATCTCCTACAAAGTCAGTCCCAATGCCCCAAGAATCTCAAACGCTCCCTCCTGGACCATCTTTCCAGCCTCAGATACACCCTGCCTTATCCTTCTGTTCCTATCCTCACTTGCATTGGTCACTGGGAGTAGTCCAGAGATTCACAATTTTGAGCTGCTGTTGCTAATTGCCTCCAGAGCTCCCTAAATTCTGACTGCAGGAACATATCCCCTTTCTCCCTCTGTCACTGGGACCACAACTGCTGCCTGTTCCCCCTCTCCCCTCAGGGTGGGAGACAACACACCATCCTGGAATCCCATCTGCAGCTGCAGAAACACCTACCGATTGCCCTCACTCTCGAATCTCCTCTCACTATCTCTCTTCCAGTCTTCCTTGTGCCTCCCTGTACAGCTGAGTCCCCGTGGTGCCATGGACTTGGCTCTGGCTGCACTCCCCAGATGAACCATCATTCTCATCAGGATTCCAAACTGAATCCTGGTTGGAGAGTGGGATGCACTCAGGGGATTCCTGTACTAGCGGCATAGTCCTGTTGGACTGTCTGCTGCTCCCCCATTCCCTCTCTCCCTGCATACTCTGAAGCTGCAGAGTGACCACATCTAGAAACGTGCTCTCCACAGAGCTCTCTGCCTCAGAGATGCTCCACACTGACACCAGCTGTTGCTCAAGCTCCAAAACCCAGAGCTCCAACTGCTGTCACTGACCACACTTCCTGTATTCATGGTATTCCAGGAGCTGGGAAGCATCCTGAAGTTCCCACATGGAATAGGGTGCACACTCTCACCACTCCCTGGTTATCCCTTGATAAAGTTCTGATGACAAACAGCTCCAGCTGGGCTCAAATCCAGGCCTTTCAGTGTTCCAGGGTTTGGCAGAGTCTGTTCAAAAGACAATATGATAACAGAGCAGAATTAGGCCATTCGGCCCATCAAGACTGCTGTGCCGTTTGGGCATGGCTGCTGTGTTTCTCACGAACATTCTCCTGCCTTCTTCCCATTATGTTTGATCGCCTTCCCAATCAGGAACCTATCAATGTCCGTCCGAAACACACTCAATGCCTTCACCTCCACAGCATGGGTTCCACAGATTAACCAACCTCTGGCAGAAGAAATTCCTCCTCATCTCAGTCCTAATGGATTATCCCTAAAGTCTGTGGCTGTGCCCTCTGGTCCATGTTTCTCTTACTGGTGGAAACATCTCATCCCCGCCCACTCTATCCAGGCCTCTCAGTATTCTGTAAGTTTCAATGTCATCTCCGCATATCCTTAAGAACTCTATCAAGTACACATCCACAGTCCTCAATCTCTCCTCAACAGACCAGGCTGTCACCCCCAGGGTCATTCTCATAAACCTCCTCTGGATCTCCCCCCAATGCAAGCACATCCCTCCTTAGATACAGGTCCCAAAACTGTTCACAATATTCCAAATGCAGTCTGGCCACAGTCTCATACAACCTCAGTAGTACACACCTGCTCTTGTATTCTAACTCAGTTGAAACGAATGCTAACATTGCATTTGTCTTCCTAATTGCCAACTGAACCTACATATTAACCTTAAGTGAAATCTGAAAGAGGACTCCTAAGTCCCTTTATCTGTCACTTCTTTGCCCATTTTCTGAGCCTTTCCAAGTCCTTCTGCAGCCTCCCTGCTTCCACAATTCTCCCTGCCCCTCCCCTCATCTTTGTGTCATCAGCTAATTTAGGAACAATGCCCTCAGTTCCTTTTCCCAGATCGTTAATATATAATTAATTGTTACATGAATAGCTGAGGTCCCAACACTGCCCCCTGCTGAACTGCATGAGGCACCAGCTGCCATCCTGCAAAAGATCCATTTATTTCCACTCTCTGTCCATGTCAGTACTGGGTTCCAAACCCCATGGACTCTTATGTTATTTAGCAGCCTCCTGTGTGGCAACTTGTCAAAGGTCTTCTGGAACCCCAACCAGATCATGTCCATTGGCTCTCCTTTGTCTAACTTGCTCATTTATATTATTTCATATAATTCCCAGCTTCTCCTTCTCGAACTGCAGGGTGAATTGTATCACATTATTAGATTACTTTACAGTGTGGAAACAGGCCCTTCGGCCCAACAAGTCCACACCGACCCGCCGAAGCGCAAACCACCCATACCCCTACATTTACCCCTTACCTAACACTACGGACAATTTAACATGGCCAATTCACCTAACCTGCACATCTTTGGACTGTGGGAGGAAACCGGAGCACCCGGAGAAAACCCACGCAGACACGGGGAGAATGTGCAAACTCCACACAGTCAGTCGCCTGAGGTGGGAATTGAACCCGGGTCTCTGGCGCTGCGAGGCAGCAGTGCTAACCACTGTGCCACCGTGCCGCCCACAGGGTTCACTCCTCAGGGTTCACTCACCTTCAGCTCCCCAATCAGGGCTGCCTCATTACATATCACCGAATCTGGAATTACCTGTTTCCTAGTGGGTCTACCACAAACTGTTCCAAAAAAAATCATCTCGCAGACATTCCATGAATTCCTTTCCTTGAGATCCATTCCCAACCTGAATTTCCCAGTCCACCTGCATATTGCAGTCCCCATGATTATTGTAATAATCCCTTTCTTACATGCGTTTTCTATCTCCTGATTTATTTTCTGCTCCACATCCCAACTACTGAGAGGAGACTTGTACATAATTCCCATCAAGCCCTTTGCTATTTTGTGGGTCCTTAAGTTGACTCACACAGATTCTATGCTTTCCAACTCCATATTTCCGCTTGCTGTCAATGTAATTTCAGTTCTTCCTGACAGGGTAAACCTGCTCCTCCCACACACACCCCCACCACCCTCACACCTCTACCCATCATTAGAAACATAGAAAATAGCTGCAGGAATAGGCCACTCAGCCCTCTGACTCTGCACCACCGTTCAATATGATCATGGCTGATTATGCAATCTATTATCCCATTCCCACTCCACCCCCATATCCCTTGATTCCACAGGTTCACAACATCGGAATAACTTAACCCTTAATCTTCGACTGTGACCCCTAGTTTTGGATTTTCCTAATATCAAGAACATTCTTCCAGCATCAAGCCTGTCAAATCCCATCAGGATTTTATATGTTTCTGTGAGATTCCTCTCATTCTTCTAAATCCCAGTGAGTACAAGCCCAGTTGATCCAGTCTTTCCTCATATGTCAGTCCTGCCCTCCCGGGAATCAGTCTGGAGAACCTTCGCTGGACTCCCTCAATAGCAAGAATGTCCTTCCTCAGACTAGGAGACCAAATCTGCACACAATACTCAAGCTGAGGCCTTAATTCTGCAAGACATCCTTACTCCAATACACAAATCGTCTTATGGTGAAGGCCAGCATGCCATTAGCTTTCCTCACTGCCTGCTGCACCTGCATGCCCCCTTTCAGTTACTGTTCCACCATGACACCCAACTCTCATTGCACCTCACCTTTTCCTAAACTTTCACCATTCACTAATAATCTGACTTCCTGTTTTTCCACCAAAGTGGATAATCTCACATTTACCCAAATTATATTGCTTTTGCCAAGTATTTGTCCACTCAGCCAGCCTGTCCAAGTCACTCTGCAGCCTCTTAGCATCCTCCTCACAGCACACATTGCCACCCAGCTGAGTGTCATCTGCAAATTTGGAGGGATTGCATTCAATTCCTTTGTCCATATCATTTATGTATATTGTGAACAGCTGGGGTCCCAGCACTGAACCCTGCGGTACCCCACTCATCACTGCCTGCCACTCTGAAAGGGACCCATTTATTCCAACTCTCTGCTTTCTATCTGCCAACGAGTTCTCTCTCCATGTCAATACATTACCTCCAATACCATGAGGTTTAATTTTGCTCACTAATCTCTTGTATGGGACCTTGTCAAAAGCCTTTTGAAAGTCCAGAACACAACATCTACTGGGTCCTGAGGGAGGGTCACTCAATCTGAAATGTTAACTTCGATTGCTGTCCACAGATTCTGCCAGACCTGCTGAACTGTTTCGTCAATTTTTGTTGTCCACTGATTCAGCCTTGTCCATTCTCCACTGATCACATCCTCAAAACCTTCCAGAAGATGTATCAGGCCTGATTTCCCTTCAGTAAATCCATGCTGACTTGGACCAATCCTGTCACTGCTTTCCAAATGCTCGGTAACTGTATCTTTAATAACTGACTCCAGCGTTTTCCTCATGTATAATTCCTCATTTTCACTCTCCCTCCTTTTATTAAAAAGTGGGGTTACACTGGATACTGTCCAGTCCACTGGAACTCTGTCAGAGTCGACAGAATGTTGGAAAATGATCAACAATGTGTCCACTATTTCTACACCCACTTTCTTAAATACTCTGATGAGTTGCTGGCCCCTGGGGACTTACAAGTTTTGATACCATCAATCTCCCCAAAACCATTTCCTGACTAACAAGGATTACCTTCAGTTCCTCCTTCACACTTGACCCTCTATCCCCCTGCATTTCCTTTCAATAGGATGTGTATCCTTGGATATTTAGTTCCCAGCCCTGATCCCCTTGCAGCCACGTCCCTGCACTACAGGCTCATTTACCTTGTTTCATATACTCGATACATCGAAGTACAACACCCTCAGTCATGCACTGACTGCCTCCTTCTCATAGTTATCTCCTTTAGAAATCACAGAATCCCTACAGTGTGGAAGCAGGCCATTCAGCCCAGACTGACCCTCCAAAAAGCATCCCACCCACCCTACAATTCCCATGGATAATCCTCCTAACCTACACTTCTTTGTGACAATGGGAGGAAACCCAAGTGGACACGTGGAGAATGTGTCAATCCCACACAGACAGTCAGTTGGAATTGAGTCTGTGTCTCCGGAGCTGTGAGACAGCAGTGCTAACCACTGATCCACCATTCCACCCTACGGTGCCTCAAGTTCGATTCTTGATCCTTTCCGTACTCTCAATCCTATTACTTGGTCTGGATACTTTAATAACTTCTCCTGAGTCCCTACCTTCTTTAATTAGTTTAAACACCTCGCAAACTTGATTTCCCTTGGTTTATGTGGTACCATTTTGTCTACATTAATCTGAATGCTTCATGTGTTAAGAGACAAAACCTTTAAGCTTGTTCTATATTGAGCTTCCCTGCACTTTTAAGTTTCCTCAGTACAATATGACATTCACAATACTCTGTCCCTTTCCTTTTTATTTTCTAGTAACATTCACTTCCATCACTAACCAGTATTCCTCACTTCTCCTTTAACTTTCATTTCCTCATTTTCCATCCACTTTCTCTTTGAATCATATTCAGGCTGTTACTTATTCCTGAACAAACATCATTCAAAAATGTTCCTTGGTTCATTGTTGCTTGTGGGATCTTGTGTACAATCTGGCTTCCACATTTCCTACATTACAACAGTGACCCCATTTCAAACAAGTCCCACATGGTCCGCAAATGTCTTTGGGACAGCATGGATCTTTCTTTTCATTGGATGAACTGGGAGTCTTTCAGATGTGAAAGATGCTGTTCCAATATTGCACAGTTCTCCTCCTGAATTACAGTTACTGCTATGTATGTCCCTCTCTTTTGTGAAAACAGACCAAAAGTTTTCATGAGGAACCATTGCTCCATCTTCCACCACTGCACACAAGTTCCCTTCCTGCTCTCGAATGGGCCTCATACATTCCTTCATTCTCTTGTTCTTTCTGTGATTATAAAACATCACTGGGATTTCCCTGACTTCATTTGGACACATTTCATCCTGTCAGCTCTTTGCTTTCCTCAGGTCCTGGTAAATTTCACCCTTGCATTTTGTCTTTCAGCCCACTTTGACCCAATCCCTGCCCAGTTTAGTAAAATGGATTTGTTCCCAAATGAAAACTTTTACACTTGCTCCATGGTTCTCCATTTCCATCCCTCCTCTCAATCTCACTGAGTTCCGATCACTGTCACTGAAATGCTCCCCCATTGATAGCCCTTCCAGCTGCCCACATTCAATCCCTAAAGAATGATCCAAAACTGCCCCTTCTTTTTCACCATCACCATCTCAGGGGCAATTAGGAATGGGCAATAAATTCTCGCCCTGTCAGTGACAGTCACATCCCAAGAAGCAATTTTAAAAGGCCCTGTCCTTTTATGGGGTCTGTTAGGTATTGAATACAAATGTTCAAATGGATTGTTTTGCCAGTGAATGTTCAGAGTTGAAATCCCTTTGAATGGCAGGGATTAAAATTGTTTGTCTTGTCTTTCAGGCCGTGAAAATTCTCAGCCCAAGCTGACCCTGCTGCCCCCCTCCCCAGAGCAGGTCAATGCCAAGGGCACTGCCACCCTGGTGTGCCTTGCCAATCACTTCTATCCCGATGAGCTGGGGGTGCAGTGGAAGAAGGATGGTGCAGTCATTTCGGACGGGGTTCAGACCAGCAACTACCTGCGAGCTTCGGACAGCACCTACAGTGTCAGCAGCCTGCTGACCCTCTCTGGGTCTGACTGGGAGTCCAACGCTCGCTTCTCCTGTGCCCTCACCCACGTGACCCTCCCCTCTCCCCTCAGCAAGAGCATCAGGAGATCAGAATGTGTGTAGAGTGTTCAAGACAGTCCACAGAGGAGACACAACTTTAAATAGAACAGGGCTGAGCTGGCAGGACAAAGGTCATGGTCAGCACTGAATTTCAACTCTCTTCCTTCTTGGGATTGGCTCGGTGACATTTCTGAGGTTCAAGGGTTCATTGGGATCATCAAAAGGAAGCTTTACTCTGTATGAAACCCCGTGCTGACCCTGTCCTGGGAGTGTTTTATGGGGACAGTGATGACTTGTGATGCCAAGTAAAACCTCTCGAAGATGCTGAAAACTGTCAGCTGTACAAAACAATGTGAACCTCTGAAATCTCTGCTTCAGTAAACCAGATCTCCTTCCTGCTCAGCCGCCAGTTCGAATTTAAGCTTCTGTCACTACTTAAAGGGACAGGATTCTTATGTCATTGAGAAAATCTCCACAAGTGTTTTCCTCAAGCTCCATTTTGGCTGTGAATTTGTGCAGCTTCCTCTGTCTGGGCTGTTAATTGAAGTCTGTTTTCTGTCAATGTAAATCTGCAAAAAGGAATAAAGATCAAGAAGATTCAGTCTCTGTCTCGTGTGTGCTTTGGAAATGGCCAGAGCTACTGGGAACCCTGCATTGATGAATATGATCAGCAGCATCTTGTTACTCAGAATAACAATTTCACAGGTTTTGGGAAATAAATATTACTTAAATTAGACTTGGGTTTTCTTTACTCTTAAAGTGCGATGCATTGGTCCCGTGTGTCCCTGGAGTAAGATTGAGAATGTTAAATCTGGGGAGTCTGGGAGTCACGGCTGGGGAAGGCAGTCAATGATAAACTGGTTCCACCTTCTGCTGTCATATTCTGTAACCCCTGGGCCATCTCAGTGAGAGACATCCAGGGCTCAGGATGGATTCCAGAGCAGCTCATTGACCTGACTGTTGTGTTCCTTAGTCCACATGTGACTCCAATAATCTCACTCGAGGACTTTAGTATCAGTGGGAATCAATGGGGCTGAAATCTTATCCAAACAGACTCTCACACAGCGGGGAGGCTGCTGGTGGCTCAGAAACCCCTTGGATTCAGTCCCAGATTCCACTGTGGCTCTTTCATTCAAACACTGCATTAGCACACTGACACCATATTCAGAGGGCAATCCTGAGATGGGGCAAGTTTGGTTCTTGATTGTGGGGAAATGGGGGTTGGGTGTGAAATGTCCAGTCTGAAGCTGGTGGGGGTACTTTATAATGAAGAATAGAAACTGATGTCAGAATAAAGTCAGGTGTTGATGGGAGTGAGGAATATCTCAGTGATCTGTCTCCAGAATCCACACACGACACACATCCTTCTGTCAGACCCTGAAGGCGGAGAAACTGCTCCTTGACACCCTATATTTCTCTATCTTTCCCAGAAAAGGTGAAGTATTCTCTGCCTCAGTGATTCCCTGGGACAGGACATTTTAAAAAGGCCTGTGGGAAGGGAAATGTTGCCTCTCAATGACAAAGCCAATGGAAGGATGTGGAGCTGGCTCTGTGAAATGTTCAGACACAGAGGATGACACCAGAAGCAATTCAATGTGGTCATTCTCTCCTTTGCAATTGCTAAACTGGTAACAATTACTTTTTGCTCACAATTTGCTCTCTCGAATTTGATCCACTTGCCTTTCTTACTTTGCTTTTTTTGACTTCAGTCTGTGGGTAGTTCCATCAAAACCCAATCTCCTCACACTCATCCTGGCCCCTGAAGAGATTAGAGACAAACTGCAAATGCTGGAATCCAAGGTTGACAAGCAGGAGGCTGGGAGAACACAGCAAGACTGGCAGCATCAGGAGGTGGAGAAATCGACGTTTTGGCTGTAAACCTTCTTCAGGAAGTGGGGTGGGTGGGAGCTGCAGATAAAGGGAGTGGCCGGGGCAGGGTGGTTAGGTGGGGATAGGTGGAGACAGGTCGAGGTTAGGACATGGTTGGTCGAAGGGAGGGATAATTCTGGATTCATCTCTCCCATCGACCAATCAGGTCATACTCTCTATCTTTCTCAACCTATCCCCACCTCACCACCTCGCTCCCACCCACCCCTTTATCTGCAACTCCCCTGACACCTACCCTCCCCCTTCCTGAAGAAGGGTTACACCTGAAACGTCGACCCCTGAAGAGATGAGACGAGGTTATTTCATTGAATCAACTCATTAAGCCCATCAATCCTGAAAACAGATTCCAGCATTGAAGTCCCATTTGCTGGTTGCACATGTAAAGTCTCTTTCAGGCTGAAAGAAGGAAGCTTTCGATTGAGAAATGAGTGAGCTTAACCCAGGTCCTGAACAACAGCACTTCAGAATGGAGTGATATAAATCAGAAGCAATATAAATACAGGGCAGCTTATATACTGCAGCTCGCACTGAGTGCAGCCAGCACAGAGGGGAATGCTGGGAGGTTTGGTCAGTGTGGGAGTTTGGTGAACTCGGGGAAGGAGTCCACCTTTGCTTTTCCAAAGTGATTTGGGACTGTCACTTCAGCTGCTGGGAGCCTGCACGTGCACTTGGTTTGAATGAAACAAAATGGTAAACAAGAAAATAGGAATCTGGAAATTGTTTCGTATGAGGGAATGTGTAAATAGACTGCTTCAGGACATGTCCATTAGGGAAGGTTAATAAATGCAAAGTACTGAAACTTCAAAACAGAGACTGAAGACAATTACTGCTCTAATGAAGGAATGGATATTTTTCAGTTGTAAGTAAGATCAACATTTCTTTATTGCATTGAAATGATTCAGGGTAAATACATCTGCAGTGAATGTATAAAACTACAGGAACTCCCACTCAGGGGGTTTGGAATGAAGGCTGAATTGAAAAAGCAGTGATATATCAGGGAGTGCCGGAGATACCTGGAGACTTAGTTCCAGAAGGAAGTTATAGGCCTCAGGACTGCACAGTTCAATTCCATGTGTAGTCAGGAGCAGGAGGGTACGACACACGAGGGAGGCAGATAGGGATTTGGAGGATACAGTGGGACAGGAAAACCCCTCACTCTTCTCAACTCCAGTGAGAACAAGGCCAGCCTTTCCAATCCTTCCTCATCTCACAGCCCCCTCATTCCAGGGATCAATCGGGTAAAACTCCTCTGAAACACCTCTAATGCATTTATATTCTTCCTTCAATAAGGAGACCAAAACTACACACAATACAGTATTTGAGATGTGATCACATCAATATGCAGGAATAACTGAGACAACACAGTCTCACTTTCTGGTCCCGAATCATGCCTACTCTTAATTTTCCCAGCGTTTTTACTGTCCATCTTTAATTGTCCTGGACAAGATGGTGCTGAGCTGCCTTCTTCAACCGCTGCAGTCTGTGTGCTGTAGGTAGACTCATAATGTCCTTAGGAAGGGAATTCCAGAATTCTGACCCAGTGACGATGTTTCCAAGTCAAACTGGTGAAGGCTTGGAGAGGAACTTGCTGGGGTGATGCTGCCCTTGTCCTTCTTGATTCAAGTAATCATGGGTTTAGAAGGTGTTGTCTCAGGACCTTTGGAGAATTTCTGCAATGCATCTTGTAGATAGTACACACAAATGTTACTGAGTGTTGGTGTGGAGGGAATGGATATGTGTGGAAGTGGTGCCAATCACGTGGGCTAAAATTTGATAAACAAAATTTAAATAAAATAATATAAAACAACCTAAAATGAAATAAAATAAAATGTTGCTGCTTTTTTGATAAAACATCACTGAACCCCAAATATTAACTCCTCCCTTTTACATGATAATGAGGAAAGAACTCTTGTTGGTGCAGTTTTCTTTTAATCATCTCAGAATAGTCAAAGCTGTGAGCACAGAGCAGTCACGTTCCCGGACAAGATGGTGAGGTCCCGCAGACAGTAAACGAATGACGAGACATGTCTGTTTTGTTGGCACTCGTTGAATAGCGAGCAGGATACCCGAGGGAATCTCTTCAGAATGGGATCTTGTCGAACCCTCGGAGGTGGGGGTGGGGGTGGTCAGGGTGTGGTGGTGGTGGAGCGTCAAATGGTGGAGCCAGAGACTGTGCAACTTTCAGCAGTGCACCTCGGTCTCAGCCTCGGTCTGTGCTCTCATTTCTGAGGTGGCTTTCAATCCGATGACCATTTTGACGATGAGGCAGGAGCATTGCCCATGAAGCCACGGTCAGTAACAATGTAAACTGTGTGGCTCTGAAAGCCTGAGTCTGCATCTCAGCTCAGACGATATCAGCTCATTTATCAAATCTGTTTCTGCCCCTCTGCAGGCTGACCAGGCTGCCGGTGCCTTTCCAACACTCCCATGTTTCCTCTTGTGTCACAGCTCATTCTCCTGAGGGATAGATGTGCTTGGAGTCGAGAAGTGTGGGGCTGGGAAAGCACAGCTGGTCAGGCAGTTGTGCTCAGGCCGAGGACATCACCTTGTCCCTCTGTCAGATCCTCTTCAAGAAACTCATGGCTCACCACCACCGCTCAACAGTTAGGGAAGGGCAACGAGCAAGGATGGAGATGTGGACGCGATGCCTCAAGTGCTGTTCTCTGCAGTTTGGGGCACGCTTTGACAGCTGTTTGTTAGATCTTTGAGTGTAATTCATTTTTTGCTGATGCCAGTGATAATCCAAAGGACACTCCACCTTTCAGTCTGACAAACCAGGGTCACCCATGTCATGGCTCTGTTTCTGGCCGAGGCTCCAGTCTTTCAAAGAGATGAATTCAAGCCTCACCAGTTTGATCATTTGAATTGTATGCCATTTATTTTGATTTCTCCTGGGATGGGGTGGGGGTGGGCGTTGACGTGTCGGTTATTTGTTGCCCTTCCCGAATTGTCCTGGAGATGGCAGTGGTGAGCCATGTAATATCTGGGAAGCAACTGATAGATCATTCCCACTGGAATCGACTGGAATGAATGTGGGTTTATTCTTGGCTAATGGAAAGAGTCATTACCCATAATCCTCAGCTGCTGTGCAAGTACTCTATAGTTCCTAGAAGGCAGTTGTTTCTCTCTGCCCGAACAATACAAAGTCAGAAGTCACACAAAAGCAGATTCTAGCCAACAGGTTCATTTTAAATCACAAGCTTCCGAAACGCTGTTCCTTTATCAGGTGTACCCCAGTCCACCATCGACATCCCCACACTACTGAACAGTACAAATAAACTGGGGCTTTGAGAGGATCTAACCGGCTCCATCTGGAGAATCGTGGGGAGAGTGAGAGAAAAAAAAGAGAACAGCTTTCGGACCAGGATACTTATCGCATCACAGTGAAAATGCCCTGCATGCTATGATATATCAAAACGGAGTACTTTGGTGTGATTTTTGATTGTCTCCAGATTGTGCTTTTTTTCATTCTATGATACACGTGGACTATGTCAGTATTGGGTATCACAAAGCATGTTTGGTATCACAAAGTATGTTTCCTCCATTGAACACTTTCCAACACACTCTCTCCATCTTGCTTTAATCCTTATTGACTCTTGGACATTCCCCCTACACTCTCATTCTGTCCTGGTCCCAGAGGAATTGATGGCCTGAGTTCATGACCCCGCACTGTGTGAAGGTTGGTGTGAAGTGAGGCCAGTGTGTTGGAGCTTGGGCCCCTGCCTCAGGCCCAGGTGCAGGGGCCTGTTCAACAATCTGCACATTGTCCTTTTTCTCTTTCTGAATGAACTGGATCAAGTTGCAGTAACGAGCTGGCAACAAGGTGTCTTGTCTAAAATGTTCCCCACATTAAATACAGAACTGGCTTAGTTACAGGAAACAGAGGACAGTGATGGAAGGATAGTTTTCAGAATAGAGGGTGGAGACTCATGATGTTCCACAGGGTTCAGTGGTGGTCTACATAAATGAATTGGAGGAGGGCATAGCTGGTCTATTTAGTAAGTTTACGGTTAATACAAAGATTGGTAGAGTTGTGGAAAATGAGAAGGTTTGTCACAGGATACCGCAGGATATAGATCAGTTGGCTGCTTGGATAGAAAAATGGCAGATGGAGCTTAATCCAGACAAATGTGAGGTGATGCATTTTGAAAGGTGATGTACAGGTGGGAATTATACAGTGAATGGCAGAATCCTCTGGAGTATTGATATGCAGAGAGATCTGGGTGTGCATGTTCACGGATCACTGAAGGTGGCAGCACAGAGAGGTAAAGCAGGAAAAAAGGCTTCTGGCCTGCTTGCCTTCATTGGAAGGGACACTGAGTATAAGGATTGACAAGTTATTCTGTAGCTTTATCAAACAATAGTTAGGCCACACTTGAAATATCGCATGCAGTTCCGGTCAGCACACTACCAGAAGGATGTGGATGTTTTGAAGATGGTGCAGAAAATGTTTACCAGGGTATTGTCTGGTATGGGGGATTGTAGTTCTGAAGAAAGGTTGGATAGACTGGCTTTGTTTTCATTGGAATACGGGAAAATGAAGTGTGTCCTGATAGAAGATTACAAAGTTGTGAACGGCATAGGTAGCGTGGAAAATATGAGGCTTTTCTTCAGGGTGTATGCGTCACTTACTCAGGGACAGAGGTTCAAGGTGCGGGGGAATTTAAAAGAGATGTGTGAGATAAGTATTTTACACAAAGGGAGTTGAGTATCTGGAACACACTGCCAGAGGAGGGGGTGGAAGCAGACAGAATAGAATTATTCAATAAATAAATAATGCATGAATAGGAAGGGAATAGAGGGCTATGAATCCTGTAGGTGAAGACAGTTTCTGTGAGGAAGGCCAAACTGTGTCAGCACAGGCTTGTAGGGCCGAAGGGCCTGTTCCTGTGCTGTATTGTTCCTTGTTCTTTGGTCCCTGCTGTTGACTTGGATTCTCGGGAGCCAGCTCCGTATGAAGAGCCTGTTCTCATTCTTTTGTTGGAGTTCATGGGGCAGCGCTGCTTCCTTGCTGCGTCACTGATCAAACCAACAATGCGGAAAGCCTCTTGATATTTTAAATACACTGTCTGCAGGAAAATGTTTGGCCGAGGTTTTAATATTGTTTAATAAGATAATGACGTCAATACACCAGTGTTGTTTACGGCTCGGAACGTTTACCATCATGGTCCAAGATTTAAATGCACCATCTCTCATTTGTGATAATACAGTTTTCAATGTTTCTCTCCCCTTATGTGTTATGAAGAGGTTTGCAAACATGTTTTGATGAGGACAATGCATCTTCAACATCGTATGACGGAGTGGGTGTCTGTTTGAATTCGCACTTGTGATAATACAGTTTTAAATGTGTCAGTGTTACTTTCCCCACTCTCTAGGGGATGTCGCTGCCACTATCCCCATTCCACCCTTCACTCTCGGGGTGATACCATTTTTAACATCCTTTCTGTCTGAGAATGTCATTGTTCTTGTCCCTCCCTCTCTCAGGGACTGGGTGGGTGTTTCACATGCACCTGGTTTGTTAGATCCATTCTTGTGAAATGGGTAATCCCTGTTTTACTCTGGTAACAGTGAGTTAAAGCCCGGCACAGTTCACCCTTCATCTCCATCATATCTCAGGGCCTAAGGTTGGTCAGTACTGTCTGGCACCAGATCAATCCCACCACTTCCCACAGTTTTCCCTCTTTCCTATCTTTACTGGACACCTTATATCCAGGAATCCCCAATCCCGGATCTCTGTTAGAACCACAACATCAGATTTCCACTTGACAATCTGCATGTGTAACCCCCCCAATACTGTATTATTAACCCATTTCAGTGTGTATCCCATCAATCAGGGACCCTAATAGGCAAAGGCTGTATTTAAATAATCTCAGTGACTGTGGAGACCTGGTGAGGTTGGGAACAATCAGCAGGATCAGTCACACCATTTGCATTCTGCACAGGGCTCGGGATTCCAGGGGGCCCATTGTGCTTGGGTCTGGGACTGAGGAGCAAGAGCAAGGCCTGTAATCTCTGGTCTCTGTCCCTGATTTGTGGGTCCGCTCTGATGGAGACCATTGTGAAAGCCATAGTCAACATCGCCACCTGCTGACCTGGAGAAGCAAGAACATGCAGTGCTTGTGGGAATAACCTGAATGTGATCAGAGGACAAGGTCAAACATCATACGACACCAGGTTATAGTCCAACAGGTTTATTAGAAAATACAATCTTTCGGAGCCTTGCCCCTTCTTTCAGGTGCTCAGAGGAGCAAACAAGGTGAATTTAATCAACAGAGAAAACAAACTCTGCTGTTCATTTCCTTCTCGGTTGTCTCTGTTCTCCTCAATGACATGAACAAGAGAAAAGGCAAGAATAAAGAATATAAGGACACCACACCAGTGACCTCCGAGTATGTGAACAATACTTGGTGAGAATATTTTCCTGCTTTTTCAATGTTTGGTATCAATTCAAAGCAGAAAGAGTCTTTCTCTCTCCTTCCCTCCTTGAAATGTTTACTGAGATGATCAAACCAAGCAACAGTTCATGTGATGGGTTGAGGGGATTGTCTAATAATCGAGGGAGGGGACTGGGTCAGGATTCCCTGGAATTTAGAAGGTTGGGAGGAGATTTCACTGAAACATTTTAAATTCTCCAGGACCCTGACAGGGTAGATTTTGGAAGGATGTGCCCCTGCCTGGGTTTGGAGATGCCGGTGTTGGACTGGGGTGTACAAATTTACAAATCACACAACACCAGGTTATAATCCAACAGGTTTAATTGGAAGCACTAGCTTTCGGAGTGCCTCTCCTTCCTCAGGTGAAGGTTGATGAAGGAGCAGCACTCAAAAAGCTAGTGCTTCCAATTAAACCTGTTGGACTATAACCTGGTGTCGTGTGATTTTTAACTTTGTCCCCCCTACCTGGGGATTCTAAAGCAGAGTCGCAGTCTGGGAATAAGGGATGAGGCATTTAGATCAAAGATGAGGAATGGGTAGCACAGTGACTAGCACCACTGTCTTACAGCACCAGGGAGCTGGCTTCGATTCCACCCTGAGGTGATTTTCTTTGTGGAGTTTGCTTGTTCTCTCCATGTCTGAGTGGGTTTCCTCCAGGCGCGCTAGTCTCCATTCTCAGTCCAAGGATATGCAGGTTAGGTGAACTGGCCATGGGAAGTGTAGGGTTACAGCAATAGGAGAGGGGTGTGGTTCTGGGTGGAATGCTGCTTGGACTTGATGGCCTTCTTCCACACCGTAGGAATTCTATTTATCTTATCCATGCCCCTCATAATTTTGTAAACATCCATAAGGCCTCCTCTCAGGCTCCGATGCTCCAGAGAAAACAGCCCCAGCCTGCTCAGCCTCTCCCTATAGCGCAAATCCTCCAACCCTGGCAACATCCTTGTAAATCTTTTCTGAACCCTTTCAAGTTTCCCAATTCCAGTACTCAATACTCTGACCGATAAATGAAAGCATACCAAACACCTTCTCTTTCCTTTCTCCCTGCGATTCTACTTTCAAGGAGCTATGGACCTGCCCTCCAAGGTCTCTTTGTTCAGCAACATTCCCTAGGGCCTTACCATTAAGTGTATAAGTCCTGCTAAGATTTGCTTTCCCAAAATGCAGCACCTCACATTTTTCTGAATTAAACTCCATCTGCCACTTCTCAGTCCATTGGCCCATCTGATCAAGATCCTGTTGTAATCTGAGGTAACCCTCTTCGTTGTCCACCACACCTCCAATTTTGGTGTCGTCTGCAAACTTACTAACTGTACCTCTTATGCTCATATCCAAATCATTTATATAAATTACGAAAAGTAGTGGACCCAGCACTGATCCTTGTGACTGGTGACTCCACTGGTCACAGACTTCCACTCTCAAAAGCATCCCTTCACCACCACCCTCTGTCTTCTAGCTTTGAGCCACTTCTGTATCCAAATGGCTAGTTGTCCATGTGAAATCTAAC
The DNA here is from genome assembly GCF_037043375.1 of Chiloscyllium plagiosum. Taxonomy (NCBI): domain Eukaryota; kingdom Metazoa; phylum Chordata; class Chondrichthyes; order Orectolobiformes; family Hemiscylliidae; genus Chiloscyllium; species Chiloscyllium plagiosum. The sequence goes on along the minus strand of NW_028270147.1, from coordinate 98,845,761 downwards.
TTTGCTAACCAATCTCTCATGGGGAACCTTGTTGAATGCCTTACTGAAGTCCATAGAGGTCACATCTACCGCTCTGCCCTCATCAATCCTCTTTGTTACTTCTTCAAAAAACTAAATTGTGTTTGTGAGACATGATTTCCCACGATCAAAGCCATGTTGACTATCGCTAATCAGTCCTTGCCTTTCCAAATACATATACCTCCTGTCCCTCAGGATTTCCTCCAACAACTTGCCCACCATCGACTTCAGGCTCACTGGTCTATAGTTCCCTGGTTTATCCTTACCAGCTTTCTTAAAAAGTGGCACCACGTTAGCCAGTCTCCAGTCTTCCAGCACCTCACCTGTGACTATCGATGATACAAGTATCTCAGCAAGAGGCCCCAGCAATTACTTCCTTAGCTTCCCACAAAGTTCTAGGGTACACCTGATCAGGTCCCGGGGATCTATTCACCTTTATGCATTTCAAGACATCCAGCACTTCCTCCTCTGTAAAATGGACATTTCACAAGATGTTACCATTTATTTCCCTACATTCTATACCTTCCATATCCTTTTCCACAGTAAATACTGATGCAAAATAGTTTCTCCCCCGTCTCCTGCAGCTCCACACAAAGGCTGCCTTGCTGATCTTTGAAGGGCCCTATTCTCTCCCTAGTTGCCTTTTTGTCCTTGATGTATTTGTAAAATTTATTTGGATTCTCCTTAATTCTATTTGCCAAAGCTATCTCATGTCCCTTTTTTACCCTCCCGATTTCCCTCTTAAGTATACTCCTCCTGCCTTTATACTCTTCTCATGATTCCCTCGATCTATCCTGTCTATACCTGACATATGCTTCCTTCTTTTCCTTAATCAAACACTCAATATCTTTAGTCATCCAGCATTTCCTATACCTACCAGCCTTTCCTTTCACCCTCACAGGAATATGCTTTCTCTGGATTCTTGTTATCTCATTACTGAAGGCTTCCCATTTTCCAGTCGTTCCTTTACCTGCGAACATCTGTACCCAATCAGCTTTTGAAAGTTCTTGCCTAATACCGTCAAAATTGGCCTTTCTGCAGTTTAGAGCTTCATCTTTTAGATCTAGTCTATACTTTTCCATCACTAATTTAAAACTAATAGAATTATGGTTGCTGGCCCAAAATGCTCCCCCATTGACACCTCAGTCACCTGCCTTGCCTTATTTCCCAAGAGTACGTCAAGGTTTTCATCTTCTCTACTGGGTACATCCACGTACTGAATCAGAAAGTTTTCTTGTACACACTTAACAACTTCTTCTCCATCTAAACCCTGAACATGATGACAGTCCCAGTCTATGTTGGGAAGTTAAAATCCCCTACCATAACCATCCTATTATTCTTACAGATAGCTGGATTCTCCTTACAAATTTGATTCTCAATTACCCTTTGACTATCAGAGGGTATTGTTTGCAATACAATCCGAAAAAAGTCATAATCCCTTTCTTATTTCTCAGTTCCACCCAAATAACTTCCCTGGATGTATTTCCAAGAATATCCTCCCTCAGTACAGCTGTAATGCTATCCCTTATCAAATATGCCACTCCCCCTCCTCCTCTCTTGCCTCCCTTTCTATCCTTCCTGCAGCATTTGTATCCTGTTAAGGCCTCATCACAGAATCCTTGTGGAACACCATTCAAAATGTGTTTTTTTTCCCTGTCGTCTGTCACCAGTCTCCTAACTAAGTCAAACATTCATCTTCAATCTCATGGATTTTAACTTTGGTCAGCAGATTGTTTTGTGGAAAATTATTGAGTATTTCTGAAAGTTGCTAAGATTAGACTTCCTATCAACTATTTTAGTTAATGCATTTGGTTTGTTAGTTAGAACTTACCCATCACAAATCTATGTGGACAATTTCTAATTCTCTATATGAGAAGGTGCGGCACGGTAGCACAGTGGTACAGTGGTTAGTGCTGCTGCCTCAAAGCGCCAGAGACCTGGGTTCAATTCCCACCTCAGGTAACTTGCTATGTGGAGTTTGCACATTCTCCCCGTGTCTGTGTGGGTTTCCTCCCACAGTCCAAAAATGTGCTGGTTAGGTGAATTGGCCATGTTAAATTGCCCATAGTGTTAGGGGAATGGGCTGGGTGGGTTGGTCTTCAGAAGGTCGGTGTGGACTTGTTGGCCAAAGGGCCTGTTTCCACATCATAAGTAATCTAATCTTCATTCTATCTGCTGTTAATTATAAATTTCAATGAAACCCTCAAAAGAGATGTTAGATTGACCAGTATATTATTGTGTTTGACCAGATCAGTGGCAGTGCGGAATCACACAGAGAGCAGCCAGTGAGCCTGACACAGTCAGGGACACCCCCTGGTGCTGAAGGTCATGCTGCTGCTAGTAAAGGTCGCATTTCAACTGAAACTGCACTCCCTCCCTACACGCTCCCCTCTTGTCCCCACATGCCTCACTACAACCCCTGGAGATGCCATCCAGCACCTTGTGCCCTCGCTCAGTCTCCATTGACCTTGTCTCCATTAGCCTTGAACCTCCTTCTAAGCACTGAAGCTTGAGCCATTTCCTCTGACCCTTGATCATGTGTCTGCCATCTTGGAACTGACTAACCTGGTCACCATTAACCTGCACTGCCCTCTCAGCAGGGTGCATAGATTGATTCAGCACAGAGAAGGCCCTATGGCCCATTGAGTCGGCACCGGCATAACTATCACTAAAGGCACTGTAATCCCAATTTCCTGCACTTGTCCCAAATCTGTGAATGTTATGATATTTAAAAGTTGTAAGCTTTCCACCCTTCAGTACCTTCCTTGACAGAGGGTTCATGTTTATTGCTTATATCATGTCAGGCTCAAGGAGGTTAACAAAAGCTCAACTCTTTGGGCTTTTGCTGTGGGTGGGTTGGTGGCTCGGTGGTTAGCACTGCTGCTTGACAGCACCAGCGACCTGGGTTTGATTGCAGTCTCACGTGACTGACTGTGGGGTTTGCACATTCTCCTCGTGTCTGTGTGGGGTACCTCTGGGTGCTCTGGTTTCCTCCCACAATCCAAACATATGCAGGGTATGTGGATTGGCCATGCTAAAATTGCCCATAGTGTTCAGTTAGGCACATTAGTCAGGGGAAATATAGGGGAGGGGAATGGTTCTGGGTGGGTTACTCCTTGGGTCTGGTGATACGTGTAGGCCAGACCAGGTAAGGACAGCAGTCCTCCTTCCCTCAAGGACAGTAGTGAACCAGATGATTTTTGTTTCTGACAATCACCAATGGCTTCATGGTCATCTGATTTCCAGATTGATAGTGAATTAAAATTCCTCCACCTGCAGGTGGGATTCAAACACAGGTCCCCAGAACTTTACTTGGTTCTTCAGGTTTACAGTCCAGCAATGATACCACTCGGCCTTTTCCTATCCCAGTAGTATCCTCGCCTCTGAGCCTGACACTGCTGTGGAATGCAGCTCTCTCCATAGAGTGGTTCACATGACAGTGTGATAAAGGCAAAAGAAAAAAAAAGGGGAAGAAAAGAAAAAGAAATAAAAAGCGGAGTGTCAGAAGAACTGATACTCTGGTACCTGACTCTGAATAACAACCTGCCAACCAACCCCCTCCTTCTGTCACCCTCAATCTCCCCATGCTTACTCTTGATGCCCCTTCGATCCAGCTTGTGCTGCCTTTGGGAGAGGTTGACCTTCCCTCCATCACCCAGGAACGTGGTCATCATCCCAGAGGAGCATAGTCCCACTTGCCCATTCGAGACATAGACGAATGGTGGTAGGTTTAACCTGAGGGTCACCACAGCTGAGGCAGGGGTAGAGAAGTTGACATCTTCATTAATCCACTGTAACCCCTCTTGGGGCTGCAAAAATTCAACCTCACTCACTCAGACAGCTCCCCTCCCTGTAAGGTAATATTGCTGCACCTCGTTGAGGGCTAATTGACCACTAAAATATGACTATGTCTCGCCAGCATTGGCTGAGCAGGCAATCACTGTGACCATGACCCTGGCTCCAGAAAGTCCCCTTGTAATTGGGGAGCACATTAGGGAGCACAGTGCACACTGCATCTGAAATGCCTCCCTTACTGAGAATACACTCTCAGCATTCACCTTTCTCAGCTGCTATCTCAATTTATTATCAATTCTATGTCCTATGATCCTGCCACAGTAGCTACCTGATGAAGAAGGAGGGCTCTGAAAGCTTGTACTTCCAAATAAACCTGTTTGAATCTAACCTGGTGTTGTGTAATTTTTAACTATGGCCATCTCAACGAGGTGCCATCTCAGACTGGATCAGCTGAATTGTTGTTCGTTCATGATTTGAGAAGCTTAAAGCCTAATCTTCAATCCCCAGCACAAAGCCCATTCTCTCTGCATCGTTATGAGACAAGTACCTCAGAGAGATACTGACAGGCTGCACTAAGTAACATACACAGGTAGCACTGAGTCACTGAGTAACATGCTCACACTCCATGCTGCCTGTAGGTGCCTCAGTGTGAGCATGTCACTCAGTGCTGCCTGTCGGTGTCTCTCTCTGAATGTGGGTGTGTTACTCAGTACTGCCTGTAGGTGTCTCTCTGCGTGTGAGCATTTTACTCAGTGCTGTCTGAAGGTGTCTCTCCAAATATGGGAGTGTTACTTAGTGCTACCTGCAAATGTCTCTCCGAATGTGAGTGTGTTTGTCAGTGCTGCCTGCAGGTGTCTCTCTGAATAACACACACACTCAAACTCAAACTCAAACCTCAGAGAGACACCAGCAGGCAGCATTAAGTAATACACTCACACTTAGACAGACACACAGCCTACACAGTGTCTGTGAAAGGCCGAACATCATTTTCCGGTGCTACCCAGCATGCAGCAGAGAGTGCACAGTGCAATCCCACCAGCTGGGTTTGGACCACAGAGTGATGAGTGAATGCCTCAGATTGTAATTGTTGAGTCACAACAGCTTTCAGTTTCTGTTCTGTTTGGAATCATTTAACCTCCACAGATTCCGGATCAAAGGGATCATTTGAAAGTGATTGGTGAAAGACTGTCAGTATCATCTACAACTGATGTGTCATTGATTGACAGGCCAATAGCTCATTGTGACAATGACTTGCTGAAATGCAGCCAATCAGCTAAGGGCAGTTGTCCATTTCCAAAGTGCACAGCCCAGAGGTGGTCGAAAGGTGCTGAGGGTGGTTAGTGAAGCCGGAAGGTGGGTAGGCTGTCCTGACTGCTGTCACCCTGGGCGGGTACCAGGGCGGGCTGTCCTAGAGGTGGTCGAAAGGTGTGTCAGGGCGGACCGAGAACTGGAAGGGGCATGGGGTGGACAGAGAACCGGAAGGTGGGTAGGGGCGGGCTGCCTTAGAGCGGTTGGAAGGTGGGAGGGGCGGGGGCTTGCTGGGTCTGTATTGTCTGCACTTTTGTATGTAACGGTATTGTCTAATGTATAAATGTCATTGTCACTGTCTTGTCATATGTGGAACTGGGATTTGAGGTTTGTCCTCCTCTCCCTGTGAAATGGTTGAACAGTAGGGTTCGGGGCCTAGCTTTGCTGCTCCTCTCCCTTGTAAAACTGCTGTCTTTTGTGTACAGCTGTCAATGTTTTTTGTAAACTGGTTTGTAATTTGTTTAATAAAATAATATCTAAAGTGCACAGCGAAAGGCGTGTCAGGGCGGACCGAGAACTGGAAGGGGCATGGGGTGGACCGAGAACCGGAAGGTGGATAGGGGTGGGCTGCCTTAGAGTGGTCGGAAGGTGGGAGGGGCGGGGGCTTGCTGGGTCTGTATTGTCTGCACTTTTGTATGTAATGGTATTGTCTAATGTACAACTGTCACTGCTGTTGTCTCTTTATATCTTTGTGAAACTGGGATTTGAGGTTTGTCCTCATGTCCCTGAAAAATGTATGGTAGGGTTTGGGGCCTGGCTTTGCTGCTCCTCTCCCTTGTAAAATTGCTGTCTCTTGTATGCAGCTGTAAATGTAACTGTTTGTTGTAAACTGTTTTTGAAATTTGTTTAATAAAATAATATATCCAAAGTACACAGATAGCATTGCCCTTTGATGTGAAGGGCACTGCTTGTCGCTGGCCACTCGCGTGTTTCCTTTCTTCCTGGTGGTGGAAACTGAATAAAGATTCGTGCACTTTGTGTCTTTCACTGTGTCTCACAGCTGTACACACACAACATGGGGGCTGGGGAGAAAATAAGTCCAAAGCACACAGGGACAGAGACCCAATATTCTTTATCTTTGTTCCCTTTTCCAGATTGACATTGACAGAAAACAGACTGCAATTAACAGCCCAGACACAGGAAGCTGCACAAATTCACAGCCACAATGGATCTTGAGAAAAACACTAGAGGAGATTTTCTCAATAATGTTAGAATCCTGTCCCTTTAAAAAGTGACAAGACCTTAAATTGGAACTGATAACTGAGCAGGAAGGTGATCTGGTTTACTGAAGCAGAGACTTCTGAGGTTCACATTGTTTTTGTACAGCTGACAGTCTTCAGCATAGAACATAGAACATAGAACAATACAGCACAGAACAGGCCCTTCGGCCCACGATGTTGTGCCGAACATTTGTCCTAGCTTAAGCACCCATCCATCTACCTATCCAATTGCCGCTTAAAGGTCACCAAAGATTCTGACTCTACCACTTCCACAAGCAGTGCATTCCATGCCCCCACCACACTCTGGGTAAAGAACCCACCCCTGACATCTCTCCTATACCTTCCACCCTTCACCTTAAATTTATGTCCCCTTGTAACACTCTGTTGCACCCGGGGAAAAAGTTTCTGACTGTCTACTCTATCTATTCCTCTAATCATCTTATAAACCTCTATCAAGTCACCCCTCATCCTTCGCCGTTCCAACGAGAAAAGGCCTAGCACTCTCAACCTATCCTCGTACGACCTATTCTCCATTCCAGGCAACATCCTGGTAAATCTTCTCTGCACCCTCTCCAAAGCTTCCACATCTTTCCTAAAGTGAGGCGACCAGAACTGCACACAGTACTCCAAATGTGGCCTAACCAAAGTCCTGTATAGTTGCAACATCACTTCACGACTCTTGAATTCAATCCCTCTGCTAATGAACGCTAGTACACCATAGGCCTTCTTACAAGCTCTATCCACCTGAGTGGCAACTTTCAAAGATATATGAACATAGACCCCAAGATCCCTCTGTTCCTCCACCTCACTAAGAACCCTACCGTTAACTCTGTATTCCGCATTCTTATTTGTCTTTCCAAAATGGACAACCTCACACTTGGTAGGGTTGAACTCCATCTGCCACTCCTCAGTCCAGCTCTGCATCATATCTAAGTCTCTTTGCAGCCGACAACAGCCCTCCTCACTATCCACAAATCCACCAATCTTCGTATCATCTGCAAATTTACTGACCCACCCTTCGACTCCCTCATCCAAGTCATTAATAAAAATTACAAACAGCAGAACTGATCCCTGCGGAACTCCACTTGTAACTGGGCTCTAGGCTGAATATTTGCCATCTACCACCACTCTCTGACTTCGACAGGTTAGCCAGTTTACTATCCAATTGGCCAAATTTCCCTCTATCCCATGCCTCCTGACTTTCCGCATAAGCCTACCATGGGGAACCTTATCAAATGCCTTACTAAAATCCATGTATCCTACATCCACTGCTCTGCCCTCATCCACATGCTTGGTCAGCTCCTCAAAGAATTCAATAAGACTTGTAAGGCAAGACCCAACCTTCACAAATGGGCGGCACGGTGGCACAGTGGTTAGCACTGCTGCCTCACAGCGCCGGAGACCCGGGTTCAATTCCCGCCTCAGGCGACTGACTGTGTGGAGTTTGCACGTTCTCCCCGTGTTTGCGTGGGTTTCCTCCGGGTGCTCCGGTTTCCTCCCACAGTCCAAAAGATGTGCAGGTCAGGTGAATTGGCCATGCTAAATTGCCCGTAGTGTTAGGTAAGGGGTAAATGTAGGGGTATGGGTGGGTTGCGCTTCGGCGGGGCGGTGTGGACCTGTTGGGCCGAAGGGCCTGTTTCCACACTGTAAGTAATCTAATCTAATCTAAAATCCGTGCTGGCTGTCCCTAATCAAGCAGTGTATTTCCAGATACTCATAAATCCTATCCCTCAGTACCCTTTCCATTACTTTGCCTACCACCGAAGTAAAACTAACCGGCCTGTAATTCCCGGGGTTATCCCTATTCCCTTTTTTGAACAGGGGCACAACATTCGCCACTCTCCAGTCCCCTGGTACCACCCCCGTTGACAGTGAAGACGAAAAGATCATTGCCAACGGTACTGCAATTTCCTCTCTTGCTTCCCACATAATCCTAGGATATATCCCGTCAGGCCCGGGGGACTTGTCTATCCTCAAGTTGTTCAAAATGTCCAACACATCTTCCTTCCTAACAAGTATCTCCTCTAGCTTACCAGTCCGTTTCACACTCTCCTCTTCAACAATACGGTCCCTCTCGTTCGTAAACACTGAAGAAAAGTACTCATTCAAGACCTCTCCTATCTCTTCCGACTCAATACACAGTCTCCCACTACTGTCCTTGATCGGACCTACCCGCGTTCTCGTCATTCTCATGTTTCTCACATACGCATAAAATACCTTTGGGTTATCCTTGATCCTATCCGCCAAAGATTTTTCATGCCCTCTCTTAGCTCTCCTAATCCCTTTCTTCAGGTCCCTTCTGGCTATCCTGTATCCCTCCACTGCTCTGTCTGAATCCTGTTTCCTCAACCTGATGTAAGCCTCCTTCTTCCTCTTTACAAGACATTCAACCTCCCTCATCAACCAAGGTTCCCTCACACGACCATTTCTTTCCTGCCTGACAGGTACATACATATCAAGGAGACGTCGTATCTGTTCCTTGAAAATGTTCCACATTTCCACGACATCCTTCCGTGACAGCCTATGCTCCCAACTTATGCTCCTCAGATCCTGTCTTACAGCATCGTAATTACCCTTCCCCCAATTGTAAAACCTACCCTGTTGCACGCACCTATCTCTCTCCATAACCAAGGTGAAAGTCACAGAATTGTGGTCACCATCACGAAAATGTTCACCCACTAACAAGCCCATCACTTGTCCCGGTTCATTACCGAGTACCAAATCCAATATGGCCTCCTCTCTGGTCGGAAAATCTACATACTGAGTTAGAAAAGCTTCCTGGACACACTGCGCAAACACCGCCCCATCCAATCTACTTGATCGAAAGAGCTTCCAATCAATTGTGGGCGGCACGGTGGCACAGTGGTTAGCACTGCTGCCTCACAGTGCTATAGACCCGGGTTCAATTCCCGCCTCAGGCGACTGACTGTGTGGAGTTTGCACGTTCTCCCCGTGTCTGTGTGGGTTTTCTCCGGGTGTTCCGGTTTCCTCCCACAGTCCAAAGATGTGCAGGTCAGGTGAATTGGCCATGCTAAATTGTATGGGGTAAATGTAGGGGTATGGGTGGGTTGCGCTTCGGCGGGGCGGTGTGGACTTGTTGGGCCGAAGGGCCTGTTTCCACACTGTAAGTAATCTAATCTAATATTTGGGAAGTTGAAATCGCCCATGACTACTACCCTGTGGCTTCTGCACCTTTCCAAAATCTGTTTCCCAATCTGTTTCTCCACATCTCTGCTGCTATTGGGGGGCCTATAGTAAACACCCAACAAGGTGACTGCACCTTTCCTATTTCTGACTTCAGCCCATACTACCTCCAAAGGCAGATCCCCCTCGAACTGCCTTTCTGCAGCCGTTATACCATTTCTAATTAGCAACGCCACCCCCCCTCCTTTTTTACCACCCTCCCTAATCTTACTGAAACATCTGTAACCAGGAACCTCCAACAACCATTCCTGTCCCTCTTCTATCCACGTTTCCGTGATGGCCACAACATCGTCGTCCCAGGTACCGATCCACGCCATAAGTTCACCCACCTTATTTCTGATACTCCTTGCGTTGAAGTATACGCACTTGAACCCATCTCTGTGTCCGCAAGTATTCCCTGTCTGTGCTACCTTCTTCACAGCCTCCCTACATTCTTGGACATCCTGACAAACAGCTAGCCGACTTGCTGGACTACAAGTCCAGATGCCATCCCCCTGCCAAATTAGTTTAAACCCCCCTTAAGAGTGCTAGCAAACCTACCCCCCAGGATATTGGTGCCCTTCTGGTTCAGGTGCAACCCGTCTTGCTTGTACAGGTCCCACCTTCCCCAGAATGCAGTCCAATTGTCCAAATACCTGAAGCCCTCCCTCCTACACCATCCTTGCAGCCACGTGTTCAACTGCACTCTCTCCCTATTCCTTGCCTCACTGTCACGTGGCACCGGCAACAACCCAGAGATGACGACTCTGTCTGTCCTAGCTTTTAGCTTCCAGCCTAGCTCCCTGAGCTCTTGAATGACCTTCCCACCCCTCTTCCTACCTATGTCGTTGGTGCCAACGTGCACCACGACTTCTGGTTGCACACCCTCCCCGTTAAGGATTCTGAAGACACGGTCCGAGATGTCTCGGACCCTGGCACCCGGGAGGCAACAAACCATCCGAGAGTCTCGCCCATGTCCACAGAACTGCCTGTCTGTCCCTCTAACTAGAGAGTCTCCTATAACTAGCGCTCTCCTCCTCTTCCCCTTTCCCTTCTGAGTCTCAGAGCCAGACCTCGCGCCACAGACCCAGTCACTGAAGCTTACCCCTGCTACCCCAACAGTATCCAAAGCGGTATACTTATTGTTTAGGGGAACGACCACAGGGGATCCCTGCACTGCCTGCTTCCTCCCCTTCCCACCTCTCACTGTTACCCAGCTACCTCTGTTCTCTGGCGTAGCTATGTCCCTGTAGCTTCTATCTATCACCCTCTCAGCCTCTCGAATAATCCTCAGTTCATCCAACTCCAGTTCCAGTTCCCTAACTCGTTCTGAGAGGAGTAGGATCTGACTGCATTTCCTGCAGATGAATTCGGCAGGAGTATCGGTGGTCACCCCTACCTCGAATATCCTGCAGGAGGAACATTCCACTCAAATATCAATCACTTACCTTCCCGACCAGCTCTGCGCTCCAACCTCACTTCCGCCCAGCTCGCGCCGCTCTCTGCTGTGAGAAGACCGTTGGCGTCGAGGTAAGTTCTTTATATATCAGTCACTTACCTTCCCAACCAGCTCTGCACTCCAACCTCACTTCCGCCCAGCTCGAGCCGCTCTCTGCTGTGAGCATCTTTGAGAGGTTTGACTTGGTATCACAAGTCAACCCTATCCCTATCACATACTCCCAGAACAGGGACAGCATACTGTTTGACACAGCATAAAGGTCTCTCTATACTATCTCAACAACCTGTTTTCACTACTGAACCTCAGAATTTGCCCCGAGCAGTCCTGAGATGGAAGAGAGTTGAAATTCAGTGCTGACAATGACCTTTGTCCTGCCAACTCAGCCCTGTTCTATTTAAAGTTGTGTCTCCTCTGTGGACTGTCTCAAACCGTCTACACACATTCTGATCTCCTGATGCTCTTGCTGAGGGGAGAGGGGAGGTTCCCGTGGGTGAGGGCACAGGAGAAGCGAGCGTTGGACTCCCAGTCGGACCCAGAGAGGGTCAGCAGGCTGCTGACACTGTAGGTGCTGTCCGAAGCTCGCAGGTAGTTGCTGGTCTGAACCCCGTCCGAAATGACTGCACCGTCCTTCTTCCACTGCACCTCCAGCTCATCGGGATAGAAGTGATTGGGAAGGCACACCAGGGTGGCAGTGCCCTTGGCATTGACCTGCTCCCGGGAGGGGGTCAGCAGGGTCAGCTTGGGCTGAGGGTTCTCACGGCCTGAAAGAAAAGAGAAGCAATTTTAATCCCTGCCAAACAAATGGATTTTGACTCTCAGCATATTCACTGGCAAATCAATCTGATTGAACATTTTAGTCAATACAGAATAAACCAGACAAAAGAACAGACATTGTTCACATTGCTTCTTGGGATTTGAGTGTCACTAGCAGGGCCAACATTTATTGCCTATCCCTAATTGCCCCTGAGAAGGTGATGGTGAAAGAGAAGGGACAGTTTTAGACCATCGTTTATGGAATGAATGTGGGCAGCTGGAAGGGCTATCAATGGGGGAGCATTTCAGTGACAGTGATCAGAACTCAGTGAGATTGAGAGGAGGCATGGAGCAAGTGTAAAAGTTTTCATTGGCGAATGAACTATTTTAATAAACTGTGTGGTGATTTAGCAAAAGTGGACTGGCACCAGCGACATGATGGGAAATCAGTATCAGGACAGTAGAAGCCCTCGCAGGATTAGACAGAGACCGTTCAGAATCTGTTCCCACAAGGAGTAAGGGTGGGACTCCCAAATCTAGACTCTCAGCCTGGGATGTCAAAAGGCAGCCAGAGTTGGGAAGATCAAATAGGGAAGGTGATGTTGGCTATCTGGAGTTCAAACCTGCAGAAAGCTGAGAGGAAAATAGAGGATGCATGGATGAAATTAAACAGGATCTGAGTAAAGCAAAGAGCTGACAGGATGAAGTATGTCCAAGTGAATCAGGGTAATCCCAACGAACAAGAGGATTGGGGGTCATGTACTGACATGGATTGGAACTGGTTGGCAGACAGGACAGAAACGACAAGTCTTTTTCTGAATGGCAGGTAGTTACCAGTTGTCGTACCACAGGGATAAGTCCTTGGTACCTAGTTATTCATAATATATAATAATACAGTCATAGAGTCAGACAGACCCAAAAGGCCCATCAGACCATTGTGTCCATATTGGTCAAAAAACAACAACCCAATAATTCTCATCCATTTTTCCGGCATGAGGGAATTAGATGTGGTATGTTTTCAAGAAGGAATTAGATTTGGTTCTTAGGATTAAATGGATTAAAGAATGTTGGGAGAAAGCAGGAACAGGGGACTGTGTTGGATGATCAGCCATGATCATATTAAATGGTGGAGCAGGCTTGAGAGGCTGAATGGCCTATTCCTGCTGCGACTTTTGATGTTTCTACCTATTGCTCAGATAATGAAGGAATGTCTCTCATCAGTTTGAAGCTGGAAGTCACAAGTGTGTGGAAGTGGAAGATGTGGTTACGGTGATTAATGAATGCGGGTCAGTAAGGTGGTTAAGAAGACACATGGGGTACATTTTATATTTTTTTCCCCTGATGGAATGAGGGCATTGCTGGATCGGCAGCATTTATTGCCCATCCCTAATCACCCAGACGGCAGTTTAAAGTCAACCACATTGCCGTGGGTCTGGAGTCACATGGTAAGGATGTCAGTTTCCTTCCCTAAAGGACATTAAGGAATCAGATGGCTTTTTCCTGACAATCAACAATTATTTCATGGTCATTATTAGACTCTTAATTGCAGATTTCTTTTATTGAATTCAAATTCCTCTATCTGCTGTGGCAGGATTCTAACCCTGGTCCCAGAACATTAATCTGGATCTGTGGATTAACAGCGCAGCAATAACACCATTAGACCATCACCTCCCTCATCTCAGTTTTGTTTGAGAGTGAAATCAAGGAGTTTGTTGATTCTGGAACTGTTTGAAACCCCAGTTAGAGCACAGTGAGAGAACAGTGTACGGTTCTGGTCACCACATTACAGGAAGGATGTGGTCCCACTTGAGACAGGGTCAGTGGAGGATTTTGTCAGGAATGGGGAGTTTGAAGAATGATTGGTTTGGCTGGGACTGTTTTCTTTGGAACAGAGGAGGCTGAGGCGAGATTGATTGAGATGTGTAAAATGATGAGGGGCCTGGATAGAATGGATAGGAAGGACAGATTTCCATCAGCAGAGAGGGCAGTAACCATGGAGAGAGATTGAAATGATTTGGGGGCATGATTAGAGGGAGTTGTGGATGTTTGTTTTCACCCAGAGGCTGTTGGGATCTGAGACTCTGTCTGAAAGGATGAGAGAGGCAGAAATCCTCATCATATTGAAAAAACACTTGGATATTCACTTGAAACATCGAAACCTCCAGAGCTATGGAGCAAGAGCTGGAAAGTGGGATGGAGCTCGATACATCATTAACGAAACTCCGATCACCCACAGATCAGGAGAACTTTATCCGATAACATTGGAGCAGACATGGATCCACACACTTGAGGAAAGAGTCACATTGGGTGTCCATGTGGAAGGTTCCAGATTACATTTCAAACCTTGCTGCACACCAATGGGCTGAGGTCAAAAGTGAGGCTACAAAGAATCTCAGTGTCCCAGGGTCAGCCAAGATCACTTCTCCGAATGACTCCATGACCCCTGGAAGGTGAGAGTGTGCAGATAATGGGTGAGGGTCAGGATCAGGGGACTCCAAACTTAAAGAAAGACTTGCATTTGTGTAGCGTCTGTCACCAACTCAGGATGCCCCAATGGCTCTTTCCAGCAGGCTGTGCACAGCAAGATCCCAAACACATTATGATAATTTGCAGGAAAATAGATTTTTTATTGATTTTGACTGGGGGATAAATATTGACCAGGGACACCAGGGGAACTTCCTGCTTTTCATCCAATAGTGCCATGGAATTGCATCTTTCGCAACTGAAAGACTCACAGTTCATCCAAAAAAAAGGAATAGTTCCTTTAAAATGGAGTTGCAGGTAGTTGGGGGGGGGCGGCGGTGAAGAAGGCATTTGGTATGTTTCCTTTGTTGGTCAGTGAATTGAGTATTGGAGTTGGGAGCTGTTGCAGCTGTATAGGACATTGGTTAGGGCACTTTTGGAATACTGTGTGCAATTCTGGTCTCCCTGCTATAGGAAAAATGTTGTGAATCTTAAAGTGGTTCAGAAAAGATTTACAACGATGTTGCCAGGGCTGGAGGGTTTGAGCTATCTGGAGAGGCTGAATAGGCTGAGGCTATTTTCTCTGCAACTTTGGAGGCTGAGGGGTGACCATATTGTGGTTCATAAAATCATGAGGGGCATAGATAGGGTGAATAGAGAAGATCTTTTCTCCAGAGTGGGGCAGTTGAAAACTAGAAGGCATAGGTTGAAGGTGACAGGGGAAAGATATAAAAGGGACCGAAGGGCCAACGTTTTCATGTGGAGGGTGGTACATGTATGGAATGAGCTGCCAGAGGAAGTGGTGGAGGCTGGTAGAATTACAGCATTTAAAAGGCACCTGAATGGGTATATGAATAGGAAGAGTTTAGAGGGATATGGACCAAATGCTGGTAAATGGGACTAGATTAATTTAGGATATCTGGTCAGCATGGACAAGTTGGATCGAAGGGTCTGTTTCTGTGCTGTATGTTTCCATAACTCCAATTGAAATTCAATCAAACCATTAAAACCTGAGACTCTCCCAAAGACATTTACAGACAGCTTTGTTTGAAAACCTGTCACTGTTGCAATGTCAGGAATGTGGCAGCCAGTTTCTACACAGCAAGATCCCACTGGATACAATGAGATCAAAGACCACTCTTAATGATGTTGGTTCAAGGATAACTACTGCCCTGAACTTAACCCAAAGACAAAGTAATTTGGTTCAGTTGGATGGAAAATGAGAAAATGGAAGGTAAAGGAGAAGGCAGAATTGTTGGTTTGTGATGGGATTGATTGTTACCAGAAAATAAAAGGAAGGGACGGAAATTTTGAATATCAAAAGAAACATAAAAATGCAGGGAAATCAATAGTAGAACAAACTTAAAGAGTTTGTATCTAAATGCAGGAAGCATTCTGAGTAAGGGAGACAAAATGATGCCACTAATCAAGGTCAATGGAGTTTCAAGGAATAAAAACTAATTAAAGAGGAAGAGGCCTCAGGAGAGGTTATTCAAGTTTCCAGAAGATATATTGGGACAGAGAGTGTGGAAAGGATCAGGTATTGAACGTAAAGCACAGCAGATAAGGGGACAATGATGGGAGGGCAGTCAATGCAGGACTGAGGGAGTTGTACTTAAATACACACAGTATATACAATGGGCTTGTGGTGCAGATTGAAACTGGCAGGTACGATGTTGTGGGTATCACAGAGACATGGCTGTAAGGGGATCCGGGCTGGGAACTAAATATCTAAGGATACATGTCCCATCAAAAGGACAGACAGATGGACAGAGGGAGAAGAGCTGCATTGTTAGTAAGAAATGAAATGAAATCAATAGCAAGTAGGGATATAGAGTCAGAAAGGGTAGAATTTGTGTGGGTAGAGTTGAGAAACCACAAAAAATAAAGAATTTGATGCAAGTTATATTCAGGTCTCCAAGCAGTAATCAGGATGTGGGGAAGGAAATCAATCAGGACGTTATGGCAGACTTCAATGGATAGGTGGACTGGGTAGCACGTCACAAGAAAAGGATTTCATGGAATCTCTATGAGATGATTTTTTGGTGCAGTTTGTGGTTGAGCCATTATGGAACAGGCAGTTCAGGATCCAGTGATGTGTAATGAGGCAAACTTGATTAGTGAGCTAAGGTGAAAGTATCCCTATGGATACGTGACCATAATACGATAGATTTCCAGCTGTAGTTTGAGAGGGAGAATGAGTAAAGTTAACTCCAAATATATGAGGAAGGAGCTGACCAGAGTTGATTGGAAGGGGAGCCGAGCAGGTAAGATGGTGGGGCAGCAAACAGCAGAGTTTCTGGGGGAAATTCAGGAAGCAGAGTAGGAATTGATCCCAAAAAAGAAGAAACATACTAAGGGGAGGACAAGACAACCATGGCTGATGAGGGAGGTCAAGGACAGCATAAAAGCAAAAGAAAAATCACACAATGTGATGAAGAATTGTGGGAAGCCAGAGGATTAGGAAATATTTCAAAGCTTGGAGAGGATAATGAGAAAAGCATTAATGGTAGAGAAGGTGAAATGTGGGGGTAAGCTCGCCAGTAATACAAAAGAAGATTGCAAGAGTTTCTTTAGATATATAAAAATGAAGAGGGAGGCAAAAATAGACATTGGATCACTGGAAAATGAGGCTGGAGAAAGAATAATAGGAAATTAAGCAATAGCAGAGGAATTGAATCAATACTTTGCATCAGTCTGCACAATGGAAAACATCAGCAGCATACCAATACTTCAAGACTGTCAGGGGTGAGTGTAGTGGCCATCACTAAGGAGGAAGTACTGGGGAAGCTGAAAGGTCTGAATGTGGATAACTCACCCAGACTGGATGAACGACACCAGTGTGTTCTGAAGGAGATCGCTGAGGAGATTGTGGAGGCATTGGTGATGATCTTTCAGGAATCTGTGGATTAGAGGCATGAAGGTGGGGTGGGGAGGGATTTGATAGGGGCAAGGAACTGGAAAATGGCTGATAAACACTCCTGTTTAAGAAGGGAAAGAGGGAGAAGATGAGAAATTATAGGCCAGTTAGCCTGGATTCAGTTGTTGTAAGATTTTAGACTTCAATTTAAGGATGAAATTGCAGAGGACTGTAAGTGCAATGGGAAAATAGGGCTGAGTCAACACGGCTTCATCAAGAGGAGGTCATGCCTGGCAAAACTGTTAGAATTCTTTGAGGAGACAATGAGCCAGTCAGACAAAGGAGAGTCCGAAGAAATAATCTATTTGGATATCCAGAAGGCCTTTGACATAAGATAAGGGCCATAGTGTTGGGGGGAAGTTCCTGGTGTGGACTGAGGACTGACAGGTTGGCATAAAGCAGTGAGTGAGGAAAATTGCAGCTGGTGACTGGTAGAGTCCTGTAGGGGTCAATGTTGGGACTATAACTATTCACATTATACATTAACAACCTGGATGAAGGAAGTGAAGACATTGTTGCTAAGTTGGCAGATGGCATGAGATAGGTGGAGGGACAGGTAGTGTTGAGGAAGTGGGAAGGCTGCAAAAGGTCCTGAATAGGCTCAGAGAGGGGGCAAAGAAGTGGAAGATAGAATACAATGTGTTAGAGTGTGTGGTTATGCACTTTGGTAGGAAGAAGAGATGCAAAGACTGTTTTCTAAATGAGGAAAACCTTTGGAAATCTAAAGCACAAACCTCGTTCAGCTTTCTCTTCAGGTTAACAGGCAAGTCCAGTTTGTGCTTGGGAAGGTAAATGAAATGATAGCACTCATTTCAATAGAGCTAGAATACAATAGCAGAGATGTACTGCTGAAACTGTGTAAGGCTCTGGTCAGACTGCATTTGGAGTTTGTGAGTAGATTTGGGACGCATATTCTAAGAAATGATGTGCTGGCATTGGAGGTGTTTACAAGAATGATCCTGGAGTTGAAGGGCTTGTCATATGAGGCGTGGTTGAGGACTTTGGGTCTGTACCCGATGGAATTTAGAAGGATGAGGATGGACCTTACTGAAATTTGCAGAATACTGATTGGCCTGGATAGAGTGGATGCAGAGAAGATGTTTCCAAAAACCGTAGAGACTCGGTATCCAAGGCACAGCCTCAGAATGAAGGGCCGACCCTTTAGAGCTGAGATGAGGAGGAATTTCTTCAGCCAGAGGGTGGGGAATCTGTGGAATTCATTGCTACACAGGGAAGTGGAGGCCAACACACTGAGTGTATTTAAGACAGAGATAGATAGGTTTGTGATTGTTAAGGGGATTGAACGTTCATGTGGAGTAGGCAGGAGAATGGGGGTGAGAAGCATATCTGCCAAGATCAAATGGCAGAGTAGATTCCATGGGCTAAATGGCTGATTTCTGCTCCTATTTCTTAAAGTCGTCTGGAGAGTTTCCCCAAAACCTTGGAACACTGAACCCCACTGGACTGTAAGCCCTGCTGTAGCTGTTTGTCATCAGAACTTTGCCAAGAGATGACCAAAGAGTGGAGAGAGTGTGCTTCCATGTGGGAACTTCAGAATGTTTCCCAGCTCCTGGAATACCAGGAAGTGTGGTCAGTGACAGTAGTTGGAGCTCCGGGTTTCGGAGCTTGAGCAGCAGCTGGTGTCAGTGTATGGTGTCCTTGAGGCTGAGAGCTCTGTGGAGAGCACGTTTCTAGATGTGGTCACTCTACAGCTTCAGAGTATGCAGGGAGAGAGGGAATGGGGGAGCAGCAGACAGTCCAAAAGGACCAGTCAGCTAGTACAAGAATCCCTGAGTGCATCCCACTTTCCAACCAGGATTCAGTTTGGAATCCTGATGAGAATGATGGTTCATCTGGGCCAAATCCATGGCACCACAGGGGGCTCAGCTATACCGGGGGGCACAAGGAAGTCTGGAAGAGCGACAGTGAGAGGAGATTTGAGAGTGAGGGCAATCGATAGGTATTTCTGCAGCTGCAGATGGGAATCCAGGATGGTGTGTTGTCTCCCTGGTGCCAGGGTCAAGGATGTCACTGAGCAGCTGCAGAGCACCCTGAGGGGAGTGGGGGAACAGTCAGCAGTCATGGTCCACACCGATCCCAGTGACAGAGGGAGAAAAGGGATGGTCCTGCAGTCAGAATTTAGGGGGTTCAGGAGGGAATTAGCAGCAGGAGCTCAAAAGTAGGAATCTCTGGATTACTCCCAATGCCCCAGTGCAAGTGAAAATAGGAACAGGAGGTTAACACAGATGACTGTGGAGCTGGAAAGAGGGTCCAGGAAGGAGGGCCTTAGATTCTTGTGAGGTGGTTTACTAGTGCTGTTGGAGAGGGTTTAAACTAACTTGGCAGGACTGTGGGAGCCAGGCGGGAATATCAGAGAGGAACACCAAGGAACACCAGAAAATGGAGGAGATACTAAATAAGTATTTTGCATCAGTATTTACTATGGAAAAGGATATGGAAGGTATAGAATGTAGGGAAATAGATGGTGACCCCCCTGGAAAATGTCCAGATGACAGAGGAGGAAGTGCTGGATGTCTTGAAATGCATAAAGGTGGATAAATCCCCAGGACCTGATCAGGTGTACCTGAGAGCTCTGTGGAAAGCTAGAGAAGTGATTGCTGGGCCTCTTACTGAGATATTTGTACCACCGATAGTCACAGGTGAGGTGCCGGAAGACTGCAGGTTGGCTAACGTGGTGCCTCTGTTTAAGTAAAGTGGTAAGGACAAGCCAGGGAACTATAGACCAGTGAGCCTGAGGCCAGTGGTGGGCAAGTTGTTGGAGGGAACCCTGAGGGACAGGAGGTACATGTATTTGGAAAGGCAAGACTGATTAGGGATAGTCAACATGGCTTTGTGTGTGAGAAATCATGTCTCACAAAGTAACAAAGAGGATTGATGAGGCAGAGTGGTAAATGTGATCTATATGGACTTCAGTAAGGCATTCAACAAGGTTCCCCATGGGAGACTGGTGAGCAAGGTTAGATCTCACAGAATACAGGGAGAACTAGCCATTTGGACACAGAACTGGCTCAAAGGTAGAAGACAGAGGGTGGTGGTGGAGGGTTGTTTTTCAGACTAGAGGCCTGTGACCAGTGGAGTGCCACAAGGATCGATGCTGGGTCCTCTACTTTTTGTCATTTACATAAATGATTTGGATACAAGCATAAGAGGTATGGTTAGAAAGTTTGCAGATGACACCAAAATTGGAGGTGTAGTGGACAGCGAAGAAGGTTACCTCAGAGAACAACAGGATCTTGATCAAATGGGTCAATGGGCTGAGAAGTAGCAGATGGAGTTTAATTCAGATAAATGTGAGGTGCTGCATTTTGGGAAAGCAAATCTTAGCAGGATTTATACACTTTATGGTTAGGTCTTAGAGAGTGTTGCTGAACAAAGAGACCTTGGAGTGCAGGGTCATAGGTCCTTGAAAGTGGAGTCCCAGGTAGATAGGATAGTGAAGAAAGTGGTTGGTATGCTTTCCTTTATTGGTAAGAGTATTGAGTACAGGAGTTGGGAGGACATGTTGTGGCAGTACAGGTAATTGTTTAGGCCACTGTTGGAATATTGCGTGCAATTTTGGTCTCCTTCCTATTCGAAAAATGTTGTGAAACTTGAAAGGGTTCAGAAAAGATTTACAAGGATGTTGCCAGGGTTGGAGGATTTGAGCTCCAGGAAGAGGCTAAACAGGCTGGGGCCATTTTCCCTGGAGCGTCAGAGGCTGAGGGGTGACCTTCTTGAGGTTTATAAAATTATGAGGGGCATGGATATGATAAATAGGCAAAGTTTTTTCCCTGGTGTCAGGGAGTCCAGAACTAGAGGGTGTAGGCTTAGGGTGAGAGGGGAAAGATATAAAAGAGACCTAAGGGGCAACGTTTTCACACAGAAGGTGGTACATGTATGGAATGAGCTCCCAGAGGAAGTGGTGGAGGCTGGTACAATTGCAACATTTAAAAGGCATTTGGATGGGTATATGAATAGGAAAGGTTTGGAGGGATAGGGGCCAGCTGCTGGCAGGTGGGACTAGATTGGGTTGGGATATCTGGTCAGCATGGACGAGTTGGACTGAAGGGTCTGTTTCCGTGCTATACATCTCTATGACTCTATGACTCTATGACCATAGAATCCTCAGTGCAGTCAGTAAGTCACCACCCAGTGGGAAGGATGTGGAGGAATACAAATGCAAGGAATTTACAGAGACCTGCAAACATGATAGAGTCGTTATAAATGGGCGGGGGAAGGAGATTCTTGACAGATTCTTGTCAAATGAAGGACAGTTCTGTGCTGTTGGCCTTTTTTTTTAGATTAGATTAGATTACTTACAGTGTGGAAACAGGCCCTTCAGCCCAACAAGTCCACACCGCCCCGCCGAAGCGCAACCCACCCATACCTCTACATTAACCCTTACCTAACACTACGGGCAATTTAGCATGGCCAATTCACCTGGCCTGCACATCTTTGGACTGTGGGAGGAAACCGGAGCACCCGGAGGAAACCCACGCAGACACGGGGAGAACGCGCAAACTCCACACAGTCAGTCGCCTGAGGCGGGAATTGAACCCGGGTCTCTAGCGCTGTGAGGCAGCAGTGCTAACCACTGTGCCACCGTGCCGCCCAGTCTCACTGGGGACTGGTTTGGACACAAACCTCATTCCATGAAGGCCCAGCAGAGAGAGGAGATCCTCAGGCCATCAGTGTGAGCTGGAGGGACAGGACAGACTCTGACCCAGTGACCCATCCTGTCCATTCACAACATGTTCCAATCCTATCGCCTTTCCTTCCCCTTCTATGATCAGTCTCTGAGTCAGGGTGTTTCAATGGGATAAGGGTCAGAGCATCAGTTACAACAGAAAGGAACTGAACCCACCATGGTGTCCATGATGCACTGGAAACTCCAACAGAGTCCAGTAAAAATGGAATTCAGTTCATGAGGATGTCCTTCTCACTGAAGTCCCCAATAGAGACTAGTAAACATGGGCCTCCTTCCTGCTGGAACCTCCAGTAGAGACCAGCAAACATTGGCCTACTTCCTACTGGACTCTATAAAGACGACCAGTAAACATGGGCCTCCTTCTGACTGGATCCTTCAAGAGAGACCAGTAAACATGGACCTCCTTCTGACTGGATCCTCCCAAGACAGGCCAGTAATCATGGGCCTCCTTTTCACTGGACATTCCAATGGAGACAAGTAGATGGCTGAGTTTTTGAAGAAGTAATCAAGAAGATGGGTAAGGTAGAGCAGTACACGCTGTCTATGTGGGCTGTAGCAAGGCCTTAGACAATGTTCCCCATGGTAGACTGTTTAGTAAGATTATATCACATAGGATCCAGGGAGAGCTCGCCAATTGGATAGAAAATTGGCCTGATGATGGGAGGCAGAGGCTGGTGAGAGAGGGTTGTTCTTCAGACTGGAGGCCAGTGACCAGCCGTCTGCCACAAGAATCAATCCTGGATCCACTGTTGTTCATCAGTTATATGAACAATGTGGATGAGAAAATAGCAGGAATGGTCAGTAAGTTTGTGGTTGACATTAAAAGTTTTGGCATCGTGGACAGGGAAGAAGGTTATCCAAGAGTGCAATGTCATCTTGATCAACTGGGCCAGTGGGTCAACAAATCCAGATGGAGTTTAATGTTGATAACTGCAAGGAATTGCATTTTGGTAAGACATACCAGGGCAGGAATTACACAATTAATGGTAGAGCCATGGGAAGTGTTGTTGAACAGAGAGACCGAGGGGTACAGGTACATAGTTCCTTGAAAGTGGTGTCACAGGTAGACAGGGTGGTGAAGAAGGTATTTGACATGCTCACCTTCACTGGTCAAAGCAGGGAGTACAGGAGCTGGGACATCATGTTACAGCTGTACAAGGCATTGGCAAGGTCACATTTGGACACTGTGTACATTTTGCTTGAGAAAACACTTTTCTGTAAACTGGGTTGTCTGTTTCTCCCAGTCTTTGTGTAAAGATGAGACTAAGTGTGTGTAAGCTCTTATACAGCACAGATAGAGGTCACTGGGCCTATTGTGACTGTTAGTCAAATTAGTCCAATGAGTCCCATTTACCCAGCCCTTCCTGTATAACTCTGCAATTGTTTCCTTTTCAGCTATTTCTCCAAAGGCCCTTTTGAAAGTTGCTGTTGAATCCACTTCCACTCACCTTGCAGACAGTCATCATGAACTCGCTGGATAAAAATGTTTCATCTTCTCTCTAGATCTTCAGACCTTTTCTGAAATGTGTGCCTCTGGTTACTGACCCTCCTGTCTGGAGAAACAATTTGTCCTGTATTTACTGCATCCAAACTCTCTAATTGTGAACCCCTCATTGAGTGAGACCTATTTCCAGCACAGGGGAAAACATTCAGCCTGTCAGGTAAATGCTGTCATTTCATGGAGCAATCCAGTCAGTCCCGCCCCCTCCCCTGCTCGACCCCCAGAGCTTTGCAGGTTTATTTCCATCAAGAGTCCATCCAATCTGCCATTGCAATCACTGAGTGTCTTCACCTGCCTCACCTGAATGGGCACTAATTTCCACATCATTACCAATTGCTGCTAAAAACAAAGTTCTTCCTGACATCCTGTATCTCTTACCGAACAAAATGTAAGGTATTCTCATTGTGAAGATGGGATTTTGTCTCCACACGGACTGTGCAGTGGTCACCATTACTGATACTGTCATGGACAGATACAGAAGCAGCAGGCAGATTGGTGAGGGTGATAGTGAGGATGTTTTTCCCTCTTGTTGGTTCCCTCACCACCTGCCCCAGGTCCAGTCTAGCAGCTGAATCAGGTGGAACTTGACCAGCTTGCTCAGTAGTGATGCTTCTGAGCAGCTCTTAATGGTGGACTTTGAAGTCCCTCACTCTGGGTATATCCTGCATCCTTCCCACCCTCAGTGCTCCCTGTATGTGCTGTTCAACATGGAGGAGGACTGACTGTTCAGCTGAGGTTGAAGGGGAGGCCGGTGCTGTGTGGTAATTTCCTTCCCCATGTTTGACCTGCTGTCATGAGGCTTCATGCGTTCCATAGTTAATGGTGAGGACTTCCAGGGCAACTCCCTTCTGACTGTACACACCACTGTGTTGCCTCCCCTGCTTGGTCTATCCTGCCAGTTAAAAACTGAATGAGGGAACAATTCTGTGCAGGTTTCACAGCTTGGAGACAGAGCTGCTGCTGGATTCTGTTTCTGATCTCCGAGTGCAGGCGTGTGTGTTTGTGAGAGAGTGACAGACACTTTTTCCAAAACTGTGCTGTTTCTGCAAAAAAAATCCCAGAACCAGCCTCCTGTGCTGTCAGATTCCAGGGAGTGCAGACAGTTCACAGTTTTCTCCCGTCTCAGTAACAAACATCCAGCTGCTCCGAGCTCCTTCTTTCACTTCCTCTCTTGGTGAAGTTTCAATCTTGCGATCTGACAGTCTTTGCAGTTATTTTTTACACTGGGGCTTTCTGCTGTGGTCAGAATCACTAATAATAAGTGTCCAATCAGTGACAATCACAGCAGCTAAGAGCAGTCAGGACTGAGGAGCCAGGCTCACTGGGAAACACATTGGGAAGATCAAAGCCATCCTCTTCAGATCTTTGTCCAAACTCCATCCCTCTCCCTGAGCACTATCTGCTGCTCAACCAGACCCTTTACAAACTGGGTCTCATCTTTGAGAATGATCTGAGCCCCATATCCTCCATATCGCAAAGATCAGCCACTGAAAATCTAAGCCATGTCTATGGGACTCCAAACATGACAATTCCAATGCTGTATTCGCACACTTCACAGCAACCGCCCTCCGTAACCTTCAGCTCATCTCAAATTCTGCTGCCTATATCCAAACTTGTACCAAGTCCCATTCCCCCAACCCCCTGCATCCCAAAGCCTACATTGGCTCCTGCACCAACAACACCATGATTTTCAAATTCTCATCCTTGTTCAGAAATCCGTCTCTGTCCTCCACCCTCCCTAGGTCTGTCATCTCCTCCAAGCTGCCTCAGTCAGTGTGATCAACAATCTTGGATAGTTGGCTCTCTATTCCTTCATCCAAGTCATTGAGAAATATCATGAAATGCTGTGGTCCCAGCCCAGATCCCTGGGGACAACACTATTCACATCTTGTTCATTGGAGAGCACACGCATCATCCTCTTCTCTGTCTCCTACCTCCAAACTAATTCCTGAATGAAGACAAATACTTTTCTCTAATTGGCTTGATGGTAGGAAGCAGCGGGTAATAGTGGAAGGATGCTCGCCAGACTGGAGGCCTGAGACTTCTGGAGTGCCTCAGGGTTCAGTGCTGGGCCCATTACTGTTTGTTATCTATATCAAAGATTTGGATGAAAATCTGCAAGGCATGATTAGTAAGTTTGTAGATGACATTACAAGAGGCGGTATCACGGAGGGTATCAGATGTTGCAGCAGGACCTTGATCAGCTGGGGAAGTGGGAAGAGAAATGACAAATTGAGGTTAATGTAGATAAGTGTGAGCTCTTGCATTTTAGAAAGTCAAATCAAGGTAGAAGTTTCATGGTGAATGGTAGGGTCTTAAGGACTGTAGTGGAACAAAGGGATCTTGCAGTTCAGGTACATGGTTCTCTGAAAGTTGAGCACAGTTAGACAGGAAGTGAAGAAGGCTTTTGGTGTCCTGGCCTTCATCACTCAGGGGACTGCATCCAGAAGTTGGGAAGCTATGTTACAGTTGTTCAGGACATCGATGAGGTCGAACTTGGAGTATTGTGTTCAGTTTTGGTCACCTTGTTATAGGAAGGATCTTATTAAACCAGAAAGAGTACAGAAGAAATTTACAAGAATGTTGCCTGGACTCAACGATCTGAGTTTTCAGGAGAGGTTGGACAAATTAGGAGGTTTTTCTTAAAGCGTGTGAGACTGATGGTGGATCTTTTAGAAGTGTATAAAGTCATGAGAGACATGGACAGGGTGAATGCACTCAGTCTTTTTTCCAGGGTTGGGGAATCGAGGACGAGAGGGTATCAGTTTAAGGTTGGAGGGGAAAGAATAAAAGGGAACCTGAGGGACAACATTTTTACACAGAGGGTGGCACAAATATGGAATGAGCTGCCGGTGGAAGTGATGAGGTGGGTACATTAACACATTTAAAAGGCATTTGGATAAATACCTAGAGAGGAAAACTTTTGAAGGACATGGGCCAAGGGCTAGGAAATGGGGTTAGTGTGGATGGATATTTTGGTCAGCACGGTCCAGTTTGGGCCAAAGGGCCTGTCTCTGTGCTGTAGGACTTGATGACTCTATGACTTGATGACTTTACGAACAGTCTCTCAAACATAGAAACAAAGGAACTAGGAGGAGGAGGCCATTCAGCCCTTCGAGTCAGCTCTGCCATTCAATATGACCATGGCTGATCATCCAACTTAGTCCCTGTTCCCACTTTCTTTCCCATAACTTTTAATCCCTTTCATCCT
The DNA here is from genome assembly GCF_037043375.1 of Chiloscyllium plagiosum. Taxonomy (NCBI): domain Eukaryota; kingdom Metazoa; phylum Chordata; class Chondrichthyes; order Orectolobiformes; family Hemiscylliidae; genus Chiloscyllium; species Chiloscyllium plagiosum. The sequence goes on along the minus strand of NW_028270147.1, from coordinate 98,819,222 downwards.
AAGAACTATATCTATCCTCTTCTTGAAAACATTGAATGTTTTAGGCTCAGGTGCTTCCTGTGACAGAATATCCCACTAGCTTCCCACTCTCTGGCTAAAGAAATGTCTCCTCATCTCAGTCTGAAATGGCCTTTCCCTTTTCTTTAAACTGTAATTCCTGGTTCTGGATTCCCCAGTCATCAGGAACACCTTTCCTGTGTTTTTCCGGTTTTGTCTTGTTCACATTTTAAAGGTTTCAATGTGATTCCTCTCAATCTTCTAACCTCCAGTGAATATAGTCCTAACTGATCCAGTTTCTCATCAGATCTAAGTGCTGTCATCCCAGGAATCAGTCTGGTAAATCTTGGCTGCTCTCCCTCCACAGCCAGAACATCCTTCCTCAGATAAGGAGACCAAAACTGCACACAACAGAATCATAAAATCACACAGTACAGAAAAGGCTCTTCAGCCCATTAACTTCATACCAGCCAAACTACACTAAACCTACACCAGTCCCACTTTCTAACACGATGATAATAGCTTGAATGTTATGATATTTCAACTGCTCACCCAAGTACTTTTTAAAGTTTGTGTGGTTTCCCACCTCAACTAGCCTCCCAGGCTGTGCCTTCCAGACCCACACCACCTCTCGGTGAAAAACATTTTCCTCAAAACATATTGAAGCCTCCTATCTTTCACATTGAATGTGAGCCAACTTGTTATTGACCCTCCCACGAAGGAGAACAGCTGCTTTCTCTCCACCTTGTCCATTCCCCTCATAACCTCTATCAGATCCCCCCTCCACCTTCTCTGCTCTGAAGAAAACAACCTGAGCAGATCCAATTTCTCTTCATCACTGAGAAATTCCATCCCACACAACATCCTGGTGATTCCCCTTTGTACTCCATCCAGTGCAATCACCTCCTTCCTACAGTGTTGTGACCTGAACTGCACACAGTATTCCAGCTGTGGCCTAACGAAAGTTCTGCTTAACTGCAGCATATCCTCCTGCTTTTATAACCAATACCTGAAATGACCAAGGCAAGTGTCCCCTGTGCCTTCATAACTGCTCTGTTAACCTGTCTTGTCACATTCAGGAATCAGTGGATAAGCACCCCAAGATCACTCTGTTCCTTTAAGCTTCCTCAGTTCAAAGAACAAAGAACAAAGAAAAGCACAGGAACAGGCCCTTCGGCCCTCTAAGCCTGCACCGATCCAGATCCTCCATCTAAACCTGTCACCTATTTTCCAAGGACCTGTATCCCTGTGCCCCCTGCCCATTCATGTATCTTACTAGATACATCTTTAATGATGCTATCATGCTTCCCTCTACCACCTCCACTGGCAACACATTCCAGGCACCAACCACCCTCTGCATAAAGAACTTTCCATGCATATCTCCCTTAAACCTTTCCCCTCTCACCTTGAACTCATGACTCCTAGTAATTGAGTCCTTCACTTTGGGAAAGAGCTTCTTGCTATCCACCCTGTTTACACCTTTCATGATTTTGTAGGGCCCCCTCAATCTTCGACATTCTAATGAAAATAATCCTAATCTACTCAACCTCTCTTCATAGCTAGCACCCTCCCTACCAGGCAAACTTGGTGAACCTCCTCTGCACCCTCTCCAAAGCATCCACATCCTTCTAGTAATGTGGCAACCAGAACTGTACATAGTATTCCAAATGTGGCCAAGCCAAACTCCGATACAATTGTAATATGACCTGCCAACTCTTGTACGCAGTACCTCGTCCAATGAAGGAAAGCATGCCATATGCCTTCTTGACCACTCTATTGACCTGCGTTGCCACCATCAGGGTACAATGGACCTAAACACCCAGATCTCTCTGCACATTACTTTTCCCCAGAGCTTTCTATTCACTGTATAGTTCACTCTAGAATTGGATCTTCCAAGATTCATCAGCTCGCATTTGTCCGGATTGAACTCTATGTGTCCGTTTCTCTGCCCAACTCTCCAATCTATCTATATTCTGCTGTATTCTCTGACAGTCCCCTTCACTATCTGCTCCTCCACCAATCTTCGTGTCATCTGCAGACTCGTTAATCAGACCACCTATACCTTCCTCCAGATCATTGATGTATATCACAAACAAGAGTGGTTTGTGCACGGATCCCTGTGGAACACCACGAGTCACAGTTCTCCATTTTGAGAAACTCATTTCCACTACTACTCTCTGTCTCCTGTTGCCCAGCCTGTTCTCTATCCATCTAGCTCGTACACCCTGGGCCTCATGCAACTTCACTTTCTTCATCCGGTTACCATGGGGAACCTGATCAAACACCTTACTGAAGTCCATGTATATGACAATGACAGCCTTTCCCTTATCAATCAACTTTGTCATTTCTTCAAAGAATTCTATTAGGTTAGTAAGACATGACCTTCCCTGCACAAAGCCTTGCTGCCTATCACTGATAAGCCCATTTCCTTCCAAATATAAATAGATCCTATCCCTCAGTACCTTCTCCAACAACTTCCCTACCACTGACGTCAGGCTCTCCAGTCTAGAATTACCTGGATTATCCTTGCTATGCTTCTTAAACAAAGGGACAACATCAGCAATTCTCCAGTCCTCTGGGACCTCACCCATGTTCAAGATTGCGACAAAGATATCTGTTAAGGCCCCAGCTATTTCCTCTGTTGCTTCCCTCAGTAACCTGGGATAGATCCCATCCATATCCTTCACGTGTTGTCCACCTTAATGCCTTTTAGAATACCCAACACTTCTCCCCTCCTTATGGCGACTTGACCCAGAGTAATCAAACATGTATCCCTCACCTCAACATCTGTCATGTCCCTCTCCTTGGTGAATACTGAAACAAAGTACTCATTGAGAATCTCAGCCATTTTCTCTGACTACACACATAACTTTCCTCCTTTGTCCTTGAGTGGGCCAACCCTTTCTCTAGTCACCCTCTTGCTCCTTATATATGAATAAAAGGTTTTGGGATTTTCCTTAACCCTGTTTGTTAATGAGATTTCATGACCCCTTTTAGCCCTTTTTAATTCCTCATTTCAGATTGGTCCTACTTTCCCGATATTCATCCAAAGCTTTGTCTGTTTTCAGCCACCTTGACCTTATGTATGCATCCTTTTTCCTCTTAGCTAGTCTCACAATTTCACCTGTAATCCAGGGTTCCATAATCTTGATTTCAATCCCTCATCTTTACAGGGACATGTCTGTCCTGCACTCGAATCAACCTTTCTTTAAAAGCCTCTGTTTTAAAAAAAATTCTCAAGGTCAGGTTCGTAGGAGAGTAGTCTGACACAGAACAAACGACCAAGAGGCGAGACTGCTAGAATATGGGCATTTTATTCCCCGCAGCGTCGCACAACGGGTCTGGCTTATACTCACTCTACATGTTACAAAAACTGGGAGCCGTCAGTTCTCGTAGAGCGGTTGCCAACAATCCACGCTCGGCGGTTAAACGTAACCCCGGAGCAGACTCACCGAACTGGAGACTTTTCCGGCTGATATACTCTTTTCCAGATATAAACATTCATGTGAACAGCAGAAAAACACATTCCATTCTGGTTACATACAGATAATAACAGCAGAGCAAGGCTAAAAAACACATTCCATTCTGGTTACATACAGATAAGAAGATTCACACGGGACTAAGCAACACCTCCATTCCGGTTAGATTCACACATGTATTGGGACATAATTTTTAACCGTTTCACCACATTCCACTGCTTGGAATTTTACACCACATTCCACTGCTTGGCCCAATACATGTGTTACATTATGATTAATTCAGTTCAATTCGTTTCAGTTAATTTCAGTTCAGTCAATTCAGTGTAATTCAATTCAGCTCAGTTCAGGTCTGTTCAGTTCAATTCAATTGTGTTCAATTCAGTTCCGTCCATTTCAATTCAATTTAGCTCAGTTCCATTTTGTTCCGTTCAATTTGATTCACTTCAGTTCCACTCAGTTCAGTTCAGTTCAATCCCATTCAATTCTGTTAACTCCGCTTCAGCTTTTTGGACATGCCCACATCCTCCGCTGTACCCCAGGCAAGGGGTTCTTCGGCAGGACTGGGATCCTTTCTCAAACAAACTGCCACGTACATGCCCACATCCATGCCATCCCGGGACGGTCGGGACCTCCACAGTTTGTTCTTCTGGTTTCTTAGTCTTTTTCCAAAACATTGTTCTGTATCAAAATCTCTCCTCAATTGCGATTGACCCTGCTCGACTACGCCAAATGTTTTAAAAAAAATTCTCAAGGTCAGGTTCGTAGGAGAGTAGTCTGACACAGAACAAACGACCAAGAGGCGAGACTGCTAGAATATGGGCATTTTATTCCCCGCAGCGTCGCACAACGGGTCTGGCTTATACTCACTCTACATGTTACAAAAACTGGGAGCCGTCAGTTCTCGTAGAGCGGTTGCCAACAACCCACGCTCGGCGGTTAAACGTAACCCCGGAGCAGACTCACCGAACTGGAGACTTTTCCGGCTGATATACTCTTTTCCAGATATAAACATTCATGTGAACAGCAGAAAAACACATTCCATTCTGGTTACATACAGATAAGAAGATTCACACGGGACTAAGCAACACCTCCATTCCGGTTAGATTCACACATGTATTGGGACATAATTTTTAACCGTTTCACCACATTCCACTGCTTGGAATTTTACACCACAGCCTCCCACATATCAAATGTGGATTTACCCTCAAACAGCTGCTCCTCATCCACATTCCCCAGCTCCTGCTGAATTTTGCTATAGTTGACCTTACCCTAGTTTAGCCCTCTTCCTTTAGGACCACTCTTGTGAGTATTCTAAAACTTATAGAATTGTGATCACTGTATCCAAAGAAATCCCTGACTGAAACTTCAACCACCTGGCCGGGCTCATTCCCCAACACCAAGTCCAGTATGGCCCTTCCTGAGTTGGACTATTTACATACTGCTCTATAAAATCCTCCCGGATACTCCTTACAAATTCTGCTCCATCTAAATCTCAAACACTAAGTGAATCCCAGTCAATGTTGGGAAAATTAAAATCTCCCATCACCACCACCTTCTTGATCCTACATCTTTCCGTGATGCGTTCACATATTTGTACCTCTATCTCACGCTCACTATTGGGAGGCATATAATTCAGCCCCAACATTGTTCTCACTCCCTTCCTGTTTCTGAGCTCTGCCCATATTGCCTCACTGCTCGAGTCCTCCATAGTGCCCTCCTTCAGCACAGCTGTGATATCCTCTCTGACCAGTAACGCAACTCCTCCATCCCTTTTGCCTCCCTTTCTATCCCACTTGAAGTATCTGTATCCTCTGGATATTTAGTTGCCAATCTTGCCCTTCCCTCAACCAAGTCTCAGTAATAGCAATAACATCATAGCCGGGGTGGCCCGGTATCTCACTGGTTAGCACTGCTGCCTCACAGTGCCAGGGACCGGGGTTCGATTCCAACCTTGGGTGACTGTCCATGTGGAGTTTGCACATTCTCCCCGTGTCTGCATGGGTTTCCTCCGGGTGCTCTGGTTACCGCCCACAATCCAAAGATGTGCAGGTTAGGTGAATTGGCCATGCTAAATTACCCACTTTATTAGTCAGGAGTAAATACAGAGTAGGGGAATGGGTCTGGGTGAGTTACTCTTTGGAGGGTTGGTGTGGACTTGCTGGGCCAGAGGGCTTGTTTCTGCACTGTAGGGAATCTAATCTAATCATTATACTGCCAGGTACTAATCTAAGCCCTAATTTTCTCTGCCTTATTTACTGCATTAAAACAAATGCACCTAAGACCACCTGTTCTTTGTTCTCATCATCCCTTTGTTCTCATCATCTGCTCCCTACCTACTCTTCCCCGTAGTCATGCTGCCTTCATTATCTAGTTTCTTACAGGCTTTAGTTACTACCTCCTAACTGTCCACTAACCTCCTTATTTTGTTCCCATCCCCCTGCCATATTAGTTTAAACCCTCCCCAACAGCGGTAACAAAAGCCCCCCCAAGGACATTGGTTCCAGCCTTACTCAGGTGTAGACTGTCTGATTTGTAATAGTCCCACTTCCCCCAGAACTAGTTCCAATGTCCCAAAAATCTGAAACCCTCCCGATTGCACCATCTCTCAAGCCACTCAGTAATCCAGCCTATTTTTTCGTTTCTACTCTGACTAGCACGTGGCACTGGTAGCAATCCTGAGATTACTACCTCTGAGGTTGTACTTTTTAACTTGACTCCTAACTCCCTAAATTCTGCTTGTCGGACCTCAGCCCTTTTATTACCAATATCATTGGTGCCTATGTGCACCACGACAGCTGGGTGTTCAACCTCCCCCTTCAGAATGTCCTATAGCCGATCTGAAATGTCTCTGACCCATGCATCTGGGAGGCAACATATCATTTGGGAGTCTTGTTCTCCACCACAGAACCAACTGTACACTCCACTGACAATTGAATCCCCAATGACTATTCCCCTTCCACTCTTTTTCCCACCCTTCTGTACAGCACAGCCAGCCATGGTGCCATTAACCTGGCTCCTGCTGCTTTCCCCTGGTGAGCCATCTCCCCCAACAGTGTCCAAAACGGTATATCTCTTTTGGAGAGAGATGACCGCAGAGGACACCTGCACCGCCTTTCTGCTCTTTCTCTGCCTTTTGGTCACCCATTCCCTTTTTACCTAAGCAATCCTAATCTGCGGTGTGACCCATTCACTAAACATGCTATCCACGCTCTCCTCAGCATCATGGATGCTCCAAAGTGAGTCCATCCACAGCTCCATAGCTGTCATGCAGGGCAGGCATGAGAAAGCCTTGGTGGGTAAGATTAAGGAAAACCCTCAGGCATTCTATACTTATGTGAGGAAAAACTTGATGGTTAGAGTGAGGGTAGTGCCGATCAGGGATAGTGGAGGGACCTTGTGCCGTGTTGTACAGTAAGTCCTTAATGAATACTTTGTTTCAATAGCCACTAGTGAGAGGGACTTTGTCATTTGTGAGGACAGCGTGATACAGGCTGATACACTCAAACAGATGTTAAGAAGGAGGATGTGATGATAATTTTGAAAAACATGAAAATAGATAAGTCCCCTGGGCCAGACTGGATATACCCAACGTTACTACGGGAAGCGAGGGAAGAGATTGCTGTGCCTTTGGTGATGATGTTTGCATCCTGTCCACTGGAGTAGTACCAGATGATTGGAGTGTGGCAAATGTTATTCCCTTGTTAAAGAAAGGGATTTGGGATAACCCTGGGAATTACAGACCAGTCAGTCTTTCATCAGTGGTGGGCACATTATTGGAGAAGATTCTGAGATTTGTAAAAGCAAAGCTTGATTAGAAATACTCAGCATGGCTTTGTGAGGGGCAGGTAATGTCTCACAAGCCTTATTCAATTTTTTGAGGGTGTGACAAAACAACTTTATGAAGATTGGACATTGACAGGATGCAGGGTTGGGCTGAGAAGTGACAGATGGAGTTCAAACTGGAAAAGTGTGAAGTGATTCATTTTGGAAGATTGAATTTGAATGCAGATGACAAGGTTAAAGGCAGGATTCTTGGCAGTGTGGAGGAACAGAGGGATCTTGGGGTCAACATCCAGAGATCCCTTAAAGTTGCCGCCCAAGTTGATCGGGTTGTTAAGAAGGTATATGGTGTGTTTCGGTAGCTGGGGGGAATTGTGTCCAAGAGCAGCAAGGTTAGACTGCAGTCCAATAAAGCCTTGGTTAAACCACACTTGGAATATTGTGTTCAGTTCTGGTTGCCTCACTATAGGAAGAATGTGGAAGCTTTAGAGAGGGTGCAGTGGAGATTTACCAGGATGCTGCCTGGACTGGAGGGCATGTCTTATGAAGAAATGTTGAAGGAGCTAGGGTTTTTCTTGTTGAAGTGAAAAAGGATGAGAGGTAACTTGATAGAGATAAACAAGATGATGACAGGCATAGATAGAGTGGATACCAGAGACTTTTTCCAGGGCAGAAATGGCTATCATGAGGGGGCATAATTTTAAGGTGATTGGAGGAAGGTTTAGGGGAGACGTCGGAGGTAGGTTCTTTACACAGAGTGTGGTGGGTGCATGGAATGGACTGCCAGAGTGGTAGTAGAATCAGATTGATTAGGGACATTTAAGTGACTGTTGGATAGGCACATGGATGATAGTAAAATGTAGGATATGAAGGTTAGTTTGATCTTAGAGTGGGATAAAAGGTTGGCACAACATCGAGGGCTGAAGGGCCTCTACTGTACTGTACTGTTCTATGTACTATGTTCTATATTCTATGTTCGCTGTTCTACGCCCCAAGCCTAGGCAGTTTGTCTCCCAATGATCGAATAAGATGCCAAATTGGAGACCAAGTTAGGGCAGGCTCATGCTGTGAACTCAGGTCTTCAATAGGGAACTGGAGATTGAGCGGGAGAAAAAAAATTAGCTGGGTTATAGTGAGAAAGAGGGAGGTGGGACCAATTGGGGATGTGTGTTTCCTCCAATGAGCAATATGTGAATAATGGTATTCCCAGGGATCTGTGCTGGGACCTCAGCTTTTTATGATATTTCTCAATGACTTAGATGAACACATAGAGAGCCATATATCTAAGGTTGCTGACCACACTGACTGAGGGGAGGGAGGGTGGAGGACAGGGAGGGTGGAGGACAGCGAGGAGGTTGAGAACAAGATGAGAATTTTAAAATCAAATGTCGGTCAGCGAGCACAGTGTGGGATGGGAGAATGGGACTTGGTGTGAGTTCAGATAAAAGCAGCACAGTTTGGGATGAGCTGAAGTTTATGAAGGGCACTGGCTATGGTATGGTTCAGGACAACATTGGAATGGTCACGTTTGGAGTCCAAAAGACATGGCTGAGATTTTCAGTGGCTGATCTTTGTGATATGGGGGATATAAGGCTCAGATCATTCTCAGAAATGAAGCCAAGGTTGTAAAGAGTCTGGTTGAGCAGCAGACAGTGCTCAGGGAGAGGGATGGAGTTTGTGCCGGGAGCTGAAGAGAATGGCTTTGATCTTCCCAATGTGATTCCCAGTAAGCCTGGCTCCTCAGTCCTGACTGCTCTTAGCTGCTGTGATTGTCACTGATTGGACACTTATTATTAGAGATTCTGACCACAGCAGAAAGCCCCAGTGTAAAAAATAACTGCAAAGACTGTCAGAGCGCAAGGTTGAAACTTCGCCGAGAGAGCAAGTGAAAGAAGGAGTTCGGAGCAGCTGGATGTTTGTTACTGAGACGGGAGAAAACTGTGAACTGTCTGCACTCCCTGGAATCTGATAGCACAAGGGGATAGCCATTCAGCCCAATGTGCCTGTGAGTGACCCAGTTAGTCTCACTCTCCATCTTTCTCCCCCTAAACCAGCAAATCTTTCCTTTTCAACTTGATCTCTAATTCCCTCTTACAGACCTGGGTCCACAGCATGAGGCTGTCCGTAATCTGTCATCTCACTCATTCATTGGTAGACAAGCTGCCTGGGCTGGGGAATGGAGTTCAGGACCTTGAACATTCCCTCTCCCCTCCTGAGGGACTCTTCATTTGTTTTTATATATTCACTCATTGGATGTGAGCGTCACTGGCTGGGTCAGCATTTGCTACCCGTCCCTAGTTGCCCTTGAGAAGGTGCTGCCTTATTGAACCGCTATAGATCACATACGGTATGTTGACCCACAATGTCCTAGGGAGGCAATTCCAGGATTTTGACCCACTTACAGTGATGGAACAGTGATATATTTCCACGTCAGGATGTTATGTGCCTTGGAGATGAATTTGCAGACATGCTGTTCCCATATCTCTGCTGCTCTTGTCCTTCTAACTGGAGCTGTTCATGTGTTTGGAAGGTACCAAAAGAACTGCAGCTGCTGTAAATCAGAGACAAAAACAGAAATTGCTGGAAAGCTCAGCAGGTCTGGCAGCATCTGTGAAGAGAAATCAGAGTTAACGCTTTGGGGCACGTGACCCTTCATACTTGAGCTGTTCGTACAATTTCTATTTTTGGGTTTGGAAGGTGTTGTATGAGGATCTTTGGTGAATCTCTGCAGTGTATCTTATAGATAATAAGATACTAAGTGTCAATGGTGGTAAGATGGCTGCTTTGTGGATGTGATGGCAATCAAGCAGGCTGCTTTGCTCTGAACAGTATCAAGCTTTTTGAGTGGATAAGGGAGTCATAGGATATGATTGACATGGATAGGAAAGGTTAGAGAGATATGGGCAAAACACAGGCAAATGGGACTCGTTCAGGTTTGGAAACCTGGTCGGCATGGACAAGTTTGGCTGTCGGGCCTGTGATTCTGTGACACCATCACTCTATGAATGTTGTTGGAACTACACCCATCCAGACAATGGGGGGTATTCAATCACAATTCTGACTTGTGCCTTGTTGATGATCGACAGGCTTTGGGGGAATCAGGAGGTGAGTTACTAGATGCAGTATTGCTAGCCTCGAGCCTGCTCTTGTAACCATTGTGTTTCCGTGGTAAGCCAATTGAGTTTCTGGATGTTGACAGTGGGGATTCAATGATAATAATACACCATTCACTGTCAAGGGGTGATGGTTGAATTGTCTCTTATTGGCCTGGCATTTGCATGGAACCAATGTGAAATGTCGCTTTTCAGACTAAACCTGGATATTGTCCACATGTTGGTGCATCTGATCATGGACTGCTTCAGTTTTTGAGGAGTTGTGAATGATGCTGAACATTATGGAATCATTGGCAATCATCACCACTTCTGAGCTTGCCTTGAGTTGCTCTATCTGTTCAAAGTCTGTCCTATTTAGCACAGTGATAGTACCACACAGCACAATGGAGGGTATTCTCAATGTGATGGTCAGACTTTGTTTCCAAAAGGACTCTATGATGGTCAATCTTACACATACAGGACAGATGCAGCTACAGCCACAAGATTGGTGAAGATGAGGGCAAGTAGATTTTTCCCTTTTGTTGTTTCCTTCACTATCAGCTGCAGGCCCAGTCCTGCAGCTTTGTCTTTTAGGACCCGACCAGCTCGATCAGTAATGCTGCTGCAGAACCACTCTCAGTGGTGGGCATTGAAATCCCCCACCCAGAGTACATTCTGTGCTGTCATCACCCTCAGTGCTTCCACCATGTGCTGTTCAACATGGAGGAGACGCTGATTCATCAGCCGAGGGAGGGTAGTATGTGATGATCAACAGGAGGTTTCCTCACCCATGTTTAACCTGGGTGTCATGAGACTCCATGGGGTCTGGAGTCAGCAGAGAGGACTCCCAAGGTAACTCCCTCCTAGCTGTACACCACTGTGCTGCCAGCTCTGCTGGGTCTGCCCTTCTGGTGGGACAGGACACATTCAGGGACAGTGATGGTGATGTCTGGGACATTGTAAGGTATGATTCTGTGAGTGTGACTGTGTCAGGCTGTTGCTTGACTAGTCTGTGAGACAGCTCTCCTAAATTTGGCACTAGCCCCCAGATGTCAGTAAGGAGATGGAGCAAGGTAGACAGGGCTATTTCTGTCATTGTCTTTTTGATGTTTAGATCGATGCTGGGTGGTCTGTCCCATCTTATTTATTGTCGAGACGTCATCACGATTTATACAACTGAGAGCCTTGCTTGGCCAGTTCAGAGGGCAGTTCAGAGCCATCCACATTGTGGGGGAGAGTGCCATGGACCCTGACAGTATATTCTGACTCCCCCACTTCCCCATTCTGCATATGGAAGGCTGGAGCCTCTCAGCGGGATATTCACTTGCTGGAGCTATCACCTCCCCTACCCGCACAATTCTGTCCCCACATAAAATCCACACAGATCTTGAATTCACAGAGCACCTTCAATGTCCAAAACATTCCAAGATGATTCACAAAGTTGCAGCAATTGGGAGGGGGTCGATGAACATAAGACCTAGGAGCAGGAGCAGGCAATTCAGCCCCTCGAGCCCGCTCCACCATTTAATACAATCATGGCTGATCCCATCTCAGCCTCAACTCCACTTTCCTGCCCACTCTCCATCATCCTTTAACCCATTACAAACTAAAAATCTGTCCATCTCCTCCTTGATGTGAGACAGGGAAGGGACCACTCCATTTCAGACAGTTGGGATTTATGGAGTATGGATGGGGGAAGCTGGGAGAGGACATCAGAAGCATGGAGTGGGAAAAACAGGAATGAAGGTTTCTGTGTTCAAGGGGCTGATGTAATGCAGAGGCGGACAATATTGTGGGAATGGAAATCAGAGGCCTATTTGGCGTTTAATGCTGAGATACTGGAAAGTCTCATGGGAAGAAGGCCCATGTTTATTGATCTCAGTTGGAGCTTCCCGCGGGAATGAGACACATATCTAGTGGTCTCTATTGGAAGGTACAGGGGGAAGGAGGCCCATGGTTCCTGTTATCTGTTGGAACATCCAGTAGGAAGGAGGCTCGTGTTTACTGGTCTCTACTGGACAGTCCAGTGGAAAGGAGGCCCATGTTTGCTGGTATTAATTGGATGATCCAATGGTATGGATGTCCATGTTTACTGGTCTCCATTGGACTGTCCATTGGGAAGGAAGTCCCAGTTTGCTGGCTTCTATTGGAGGGTCCAGTGTGAAGGATGCCCATGTTTAATAGTGTCTATTGCAGGGTGGTCCATATTTATTAGCAGACTGTCCAGTGGAAGGAGTTCCATGTTTACTGGTCACTTTTGGAGAGTCCAGTGGGTCATGGACACCATGGTGGGTATGGGGCTGAGTTCCATTCTGTTGTAACTATGTGATTATCCAGCTCTCATCGCAGTGGAACACCTTGACCTGGAGACTGATCATGGAAGGGGAAGGACAGGGGAAAGGATTGGAACATGTTGTGATTGTCAGGCTGGGTCAGTGGGTCAGAGCCTGTCCTGTCCCTCCAGCTCACACTGATGGCCTGAGGGTCTCCTCTCTCTGCTGGGCCTTCATGGAATGAGGTTTGTGTCCAAACCAGTCCCCAGTGAGAAGAGGCCAACAGCACAGAACTGCCCTTCATTTGACAAGAATCTGTCCATCTTCCTGAGAGAGGCTAAAGCCTGTTCAGTGTGGGAAATGGGGCCTTACTCCAGGAGAAGACATGCATCTGGGGTCAATGGTTAACATGCACTCATGAGGCAAAGCAGAGGGGGATTCACCCTGCATTTAAATATTGCCACCTGGCAGACTGTGGAAAAGAGAGAGAAGAGAGTCAGTGAGAGAGATAGAGGGAGACGGTATGCGTGAAAGGGTGAGAGATAGAGAATGAGGAGTGTCTGGGACAGTGTGAGATGTGTGAAGCGAGTGAGTGAGAGGTAGAGGGAGGTAGAGATGGTGAGGTTGAGGGATAGAGAGAGAGAAATAAGGTGTTACTGAGAGGGATGGAGAAAGAGAAAGAGAGAAACAGACAGAGAAAGAGAAAGAGAGTGTGAGACTAAGAGTAAAGGGAATCAGGATAGAAGGGTTGGGTTGTGAGTGAGAGAGAGAGACAAGAGTAGGATTTGAGACAGAGTGCTGGAGAGAGAAAGAGAGGGAGACTGTAGAGACAAAAGAGAGGGAGGAAGAGTAAAAGAGGAAGGAATAGAGAGGGGCAGATCACAATTGGAGGGAGTGAGGGAGTGAATGAGGGAAACAGTGAGAGGTGAAGAAATGGAGATTGTGAGACAGAGTGAAGAAGCAAAAGAGAGTTAGAGAGAGTGGCTATGAGACAGAGTGGGAGAGATAGAATATGTGAGAAATTAAGAGTGGGAGAGAGATGGAGAGAGAAAGACATGGCAGATGAGAGACAGAGAGACAGTGATAGAGAGAGAGCGAGACACGTTCTGGACACCACATTCTGGGAAGGATGTGATTGTACTCGAGAGGGTACAGAGATTTACCAGGACGCTGCCTGGCCTGCAGGATCTGAGCGATGAGGAAAGATTAGAAAGACTGGAATTGTTTTCCTTGGAGCAGTGAAGGTTGAGAGGGGACCTGACAGAGGGCTGTAAGATTATGAGATGCAGAGATAGGATTGGTAGGAAGGCACCTTTTCCATGAGTAGACGGAACAATACCAAGCGACAGAGATTGAAGGTAACACCAACATAGAGACATAGAAACTCAGAGTAGGAATAGGCCATTCGGCCCTTTGAGTATCTCTGTCATTCAATATGTCCATGAATGTTCCTCTGTCTTAATGCCATATTCCTATCATCTTCCCATACCCCTTGATGTTGTTAAAATGCAAAACAATTACCTCTGTCTTTTTCTTGAACATATTCAGTCCTTTGTCCTCAACAACTTGAACAGAATTCCACAGGTTGACCATCCTCTGAGTGAAGAAATGTTTCCTCATCTCAGTCCGAAAGGTCTACCCTGTACCCCCCGAGACTGTGTCCCCTGGTTCCAGACTCCCCAACCAGGGGAAACCTCCTTCCAGCATCAAATCTGTCCAGCCCTGTTAGAATGTTATACATTGCAGTCAGATCTCCTCTCATCCTTCTCAACTCAAGTGAGTTCAGGTTCAGTTGAGGTAGACCCTGAGAAGAGAATTGAGAAATGTTTTCGCTCAGAGGGTGGTAGGAGTCTGGAACTCACTGCCTGAAAGGCTGGTTGAGTCACAAACTCTCATGACATTGGAGCAGTGTTTAGATATTTTTGTCGACCAATACAGACACAATGGGCCAAATGGCCTCATTCAGTGTTGTTCACATCAATGATTCTCTGTGACAGAGAGAGAGAGAGAAGAGGAAGTGTGAGGGGCTGACGTGGCTCTCTCTGCCTGATGCCATTTACATACTGAGGAACACCCAGTCAGACTCTCACAGGCTGCAGCTTTATAAAGCAGAGCCCAGTGAAGGGAGAGTTTATCAGGAACCAGGCACAGGGACAGGAGCACACACCATGATTTCACACATCTAGCTGATCTGGCCCCTGGAATTCTGCATCGCAGGTACAAATCTCTCTCCTTCCACCTTGAATCTTTAGCTGCTCTCCATTTCACTCCAATTCCACTGACTTGTGATTGAAGGGAAAATGCTGAAACCAGAGAAAAGCTCAGTGTCTCCAACAATCTCTCATTTGACAGGCTCTTTCTGTGACAGTTCTGACTTCACTGTGTTTCTCTCTGATCCCTCAGGTATCAGTGGGGACATCATCATGAGATGGTCTCCCCCGGTGCTGTCAGTGGGACTGGGCCAGACCGCAACCATCACCTGTACGGCCAGTCAATCTGTTAGCAAGTGGGTTAACTGGTACCAGCAGCGAGAAGGTCAGAAACCCTCTCTCCTGATCTATGAAACAACAACTCGAAACACAGGAGTCTCCGAGTGATTCACTGGCAGAGGATATGGGACCAGTTTCACCCTGACAATCAGCAACGTTCAGAATGAGGATGTCGCTGACTATTACTGTATGTAGTATAACAGCTACTCTTATGTTTGGTAAAGGAACCAAGCTCAGACTGAGTAAGTAAACCTCAATCCTCCATTATTAACCCTTTCAATTTCTAAACACAATTTCTAAAACACAAATGCTGAATTGTTGAAGGTGTTAGTGGGGAGCTGCAGTGAATGAAATGGATGATTGAGGAGCACTGTGTCTAACAGGGTGTCCAGCTGTATTTCTTTAGTTCCATTGCCCCCTTTAAGCAGCAAGATATAAGTCAGTCAGTTTTACTCACCGTGTGGAGGAGCTCTGTCCATTTGAAGCCTGTGGTCCCATCCCTGCAGCATGGAGTGAAATCAGTGAGTAGCCTCCTGCCGGTCTCAGTGTGATGGACACGGGCAGAGTTTGATGTGAGCTCTGGCTCCCTGTCCCAGTCTCTGATCTCACTGACCTCAGCAGCAGCACAGTGAGGCACCGAGCTCCCACCTCCCCCAGCTTTAACTCTGCTCAATCTCACAATCACAGAATTGTTACAGTGCACAAGGAGGCCATTCTGCTCATCCTGTCTGTCCTGGCTCTCCGAATGAGCAATTCACTGAGTTCCTCCTGCCTTCTCCCTGTCACCCTGCACATTGTTCCTTTTCAAATAACAGTCTCATTCCCTTCGGAATGTTTCAATTGAAGCTGCCTCCACCACACTCTCAGGCAGTGCATTCCACACCTTAACCACTCACTGGCTGAACATGTTGTTCCCCATCTCACTTTTGTTACTTTTCCCAATCACTTTCAATCTGTGGTCTCTCGGTCTCAATCCTTTCTCAACTGGGAACATTTTCTCCCTATTTACTCTGTCCAGGCCCCTCCTGGTTTTGAATTCCTCAAACAAATCTCCTCTCAGCCTTCTCCAAAGAAGACAGTCTCAAATTCTCCAATTAATCTTCATAACTGATGTTCCTCATCCCTGAATGATCTTTGGGAATATTTTTTGCCATCGCTACAAAACATTCACCTCCTTCTTGAATTCTTCACATCATCTATGTCTCTCATGATTTTCTAAACCTCTGTAAGGTCACTCCTCAGAACCTTTTGCTTCAGGGTAAAAAGTCTCAGCTTTTCCAGCCTCTCATAGTCCTGGAGTCATACAGCGTGGAAACAGACCTTTCAGTTCAACTTGTCCATACTAACCAGATATCCTAAACTGACCTCATCCCATTTGCCAGCATTTGGCTTACATCCCTCGAAACCCTTCCTATCCATGTACCCATCCCAATGTGTTTTAAATGCTGTAATTGTATCTGCCTCCAACACTTTCTCTGGCAGCTCGATCCATACACATACCACCCTCTGTGTGACAAGTTACCCCTCAGGTCCCTTTTTAATCTTTTGCCTCTCACTTTAAACCCATACCATCTTGTTTTGGACTCCCTTACTGAAGGAAAATACCTTGGATATACACCCTGTCCATGCCCCTCATTATTTTATAAACATCTATAAGGTCAATCCTCAGCCTCCAATGCTCCAGGGAAAATAGCCCCAGTCTATTCAGCCTTTTCCTGTAGCTCAAACCCTCCAGTTCCTGGTCATGTCCTGGTAAATCTTTTCCACAGCTTTTTAAATTTAACAACATCCTTCCTATCGCAGGATGAGGAATTGTTCACATTGTTCCCAAAGTGGCCTCACCAGTCTCCTGTCCAGCTGCAACATGATGTCCCAACTCTGATACTTAGTGCAGTGACCAATAAAGGCAAACGTACCCAACACCTTCTTCATCACCCTGTCTCCCTGAGACTCCACTTTCAAGGAATAATGCACCTGCACCTTGAGGTCTTTATGTTCAGCAACATTCCACAGGGCCCTACCATTACCTGTATAACTCCTGCCCTGGTTTGTCTTTCCAAAATGCAACATCTCACATTTATCTAAACTGAACTCCATTTGCCACACCTCTGCCCATTGCCCCATGTGATCAAGGTCCCGCTGTACCCTGAGATCATCTTCTTCACTATCCACTGTCCCACCAGTTTTGGTGTTATTTACAAACTTAACATTACTCCTATGTTCACACCCAAATCATTTACTTAAATGACGAAAAGCAATGGACGAAGCACCAATTCTTGTTGAAAAGTGTGGTGCTGGAAAAGCGCAGAAGACCAGGCAGCATCCGAGGAGCAGGAGAATAGACGTTTCGGGCATAAGCCCTTCTTCAGGAATTAGGCTGGTGTGCCAAGCAGGCTGAGATTAAAGGTAGGGGGGGAGGGAATTTGGGGGAGGGGCGCCGGGAATACGATAGGTGGAAGGAGGTGAGGGTGAGGGTGATAGGCCGGAGAGGGGGTGGGGGCAGCGAGGTTGGGAAGAGGATTGCAGGTCAAGAGGGCAGTGCTGAATTCAGGGGTTGGGACTGAGATAATGTGGGGGGAGGGGAAATGAGGAAGCTGGAGAAATCTACATTCATCCCGTGTGGTTGGAGGGTTCCTAGGTGGAAGATGAGGCGCTCTTCCTCCTGGTTAGATTAGATTAGATTAGATTAGATTACAGTGTGGAAACATGCCCTTCAGCCTAACAAGTCCACACCGCCCCGCCGAAGCGCAACCCACCCATACTCCTACATTTACCCCTTACCTAACACTACGGGCAATTTAGCATGGCCAATTCACCTGACCTGCACATCTTTGAATTGTGGGAGGAAACCGGAGCACCCGGAGGAAACCCACGCAGACACAGGGAGAATGTGCAAACTCCACACAGTCAGTCGCCTGAGGTGGGAATTGAACCCGTGTCTCTGGCACTGTGAGGCAGCAGTGCTAACCACTGTGCCACCGTGCCACCCTTGGAGGGTTGGAGGGTTCCTAGGCAGAAGATGAGGCGCTCTGCCTCCAGCATCTCAACTTCCGCCTCGGAACCCTCCAACCAGGAGGAAGAGCGCCTCATCTTCCATCTAAGAACCCTCCAACCACACAGGATGAATGTAGATTTCTCCAGCTTCCTCATTTCACAGATCTCCACTGAGAACGAGACTCACGGTTGGTGCGTTGCCTCCCAAGTGCCAGGGTCCGTGATATCTCGGATCCTGTTTTTGGGGTCCTAAAGGGAGAGGGTGCCCAGCCCCAAGTCATGCTTCACATAGGTACCAACGACATAGGCAGAAAGAGGGATAGGGATGTAAGGCAGGATTTCAGGGGGCTAGGGTGGAAGCTGAGAGTTAAAACAAACACAGTTGTTTTCTCTGGTTTGTTGCCCGGGCCACATGATAGCAAGGCAAAGGAATAGAGAGAGATATAAGTTGAACACGTGGCTGCAGGGATGGTGCAGGAGGGAGGGTTTCAAGTACTCCCTCTCTTGGGGCTCATTCTGAGGAAGGTGGGACCTCTACAAACAGGACGGTCATCACTTGAACCAGAGGGGTACTAATATCCTGGCTGGGAAATTTGCTGGTGCTATTTGGGTGGCTTTAAACCAGCGCAGCAGGGGGATGGGAACCTGAGGTGTCGTTCCAGTGCACAGGAGGATGAGAGTAGGGAGGGCATGGACAAAATTTCACAGTCACAGGAATGTGCTGGTAGATAGCAAGCTGGTTTGATACTGAGTAATCTGATCTAGTACGTCGGATGGATCAGGTTTTGTCGAATGTGTGCAGGAGGGTTTCCTGACACAGTATGTCGAAGGGCTGACAAGACGGGAGGCCACAGTGGATCTGGTGCTTGGTAATGAACCAGGTCAGGTGTTTGATTTAGTTGTAGGTGAGCACTTTGGAGAGAGTGACCAAAATTCAGTTACATTTAGTTTATCGATGGAAAGGATAGATACATGCCATAGGGCAAGAGTTATTGATGGGGCAAGAGCAATTATAATGTGATTAGGCAAGACTTAGGATACATAGAAAGAGGGAGAAAAATGCAGGGGATGGGGCCAATCAAAGTGTGGAGCTGCCTTCAGGAACAGATATTGCATGGCCTTGATAGGTATGTCTCTGTCAAGCAGGGAGGAAGTGATAAGGTAAAGGAACTGTGGTTTACTATAGAAATTGCATCTCTTGTTAAGCAGAAGGAAAGAGGCTTCTGTGACAATGAGACAAGATGGTTCAGACGAAGTGATAGAGATTAGCAGATTAGCTAATTAGGAAGGATTTAAAGAAAGAGTTAAGAAGGGCAAAGAGAAGACATGAGCAGTCTTTAGCAGGTAGGACCCTTAAGCTTTCTCTCGGTACGTGATGAATAAAAGGTTGACTAGGGTAGGAATAGGGCCAGTCAAAGACAGAATTGGGAAGTTGTGTATGTACCCTGTGGAGGTCAGAGAGGTGTGAAATGAATATTTCTCATTGGTTTTCACTCAGGGAAAGGTGAATATTGTAGAGGAAAAGAATGAGATACGAGATATTAGACTAGAAAGGATCAAGGTGAGTAGGGAAGAGGTGTTACCTATTCTAGATGGAGTGAAAGTCGACAAGTCCCTTGGGCCAGATGGGATTTATCTGAGGATTCTCTGGCAAGTTATGGAGGAGATGGAGGAGCCTTTGGCTTTGATCTTTGAATCATCATTGTCTACATGTTTAGTACCAGAGGACTGGAGGATTACGAATGTTGTGTCCTTGTTGAAGAAGGGCAGCAGAGATGACCAGATAATTATAGACAGGTAATTATAGACCAGATAGCCTTACATCTATTATAGGAAAAGATTTGGAAAGGATTATAAGAGATAGGATTTATAATCATCTAGCAAGCAACAATTTGTTTTCAGATAGTCAACATGATTTTGTCAAGTGCAGGTCATGTCATAAACCTCATTGAAGTTTTTGAGAAGGTGACCAAGCATGCTAACAAGGGTAGAGCAGTTGACATGGTGTATCTGGACTTCAGTAAAGCCTTTGATAAGGTTCCACATGGTAAGCTGTTGGAGAAAATCTAGAGGCTTGGGATTGAGGGTGATTCAGCAGTTTGGATTAGAAACTGGCTTTCTGAAAAAAGGCAGCGAGTGATGGTTGATGGAAAATATTTAGTCTGGAGTCCGGTTACGAGTGGTGTGCCACAAGGATCTGTTTTGGGACCACTGCTGTTTGTCATTTTTATAAATGACTTGGACACAGGCACAGGTGGATAGATTAGTAAATTTGCAGATGACACTAAAGTTGGTGGAGTGGTGGACATTGTGGAAGAATGTTGCATGTTGCAGGGGGTCTTGGATAAACTGCAAAATTGGGCTGAGAGGTGGCAAATGGAGTTCAATGCAGCTAAATATGAGGTGATTCATTTTAGGAAGAATAACAGGACTGGGTCAATGGAAAGATTCTTGGTAGTGTGGATGTATCGCGGAATCTTGAAGTCCATTTACATAGATCCCTGAAAGTTGCTGCCCAGGTTGATAGTGCTATTAAGAAGGCAGAGTGTGTGTTAAGTTTTATTGGTAGAGGGATTGAGTTCCAGAGCCATAATGTCATGCTGCAACTATATAAAACGTTAGTGCAGCCGCACTTGGAATACTGTGTACAGTTCTGGCCGCCTCATTACAGGAAGGATGTGGAAGCATTGGAAAAGGTGCAGAGGAGATTTACCAGGACGTTGCCTGGTCTGGAGGGAAGGTTTTATGAGGAAAGGCTGAGAGACTTGGGTCTGATCTCATTGGAAAGAAGAAGGCTAAGAGGGGATTTGATAGAGACATACAAGATGATCAGAGGATTAGATAGGGTAGACAGTGAAGTCCTTTCTCTCAGATGATGATGTCAGCTTGTACGAGGGGGCATAACTACAAATTCAGGGATGATAGAGTTAAGACAAATGTCAGAGGCAGGTTCTTTACTCAGACAGTAGTAAGGGCATGGAATGCTCTGCCTGTTGATGTAGTTATCTCACCCACATTAGGGAGATTTAAACAATCCTTGGATAAGTACATGGATGATGATGGGATAGCGTAGAGGATGAGCTTAGATTGGTTCATAGGTCGGTGCAACATCGAGGGCGGAAAAGCCCGTTCTGCGCTGTATTGTTCTACCTATCTCTCTATCCAGTCTGAAAAGCAACACTTTACCACCACTCTCTGTTTCCTATCTTCAAGCCAATCTTTTACTCAAATGGCTCGCTCGACCAGGATCTCATGTGGTCTAACCTTACAAACCAGTCTATCATGTAGAACTTTGTCAAACACTTTACTGAAGTCCATATAGACAATGTCTACTGTTCTGCCTTCATTAATCTTCCTTGTCACCTCCTCAATCAAATTAGGGAGACATAATTTTCCATGCACAAGACCACACTGATTATCTAAATGGATATAAATCCTGTCCCTCAGAATCCACTCCAACATCTTACCCAGCACTGACATCAGGCTCACTGGTCTATAGTTCCCTGGCTTTTCCTTACAGTCTTTCTTAAATAATGGCATAACATTAGCCAACCTCTCTGGTTCTCCAGCACCTTACCTATGCTTGTTAATGATGAAAATATCTCAGTCAGGGGCTCAACAATATTTTCCCTCATTTCCCAAAATGTTCTGGGATACACCTGATCAGGTCCTTGGGATTTATTGACCTTTATATGATCTTTAGCATCTCCTCATTTGTATGTGGACTCTTTTCAAGACATCACTATTTTTCGATATTCCCTCGCTTTCATGCCCTTCTCCACAATAAATACTGACCTGAAATGTTTGTTTAGGATCTCACCCATCTCCTGTGTCATACCAAAATACAGCACTCACATTTATCTGAATTAAACTCCATCTGCCATTCCTCAGCCCACTGGCTCAGTTGGTCAAGATCCCATTGTACTCTTACACAGCCTTCTTCACTGGCCACGATGCCACCTGAAACTTCACCTGAACACACTCTCACAACTCTGGCCCCTCTCTGCCTGTTACACAGCTACTACCCCAATCTATATTCAGAAATTAAATCCCCCCTTTCCCCCACATTAAAACCACTCTATCTCACTCTCAGGTCTCTGTAAATTTCTTGCATTTGTATTCCTTCACATCCTTCCCACTGGGTGGTGACTTATTGACTGCACTGAGAATTCTGTGGACCTTGGTGTTCCTCTCTGATATTCCCTCTGGCTCCCACAGTCCTGCCAAGTTAGTTTAAATTCTCTCCAACAGCACTAGTAAATCATTCCAAATCAGTGCCAGCTCTGTTCAGGAGCAACACTGTCTGGTCTGTCCAGGTCCCATCTCCCCAAGACCCAGTCCCAATGTCCCAAGAATCTGAAGCCCTCCCTCCTGGATCCTCTTTCAAGCCCCACATTCACCTGTGTTACCCTCCCGTTCCTCTTCTCACTTGTGTGGGGCACTGGAAGTAATCCGGAGATTCCTATATTATAGTTCCTGCTGCTAATTCCCTCCTGAGCTCCTTAAATTCTGACTGCAGGACCATCCCTTTTCTCCCTCTGTCACTGGGACCGATGTGGACCACGACTGCTGCCTGTTCCCCCTCTCCCCTCAGGGTGCTCTGCAGCTGCTCAGTGACATCCTTGACCCTGGCACCAGGGAGACAACACACCATCCTGAATTCTCATCTGCAGCAGCAGAAACACCTATCGATTGCCCTCGCTCTCGAATCTCCTCTCACTATCGCTCTTCCAGTCTTCCTTGTGTCCCCCTGAACAGCTGAAATCCCCGTGGTACCGTGGACTTGTCTCTGGCTGCACTCCCCAGATGTACCATCATTCTTATCAAAATTCCAAACTGAATCCTGGTTGGAGAGTGGGATGCGCTCAGGGGATTCCTGTACTAGCTGCCTGGTCCTTTTGGACTGTCTGCTGCTCCCCCATTCCCTCTCTCCCTGCATACTCTGAAGCTGCAGAGTGACCACATCTAGAAACGTTTCTCCACGGAGCTCTCAGCCTCACGGACGCTCCGCACTGACACCAGCTGCTGGTCAAGCTCCGAAACCTGGATCTCCACCTGCTGTCACTGACCACACTTCCTCCACTCATGGTGGGAAGCATTCAGATCCTAACTACCTCTGTGTGAAGTACACTCAATGACAGGGCCTCCCTAGCCTTCTGCAGCAGTGAGTTCCACAGATTCACAACCCTATGGCGGATGGAATCTCAGTTCAAAAGGGTCTTCCCTTCACTCTGAGGCTGTGCCGTCAGGTCCCGGTCTCTGCCCCTGTTGGAAACATCTTCTCCACATCCACTCGAGACAGCTCTCAGTATTCTGTAAGTTTTAATGAGATTCCCTGCATCCTTCTAAACTCCATCGAGTCCTCAACTGTTCCTCATATGATAGCCCTTCATCCCCAAGATCATTCTTGTAAAACTCTTCTCTACACTCTCCAATGCCTGCACATTCTTCCTTATATACAGGGCCCAAAACTGCTCACAATACATGAATTGTGTTCTGACCAGAGCCTTATGCAGCTTCAGCGGTACACCTCTTTTCTTGTGATTAGATTCCCTCAAGTATGGAAACAGGCCCTTCAGCCCAATAAGTCTACACCGACCCTCTGAAGAGCAACCAACCCAGACCCTTTCCCCTATATTTATCCCTGACTAACGCACCTAGCACGATGGGCAATTTAGCATGGCTAATTCACCTCACCTGCACATCTTTGGACTGTGGGAGGAAACCCACGCAGACACGAGGAGAATGTGCAAACTCCACATAGACAGTTGCCCGAGACAGGAATTGAACCCGGGTCCCCTGCGCTGTGAGGCAGCAGTGCTAACCACTGAGCCACCGTGCCACATGTTCTAGCCTTCTGTAAATGAATGCTGACATTGCATTTGTGCTCCTAACTGCCAACTGAACCTACATGGTAACGTTAAGAAAAACCTGATTATGACTCCTCAGTACCTTTGTGATTCAGATTTGTGAATCCTTTCCTCATTTAAAAAACAGTCTATGCCTTTATCCTTCTTACTAAAGTGCATAAGCTCACACTTTCCCACACTGTTTTCCATCTGCCACTACTTTGTCCACTCTCTGAGCCTGATGAACTCCTTCTTCAGCTTCTCCACTTCCTCAACACGACCTGTACCTCCACTCATCTTTGGGTTACCTGCAGATTGAGCAACAATGTTCTCAGATCCTTCATCCAGATCATTAATGAATCATTCATTTTTGGTGAATAGCTGTAGTCCCAGCACGGACCTTCGCAGAACCACACTAGTCACCGGTTGCCATCCTGAAAAAGATCCTTTTATCCCACTCTCTGCCTTCTGCCAGGCAGCCAACCTTGTCCCTAACACCACGGGCTTTTCTCTTCTTTAGTAGCCTCCTGTATGGCACATTGTCAAAGGCTGTCTGTAAATCCAAAGAGATCACGTCCACTGGCTCTCCTTTATCTAACTTGTTCATTCCTTCCTCCAAGAATTCGAACAGATTTGTCAGGCCACCCCTTGATGAAGCCATGCTGGCACAGCCCGACTTGACCATGCACTTCCAACTCCCCTCCAATCTCATCCTTAAACTGAAGTCTACAATCTGACTAAAGACTGAGGTCAGACCAACCAGCCTATAATTTCCCATCTTCTGCCTCCCTCCTTTCCTAAACAGGCGCGTTACATTAGCCATTTTACAGTCCTCTTGGACTCTCCCTGACTCCAGTGATTCCTGAAAGATCACCACCAATGCTTTCACAATCTGCTCAGCTATCTCCTTCAAACTCTGGGGTGTAGTCTATCCAGTCCGGCTGATTTATCCATCTCAGAACTTTCAGCTTCTCCAGCAACTTCTCCTCAGTGATCACCATTACTCTCATCTCTGCCCCTGAATCTCTTTAAGGTCTGGTATGCTACTTGGTGTCTTCTACTGTGAAGACTGATGTAAAGTCACTATTCAGATCCTCTGCCATTTCCTTGTTCCCCATTAGTACTTCTCCAGCCTCATTTTCCAGCAGTCCAACATCCAGTCTTGCCTTCCTCTTAGCTTTTATATTTCGACAAAACAAACAGTCTTGCAATCGTCTTTTATATTATTGGCTGGCGAACTTTCATATTTCATCTTCTAACCCCTTATTGCATTTTTAGTAATAAACTTACAGAATCCTTGGGTTTTAAAATACAGCACAGAGTAAAAAAGCAAGGAAGCAATGCTACACCTCTACAGATCACTGATCAGACCAGATTTGGAAGATTGTGTTCAGTTGTGAACACCTTATTTAAAGAGCCATGTTAAAACCCTGGAAACAGGTCAAAGGAGTTTTATCGAAATGATACCAGGAATGAGTGATTTTAGATACAAGGAAAGTTTAGAGAGATTGGGCTTATTCCCCTCTGAGCAGAGAAGATTAAGAGGCGATCTTACAGAGTTGTTCACTGTTTTGAACAATTTTTGACAGGGTTAAGGAGGATATTTTGTTTCCATGAGTTGGTACGTCTGTAACAAGAGGCAACAATTTCAAGATGGTCAACAAGACAGCTTGGAGTGAGATGAGGGAGTTGTTAGGATTTGGAACATGCTGCCTGACAGGATGGTGGAGGTGGATTCTGTTGGAGGTTTCAACGTGCATATTGTAAATGAATGAAGTTAGAGAGCAACAGAGATCGGACTGGAGAGTGGGACTAGCTGGATAGCTCTTTCTAGAGCCAGCACAGACATGATGGGTTGAATAGCCTCTTTCTGCACTGTAAATTCTATTATTCCATTTCATCCTGTCAGCTCTTTGCTTTGCTCAGGTCCTGTTCAATGTCACTCCTGCATTTTCTATCCTCATCTCAGCTTTCTGCAGGTTTGAACTCCAGATAACCAACATCACCTTCCCTGTTTGGTCTGCCCTACTCTGGCTGCCTTTTGACATCCCAGGCTGAGAGTCTAGATTTGGGAGTCCCCACCCTTACTCTTTGTGGGAACAGATTCTGAACGATCTCTGTCTCCTCCTTTGAGGGATCCTATGCCCTGACACTGATTTCCAATGATGCCGCTGATTCCAGTCCACTTTTACCAAAGCACCGCAAAGTTTAGTAAAATATTTCACTCCCAAATGAAAACTTTTACACTTTCTCCATTGTTCTCCATTTCCATCCCTCCTCTCAATCTCACTGAGTTCTGATCCCTGTCACTGAAATGCTCCCCCATTGATCGCCCTTCCAGCTGCCCACATTCATTTCCTAAATTATGGTCCAAAACTGTCCCTTCTCTTTCACCATCACCTTCTCAGGGGCAATTAGGAATGGGCAATAAATGTTGGCCCTGCCAGTGACACTCACATCCCAAGAAGCAATTTAAACAATGCCTGTTCCTTCGTCGGGTTTGTTAGGTATTGGCTACAAATGTTCAAACGTTTTCCCAGTGAATATTCTGAAAGTTGAAACTGGCAGGGATTAAAATTGTTTCTCTTGTCTTTCAGGCCGTGAGAACTCTCAGCCCAAGCTGACCATGCTGCACCCCTCCCCGGAGCAGGTCAATGCCAAGGGCACTGCCACCCTGGTGTGCCTTGCCAATCACTTCTATCCTGATGAGCTGGAGGTGCAGTGGAAGAAGGACGGTGCAGTCATTTCGGACGGGGTTCAGACCAGCAACTACCTGCGAGCTTCGGACAGCACCTACAGTGTCAGCAGACTGCTGACTCTCTCTGGGTCTGACTGGGAGTCCAACGCTCGGTTCTCCTGTGCCCTCACCCACGTGACCCTCCCCTCTCCCCTCAGCAAGAGCATCAGGAGATCAGAATGTGTGTAGAGTGTTTGAGACAGTCCACAGAGGAGACACAACGTTAAATAGGACAGGGCTGAGCTGGCTGGACAAAGATCATTGTGAGCATTAAATTTCAATTCTTTTCCTTCTCAGAACTCCTTGGAGACATTTCTGAGGTTCAGGAGTTCAGGGAGGTCATTGGGACAGTGTAGAGAGAGCTTTACAATGTGTCAAATCTCATGCTATCCTTGTCCTGTGAGTGTTTGATGGGAACAGGGGTGATTTGTGATGCCAAGTAAAATCTCTACAAGTTGCTGAAGATTGTCAGCTGTACAAAACAATGTGAACCTCAGAAGTTTCTGCTTCAGTAAACCAGATCTCCTTCCTGCTCAGCCACCAGCTCCAATTTAAGGTTTTTATCACTGTTTAAAGGGACAAGATTCTCATGTTATTGAGAAAATCTCCACAAGTGTTTTCCTCAAGCTCCATTGTGGCTGTGAATTTGAGCAGCTTCCTCTGTCTGGGCTGTTAATTGCTGACTGTTTTCTGTCAATGTCAGACTGGAAAAGGGAATAAAGATGATGAAGATTCAGTCTCTGTCTCTGTGTGTTTTGGAAATGGACCACTCCGTTCAGCTGATTGGCTGCATTTCAGCAT
The DNA here is from genome assembly GCF_037043375.1 of Chiloscyllium plagiosum. Taxonomy (NCBI): domain Eukaryota; kingdom Metazoa; phylum Chordata; class Chondrichthyes; order Orectolobiformes; family Hemiscylliidae; genus Chiloscyllium; species Chiloscyllium plagiosum. Next base: position 98,791,731 of record NW_028270147.1, on the reverse strand, counting down.
GACGTTGTCACAATTGGCTGCTTGGCCTGTCAATCAATAAGACATCTGTTGTTGTATAGACTGCCAGCCAATCATCAATCATTTTCAAATGATCTCATCGATCTGGAATCTGTGGAGGTTACAAGATTCCAAACAGAACAGAAACTGAAATCTGTTGGGACTCAATGATTACAATCTAAGGCATTCCCCTTCACTCTGTTGGTCCAGGCCCAGTTGCTGGGATTGCACTGTCCACTCTCTGCTGCATGCTGGATAGTACCTGAAATGATCTTAGGCCAATCGCTGTCACTGCAGGCTGTGTCTCTCTGAGTGCGGGTATACTACATAATGCTGCCTGTAGATGTCACTCTGAGTGTGGGTGTGTTATTCAGAGAGACACCTCCAGGCAGCATGGAGTGTGAGCATGTTACTCAGTGATTCCTGTCTCTCTGAGTGTGTATGTTACTCAGTGTGGCCTGTAAGTGGCTCTGAGTGTGCGTGCTATTCTATACTGCCTGTAGGTATCGCACTGAGTGTGAGTGTGTCACTCTGTGCTGCCTGTAGGTGTTGCTAAGGCATTTGTCTCTGAGTGATAGACAGAGAATGGGCTTTGTGATGGGGATTGAAGATGAGGCTTTAATCTTCCCAAATCTCAGATGAAAAACAATTCAGTCTTTATTAAACTTCACACAACATCAGGTTAGAGTTAAACAGGCTTCTTTGGAAGTATAAGCTTTCGGAGCGCTGCTCCTTCATCAGGTAGCTAGTTGGGCTGGATCGTTGGACACAGAATTTATAGTAAATTGAGATGGTAGCTGAGAAAGGTGAATGCTGAGAGTGTATTCTCAGTAAGGGAGGGATTTCAGAGGCAGCGCACACTGTGTTCCCTCATGTGTTGCCCGATTACAAGGGGATATTCTGGAGCTGGGCTCATTGCTGTAGTGGCTGCCTGCCCAGCCAATGCTGACTAGGAATAGTCGTATTTCAATGGTCAATTAGCCCTAAACTAGATGCAGCAATATTACGTTACAGGGAGGGGAGTTGTCTGAACAAGAGAGGTTGAATTCTTGAATTCCAAGAGGGTTGAAGTGGATTAATGAAGGGTGCTACCACCATGAAGGTGCCACCTTCTCTCCCCCTGCCTCAGCTGTCGTGACCCTCAGGTTAATCACACCATCAGTCATCTCTGTCTATAATGAGTGGGACTATGCTCCTCTGGGATGATGACCACGTTCCTGGGTGATGGACGAAAGGCCAACCTCTCCCAAAGGCAGCACAAGCTGGATTGAAGGGGCATCAAGAGTAAGCATGGGGAGATTGAGGGTGACAGAAAGAGGGGGTTGGTTGGCAGGTTGTTATTCAGAGTCAGGTACCAGAGTATCAGTACTTCTGACACTCCCCTTTTTAATCTGTCAGCCAGGGCTCCCTGATTGGACAAGGTTAACAGCCGCTGTCCGGGAATTCATATTTTATCAAAAGGAATAAAACATTTATTGAACAAGCAGCTCAAGAGGTAAACAACACGAGACAAAATGAATGGTTTGGAGGATTTCACTCCAAACATCACAAATGAGATTTGGGAAATAATGTTTTCACTCAGCGGATGGTGGGAATCTGGAATGGACTGTCACAGAATCCCAACAGTGTGGAAACAGGCCATTTGGCCCAACAAGTCCACAACGACCCTCCGAAGAGAGACTCACCTAGACCCATTCCCCAAACTAAGGCACCTAACCGACACATTCCTGAACACTACGGCAATTGTAACATGGTCAATTCAGCCTAACCTGCACATCTTTGGATTGTGGGAGGAAACTGGAGCACACTGAGGAAACCCACACCAACACAGAGAGAATGTGCAAACTCCACAAAACAGTCACCTGGGGTTGGAATTGAACCTGGTGCCTGATGCTGTGAGACAGCAGTGCTAACCACTGAGCCACCACGCCACCCTTACAAAAAGGCCCAAAGAGTTGAGCTTTTGTGAAGTTCCATGAGCCTGATGTGATATAAGCTATAAACACACAACCCTCTGTCAGGGAAGGTAGTGGATGCTGGAAACCTTACAACTTTTAAATATCATAACATTCAAGGATTTAGGATAAGTGGAGGAAATTGGGATTAGAGTGCCTTTAGCGGTAGTTATGTCTGTGCAGGCTCAATGGGCCAAAGGGCCTTTTCTGCGCTGAATCAATCTATGCTCCATGCTGAGAGGGCAGTGCAGGTTAATGGTGACTAGGTGAGGCAGTCACAAGATGGCAAATACATGATCTAAGCTCAGAAGAAATGGCTCAAGTTTCAGTGAAGGCCCAAGTAGGTGCTTGGAAGGAGGGTCAAGGCTAATGGAGACAAGGTCAATGGAGACTGAGCGAGGGCACAAGGTGCTGGCTGGCATCTCCAGACGTTGTAGTGAGGCATATGGGGACAAGAGGGGAGTGTGGAGGGAGGGAGTGCAGTTCCAGATGAAATGTGACCTTTGCCAGCAACAGCATGACCTTCAGCACCAGGGAGTGTCCCTGTCTGTGTTAGGCTCACAGGCTGCTCTCTTTGTGATTCCACACAGCCACTCTTCTGGTCACCACACAAAGTCTTGCTCATGTCTGCACTACTGTCTGCACCACCATCTACACCCACCGTCTGCAGACTCAGTCTGCAACCACCATCTTCACCCACTGTCTACACCACTGTCTGCATTCTCCATCCACACCGCCCATCTTTCTGCTGTTGTAAGATTGTATCCAATGATTCCATTGAGATTACTCAACAGAAATCTGAATTTTAGAACTGGCAAAGATTGTCTTATAACCCTGACCTTCAAAGTCTGTCTTCCACAATGGGCTGATTAATATTAATTCCTGAATGTCATTTGATTTCTGTGATGGCAGGCCTGACGTATAAGGAGAAGTTGAGTTGGTGAGGATTGTGTTCACTGGAGTTTAGAAGAATGAAGGAAGGGAATCTTGGAGAAAGCTGTAAAATTGGAACAGGACGAAACAAATTAGATGGAGGAAGGATGTTCCCAATGCTGGAGAAGTCCAGAACCAGGCTCATAGTTTAAGGTTAAGGGGTAAACCCTATAGGACAGAGATGAGGAAAAATGTCTTCACCCAGAGAGTGGTGAGCCTGTGGAATTCTCTGTCACAGAAAGTGGTTGAGGCCAAAACATTACGTTTTCAAGAAGGAGGCAGAGATAGCTCTTGTGGCTAAAGATTCAAGCCATATGGGCTAGGGAGGGATTACAGTACAGTGCTCAATGATCAGCCATGACCATAGATAGATTCTTGATGACTGAAGGGATGAAACATTATCAGAGAATGTAGAGTTGAGGGTAAAATCAGATCAACCATAATCTTATTGAATGAGGGAGCGGGTTCAAAGGGCCGAGTGGCCTACTTTTGTTCCTTGCCCATTTGTTGCCTCACACACTTTCACATGATCAGAGAATGTAGTTTATATTTTCTATCTGCAGATTAAGCTGCTTGTACAATATGCTTCATCTGCGCAGTGTTTTCTCCTGCTTTTCACCAGGACATGTTAAAGATAATGGTCCCATAATCAATCCATTAACTCTGTGAGTTGATTTATTTAAAACAATAAAATATGTTACAAGCCATGAAGAAGGCATTACAGCAAGCAATAATGCTCAGCATGTTGGCTCAGTGGTTAGCACTGCTGTCTCACAGCACCAGGGACCTGGGTTCAATACCAGCCTCAGGCGATTGTCTGTGTGGAGTTTGCACATTCTCCCTGTGACAGTGTGGGTTTCCTCCGGGTGCTCTGGTTTCCTGCTATTGCGCAAAGATGTGCAGGTTGGGAGAATTGGCCAAGCTAAATTACCCATGGTGTTCAGGGATGTGTGGGTTAGGTGCAGTAGTCAGGGAAAATGTAAAGTAATGGGGTGAGGGAGTGGGATGCACTTGGAAGATTCGGTCTGGATTTGTTGGGCCAGGTGGCCTGTTTCCACACTGTAGGGATTCTGTGAATTGATCTCGGTGTGTGCAGCTTGCAGGCTCACAGATGACGAACTGGTAGGTAGAGTGCAACACTGTACATACACAGGGGTGGATTTTCTTAAAGGCAATGTGTGCATACATCACACAGCCACTGAACATCAAGGGGAGATTGTTACATTCTCTTTCGTTGGATACAGTCATTGCCTGGCAGTTGTGTGGCACAAATGTAAAATTATTCGTGTTTCAAGCCCTCAGCTCTGGTAGTAAAATGCTTTAGAACATCCTCAGGTGACAAAAGGTGCTATACTTTTGGGGTGGTACGATGGCTCAGTGATTAGCACTGCTGCCTCACAGCGCCAGGGACCCACCTCAGGCAGGTCTGTATGGAGTCTGCACATTCTCACTGAGTCTGTGTGGGTTTCTGTCGGGTGGTCTGGTTTCCTCCCACTGTCTAAAGATCTGCAGGCTGGATAAATTGGCCATGCTAAATTGCCCATAGTGTCCAGGGATGTGCAGGCTAGGTGGATTAGCCATTGGAAAATACAGGGATAGAATAGGTGGCTGGGTGGAATGCCCTTCGAAGGGGCAATGTGGACTCGATGGGCTGAATGGCCTACTTCCACATTATAGGGATTCTATGATACAAATTTAAGTTCCTGCTTTCCATTCTAGCCCTGAAGCATGCATGTGGTTCTGTCTCATATCCACTCAAGAGATGGCAACCCTTTGAAGACAGGAGCAGCCTCTATTCTTTTGGAAAGTACTTCTTCCACTCTGTGTCCTTCACAGCCTTGTAGACAGCAACAATGAGATCGGGAAATAACCCAAAGTTATAATCTTCCACACTCTTCATTAAATTGTGGAACCTGAAAAGTACAATTAATGTCCAAGTCAATGAAGATATTTCTCAGCAATCCCTAAATGCTGAGTTTTAGTACTCAGCAGGCCCCAGGAGTCAAACTAACTGAGTACATCATTGCTCTGAATTGCTTATAAATGTCACTTTCACATTTCTGGAGGCTTTGATCAAAAAGGTTGCTTACTCCTCTCCAATATACAGCTTAAAATCAGCTCCAACTCCCAACCATCCAGCTGAGAGCAGAGCCCAGTACAAACTGGAACCTGGTCTCTGGGAGCACTGTCACCTCTGCCTCAGAAGCTTTGTCTATTTAAACCAGAGACTCTCTGACTTAGAGAGTCATTCGGCAAGGAAACAGACCCTTTGGTTCAACTCATCCATGCCAATCAGATATCCGAAATTAATCTTGTCCCATTTGCCAGGATTTGGCCCATATCCCTCTAAACCCTTCAGATTCATATACACATCCAGGTGCCTTTTAAATGTTGTAATTGTACCAGCCTCCACCACTTCCTCTGGCAGCTCATTCCATACACGTACCACCCTCTGCATGAAAAAGTTGCTCCTTAGATCCCTACCAAATCCTTCCTCTTTCACCTTAAACCTATGTCCTCTAGTTTTGGACTCACATATAACGGGCAAAAGATCTTGGCTATTCATCTTATCTATGTCACTCGTAATTTTATAAATCTCTATAAACTCACCCCTCTGCCTCCAATGCTCCAGGGAAAATAGCCCCAGTCTATTCAGCCTCTCCCTGTAGCTCAAAACCTCCAACCCTGGCAACATCCTTGCAAGGTCATGAGAGGGCACCAGCAATCAAGGTGTTGGTTTGAAATGTGTGTACTTCAATGCCAGGAGCATCCAGAATAAGGTGGGTGAACTTGTAGCATGGGTTGGTATCTGGGATTTCGATGTTGTGGCCATTTCAGAGATATGGTTAGAGGAGTTTGTTGCAGGTTCCGGGATTGAGATATTTCAGCAAGAACAGAGAAGATGGTAACAGAGGGAGGGGTGTGGCATTGATAATTTAGGGTAGTATTTCAGCAGCTGAGATAACATGTGAGGACACATCCACTGAGGTAGTTTGGGCTGAGATTAGAAACAGGAAAGGAGAGGTCACCCTGTTTGGAACTTCTGTAGGCTTCCGAATTGATCCAGGGATATAGAGGAAAGGATGGCAAAGATGATTCTCGATAGGAGTGAGTGTAACAGGGTAGTTGTTATGGGGGACTTTAACTTCCCTAATATTTATGGGAGTACTATAGTTCAAGTAGTTTAGATCGGTCAGTTTTTGTTCAACGTGTGGAGGAGGGTTTCCTGACACAGTATGTAGTCAGGCCAACAAGGGGCAATGCCATATTGGCCAGGTGTTAGATTTGGAGGTAGGTGAACATTTTGGCAATAATGACCACAATTTGGTTATGTTTACAATAGCATTGGGCAGTGATAGGTATATACTGCAGGGAAAGATGTATAACTGGGGGAAAGGCAATTATGATGTGATTAGGCAAGATTTAGGATGCATCAGATGGGGAAGGAAACTGCAGGGGGTGGACACACTTGAAATGTGGAGCTTATTCAAGGAACAGCTACTGTGGGTCCTTGATAAGTATATACTTATCAGGCAGGGAGGTAGTTGTTGAGAGAGGGAGCCATGGTTTTCTAAAGAAGTTGAAGCTCTTGTCAAAAGGAAGAAGGCGGTTTATGTGAGGATGAGGCATGAAGGCTCAGTTAGGGGGCTTGAGAGTTATAGGTTAGCCAGAAAAGATTGAAAGAGAGGGCTAAGAAAAGCCAGGGAGAAACATGAGAAATTGTTAGTTGATAGGGTCAAGGAAAACCCTAAGGCCTTCTATAGGTACATCAGGAATAAAAAAATGACTAGATTAGGGCTAATCAAAGATAGGAGTGGAAAGTTGTGTGAGGAATCTGAGGATATGAGGAAGTGCTTAATGAATACTTTTTGTCAGTATTCTCATTGGAAAAGGGCAATGCTAGTGAGAATACTGAGTTATAGACTACTAGATTAGATGGGATTGTGGTTGATAACGAGGTGGTTTTAGCAATGTTGGAAGATCTGAAAACAGATAAGACCCCTGAGCCTGATGGGATTTATCCTTGGATTCTCTGGGAAGTCAGGAGGAGATTGCAGAGCCTTTGTCTTTGATCTTTTTGTCATCATTGTCGAAAGGAGTAGTGCCAGAAGACTGGCGGATAGCAAATGTTGTTCCCTTGTTTAAGAAGGGGAGTCGAGACAACTCTGGCAATTATAGACCAGTGAACCTTACTTTGGTTGTAGGTAAGGTGTTGGAAAAGATTATGAGAGATAGGATTTATAATCATCTGGAAAGGAATAATTTGATTAGAGATAGTTAACACGGTTTTGTGAAGGGTAGCTCGTGCCTAACTAATTTTATTGAGCTCTTTGACAAGGTGACAAAAATGGTGAATGAAGGTAAAGTGGTTGATGTGGTGTATATGGACTTCAGTAAGGCATTTGATAAAGTTCCACATGGTAGGCTATTGCACAAAATACAGAACTTCAGGATTGAAGGTGATTTAGCGAATTGGATTAGGAATTAGTTAGCTGAAAGAAGACGGAGGGTGGTGGTTGATGGGAAATGTTCATTCTGGAGCTCAGTTACCAGTGGTGTGCTGCAAGGATCTGTTTTGGGGGCACTGGTGTTTGTCATTTTTATAAATGATGTGGACATGGACGTAGAAGGATGTATTAGTAAATTTGCGGACACTAAGGTAGGCAGAGTTGTAGATAGGATGTTATGGGTTGCAGAGGGACATAGATAAGATGCAGAGCTGGGCTGAGAAGTGGCAAATGAGTTTAATGCAGAAAAGTGTGAGGTAGTTCACTTTGGAAGAAATAACAGGAATGCTGAGTACAGGGCTAATGGTAAAATTCTTGGCAGTATATATAAACAGAGAGACCGCGGTGTCCAGGTGCATAAATCCCTGAAGGTTGCCAGCCAGGTTGAAGGCATATGGTGTGTTGGTGTTTATTGGGAGGGGGATTGAATTTCGGAGCCACAAGATCATGCTTCAGCTGTACAATACATTGGTACGGCCACACCTGGAGTATTGCGTACAGTTCTGCTCACCGCATTATAGGAAGGATGTGGAAGCTTTGGAAAGGGTTCAGAGGAGATTTACTAGGATGTTGCTTGGTATGGAAGGAAGGTCTTACAGGGAAAGGCTGAGGGAACTGAGGCTGTTTTCATTGGAGAGAAGAAGGCTAATTTGCCGTCCCAAAATGCAAAGCCTGTCATTTATCTAAATAAACTCCATCACTCACTCCTTGTCCATTGGCCCAACTGATCAAGCATTGATTATATATTATAAACCTGAGCATCGATAAGGCATTGGTGCGACCAACCTGGACATTGTCTCTCCTTATTTGAGGAAGGATGTGATGGCACTGGAGGCTGTTCAGAGGATGTTCTCCAGACTGATTCCAGGGATGAAAGGGCTGTCCTACTATGGAGCAGTTAAATAGCTTGGGCTTGTACTCACTGGAGTTCAAAAGAATGAAGGAAGGATCTGATTGAGGGATAGAAAATGGGAAAGGGGATTGAGAAGGTGGATGTTGAATAGATGCTCCCCATTGCAGGACAGTCTGGAACAAGAGGTCATCGATATAGAGTGAGAGGAGGTCGGTTCAAAACTGAGCTGAGGAGAAACTACATCTCCCAGAGGGTTGTGAATCTGTGAAACTCAATGCCCCAGAGTGCAGTGGAGGCAGAATCAATCCACAGGTTCAAGAAAGATGTGTTTCTGATGGAAAGTGAGATAAAGAGCGATGGGGAGCAGGCTGGAGAGTGGAGTTGAGACCAGGATAAGATCAGTCACAGTCATGTTAAATGGCGGAGCGGGCTCGAAGGGCTGAATTGCCTCTTCCCGCTCCTAATTCCTATGTTGAGCACACAGTCAAGGCTGACACTGCAAAACTGAGGGAGCTGTTATCTTTCAGGTGAGATACAAAACAGAGGACCTACCACAATATATCCAACTGTACTATCTCCCCCCAGTGACAAGTGCTGGCATTTGAATTCAAATCACATAAGAAGCCTCATTAATGGTGACCACAATAATGATCCCTGATTGCTGTCCAGCCTCAGCCTTACCCAGTCTGGACTTCATGTGACTCCAGCCCCACAGCAAGGCCAGAGCAAGCCCAGTAGTTCAAGGGCAATTAGTCTTGGGTAACAAATGCTGATCTATGCTAGTGACACCCACCTCCCAGAAAACAGAATGCAACAGAGATTGCTGTCAACCAAAATTGTCAGATCAGACTCCCAATGAGATGCGGAGATGGTTAAAGATGAATTCAGCTCTGTACGGAACAGGTCCCCACTTGTTAGCACATTGTCACTGACAAAATAAGTGGAAGAACACACAAAACTAAAGACGAGAATACTCGAATGTGGGAATATCAGTGAGAATTCAGGAAACTGAAGGAAGATATGAAGAACTGCAAAGGAAGACAAAAAGGAAGCAAGAGTTACAAAAAAGTGTTTGAGAGAGAGACCTGCAAGGGATCACAAGAATAACACAAATGTTTTACACGAAAATTAGAAAATCAAGGAGGCTCTAGTGCAATGTGAGCCCTTTAAAAACAAACTGGGAATTCCACGAATGAAACTAAGGGAATGGCTGATATGTACAATAATTAGTTGTGTCAGTCTTCACAGTCAAGGAACGGGATAATGCAGCTTCCATTCCAGGGAGGTTAATAATGAATGGAAGACTGGAATTCACAAAACTTGATACATGCCAGAAAACAAGTTGGAGAATGAGCAGCTCTAAAGGCTGACAGATCTTCAGGACCTCAGGGGTTTAAAGGAGGGGGGTGGGGGGTGGGGAAGAGGTTTCAGAAGCTTTTCCCATCAGGTTTCAAAGCAGCAACCATTCCTTTAGTTTGGAAAATGTCTTGCTGTAACTCCATGAGTTCAGGAAAGATGAGAGAGGAAACCGAGGAAATTATGTCCTGGTCAATCTAACATCTCTTTTGAAGGTTTCATTGGAATCTATAATTAACAGTCAAGAGAATGAACATGTAGAGAATTGGAAATAGCCCACATAGATTTGTGACGGGTTGATTCTAACTAACAAACCAAATACATGAACTAAAATAGTTGATGCATATAGACTTATCAACTTTCAGAATTGATGATAATTTTCACAAAAACAGCCTGCTGACCAAAATTAAAACCCATGGGATTGAAGATGAATGTTTGACTTGGTTCGGAGGCTGGTTTAGTGACAGACAACAGAGAAAGAAAGTGACGAGTGATGTTCCACAAGGATTCTGTGGTGAGGCCTTAACTAATTACTGTATGTATTAATGAGAATCATAGTTCCACATTGACACAAAGACTGATGGAATAGTAAGCAGTGCAGATGGTCTTTTTGTTTAAAACTCATTCCGAGCACGTGGGTGTTGTTGTCTTGGTCAGCATTTATTACACATTCCGAGTTTCCCTTGAGAATCATGGAATCATTATACAGGGTGGAAGCAGGCCATTCAGCCCATCAAGTTCACACCAATCCACCAAAGAGCATCCCATCTGGACCAACCCTATCCCTGTAATGCTACATTTCCCTTGGCTAACCCACCCAGCCTGCACATCCCTCAACACTACGGGCAATTTAGCATGGCTAATCCATCTAACCGACACATCTATGGACTGTGTGGAGGAAACCCACACAGACATGGGGAAAATGTGCAAATTTCACACAGACAGTTATCCCAGGGTGGAATTGAACCCAGGTCCCTGGTGCTGTGTGCTGTGAGGTAGCCGCACTATCCACTGAGCCACAATCCTGCCCTTTGCAAGGTGGTGGTGAGCTGCCTTTTTGAACTGCTGCAGAAAATGTGCCGTAGATAAACCAAAAATGCCCAGAGGGAGGGAAGTCCAGGATTTTGACCCAGTAACACTGAAGGAACAGTAATATATTTTCAAATCAGGATGCTATATGGATTGGAGGGGAACCTGTAAGTGGTGGTGTTCTGTGTATCTGCTGCTCTTGTCCTTCTAGATGGAAATGGTCGTGAGTTTGGAAGGTGCTGTCTCAGAAGATTTGGTGGATTTCTGCAGTGTATCTTGTAGATGGTGCACACGGCTGCTACTGAACATCAGTGGTGGAGGGAGTGAACGTCGATGTGGTGCCAATCAAGCAGGCTGCTTTGTACTGGATGATATCAAGCTTCTTGATTGTTTTTGGAGCTGCATCCATCCAGGCATGTGGGGATTAACCCATCACAGTCCTATCCAAATCCTGACTGATCTTTTCTTCATTCATTTACAGGATTGGGCATCACTTGGTACACCAGCATTTATTGCTCAGAATCAAATGGGGAGACACTGTGGCTGGCACTGCTGCTTCACAGCACAGGGACCTGGATTCAATTCTACCCTCGAGCAACTGACTGTGTGGCATTTGCACATTCTCCCTGTGTCTGCCTGGGTTCCCTCCAGGTGATCTGGTTTCCTCCCACTGTTCAAAAATGTGCAGGTTGGGTGGAATGGCCATGGGAAATGCAAGGTTATAGGGGAGTGAGTTTGGGTGGGATGCTCTTTGGAGAGGCGGTACGGGCTGAATGGCCTGTTTCCACATTGTAGGGATTCTATGAATTTCTTCACTCAGAGGGTTTTGAATCTTTGGGATATTCATCCCCAGACAGTTGTCGATACTGAGGCATTTGAATAAATTCAAGATGGAGATCATCCCCATATGGGGAGGCAATAGCCTCGTGGTAACATCACGAGACTCTTAATCCAGAGAGCCCAGTAATGTTCTGGGTGACCTGGGTTCAAATCCTGGCAAGGCACAGAGTGGAATTTAAATTGAATAGAAAACTCTGGAATTCAGAGTCTAATGATGACCATTGTTGGAGGAGAATCCCATCGGGCCCACTAACGTACTTTAGATTGTTGTCCTTGCCCATACTAACCAACATATCACTCCAGACCCACAGCAACGTAGAATCATTGAATCCCTACTGTGTGGAAGAAGGCCATTCAGCCCATCAAGTCCAAGCAGCATCTCACCCAGAAACACCCCCCTCTCCTATTCTTGTAACCCTACACTTCCCATGGCTAATCCACTTAACCTGTGGATCTTTGGACTGAGAGCAAACTGCGGCACTCAGAGGAAACCCACACAGACACAGGGAGAATATGCAAACTCCACACAGATAGACGCCTGAGGGTGGAATTGAACCCAGGTCCCTCGTGCTGTAAAGCAGTGGTGCTAGCCACTGTGCCACCCATTCCTCATCTCTGAGATAAATATCAATCCCTTATTCCCAGACTGTGACTCTGCTTTAGAATCCCCAGGTTGGGGCACATCCTTCCAAAATCTCCCCTGTCAGGGCCCTGGATAATTTGAAATGTTTCAGTGAAATCTCCTCCCAATCTTCTAAATTCAAGGGATGAGATCTGCAATCTCCTCCTGGCTTCCCAGAAGATCCAAGGATAAATCCCATTCCTGACCCAGTCCCCTCTCTCTATCATTAGACAATCCCCTCAACCCATCACATGAACTGTTGCTGGGTTTGATCATCTCAGTAAGAGTTTCAAGACGTGAAGGAGAAAGAAAGACTCTTTCCACTTTGAATCGATGCTAAAAACTGAAAAAGCAGGAAACTGCATTTCAGGAGGTCACTGGTGGTGTCTTTATATTCTTTACTCTTGCCTTGTCTCTTGTTCATGTCATTGAGAACGGAGTTAACCTCAAAGGAAATGAACAGCAGAGTTTATTTTCACTGTTGATTAAATTCACCTTGCTTGCTCCTCTGAGAATCTGAAGAAGGGGCGAGGCTCTGAAAGCTTGAGTTTTCTAATAAACGTGTTGGACTATAACCTTGTGTCGTGTGATTTTTGACCTTGTCCTCTGATCACATTCAGGTTATTCCCACGAGCACTGCTTGTTCTTGCTTCTCCAGGTCAGGAGGTGGTGATCTTGACTATGGATTTGACAATGGTCTCAATCAGAGAGGACCCACAAACCAGGGACAGCGATAAGAGATTACAGGCTCCCCCTGGTGTCCCAGGTACTGGTTGTTGCATCACTGGCCCTGTACATAATGCAAATGGTGTGACTGATCGTTCTGATTTTTCCCAACCTCACCAGGTCTCTACAGCCACTGACAAAGCCTTTGGCTGCCTTTGCCAGTTAGGGACCTTGATTGATGGGAAACAGACTGAAATGGGTCAATAAGATTTGGGAGTTACAGACACAGATTGCGAAGTGGAAATCTGATGTATGGCTCTGACAGAGACCGGGCAGGACTGGGTATTCCTGGATACAAGGTGATCAGTAAAGATAAGAGAGGGGGACAATTGTGAGAAGTGGTACGATTGGTTAAGGAGATCAGTGCAGAGCTGGAGAAAGAGGGTGCCTCTGAGGGGTCAAGGACAGAATCGATTTGGCTTGAGATAAGGAACAAAAATGGTGCAATCAGATTGTTCAGAGCAGACTACAGGTCACCAACCAGTGGGAAGGATGGATAGGAACAAACTTACAAGGAACTTACAGAGAGATGCAAACAAGTCATTATAAGGGGAAACTTAAATTATCTGAATATAGACTGGGATAGTAGCAATGAAGGACAGACGGGGCAAGTCTGATCTTAGAGTAGGATAAAAGGCCAGCACAACATCGCGAGCCAAAGGGCCTGGACCGTGCTGTACTGTTTGATTTTCTATTTTCATTCCAAGATTGTATTGAGGGCATGCAGGACAAGAGTTTGTGCTCGGCCTGGATCTTGGTAATGCGTTTGGCCAAGTAGATCAAGTGTCATGGGAAGTATTTGCAGAACAGTGATCATTGTATTGTAATATTTAGGAAAATGATTTAAAAAAAAAGAACAAAGCACAGTCCAGAGTAAGAATAATTAACTGAGAGAGAGCTGAGATCAACAGGGCAAAAGCAGAGCTGGATTGAATAGACTGGATCCGAAGACTGGCAAGAAAACCAGCAGCTGAGCAATGGGTTACCTTCAAAGCACAGATGGGTAGGGGGACAGTTGAGGTACATTCCCTTAAAAAGAGAAGGTAGGGAAAACAAATTCAGTGCTCCTAGGATGCAAAAGGAGATAGACATTACGGGTATCATCTCTAAATGTACTAACAATGCCCTCAGTTCCTTCATCCAGATCATTAATGTATAGCATGAATAGTTGTGGTCCCAACACTGGCGCCTGCGGTACTCTGCTAGTCTGCCTTCCTGAAAAAGACCCCTTTATCCCCACTCTCTGCCTTCTTCCAACCATCCAATCCTCTACCCTTACCAGTATCTTGCCCCTTACACCGTGGGATTTATCTTGTGTCACAGTGCCCTGTGCGGCACCTTGTCAAAGACCTTCTGCAAATCCAAATAGATAACATCCACTGGGTCTCCTTTGTCGAACTTGCTTCTTACCTCATCAAAGAACACGAACAGGTTTGTCAGGCATGACCTCCCTTTGATGAAGCCATGCTGACGCAGCCCTATTTTACCATGCTCTTCCAAGCACCCTGCAATCTCATCCCTAAATTTCAGTCTCAAATCTGACCAATGATTGAGGTCAAGTTAACCGATTATAATTTCCTGTCTTCTGCCTCCCTCCCTTATTTCTTAAACAAGGGCGTTATCTAAGCCATTTTCCAGTCCTTTGTAACCCTGCAACCATCTACTCTCCCTCAGCAACCGCTCCCCCCCTCGACTCCAGTGATTCCTGAAAGATCACGAACACCATCACAATCTCCTCAGCGATCCCCTTCAGAAGAATCACATGTTTATGGCAGGCCCCAGGGAGGAAATGCAAATGAGAGCCAAGCTTAAAGCAGAAGGTTCGGATGGGAGGTGAAAACACAAAGTAAGAGCAGCCAAGAGAGGTTAAGAATGAAGACTGGAAGCTCATACAAAGGGGAATCCTCATGTCTTTGATAGAACGCATAAACAGCAAAAAATGGAAGAGTGGGGCCAATTAGAGACAACCAATAAGATTTACACTTGGAGGCAAGGAACATGACTGAAATGTTAAATGAATATTTTTGATCCGTCTTTCCTCAGGAAGGAAATGCTGCCCAGGCTGTAGTGACTGAAGAGGAAACTCAGTCCTTAAAATTGATAAGGAGGGGCATTAGATAGATCATGCTACTTAAAGGTGATAGGACACTGGAACCAAATGATCGGAGAATATTGAAGGAAGTGAGAGTGTAAATTGCAGAGGAACTGGATGCTTGCTCCCAGTCTTCCTCAGACTCGGGGAAAGTAACAGAGAACTGGAGAAATGAAAACACTGTGCCTTTGTTTAGGTTGTAAGGATAATCCCAGCAGTTACAGACCGATCAGTGTAACTTCAGTGAAGGGCTACTTCTTGAAACAAATCTTCAATATAAAATGAATCTAGCTTCATTGAAAAATGTAGGTTAATCCCAAAGAGTTGGCATTGGTTTTTTAAGAGAAGGTTCACTAAAGACAGAGAGATGATGAGAGTAATGCTGTGGATGTGGTATATAGCGTTTTCTGAAAGACACTTGATGCGTTGCAACACAACAGATATGACAGGAAAGTGATATCTCAGGAATCAGCAAGACAGTAGCACCATGGGTACAAATTGTTGTAGTGAAAAAAGACTCGCGGGCATTTTTCAGGCTGAATGGTTCCCCAGTTTCTTTTAATATTCAGCCATGATTAGATTAGATTAGATTAGATTAGATTAGATTACTTACAGTGTGGAAACAGGCTCTTCGGCCCAACAAGCCCACACCGACCCGCCGAAGCGCAACCCACCCATTCCTCTACATTTACCCCTTAAACCTAACACTACGGGCAATTTATCATGGCCAATTCACCTGACCTGCACATCTTTGGACTGTGGGAGGAAACCGGTGCTGTGAGGCAGCAGTGCTAAACACTGAGCCACCGTGACCCCATGGGTCATGGGGGTTTACTGGTTGGCCAGTATTTGTTGCCTATCCCAAGTTGCCCTTGAGAAGGTGGTTTGGGTGGGGTTCAGTGTGGTGTTACTTGCCACTTATCAGCTAGAGACTGGATATTGTCCTGATCTTGTTGCATTTGAACATGGACTGCTTCAGTACCTGAGGAGTCGCAACTGGTGGCTGAACACTGCAACCATTGGCAAACATCACCATATCAGTGTCAGATAGATCAGAGAGGTTGCCACTGCTCTCCTCAGAAGAAGAACACTGAGAGGAGATTTGATAGAAGGTTTCAAAGTCATGAGTGGGCAGGATAAAGTAGATTGGGAGGAACTGTTACCCCTTATAAAAGGATGGAGAAATGGGGGAAGGGATATAAGGCAAAAGAAGGAAACGTGACTTGCAAAAAAAAACTTCTCTCACACAGCAGAGTCCGGAATGCGCTGCCTGGAAATGTGACGGAGATAGGTTCAATGAGGCAGGCAAGAAGCATTAAATGGTCATTTAAATGGAAATAATGTGTGAGGGCACAGGAAAAAAAACAGAGGGGAATGGCACTGAGTCATGATGCTCATTCAGAGAGATGTGCATACTGGATGGACTGAACAGCCTCCTTCTGCCCCATAACCATTCTGCGATTTCTTGAAACACTCAATACTGATGAAGAAAGATTAGGTGAATTTTTCTCTTTCTCCCCCACTTATGCTGCATCAAAAGCCGCCCCAGAGCTCCTCTGTGTTTAGCACACTTCATTGTGGAGATACAGGAGAATGCTGAATTTATATTTACACAATTTGGAGATGCCAGTGTTGGACTGTGACGTACAAAGTTAAAAATCACACAACACCAGGTTATTGTCCAACTGGTTTAATTGGAAGCACTAGCTTTTGGAGTGTTGCTCCTTCATCAGATGGTTATAGAGTACATGATTGTAACACACAGAATTTATAGAAAAAGTTTACAGTGTGATGTAACTGAAATTATACATTGAAAAATACCTTGATTGTTTGTTAAGTCTCTTGTCTGTTAGAATGGCCATGTTAGTTTCACTTCTTTCATTTGTAAATTGCAAAACCTTTTTTAAAAGTTACATTCTCAAGTGAATTTAACAATTGGTGTCAGCTCAGATAATGTATTGAAGGTGTTAGCTCCCTGTGTGCTGCTATCTGTGCCATAATGTTTAGACTGATTCTAAACATTATGAAAAATGAATTAACAGAATCTTACATGGATTCATGCAGGTTTTGAGCAAAGTACAATGTAACTCTGCAAGAACAAATTCACCCCACAAATGTACATGTGTATGTGTGCATGTGGGTTTGTGTGTGTGTGTGTGTGTGGGTGGGGGGCCTTGTGAGTGTCTGTGAGAGAACGTGCATATGTGTGTGTGCATATAGTGCAATGGTGGTCACCTGCAGTGTGACATGAATCCATGGTCCCGGTTGAGGCCATCCCTACGGGTACCGAACTTAGCTATCAGCCTCTGCTTGGCCACTTTTCGCTGCTGCCTGGCCCAAAGTCCGCCTTGGAGGATGGTTTCCCATAGGTCCAAAGTCGAATGCCCTGAACCGCTGAAGTGTTCTCCAACTGGAAGGGCACACTCCTATCTGTTGATTGTTGTGCAGTGCCCATTCATCCATTGCCGTAGCCTCTGCTCGGTTTCACCAGTGTACCATGCCTCAGGGCATCCTTGCCTGAAGTGTATGAGATAGACAACGTTGGCTGAGTCACACGAGTACATGCCATGTACATGGTGGGAGGTGTCCCCACGTGTAATGATGGTATCCATGTCCACACTCTGATACGTCTTGCAGCGTCTACCGTGACAGTGTCGTATGGAGTTGTCCTAAAAGCCGGGCAGTTTGCTACGAACAATGATCTGTTTGAGGTTTGGGGATTGTTTAAAGGCGAGCAGGACAACTCCATCCAACTCCCTCCAATCCTGGCATCATCCTTGTAAACCTTTTATGAACCCTTTCAAGTTTCACAACATCCTTTCGATAGGAAGGCGACTAGAACTGCATGCAATATTTCAAAAGTGACCCAACCAATATCCTGTAAAACCACATGACCTCCCAACTCCTTTACTCAATTCTCTGACCAATAAAGGAAACCATACCAAACACCTTCTTCACTATCCTATCTACCAGTGACTCTGCTTTCAAGGAGCTGTGAACCTGCACTTCAAGATCTATTTGTTCAGGAACACTGTGGGCGGCACGGTGGCACAGTGGTTAGCACTGCTGCCTCACAGCGCCTGAGACCCGGGTTCAATTCCCACCTCAGGCGACTGACTGTGTGGAGTTTGCACGTTCTCCCCGTGTCTGCGTGGGTTTCCTCCGGGTGCTCCGGTTTCCTCCCACAGTCCAAAAGATGTGCAGGGTCAGGTGAATTGGCCATGCTAAATTGCCCGTAGTGTTAGGTAAGGGGTAAATGTAGGGGTATGGGTGGGTTTCGCTTCGGCGGGTCGGTGTGGACTTGTTGGGCCGAAGGGCCTGTTTCTACACTGTAATCTAATCTAATCTAATCTAATCACTCTCGAGGACCTTACCATTAAGTGTTTAGGTCATGCTCTGACTTGCTTTTCCAAAATGCAGCACCTCGCTATTATCGACATTGAACTCCATCTGCCACTTCTCAGCCCATTGGCCCATCTGATTAAGAGATGGAAATGTGTTGCTGGAAAAGCGCAGCAGGTCAGGCAGCATCTAGGGAACAGGAGAATCGATGTTTCGGGCATTAGCCCTTCTCCATCTCTGATCTCCAGCATCTGCAGACCTCACTTTCCCATCTGATTAAGATCCCATTGTAATCTGAGGTAAACTTCTTTGCTGTCCACTACACCTCCAATTTTGGTGTCATCTGCAAACTTATTAACTACACCTTCCAAATTCACTTCCAAATCATTTGGATAAATGATGAAAAGCTGTTGACCCAGCACTGATCCTTGTGGCACTCCACTGGTCCCAGGCCTCGAGGTCTGAAAAGCAACTCTCCATCACCACCCTCTATCCTCTCCCTTCAAGTCAGTTCTATATCTAAATGTCTAGTCCTCCCTGTATTCCATGAGATCTAAACTTGCTACAGGTCTCCCATGGGCAACCTTGTCGTATGCCTTACTAAAGTCCATATAGATCACATCCATCACTCTGCCCTCACCAATCCTTTTGTTACTTCTTCCTCCACTGATTGTAATTGTCTTGAGTTCCTTTCTGTGTGTAGGTTTGCTCACTGAGCTAGAAGGTTCATTTTCAGACATTGCATCACCATATTAGGTAACATCATCAGTGAGCTTCGAGATGAAGTACTGGTGTCATGGTCCGCTTTCTATTTTTGTGTTTGGGTTTCCTTGGGTTGGTGATGTCATTTCCTCTGGTGATGTCATTTCTTGTTCTTTTCTCAGGGGATGGTAAATGGGATGTCTTTGTTGATAGAGTTCCAGTTTGAATGCTTAGAAGCATGGCATTCCAACTGGACCTCTATCAACAAAGACATTGACTTGGATCCCATTTACTACCCCCTGAGAAAAAAGAATAGGAAATTATGTCACCAACCCAAGAAAACCTAAACACATAAATAGAAGGCAGGCTATGCCACCAGAGCTTCATCCGGAGGCTCACTGATGACGTTACCTAGCATGGCAGAAAGAGAAACTTCCAGCTCAGTGAGCAAACCGACATCCAGAACCTCAACCTGAGCTACAAATCTTCTCAAAACTCGCTGAGTTCCTTTCTCCCAACTTTTCCTGACCTATATCTTCATTGTAGATGCTAAGGCAGGCTTCACTAACATATGAGCCATCAGGCCATTGGACAAGATACAGGCAAATGTGACTGCAAGGTTTAGCTTTTATACGATTTTCCAATTCACAATTTCTCTCCCATTATTGCTGCTAATGGATTCCTCTCCGGTTTATTGCCCCTTCACCTTAGCTAGCCTAACTCTCATACCCTCATCACTGTCTTAACTAAGTTGCAGACACGAGTCACTTTTCACTCCTCAAACTGAAAGTAGAATTTAATCATATTATGGTCACTACTTCCCAGGGAAGAGTTCATTGATTCATCAGCGCTGCTGGAGGCGGGGCCAGTGACGTCATGCCGTACATCACGTGTCTTTACTCGCGTGATCAGAGCCCCGCCCCTCCTGGTCTTGCCCCTCAATATGGCGGCAATGAAGCCGTGGCTTGGTACTTTAGGTTAGATTCCCCACAGAGTGGAAACAGGCCCTTCGGCCCAATAAATCCATACCGACCCTCTGAGGAGTAACCCACCCCCCTCTGACTTTACTACTGTACCGCTTGTTCGGTAAAAGAAAGTTCAACAGACTGAAGTGAAACCGCGTCTTCAAGTTGTACTTATATTTAAAATTTATAATAATTGGAGTGCGACCAATTCCGTTGCCTTGCACGAATTCCCCCTTTTACCTCAGTAGGGGAGGGTTTTCCATACGCTCGCGTTTTTTTTGCGCGGGTGTCGGATATACCGGTTGGGGGGTTTGGGTGGGGAACCCGCCGATGCCGGCTCCGGTGTTGACCGCGACAGCGGGGATGACGTTTGAGAGAAAGCTGTGGGTTTGCCGCTCGGTACAACCGGCGGCGGTGTCACTGCGCAGGCGTGGGATGATCGGCCTGTTGTCGATGCGCAGGCGCAGGACGGCCGGATGCGATGTCATCGCGCAGACGTGAGATTACCGGCCTGGGGCCGTGCGCAGGCGCGCCTCTACCGGCTAATGTGTCGGTGTGCAGGCGCGGTATGGCCGGCCACGGTGCACGAGTCTTTGGATCGCGGGCAATTCAAAATGGAACGGCTCAGTCTCAGAGAGAACAGCGCTGTGAGGCTCGGAGCTCCTCTCAGAGTCAAATCTGATACCAAGATTGTCCAGACTGGCTTCACCTGCTATTGCAATGGAGACTGGATTCAAAGCAATTACTTTAATCTACAGTTGCAGGAAATCCCTGCTCATCTGTGATTATGGAAAACAAAAATGTAGGGGATGTGGGTGTCGCTGCTGGGCCAGCATTATTGTTCATACCTAGTTACCTTTGAATAGGTGGTAGTGGGCTG
Organism: Chiloscyllium plagiosum; assembly: GCF_037043375.1. Classification (NCBI taxonomy): domain Eukaryota; kingdom Metazoa; phylum Chordata; class Chondrichthyes; order Orectolobiformes; family Hemiscylliidae; genus Chiloscyllium; species Chiloscyllium plagiosum. The sequence goes on along the minus strand of NW_028270147.1, from coordinate 98,770,931 downwards.
CCTTCTTGAACCACTGCAGTGTGTGTGCTGTAGGTTGACCCTCAGTGCCCTTGGGTGGAGTTCCTGGATTTTGAACCAGTGATAGTTAAGGAGTGTCAGTATATTTCTAAGTCAGGATGATGAGTGGCTTGAAGGGTATGGGATATAGGTAAAGCAGTGTTACTTCGGCAATCATAATTGCTTATGTAAGGTAAATGAACCCACACTAGTGTATAATTGTTCAACCAAGAGCTGAGTTAACAAGAATGAAAACTATGTGAAGGAAATATATAATTGCTTTTGCATTAGCTAAAATGTGCATACAAGAATGAAATGTGCCTGCAAACAATGGTAGATGTTACAGACAAATAGATATGGTGCTGTGAGGGGAGGGGGTGTAGGTTAAGCTGGATATGCTTGAACACACAGTTACAAGCATCTGTTTCCTGCTTCTGTAAAAACAAAAAAAAACACAATCAAGAGGTCAACAGGCTCAGTATGGGCAAAGTATGGAAGGAAATGTTGCTTTAGCAAGCAAAGAAGCAGATGGCATTGGAGGATGATATATAACAGTGGACCACAGCAGGATGTGATGAAATGGCCAAGCAAAACTTGTACTTTGTTATGCCCAAGGCGGGATGAGGCAAGAGGTAAACAGCTGGGTTTAGAGTAGTGGGAGATGTAAACATGGGAGGAACAATGGGAGGGGGGGAAAGAGAAATGAATTGTATATAAGTTGTGTACTCGTTAAACTCGATGTGCCGAACTTATAGGCACCACTCTTGCAAGAGTATAATAAACGATACTGCTGCTTTAGATCTTGTCTCGGACTGAAATGATTGAAGTGAGTTCGTTCTATTTCCCACAAGGGGAATTTGGTACCATATAGAATACAGCATGAACGTTGACCATAACAGGATGAAATTGGCTGAGATCACAAACAGTAAAATGATGGATTTTTTTTGGTTTCTCATTTCAGTGTCAGACTGAGCGTCCCCATTGGTGTGAGCGCGGAGTCTCCGGGCTCTGCTGGTCACTACAATGTGTCTGACGGTGAGAACATTGAGCAGCAGAATCAGGAGAAATGGGACACCCGGGGTTAGAATGTGGTGGAGGAACTCGATTGTGACCCAGACACTGGAGAATAGACAGCGTCTGTTACATCACACAACCAGGGGGCGTTCCCCAGCCAATACCGAGCCGTGAGCATAAAATTCCAGGAAATGGCCTTTAAACAGCTCAGCACAGTCACTGCTCCCAGAGCCACAGCTGCCGTTTTCTCACTGCAATATTTACTTTTCAGCTTCTGGCAACAAATGGCCACAAACCGATCAAAGGTGAAAGTGATGGTGAACCAGACAGAGCAGTCAGCCATTTGCAGGTAGTAGTGTTCCCATATATCTACCTTTGTTCTTTTAGATGGAAGGTTTTTTTTGAAGGAGCTGTTCAGTAACTGTCATAGTTGAGGAGGGAAGGAGGAGGAGGGAATAAAGGTTAAATTCATTGGCTTCTTTGGTCTACAAACACATCCGTAGAATTAGGACTAAATGAGAACAGCCCCTGAGCTGTGAGCTGGATACCAGTGGAGAGGTATTTTAGGAGAATTGTGTGGTGGACGGAGATGTGTGTAGATTGAAACGGAGAAAAAAAAACAATTTACTTCTGTCATCATGTTGGCTGTGACTTGGATAAGAGTAATTTCAAAAATGTGGCAAATCGCAAACTTGATTGGAAGGATTCGCGTAGAATTTGGGAAAGATGAGCACAGATTTGAGGCAACAACATGTTATATGAAAATTAGCAGGCACTGATGTTAAAGTACAGATTTGAGATGGTCCAGGGAAGCCCTTGTGGGCTCAGACCTGTAAGCCTCTCTTGGTTTGTCCCAGCAATCGTACTCTTTTGAGTCTGGAATAGTCTGGAATAAAACTTCTTACAGAGAGTTTAGTTTAATTTTAGTCTTCCCCTTTATTTACCAACAGCATCACTGTTACAACATAACACTGGTACCTATTAGCCAGGCTAGCTAAGGTTCTAAAACCTTAGAGAGTAGCGACCAGCTCTGTCTTGAAGAGCCCTCGCAGGTTACTTTCTCCTTCTGTCACCAACAGGGTTTCTTTATACAAACTTTTACAAAAACACTGCATTTAATTAGATTTAAGCACTTAATTAGACAGACAATATTGGAAAGGCAATAATTCATAAGGAAGAGAAGTTAATTGACAGGTCTGTGTGTGCCTAATTGATCACTCCCACAGGCCTGAAGCCATTCATCAGGTGGGAAAAACAGATTCAGCCGAGTCAGGTGCCTGTTGGTGAGACAAGTCCCTACTGTAAGGAGGCACCAGTCTAAGCGGGAGAAGTTGTAAGGTAACCTTGCATTGCTCGCATGTCAGGTATCATGTTTTACAAAATGGCTTCTTAGCGAGGAGGGCAAACTTTGACCGTAAAAAATGGCTTCCTCATAGGTTGTGTCAGAATCTCTTCAACGTTAGGGTGAGAATAATTTTTAAGCGAGGAGCAGACTCTTGCTTTTTATCTTAAGAAAAGAATCATTTTGAACCTGAGGCTGAATTGTTACTGTAAGGTTGTATTTTAAATGATTCATTTGTTTCGAATTAGACATTTTTTCTTTTCAGAGTTGTGATTCAAATTCAAAAGGACATAAGATCCGACTCGTTAGAATTGACAGTGGGGCATCCTGGTCTGTAAGAACAGCAAGTAAGTTAAAGCTTCATCAATATTACCTTTTACAGAGTTTACATTTCATAATCAGCGATGATTACTCAAAATAATCATAAAGTCCCAAAATGCAATTAAATTTAAAACAAGGATTATGGGGATAAGACCGGAACAGGTTACTGACTGTGGATAATCAGCCTTGGCTGTAATAAATCGTGGTGCTAGCTCGAAGGGCCGAATAGCCTATTCCTGCACCTATTTTTTGTATTGAATCCGCAGCAAGTAAGCGTGCATTTGAACCAAACCACAAAGAGTTAGTTTTCTATTGGCTTTGGCAATCTCAGCATTAAAATGTTCTTCACTTGTTCTCTCTCTCTAGTGTCTTTTTGAACGCCCAGGTTAGGGACTATAACAGAATAATGTTTTTCCCTTTCTGTCTGCCTGTCTTGCAAGGGTAATAAGAATCCAGTATAATTGATACGACCTGACCATTAATTACAAGACTTTTGACATGCTTGCAGGATGATACCAAGTTGAAGATCACAATCAAACACTGTCATTAATTTCACAAGTGAACACCCGTGAATGTTATCTCTCTGTGTCCTGTTTACACAGATTCATTGCTGTTAAGGCAAATGTTCTTAATTGCCTTGGCGCATCCTGTTACCACTTGGTGAGAGCAGATGTTTTTATCTTCTGCACATCCTGGGTTCCCCCTTTTGTGGCCTGGCGCCTCCCTGGCTGTCCTGTTTATTTTCGACTGTGCAACAAATGTGTTCTATAATTCAACATTACATTTAGTCAAAATGTTTAAGGACAAGTTTTAAGGCTATAAACTTTCTCATTCCCTCCTTTTGTCATTTCATGGCAACTACACAGCTTATACAAGTATAATTACTCCATTCAGTCGATTTGTATTCTCAATAATTTGAGTGCTTCCTCTTGCGAGTCATTGTCCAGAGGATCAGAGTCAGAATGATACTGGATTTCAGCATAGACATTCGGACGTGGAGCTACAGGGATAGACAAGGGTCGATTAACAAGATTCCTCTTTGGCTTAGGTGAAAAGCAATGTACGGTCCATTCCATGCATAAGTGGACGACACTGTATATTCCTAGGATGAGACTGGGGACTATCAGTACATTCCACACAGCGACCAAAGCCAGCAAGTAATACCCCATCCATATGGATTGGACGATGGTGCGGCAGGTGTCTTCCCTGCATCTTGACCCATTTTGTTGATAACATCTAAGTTATCCAAAATGTCTTCAGAGCAATCATTGATGTAGGTGCAATATTGCGGGCCAATAACAGAACAAGCGCCTCCTTTAGCAAGGGGGAAATCTAGCACGAGCCAATTCTGAAGTGTTACCATCCGGGTCTCCTGTAACTCTTTGTTCACCAACTTCAAAGCTTGGGCAGTTGAGTTGGCAAGTTTTTCGATGTCGTATGCAAGGTCACTTATCTGATCTCAGGCCATCTCAACATCCCAGCCAGGAATAAGTCCTCCCAGCAACTTGGATCACCAGGTTTGTTGATGGAAGAAGTTGTCTAAGTCCCATTTGTTTTTCCTCTCCTTTTTGTTCCATACTGCTTCACATGTTGGTAGGCATTCTATTCATCATCTACCTCAGGTACTTCATGGTGGAGGGTAAAAAGTGGTAAATTTTGTACTGGGGCACAACATTCGTACCAGTCATTGGGTAAATATGGGTAGCCTTTGTTTTCACATCACCAATGAAGGCTAAAAGGAGTTCCAAAGGCGCACTTCTGTGAGTGAATGATGAGTCCACTCAGGGCTAGAGCTGAATCTTGTAAACAGCGGGTGCTATCAAACGTTTGGTTGTCCAAGTGTATTAGTGGATGAAGAGCAGGAGTATGACCAGTGTCTTTGATAACCTTTTTACACAGTGCTGGCATCACTTTCCCCATGTCGTGGGTACCGGAAGTTCTTTCAACGCACCATTCTAACAGTGGAACAACGTTAACGTTGAATCCTTGATGTTTGTCAGTGCACTTCACCCAGCGATGTGCTACTTCTACCGAATGGGTTTTGCCATCATAAGTGAGGGGTTGCACAAGTGTGTGAGTCCCATTTATACACTGGACATCAGAATGATGGAAGATTGAGCAAATAACACATGGATCGAGGCTTTAGCTTGAAGAAAGAAACCATTGGTAACAGATGGGAGATTGGGAGTACACAGTATTTTTGGTCTTTGTTCATCTTTCCAGCTTGTCGTCTTAATTACAGTAGCTACTGAATATAGGAACTGTATACAGTGGAACCTCAGTTATCCGAACGAGATGGGCAGGCGCTATTTCATCCGGATAACTTGTAACTCTCAAGCGCCCTAACTGAGCCTTCAGGTCTCACCCTAATTGATTATTCGGTTAAGTGATTTTCTCTGGGGCGCAGAGTTTTCTGTGAAGTCTGTTCCCCGTTCAGGAGACTCGGCAAAAGCACATTGCACGTGGGAACCTGCCTGCCCAAACCCAACCCCGTCTTCCGACCAACCCCAACCCCGTCCGATCCCACCCTGCAGCCCCATTGCCGCCCCCAACCTTGTCCGCGCCCCACCGCCCGGCCCCAATCCCAATCCCACTCCCCGAACCGTGCACTCCCGTCGATCCCTACCTACCGTCCGAATCCCTGAGCACGCCCCCCCGAGGGGCAGCCGGACTGTGCACCAACAGGAAGACTGCTGCTGCCTTTGTGGGATAAGTCTCCAAATAGCGGACAACTTTTTGACAGGTTCCGCCTCTGCCCTGTACAGGGCAATGTTGGAGCGATAATCTGGGGATGAAGGGTTTGGGGTTCACCCCTGTGTCGAACTCCAGGGAGAGTGTTGGGGGAGAGAGAGGGCAGGAGGTCAGTCATTTGAAGATGGTGCCTGGACTGGTCAGGACTGTCCTCGGCAGCATTTCAGTGAGCCGGGTTTGCTTTTAATCATTGTACCTGTAAACAGAAGACGTGATCAGGGTTGAAACTGCTCTTTGACGTAATGTTTCTATCGAGACCTTAAGATCACCTTCAGAAAATCTGATTATCGGATAATTGAGGAACCTGTGTAAAGGTATTTCTGTCAGTGGTGTAGGTCGGATAGGAGAAGATGCCATCGAGAAGGCATAAGTTGTCTGTCTCATAGGAATAGGTGGCTGAGGGTTTGGTGATTTCGGTACTATGTGCTCAATACTGCAATCTGTACGGTTCATTTTGAGAGGGGAACAGACAAACATTTCAAAGTAACAGTTTTCGGTTGATGGAGTGGCTGAGGTTATGGAATTGTGCCATCTCATGGTGGCTGGCATGGAAGTGTTGCGAAGATGACAATAAGGTCGAGAGTGATGTTTGAATACAAAATGTGAGCAGTTTAACTGAGCTTCAGCTAGGCAGCTGCATTCATAACTTCCAATGGTATTAGTACAGGTTTCATTTATACAGTTACATTGGAGTTTAGCCAGTCTGAGATATCACAGATGGGTCGGTTACATCTGGATGTATGTACTTGGGTTCGGTTTTCGTCGGATACCTGTATCAGTACTAACACAGGACTGTGAGGGGGATACACGCTTGCAATGTCCTTTGTTGACCCATGTTGAACATCCTTCTGCTTTTACTGCAGTTTCAGTTGTCAGAAAAGCTTGATAAGGACCTTTCCAGCAAGGGCCCAATTTTTGATGATTAAAGTCTCTCAATCATACATAGTCACCAGAGTTGACGTTTTTAAATGTTGGAACTCTTTCTTCTTCCTTCCCTGGTACTCGATAGGCTGCTTTGACCTGTTGATGATACGACTGCAATGCTTTGGTCAGCTTAATCAGGTACATGTGCATTTCTGCTGACATGCCCTTCAACAGGGTGTTGGGGAGTTAATGGTGCACACCAGGGAGTCCTCAGGGGCTTTCCATATATCAGTTCAGCCGCCGAGAATCCCGTCTTTTTCTATGTCATGGTTTTCTCATATTAAAAAGAGCATTTGGGAGTACTTGCAGCCAATGAAGGCCAATTTCTTCTACCAACTTGCTTAGCTGACCTTTTAAATTACAATTGGCTCTTTCTACAATTCTCGCTGCTTGGGGATGATTGGCACAATGGAATTTCTGACTCGTATTCAAACTCTTACATAGTGGCTTGGTTAGCTCCGCACAGAAGTGGGAGCCGTTATCGGAAAACACCGTTCATGGTATTCCAAATCTGGGTATGATTTCCCTTAACAGAATTTTACAAGTAGTTGTTGCTGTTGTCAGTACAGGGATAAACTCCAACCCTTTATTAAATACATTAATTACCATTCAGCAATACTTATAACAATGGCATCTAGGTGACTGTCTAAAATCTCACTGGATAGTGTCAGAAGGTGCACTTGGCAAGGGCATTTCACCTGGGGGACACTTCACTCCTTTCCCGAGATTAATGTTTTGACAAATTTGGTAATTTGAAGCTGCTTGTTTTGCTTTTTCTTGAAGGTGGGGATTCCACCAAGTTTGGAGAATTCTGTCCACCATTCCCTCCTTCTCCACATGTGTATGTGTATGAACATAATCAACTAGAATAGGCAGAAGTGAATCGGGCAGACATGTCTATTCTACCAGCGTAACCCAAAGCTTATTGTAGCTATTTACATAACAACCGTGGTTCATCCATTTTTGTTTTCCCTAATCAGAGTCGTCCCCCAATGGATCCGAATTTTTTCTTGGTCAGGCATTTTTCTCAATGTCAGAAGAGGAAATAGGAGAGTCTCCCTTTGGTTTCCGATTCGTCAGTTGAGTAACCATGTCTTTGCTCAAAAACTGGTTTCTCAGCAGCTGTGTCAGCGGCATTGTTGCTTTTAGTGACATTGGCAGCATCAGAGGAGTGAGCCGAACATTTGATGATTGCCAATTGAAAGGGAAGTTGACTAGCACTGAGGAGATTAGCAACAGAGGCAGCATTGAGGATCGGGGTTCCTGATGTAAGGAAGCTGTGCTGCTACCAGAGTTCATCATGGGCATATCCAAAGGGAATCAGTATAGATATGAGCTGACTTTCCTTCAGCAAGTATGCAGGCACAAGTGAGAACAAGGAGTTCAGCTTGCTGGGCGGAGCAGGGTGGATCGACGGAATAAGCTTCTGTTGTATGGGACAAAGTGACAATTGCATATCCTGACATGTGTTTGCCTTCTGGAGATACAGAAGAAGAACCATTGAATGTCGCGTGGTTAATGTTACAGCAGTATTTAAAGGGGAGAAGTGGATTCTGAAGTAATGAAATCTCATAGCAACTTAGATGAGCCGCAGTTAGGTGTTGAGTATGTTTAGAAGTAAGCAAGGATACCACGGAATGCGAGGTACAGACTTCTACATTTTGATGTAATGTTATATTAGAGGCAGCCAATGCCATAGTATGGATAGTGGGGAGAATCTGGGTGCAGGAAGGCATACCCTGAGCAAACAGGGTCAATCTTAGTGGACTATAGGCAACAGGGCACCAAGAGGAGTCATGTTGCTTGATAAGAACCGCTGTAGCACAGGTGTCAAGGATAGAAAAGGGTTTGTGCAATAAAAGAGCAAACCTGCTGAGGTCCCTGGGGAGGGTGACCAAGAGGTTGCCAGCTGCTTCCACTCCAGCGATCAACCGGGGGCTGCTTTGGGAAAGGGCAGTTCTTGGACCAATGTCCAGGTTGATTACAGTTGAAACAAATGTGTGATTGTTGGGGAACTCGAGGGGCTGGGGGAGGCAGTGAAGACTAGTGAGAGGATGTATAGGGAGTAAAGGACATCGTGGACTGTTGGGGAAGATACAGAGGAGGACCCCAAGATCCATTGGGATGTTGTGAATCCACCGTACCAGTAGAATGCCACAGACTGTCTGTAATTACTAATTAGGAGGCAGGGTTGGAATTGCCAGCCTGTACGTTGGCCGAATCCTTCTCATCGGAATTTTAAATTGTATTAGTTTGAATTCAACTTGCACTTCTGGTTGTTTTAAAGTCGAACTGAAATACTTCTTTTTTGAAAAACTAGCAAGGCTTTGGTTCTTTCAGCAGGGCATCAATTCCTTTCACCATCTGGTTAAAGAGTACGAGTAGTTTTAAAAGCAGCAGTTAGATTTGATCAAAATCAGTGGCCATAAGTTCACTTATCAGTGCAATTGTAGCACTCCTGACACACAGGGACAAATGATTCATTGGGGGGCGTGTGTGGCCCTTGGCACGTTCATCCTCAGAGTGGGGTGGGGAGTTCAGGCGATGTTTTGTTTTATGCAGTGTGTTCGCCTTGGCCGTACTGTGGGTGAGTTTTGAGGGGGGACCCGGAGGAAGTCGGCTGACAGGACGGAAGGCGTAAAATATTTCCTCATCAGAATCAGTGTCCCATTCCTCATCCACAGATGGATCAGGATTCTTTAGTAAAGGGTCTTTGGGAGAGGTGGGGTATAAGGAACTGTCTTTGTCGTCAGTCTGGTCCTGCGCGGCTACAGCTGCAGTCTGTTGTTTATTCACCGGTTTCCCTTTTCTTTGGGGCCCCTGACATTTCAGCAAGGGTTCTGAATCTTTACTTTGTTTTATTTTCTCCCTAGCCAATTCCAGTTCTGCTTCTAAATCATGTGCTTCACATTTGCATTTTAGTTCTGTCCAATCTAGTTCAGATCCTTCCTCAGTTAATGGACTAATTCCCCTTTTAATACAGTTTTGTCTCCATGATGATTGCATGGCTTTTTCCCATTTTTCCCTATCTACCTTTTTTCCACGCTCTTATGGCTTCTTTTTGTTTACTTCCCTTTTTTCCCAAATCCCTTGTTCACTTTTAATGTGCACCCATATTTATCCTATTTATTTTAAATCTTCACAGAATTACTGATCTACAGGGGCTCCAATCCCACAAAACACAGGGGCCTCTAACCCCACAAGATTCGGTTGTTAGTACCTATTTAAACGATCTCATTTAGGGTTCCGTCCGGGTACCGTGAGAATGAAATGGGGGAAGCAGCACACAAAGCTGCAGACCGAGAGCAATCGAGGTATAATCTTACCTTGTGGACCCATTGGTCTCGAGTCCGACCCTTAGGTGAAGCTCCTCTTTTCCAGTTTCATACAAACGTATCCCTTGTGTTCCTCCTCTAGATCCTTGGAAGGTGACCTGGGCCAGGATTCAACATCCAATTTGAACTGTAATCATTGATTAGTATGGCAAACCTTCTCAGCTACAGTGATTTCTTGCAATTGTTCACGACTTCCCACAGCGCTGATCTTGAGTTATCTACCTACAGTCTATTATAAGGCGGAACATTTTTGGGATTTGCCTGAGCAGAGACCTCTTAGAAGATGCTGTTGGCAAAGTGCTGAACCATGTAGTGCAGTGAATCGTTAAGTGAATAATTAATCATTTCTCAGTCTAGGTCTGAGGCAAAGTAAAATGTCAAACCTTCTCACCGTCTGGGAGTATTGCATATTCCCTTAGAGTTGTTTAGAATATGCTTTTGGATCTCACTGATATTGTCCACTTCAATTATAATTACATTTTCAAGCATTCTGTAGATTTTTGTTGAATAGAACATGCTTTGAGTTTCATCCAATTTTACATCATTCAGAATGGGGGAAAGAGTCCAAAGGCCCAAGAGTCAAAGGCTTCACTGAGCAGTTTTGGGCAAGGATAATGGATTGTGGGTTGTTTTGTCTGTGTATTTAGGGTGTGTGCAACAACTGCCATTTCTCCTGTGTTTTTATCTGTTGTATATTGTACCACTGCATCACGACTATGAACACTGCGTCCTACATCTGAATTTTCTATTATTTCAAATGGCAAAGGCTTTATCTTCAACTTTCTGGTTGAATTGAAAACTTGTCCTCACTGCAGTAATTTGCTGAAAATCAAGGCCTACTATTCCTTAGTTGCCACAAAAGTTTAAAAATATTCACAAGTCCATTGAATTCAGTGCAGTTGTCAAAATAGTGTCATGTGTACTTCTTTAAATCCCAATGTTTGATTTCACTTTCTCTCCATGTTTCTTTCAGTCATATGATGAATTTGTGAAGAAGACCGAAGCTGAACTCAGCAAAGATCTTTATGTTGCAAGCTCAACCTCCACCAAACCGCTGATTAAAACTCTGTAATCCACTGCGACTGAGAAGCTGAAGATTAAACCGCTGGCTCAGCAGAAGTAATTTCAGTAATGGATGTTAATTGTGTGACCTTATGAAGGGATGCCTCTTGTATTTCTCTTTTATACCCGAGTGGGACCCCTTTTGTCCAAATTATTTTGTGATTAAATGGTTCTTTAGTGAAGGAGAGCAGTACATTTGCAGAGAATTTACAGCAGGGAAAAGTGCCTTTTGGCCCAACAGACTCCTGCAGTTATTTAGTCTCCATGCGAGTCTACTCTCACTTTGTCTCATCCCATCAGTGCATCCTTCTGTATATTTCTTCCAGAGGTACTTATCCAATTTCCCCTTAAACACATTCATGCTATTCAACTAAAGCATTCCTGGTACTAGCAAGTTCCATGTTGTCACCTTTCTCAGGGAAGAATGGTTTGTTTTGAATGTCTGATTTGATCCACTAATGTTAACTTCCTATTCAGGTCAGCTACGCAAGTGAAAACATTTCTCCCTCCATGTACTTCAAGCACCTTCATTTTTAAAGTTCTCTATCAAATCTAATTTTTAAAATTCTCTATCCAATCACTAACTTATACAGTTAATGGTCGGCCCTGGGTGTGTTGCTGCACAAAGAGACCTCGGGATGCAGGTGCATAGTTCCTTGAAAGTGGAGTTGCACGTAGAGAGGGTGGTGAAGAAGACATTTGGCATGCTTGCCTTCATCGGTCAGAACATTGACTGTAGTGGTTGAAGTGTTACGTTGCAGCTGTACAGGACATTGGTGAGGCCTAGTCTAGAATACTGCATACAGTTCTGATCGCCTTTCTGTAGGAAGGATGTTAAACTTGGGAGGTTGCAGAAAGGATTTACAAGGATGTTGCCGGGGCTGAGTTACAGGGAGAGGCTGAATAGGTTGAAGCATTTTTCCCATGGAGCATTGGAGACTGAAGCGTTTTTGTAGAAGTTTATACAATCAAGAAGGGGCATGGATAGTGTAAGTAGTCAAGGTCTTTTTCTCTCTCATCATCTGCACAGAGAGTGATTTTTGATCCCCAAATCCCACCGTCGGTGCCAGTGTTTCAGGGTCTTTTTGGACGGCCTCCGCCAGTGCTTCAAATACAAAGGTAAACAGTAGCAATAACAGGGGAATATCCCTGTCAGCTGCTCTTCCCCACATGAAAATTGCTCGATTTAACCCCGTTCGTGATAACTGCCACCTTGGGGTCTTTATATAACACTGCCACCCACCTGGCGAAGGCCCTTCCCAGACTAAAACGATCGAGAACAGCAAAGAGATACAACCATTCCACCCGATCAAAAGCCAGGGAGACCACCAAACCCGGAATCATTCTCTGCTGACATAGTTGCACGATGTTCAATACCCGCCTGAAGTTGTTGGAGGAGCTGCAGCCCTTGATAAAACCCGTCTCTTTTATAATAACAGGCAGCATCTTCTCCTGTCTCAGAGCTAACACCTTTGATAGAATTTTAAAATCCACATTCAACAACGAGATGGGTCTATACAATGCACAATCCTCAGGGTCTTTTCCTTTCTTTAAAATAAGAGCGATATTTGCCTCTGTAAGAGAGAGCAGAAGACAGTCCTGGTCATAGGAATGACTATACAGGTCCAGAAGTGGTTCAGCTGACGTGTATGAACTCCTTATAAAATCCACATGGGAATCTGTCTGGACCAGGTGCGTTACCACCTTGGAGCTGCCTTACCGCCTTTTGCACCTCTTGTACTGTCAGAGGTACATTTAAAAGGGAGGTCTGATCTGCGTTTATACGGGGAGGTCCAAGTTTTCAAAAAAGGATTCCATTCTCACTTCTCCATTCCCCTACCCTCTGACCGTTATAACTCTGCATTGAACTCCTGGAATCTGGCATCGATCTTCCTCAGTTCACGAGTGATATTGCCAGTTCTCTCCCTGGTAAACACAATGGACTGTGGAGCACTTTGATTCCGAGCCAGGTAAGCCAGGGATCAACCTGGCTTATCCCCATATTCAAACAGCCTTTGCTTTGCAAAGGAGACCCCTCTCTTTGCCACTTGTATGAGCGCTGAGTCCAGAGCAGCCCGGAGAGCCGTGACCCGTTGCAACTTGACCCCGGATGGTCTGGGATAATGTGCCGATTTGGCTGCCTTCAGCCAGGCCTCAAGTATCAGCTGCTGCTCTCCTCTCTGCCTCCTTCTCATTGTCAAGTGTGAAATAATCGTACCCCTTAAGAATGCTTTGGTGGTCTCCCAGAGCACTGATGGGTTACTGGCTGTAGCCTGATTGAAGACCCAAAAAACCCTGAACTCCCTTGTGATATACTGTACAAAGTTGTCATCCTTCAACAGAAATGGATTCGTGCACCATTGTCATGTGTCTCCTGCACTACCTTTGATCTTAACATCTAAATATACTGCCACATTGTCCGAAATAGTTATGTTCCCAATCCTGCAGGCTAACACCAAGTCCAAACAAACCGATGGAATAAAGAACATTTCAATTCTTGTGTGGCACTTGTGCGGGTTGGAGTAAAAGGTAAAGTCCCTCCCATTTGGGTGGGGGCACCTCCACACATCCACTCGCCCCAACTCCTCACACAAGTCCACTAACTGTCTCACCTGCAGAGGTGTACCCAACAGCCACCTTGGCATCCTGTCCACCCCAGGGTCCATGAGACAATTAAAGTCTCCTTCTATAAATATATGGTGTACCCCAGGAGCCATTAATTTAAAGACTGCATCAACTAAAAATTTGAGAGGATGCACCGGGGGACAGTGAATCGCGAGCAATGACCGCACACTACAGCCCACAGTCCCCCGAGAGGAAGAAGCCCATTCAATGTGCGACAAGTGGGAAAAAAACAGACTTCATCAAATCTAAATGATGTTTTGTCCTTCCACTGATCTCATGACTTAAATGGGGAATGGTGTCTCTTCAGTTAGGTGATTCAAATCAACCAAATCAATTGTCACGTAAGCACTCCTTCCATACCCAAAGGACATGTGGGTCAAATAGTAACATGTCTTGCACTGATTTACTTCAAGATTCCTTTATTCAGTCATATGCTTAAGCTATTCAATCCAACTTTCTTGTGTTCCCCTTGGATCTGTGGTTGTGCATAAGGAAACTTCCTCCTGTACCCTTAAACAATGTGTGATTCAACATAACAGTCGTGTTGAATCAATAATTGTAACCCAACTCTGCTCCTTGAGCAGATAACTAATCCAAGGATTCTAGCTCGGGCTTTAACTTCATGTTCAAGTTTTAAATCTTTCAGTGAGCAATGGAAAATAACAAAGAACAATGTCAATCATTTATTGTCTCTCCAGGCTCTGCTTCTCTTGCCACTGAGTACTCCCTTAAGTTCGATGAGTCAATGACTGAAGATGAGATTGAAGAGAAATCCTTCCATCTCCTTCTGCCATCAGAGAGCCATGGCTACTTTAATGTGGGGAAGAAACGCAGCCAGCTGGATGATTCCGATGAAGACGTACTGCAGGATCAATTGGCTTCAATAGCTGTAAAAGTGAGTTCTCCCATGGGTTAGCCAAGGGTGAGTGGTGGTGCCAGTTAGTGAGATCTCAGTGCTTGGAATAGTTGCTCCTCTCCATGTTCTAGGTATCTTGCCATGAGATTCAGATGTAGAGGATGAGGAGTAGATGGGGCAATGATTGTAAGGCAAGTGTTGGGCAGGGGCTGTTTTTTTTAAAAGATAAGTACCACTCACTAACAATGTTACCAGAGTTTATAAATCTTGAAGAGAAATAAATCTTTTGCATTGTTAATCTTTGTGATCAAGTTACCATGTAGTGAAGACAGAGATTAATATTTACTGGGATTCCTTGCTCACCTCGTCAGGTAAACACAAGCTAAATTTGATTGCTAAGAATGTCCCTGAATTGACAACTTTCTACTGTCCATTAAAGGTGGGGGTAATAAGATGCAAAAGACAAGTGGAGCTTGCAGAGGAATTTGATTTGAACAAAAGACATTTGTGCAGATAATAAGAGATATTCTAATTGGAAGGATATGGTTGGTGATATTCTGCATGGATCTATGTTGGTGCCCTATCTATTCACTATTCATAATGAAAGGAAAGCCACATTCAAAATTTGGGGCCTCTCTACAGATTAGCAGCGATCTCGAGTGTCGGTAGATGGAAGCATAAAATCAGAAAGCAAACTTGATAGATTAAGTAAATGAAAAATCTACAGATGAGTTTGTGTCAGCAAGTGAGAGGTTGGATCAAAATAGGATATTTCTTGATTGTGAAAATCGAGAGACAGTGGAGTTCAAAGAAACTTGATGGAGGTGATCCAGCTGCATACAGTTCATGAAAATGTCACAAACAGGCTCAGAAAAGTGATCAAGGGGCCAGTGGAATGTTGACATTTATGTCCAAAGAAGACTCGAAACAAAGGATTAGAAGTCATGCTTCAGCAGTTCAAAACCTCGTCAGTCCAAGCCGTCAGGACTAGGCACCATGGCTTAAGAAGAGTATCACTCTTGGTGGAAGTGCAATGTAGCTGAAAATGTGTTGCTGGAAAAGCACAGCAGGTCAGGCAGCATCCAGGGAACAGGAGAATTGACGTTTCGGGCATAAGCCCTTCTTCAGTGCAATGTAGACTTACTGAAGTGATACTTGGGCTCCGAGGCTTAATTTAAGAAGAGAGATTGAATAGATAAAATGTGAGAGTCAGAACATTGAGGTGTGATATTGTGGAACACTTTTGCAAACAGAAATGGATGAAGTTTGAAACTCCCTTCCACAAACAGTGATTGATTTGAAATCAGTTACAAATTTTAAATCCGAGCTTGGTAGGTTTTTAACCAAAATGCTGAAGGATTATGGGACAAAGACAGGGATTTGTCATGATGTTGAAGATTACCATGATTTGGGTGAATGGTGGAATAGGCTCAAGGAGCTAAATAGCCTCCTCCTGGTTAATGTTGATGTAACCATGACACCCTTATTCTCTGTATGTGCAACTCCTATTCTGTTTTTGGTTATTTATCAGAACCTGGCAGCAAATTAGTAACTGGAGTCCTGACCAGAAAATTATCAGTATGAGGGACTTTGCCAGTCTTAATGTGTTTTACAGATGATGAAATGAGACAGTCAGCATTCACTCATCCTGATAAATATTGGGATAGTTTGATGGGATCACTTGTGATGCAGCATGATTGGCATGTCTGATGATACTCCAACTACTTTTAATTGTTGTTGTTGTCTGCACTCAGTCCTGAGTTTTTGTGGATTGTGGGGCAAGTTTTGCTTGGGTCAGGGGAAGCAGATCACCTCACTTTGTTCTGTTTGTCCTCCTGTCTTTCGCTATTCAGCATGATTTGAGCATGCCCTTTTCAGGAGGTCAACACAGTTTCTCTCAATTCACCATGGAAATGGTGCGACAATACATGGAGGGGGAGGAGATGCGTGCACAGCACCAGGTGTCACTCCTCAAGCTGAGAAAACAAGCCTTGAAGGAATAGACCAAACACAGCTGGCCTGGTTGGAGCACCAGAAAAAGTGAGTAGCTGACCTATGCAGTGATGTTAAGCTGAATAGCCTTTCAAAAATGCAATGTAAGAATGTGCAGATACTTCTAGTAATACTTTCCGGAGAAGGGGGAAAGCTGTTGTCTTTTCTCATTGCAGTGAGGCTGTTGTGCAGAAGCTAGGTATTCACATCATCTTTCCCCTTATCACTGTTTGGATTGAGTAGAATGAATGCAATTTTGACTTTTTTTTTCGAATTTTTAAGTTTGTTCTTTGGATTTGGGATGTTTCCGGTAATGCTGGTATTTATTTACTATCCCTCATTCTCGAAATGGTCATGGCGGTGAGCTGCCTTGAGCTACTGCAGTCTGCTTGGTCAATATAAACATATCGACTCGCAAGTGCTGTTAGGTTTGGAGTTCAGGGCTCTGGAACAGATTGATGCAAGACTGTTGTCCTAACCCACGGGTCAGGATTTTAAACAAATTATTTCAATGGATTTCTTCGCCGCTGTTAAGGCCAGTATTGTTGTCCATCCTTCATTGCACTTGGGAAGGTGATAGTGAGCCATTTCCTCAAACATCTGCAGTTCACCTGCTACAGGTACAACCACAATGCTGACAGGAAAGGAGTACCTGGGATTTTGATCCGATAGCAGTGAAGCAATGGTATATTGCTAGGTCAGGATGTTGTGTGGCTTGGAGAGGAACTTACAAGTAATGGTGTTACCATGTTATCTACTGTCTGTGTCCTTTTAGGTGGTAGAGGTCAGAGGCTTTGAAGATGCTCTTGAAGGAATTAAGTGAGTTCCTGCGGTGCATCATATAGTGCACATAGCTCTCACTGTTTATTGGTGAAGGACGTGAATGTATAGATTGGTGAATGTGATGCAGATCAAGCAGGTTGCTACATTCTATTTGATGTTATGTTTCTAGGGCATGTATTGGGGAGACAGGAAGTGAGTTACTTAGTGAAGAACTTTCAGCTTCTGACCTAGTTTTGTTGACACAGTATTGTTTAGCTGATGCGGTTCAGTTTCAGGTCGAGGGTAACTCTGATGTGTTAATTGTGAGGGAAGCAGTGATGATAATACCACTTCATATCAAAGGGATTGCAAGAGATGTTCAATGCTTGGTAGGTATGGTGTGCATGCCATCCATGCTGCCGTAACACTGTAGTCACATATGCCATACAAGTTGTGGGCAGAAGATTTCCTTCTTCAAAGTCCCTCCATGAATTAGTTGGGTTTTTATGGCTGCTCAACATCTTTGTGGACACTTTTACTGACACCAACCTTTTATTTCCAGATTTTCTTTTTAATTTTGTGAGCAGAAGCAATATCTTGTTGAAATAAATTTTCTCCAGATTGAGTATGACAAGCATGGAGGGGCATTAAAGTTATAAAATATTAAGAAGAATTTGCTGTTTAACAAAATCTTAAACCCTGATCATTCTCTTTCTGATTAAGTTGCTAATTCAGCAGTGGTGAAACTGTGTGATCTACTTGGGCAGATTTATCCAAGTTTGTCTGTAAATTCCAGCATCATTACAACATGTGTCGGGAGCTGTGGTTTACTAAAGATGTTGAATCTCTTGTCAAGAGGAAGAAAAGGCTTATATTGAGACGTGAAGCTCAGTTAGGGAGCTTGAGAGTTACAAGTTAGTGAGGAAAGACCAAAAGAGAGAGCTACCAAGAGCCAGGAGGAAACATGAAAAATCACTGGCAGATAGGATCAAGGAAAACCATACAGCTTTCTATAAGTATATCAGGAAGAAAAGAATGACGAGAAAGATCAGGGCCAATGAAGGGTAGTTGTGGGATGTTGAGCATGGAGTCCGAGGAGATGGGGAAGCACCAAATGAATATTGTTAATATTCACACCGGAAAAAGATAGTGTTGTCGAGGAGAATACTGCGATGCAGGCTATTAGACTAGACGGGATTGAGGTTCATAAGGAGGTGTTAGCAATTCGGAAAAGTGTGAAAATGGATAAGGCCTCTAGTCTGGATGGGATTAATCTGAGGATTCTCTGGGAAGCCAGGGAGGAGATTGCAGAACCTTGAGATTTGATCTTTATGTTGAAATTGTTTACAGGAATAATGCTGGAAGACTGGAGGATAACAAATGTCGTCCCCTTGTTCAAGAAGGGGAGTAAAATCAACTCTGGTATTATAAATGACTGAGCCTTTTTCGGCTGTTTTAAAACAAGTTGCTTTTCAAAGTTCAATTCTTAACTTCAGCTCACAGTTCCAAACCAAAACTGAGAAAAATATAGTGATGGTCTCAACAAGTTGCTGATTTTTGTTGGCAGCGGTTTTACCAATCACGCAGTGTCAGGCAGTGTCACGCAGACTTGGAATGTTACGTTATTTTCTGTTGGACCCACTACAGATTTGCCAGATTATGTATTCACTCAACCCAGGCACACTTTCCAACTTTATTCCTGATGAAGGGCTTTTGCCCGAAATGTCGATTTCGAAGCTCCTTGGATGCTGCCTGAACTGCTGTGCTCCTCCAGCACCACTAATCCAGAAACACTTTCCAACTTGCCCAGCAGCAAGAGCTAATGTGCAATTCTCGAAAGCGGAAATCTGCATATTCATCATCTTTCTCTTCTGCAAAGTACTTGGCTGCTGAGGACAGTTTTTCAGGTTTGAGAACTCAGGTTAACTCACCACAGACCAGGAAGCAACCTGCTGAAATAAAATCAGAAATGCTCACTCAAAGTTAGGCATCAGTTGTCGAAAAAGAATGTGAGTCACTCTTTCGTGATAATTTTCTACCTGGAGTACTTGACTGTTTGAGTTAGTGTTGACAATACATTTTGTCGAAGAAAAACACAAAGTTTTCATCAAGAACAAGCATTATAAGTTGTAAAAGTTGCACAGTGCCACCTGGAAACTGTGCAACTTAGAACTTAATGGGTTATGGAGTTGTGTGCCCTGACTTCATTTTTGTCTGTACTCTGTCGTCAAAATAAATTTATTGACGATGTAAAGACTGGTTTGGTTGGTCTCTAACATGGTAATACATTGCATCCAATTTCATCACAGGCTGGAATCAGGCATCTTCAAGAGGCCAACAAGGCTGCTCACAGGGAGAGGCAGCTGATTCTGAAACAGCAGGAGGAGATTCAACATATGCTCCAGACCACCATCAAAATTCAGGAGAAACTCAAATCAGCTGGGGAGAGCAAGTTGGTTCGTATCCCACCATTTGCAAACTCCTGAACTGTTCAATGCAAGGTTACTATTAAAGTAAGGAATTACTTACTCAGCAGCATGAATGATGGGTGATCACTTTCAATCCAAGCTTGCTATCAGCCAGGTTTCTGGTCTATATTATCATTGCAATCTAAATAAAACTTTTAATATTTTACAGAAAAGATGTAAGAATGGTTTGTCTGCCACTGAGAAACATCAACTTAAGCCTCGGTACTTGTATTAAGTTGATAATATGTTTGCATGTTCCCTTATGTAGAGTCCGAATCTCTGCAACCTAAAGCTGTATATGCAGGAATACCTGCTGCTGCCGAGAATACCATCCTTTGTATTCATCGATATCGTGTTTTGTTCTGCATTCTGTAGAAGTGACAGCACAAGAAATGGAGCTTTCAGCCCAATGTATCTGTGCTTCTGTTCTTTCACTCCCTGCAATCTGGCTCCTACCTGTTATCAGCATATCCTATAAAGGTGTCAAAACATTTTTGCACTTGATCATGTGCATAGGAATGGGACTAGGTTGTTGAGCTACTCATCTGTTTGCACTTACTTCTATTATAATTGATCTACATCTCCGTCCCTTAATTGGTTTCCCTGAATAAACATTCCCAACAAACAAAAAAATCAGTCTCACTTTTGAAATTTTCAATTAATTAAAGCTCAATTAATTCAAAACTAATGAAACGCTCTGCCTGCCTGAAAGGAAATGATATTGCTTAGTTGCAGAAACCAGTCTTTGAATCTCATCTGTGTTTCACTGCAACGAATTCTGGAGCTGTTTCCTTTTCGGAACAAACTTAACTTTCCATGCGTCCATCTTGGTATCTTCTCAGGTTCCAACTCAACAGGAGCAGCGGGATGCAAAACACCCAGGAGTGGTGAATGTTTCCAAAGTGAGCCCCACTTCCAGTCCCCTACAAACAGATACGAAGATGTGGAGTCCCTCCCCTGTTTCAACTTCAGGCAGTGAGACCAGCAGCATCATGCAAAAACTGAAGAAGATGTGCAGTCATATGGATGAAAAGTAATATCTCTTATGGCTCCTTATAAGGCATATTGCTGTGAAAGGCTGGCAAGCCAACCAGCTCATTTGTCAGCTGGTGATGTTATAGAGAGGGTGAGAAAGAGAGAGACAGAGTGGCTCTGAGCAGAGAAAAATATATGAAGTCCATTTAACTCTGTTTTTCAAAGGCAGTGTGTTTGCTTCATATGGTGCTTATAATTATCCCCCCTGCGGTATTGTCATGTTTGACCCTGCGAGCGGGGCAGCAAAACATCAATATGGCCTCACTGCTACTGCTCTCCAAGTAATGGAGCTTTTTTCTTACCCTCATCTTCTTTATTTACACCCATTGCCCTGGTGTAACAGTCTCAGAATGGGATTGCAATGTGAAAACTTTCACTGGTGCAAAGCTTGCTTTGCCTTTCAGTGGAGTGTGTTGGGAAACTGGAGGTACATGCAAATGTTGCAGGAATTGTTTTTCCTGGTGGAATTATCAGCTTGACATCATTGTGTAAGCTTTTTTATCCTATGAAGGCAATTGTGTACACTACAGAGTATGCAAACAGGTCTTACTAGGGCAGTACCATGGCTCAATGGTGAGCCCTGCTGCCTCACAGTGCCAGGAACCCGGGTTCGATTCTACCTTCAGGTGACTGTGTGGAGTTGGCACATTCTCCCCATGTCTGCATGGGTTTCCTCCCGCGGTCCACAAATATGCATGTTAGGTGGCTTGGCCATGCTAAATTGCCCATCGTGCCTAGCGATATGCAGGCTAGGTGAATTAGCCATGGGAAATGCAGAGTTACACTGATAGCGTAGGGGAGTGAGCCTGGGTGGGATGCTGTTCGAAGGGTCATTATGGACTCAATGGGCTAAATGGCCTGTTTCCACACTGAGGGATTCTATGATTTGTTCTAATCAGTTCACATCAGTGTTACTGCTCAACTTGAGACTCCTGTCACCTTTGCTCATCTATTACCCTGACCCTCTATTCCTTTCTCCCTCTAATCGTGTCTATCTTCCCCTTAAACACCCGTATGATATTTGATTCAACCACTCCCTGTGCAGTCTTCATTGTTGTAATCCAATTCTGCAGAACTTCCATATCTCCCTGATGGATTTCTTGGTGACTACTTTGTGGCCTCAAGGTATGTTCTTCCCTGTGAAAGGAAACATTTTGTCTGTATCCAGTCTGCTGCACCCTCTCAACATTTTAAAGACCTCTATTATGTCCCTGTTTGGCTGCCTTTCAGAGAAAAGAGATGTAGCTTGTCAACTCTTTCCTGACATGTGAACCCACACATTTCTGTGACCAATCTTGTCTGTGTACCCACTTCAGTTTCCCCTTTTTCTATTTATAGTATGATGATCAGCCTGCACACAGTGTCCAATTGTGGTTTAAGCAAGGTTTGATTCAGGTTTAGCATATTTAATAAATAATTAGATAGGGATGATGTGCTAGACTACTGATGTTTTTTTCTGATCTAATTAATTTAAATAAATGTGAGGTACTGCATTTTGGTAAGGCAAATCAGGGTAGGACTTAATGGGAAGGCCCTGGGCAGTGTTGCTAATCAAGGAGACCTTGGGGTGCAGGTTCCTAGTTCCTTGAAGACGGAGTTTCAGTCAGACAGGGTCGTGAAGAAACCGTTTGGTGTGCTTGCCTATATTGGTCAGTGCATTGAGTATAAGAGTTGGGATGTCCTGTTATGGTTGTACAGGAGGCCACTTTTGGAATAATGCATTCAGTGCTGGTGTGTTATGAAACTTGAAAGGATTCAGAAAAGATTTGCAAGGATGTTGCTAGGGTTGAAGGTTTGAGCTATCGGGAGAGGCTGAAGGGTAACCTTAAAAGTTTATAAAATCATGAGGGGCATGGATAGGGTGAATATCCGTGATCTTTTTCCCAGGATAGCGGAGTCGAAAACTAGAGAGCATAGGTAAGAAAGGAAAAATTTTAAAGTTACCTAAGGGGCAACTTTTTCACACATGTATGGAATGAGCTGCCAGAGTTGGTGGTGAAGGCAGCAATAATTACAACATTAAACAAGGGTTTGTAAGCTGTGGATGGACTGTTAGGAAGGCAGTGCTTGACATTCTCCCACTATCTAAGTCAGAAAGAGAAATGGAGCTGGGGTTGGATTTGATGAGTCCTGTTGCTATTTGAAGTTAATGAATCCTAGCAGAAGGGGTTGTGTTGAGGTAGAGGTGTCGGGAGATTGGCGACAAATGTTTTGATGGAATATTTGGAATTTCTCCTTAATAATGTGAGGTTTTCTTCAGTATCTAAAGATAAAGCAATTTTGAGATGATACTCAGCTGTTTTGTTTTTCTTGTTTTACTCCTTTTGTTGTAAACATTGCTCTCCTATTACTACTTCTTCTCTGTCTTTACGTCTCATCACTGGGCTTCTCTCAGTGTCTGTTTTCCCAACGTACATCCCAAATTCCAGCTGTACATCAGCAACCAGCTGGTCAGGTACTGTGCAACTTCTGCTTCTCACTGATCGAGCATGCTCTGTTTCATCACATGCATGTGGATGGTGTGGGGAACGGTGGAGGGTCAAGGGAAAGGAATTGTGTAGTGAAATGTGCATTCCTTTGGCTTAGTTGTGGCTTCACATAGATGCAGAAAGCAGCCAGTTGGCAATATACTGCAGACTTTATAATTAATCTGGAACGTGCTTTTGAAGGGGTGTTACTGTGAAAGCAAGAAGTTGAAGTTACACAAACAATCTTGAGCTGCTCATGCTAACAGGATGCAATAAAGATTGACCTGTTTAACGTTGAGTTGGACTTTCGCAAATAGTCTGGCAGAGTTAGCAGCCCACTAATCTTGATAAATGTAGCTTTAAGAAATCTGAAATTTGAAATGTAAGCTTGAACTTTCAGATGGCAGTGCCTCTTTAAGACTGCAAATGTGTCTTTGGTGAACATATGAGGTTGTCTGATTGGATGTGAAAACTTGATTGGCATGTAACCATCACAGTCGACATGAGTATCTCCAACTACATGCAGCTACTTTTGTTAAAATGCCTGTCAGTTTAATAGTGCTATCAGATCTCAAATCTTTGTTTATAATTGAAAGTACCAATAAGAAATAATATTCAGTGCTCAGGGCTGCATTTAGTAGCAACTGGACAAACTCAGGAGCATTTTGGATGAGTTTAGCAGTGGCAGGAATTCTGTATTGATTTCGAATTTGAATTTAATCTTGCTTCAGAGCTATGTGATTTCCCCTTTTTCATTTTCTTTTAAACTGCATTCAAAATTAAGTTTGTTACTTTAATACTTTTCTGCAGCTCCTTCGTGGACTCCCACAGAAAAGACAATCACATCTCCCTCTTTTTGCTTTGGATCAGTGTTTTTGCAAGTTGACTGTTGGTATTTCTACCGTACAGGATCTGTTATGAGGTTAATCTACCATCATCTTCCTGTTCAGTTTTCAAGAGAAAAGGGCTTGGCATTGATGGCAGGGTAACTTACCTGGGATCTTAACTGGATCAGCCACATAAATACTCTGGCTGCAAGAGCAGCTCAACAGCTGGGTGTTCTGCAATGATTAACTGACCAAAGCCTGAGAGGCACTTTTTGGGAGAGTGATGGAATACTCTCCATGTGCTTGCATGAGTACTGCTCCAATAGCAAGGAAAATGCTTGACATTGTCCTGAGCAAAGCAGCCCACTTGGTTGACACTCCACCCATTGATTTTCTCCTTAATGGCACATATTTGCAGCAGTGTGTACCAGATATGAGATGCACTACAGCAACTAACCAAGTCTGTTTTGACAGCACCGTCCAAACCCATGTTCTGCGCCATCTAAAGACAATGGTAGCTACTGCTCCCTTACTAATGCTACCACCTCCCAAATCCCTTCCAAGCTGCATAACATTTTGAATTGGAATTATATCGCTAAACCTGGAACACATCCTGACAGCACTGTGGGTGTACCTTCAAGAGGGCAGCATACACCACTGAAGGGCAATGGGAATGAGCAACAAATGCTGGTTTCATTGGCACCACTCTTATTCCTTGAAACTATCTTCAATGAAAGCAAGTAACACAAATATACCCCTTGGTACAATGCAGCTGTGTACACAATCTGCAGAGACTACGCTATAAACTTTATCTGTTCTA
The DNA here is from genome assembly GCF_037043375.1 of Chiloscyllium plagiosum. Lineage (NCBI taxonomy): Eukaryota > Metazoa > Chordata > Chondrichthyes > Orectolobiformes > Hemiscylliidae > Chiloscyllium > Chiloscyllium plagiosum. The sequence goes on along the minus strand of NW_028270147.1, from coordinate 98,746,332 downwards.
AATAGTATTTTCGTTAGAACGCTGCATCTAACTGAATATTTATTCATTAAATAATCATGAGAGAGTAAAAGGTTTTGTCATTTTGCAGCAATGGAATAGTATTTTGTGATAATCCAGTTTAATTGAAGATCTCTTTGTCTTATACAATGTGATGTGAACGTTTAGATTACATGTCGGCTGTACTACATTTATGAATGAAATTCACCCAGAATTAGTGAAATCGTTGAAAAATATTGCAGAATTTGAAGTGTGAATTATGTTTGTTGTGTGAATGTTGTAATATTGGAAAGCTAATATAAACTAGCACTATCTCCCAGGGTGAATTAAATACCACTGGAACTTTGTAATAATTATGCTTGTGTAAACCTTTAAAGAGGCTGTAAAAAAGAATAACCTTTTTCTTTTGTGATCCAGATAAGCAATTAACATGTTTTAGAAGTATTTGTATATTTTTGCTGTTAGTAACGTGAAAAGCAAGATAATAATAAGCCCCTTGAGCCTGCTCTGTCATTCAGTATGATCATGACTGATCATCCAACTCCATACCCTCGTTCCACTTTCTCCCCATACCATTTGATCTCTTTAGCCCTAAGAACTATATCTAACCCTTGAAAATATTCAATGTGTTGTCCTGAAATACATTTTGTGGCAGAGAATTTTGTTGATTCAACACTGTCTGTATGAAGAAATTTCTCCTTATCTCAGTTCTGAATAGCCTAACCTATATCCTTTAGACTATGACCACTGGTTCTGGCCTACCCCACCATGAAGGCCAACATACCATTTGCCTTCACCACCTGCTGCACCTGCATGCTTACTCTCAGTGACTGGTGTACAAAGACACCCTTTGTAGTAATTCTCCCTTTCCTAATCTATTTAGATAATCTCGCTGTCTGTTTTTGCAACCAAAAATCTCGCATTTATCAAAATTATCTTTCATCTGCCATTCATTTTCTCAATCACTCAACTTATGTAAATCACACTTGAAGCATCTCTGCATCCTCCTCACAGTTTCCCCTTCCACCCAGCTTTGTATCGCCCACAAACTTAGAAATAGTAATAGTTCCCTCATCTAAATCATTCGTATATATTGTGAATAACTGGGTTTGAACCACTGATCCCTGTAGTACCTCACTGGTCACTGGCTGCCACTCAGAAAATGGCCTGTTTATTCCAGCTCTTTGTTTCCTGTCTGCCAATTGGCTCTCTGTCCATGCAAATACACTCCCCCCCCCCCCCCCCCGATCTCTCACATTATATGCTAATTTCTTATGTGGGACCTGATCAAAAGCATTCTGAAGTCAAAGTAACACCCACTGGTTGCCCCTGATCAATTCTACTCATTAGATCCTCAGAATTTCTGTAGATTTGCTAAATATGATTCCCCTCTTTTAAATCCATGTCGACTCTGTCCAATCCTGTCACTGTTCGGTAAGAAACTTGACTGTACGCCAATATAGCTTGTAAATGTATCTGCTTCCAGAATTTGGAAAGCGGGCACACTGCCCTCCAAAGAAAAATCTGCTGTCGCAGGCTTCACTCTTATTGCATACATTTATTGTCCACTTCTTTCATGTGATCATTGATTTTACAAACAATTTCCAAAATTCTTTAAATCCTGAAGAAATGGGATGCTCGCCCTTTGTAGAAGTGAAGGGAAAGTGTGATGCTTGCTTGACCTTTGTCTCTATGGATCAGACCTAACCAAACCTTGAGCAAGATGTGGGATGTGTCCCACGAACATTTTTTAAAAAGCAAAGATTTTTCTCTGCGATTTAAGTGTTCAATTAAGTATGATCAAAAAACCTCGCAAAAATTGAGAGTTTGTTTTCAGCTCCTTTAAAGACACATGCTCTAGACCGACAATTTTGTGACATGTGATCATTCTTTGGTAAAGGTGGCTGTGTCCAACACTGCAGGATGTTGTGCTGAAGTGCCTAATTGGGTGGGTGAGCTTTATTACTGGTGTAACTTGGCTCATTTTGAGATGGAATGCTACTGTGAGTTAAATCTTGTTTTTAAACTGAGGTGTCCTTGTGTAACTCAAGTGTGGAAACTGTGCTCACGTTTACGCTTTTGACTCACTTTTGCAGATTAGTATTTTTCCATTCTGTTTTATAAATAAAGTTTTATAGAAAATGCAGTGCTGGCGAAACTCAGGTCCAGCAGCATCACTGAAGTGAAAAAGACATTATATGTTTCAAGTCCAGTGACCTGTTGTTCGTTCAGACAGAGAGTTAGTGAACTTAAAACATAACCTTTCTTTCTCTGCACAGATGCTGTCAGACCTGCTGAGTTTCTCCAGCACTTTGTTTCTTTGGTTCAGATGTTCAGCATCTGCAGTTCTTTGTTTTGTTACAGCAACTGTGATAAACTAGGATAAAAATCCCCCACCATGGCAAAAAGACACATAATTCTTTACACTTTGCAAAACACTGTACTGTAAATTGGAAATGCAATTGAGCTAAATGCAAGAAGGCTTAGCATCTGACTCGTCTCAAACCTCTTTCTAAACTTTGAGGACCAGGCTATCAGAATTTTGTTTGCTCGCTTCCTTTGAGATCACAGTTCACTAATGTCCCAGTACCAATCCCTGGGCCGGGCCAGGTTACCAATTGCAGTGGGGTGGGGAAATCTGTGTCAGACTGAAGTTTTTTTTTAAGAGCAGCATTGCACATTGAAGTTGATGGTTTTGACTAATATTGCATCAGCAGACTTGGAGGAAATCCTTTTGAATGTGTTGATTAACTGCTCTGAGCCTATTTACATGCAGTAGTGCTGCAATGTTCTACGATGTGTGAGGTGTACAAGGAGACCTTGCCCTGAATTTTGTTTGTGTTGTGAAACTATAACCCAAACAGTGTTGAATTTAAAAAGTAAGGATTATACATTTTGAGCTGCAGGTTAATGTCCGATTTTAGAAATGAATATCGGCAGCTAGCTGACACTTCCTTTCTCTCTCCCCCCCCGTCCTGCTTGCATGTCCATCAGGTTCCTCACTAAATGGGAGCAGAAACTGATGCATCGGCGACGGCATGCAGAGGAGCTGCTGGAGTGGAAGCGGCGGCTCGATGTTGAGGAAGCTGCGATCCGGTGAATGGAAAATCAGGCTCTGGCTGCTTGGGACAAGGAGCTCATGGCAAAGAGAGAGGCAAGGAAGAAGATTCCCGAATCGAAAGGTAATGTTAGCCTCTGTTTCTTGTTTGTTTGTTTTCTCTTCGAGACAGTAATGCATTTACTGTGGTTCTGACTACTTTCAAGTGCACTTTGGTATCGCTGATTGTCATGGCACGTGCGAGGTGATGTATTGATGTGTAAATGTCATCAGTCTGGATTAATGCAGAAGAAGCAAGGTGTAAACCTGGCCTTTTATTTTGCCTGTCTCTTTCATTCAAGGAAATCACATTTCCCAACCATCTGCTGTCATCCATTTATTCAGCATAGCTCAGATGTTGGAATTATCATCTTTCTCAATGGTACCTTGACACAATAGCCCAGCATAATTTCCCACTCACCCTCTCAGGGAGGCTGAAGTTTCAGATTTGAATTCCTTTCACTGCTGGTGGTTGCATAACACTTGCAGAGTTGAGAAGCAGCAAAAGTTGTAATCAGTGTGAGAGCTTGGACGTTGTTTACACAAGACTATGTGGCCACTTTGTTAACACGGAAGAATCTAGTTTTCTTTGCAAGTTCCACCATCTTGCATGGTGGGATGATGACATGAGTTCTGTCACAGGAGGTTTTCCCTCTCGTTTGGCTTATTACTGTATTGTCACTGTAATTGAGGCCGACAGCCCAGAGTTAAGTCAGCATCGGTGTGGTAGATTGTCTGTTAACATCTCTTTCTGTCAGTTTCCTTTGGAATCTCTGAAGTTGAACAGTAAGAGCTGAATGCCTGTGCAAGTTTGATTTCATTGGTCTGTAACTTCAGTCATGTTGCACCTGTCTAAATTGGAGAAAGAATGTCACCAGCCTTTCAGAAAAAATTGCACACCACTGAAGTATTCAACAAAGAAAAGTCAACTCCAACAGTTTTGCCTGTTTCTGACTCTCCAGCTGTATCCCTTTGCCACTCCAGCCTCTCATTTGCTATCCTCAGCTGGTCCACACCCTTTATATCTCAACAGCATGTTCCAGCGTTGAGTAAACCCAGCATTTACTAATCACAAACCTGTCTCTGTAAAGTTACATGCCTCCTGCCTCATCATCCACAACTCTCACCCAGAGACTTGACCATCCCATCCTCTTCTGGTCAGATTTCTGTCCTTATACTCCATGAATGTGAGCACTTTCAAACGTCTGGAAAGAGTGCTTATTCTGAAAATTATCAGACTGTCCTTAATTGACCTTTGCCTCCCAATTTTTCAACATCTCCAATCTAATTTGCACATTTAAGAAAGCCCTTCATGATGAATCCCTGTCTCTTTTTGTGACTTTTAGTCTAACATCATCCTTCAACCTCTTGTGGTCTTCATTTCCCTTCCAGAGTTAACCTAAATCATGGCCATGTATAGTAGCCCGATGGCAGAATTCATTTCCAAATCCCATTCCTCTCCTGTCCTTCAAATGCACATCTTTTGCAAGCTTTTAGTCTCTAGCTTCTCATTTTGGCTTTTTCCTCAATATGGTTCTAACCATGCTCACCGTTACTGACTGCCCTGATAGTCCTGCTGTGTGATCGGCCGGTATGTACGGTGATACTGCAGGTCTGAGGAGTTGATGTGTTTGGTGACACTGTGGCCCCCAAGTGGTCAGCGTGTCCATTGCGTGGGGCTTTGTCAGTGGTACAGCAGGTTTGATTAAAGTTGTTGAACAGGTTGTGAGAAGTGTCACCAAGAGTTATGCAGGTTTGCGTATATCTCTTATCCGCTAATGTTAGTGTCCAAGTTGAATTTGATTGTAACGAGACCTGTTAACATCCATTTGGTGGATCTTCAACAGAAACTACGTCAGACCAGAGTGATATTGAGATCAGGATCCATGCACTGAAGGACAAACTTAAGAAGCGCAAGTCCATTGTGGACAGGCTGAAGAAAGTGCAGGAGGAACATCAACAGGAGTGGTTGAAAGCCCAGGAGGCCAGCCTCACCAAACAGCTAAAGGTGAGATTGAACCCTCCACTGCCCTGCACATTTCAGCTGGGGATGGTTGGAACATGAGACCTTGCAGAGGTTGAGTTCAGAGCATTTCTCATGTTTCATTCTCAAAACCAAATCAGCATCCATTTCCTTTAACTAAAAATTATTGGGGGCTGTTGACTTTTATTCTTTCCATCTTAAGGAAAAGTGGTTGAGCAGGGTTGCTTTTTCTGTTTGATTTTTTCTCTGCCATTAATAAGAGTTTTTATATTCTTTCAAACATTCATTCAAACCTTTTATCCCAAATTCCTCTTCATATCTTAATTTCATTCAACTTTCAAGAGCTTCCTTTTTCCAATGGTGTCTTGGGTATTCTGTCCTTATACTTTCTTCTTCCTGAGCAATGTCCCAGTATTCTTTATTAAAACAGCTTTGGGGCCAATTACTTGTTAAATGCTGCATAATAGACAATAGACAACAGGTGTAGGAGTAGGCCATTCTGCCTTTCAAGCCAGCACCACCATTCATTATGATCATGGCTGATCATCCTCAATCAGTATCCTGTTCCTGCCTTATCCCCATAACCCTTGATTCCACTATCCTTAAGAGCTCTATCCAACTCTTTCTTGAAAGTATCCAGAGGCTTGGCCTCCACAGCCTTCTGGGGCAGAACATTTCATACATCCACCACTCTCTGGGTGAAGAAGTTTCTCCTCAACTCTGTTCGAAGTGGCCTACCCCTTATTTTTAAACTGTGTCCTCTGGTTCAGGACTCACCCATCAGTGGAAACATGCTTCCTGCCTCCAGAGTGTGCAATCCTTTAAAAATCTTATGTGTCTCAATCACGTCCCCTCTCAGCCTTCTAAACTCAAGTGTATACAAGCCCAGTCGCTCCAATCTTTCAGCGTAAGATAGTCCGGCCATTCTGGGAATTGACCTTGTGAACCTATGCTGCACTCCCTCAATAGCCAGAATGTCTTTCCTAAAGTTTGGAGACCAAAACTGTGCACAATATTCCAGGTGCAGTCTCACCAGGGCCCTGTACAGTTGCAGAAGGACCTCTTTGCTTCTATACTCAATTCCTCTTGTTATGAAGGCCAGCATGCCATTAGCTTTCTTCACTGCCTGCTGTACCTGGATGCTTGCTTTCATTGACTGGTGTACAAGAACACCTAGATCTCGTTGTACTGTCCCTTTACCTAACTTGACTCCATTTAGGTAGTAATCTGCCTTCCTGTTCTTGCCACCAAAGTGGATAACCACACATTTATCCAAATTAAACTGCATCTGCCACACATCCGTCCACTCACCTAGCCTGTCCAGGTCACCCTGTATTCTCCTCACATCCTCCTCACATTTCACACTGCCACCCAGCTTTGTGTCATCAGCAAATTTGCTCATATTACTTTTAATACCTTCATCTATATCATTAATAATTCCAGAGTATATTAAATTCCCATATTTTTACATAATTATTGGATTGTCATTGTTTCCGTAACAATATGTCAAAATACAACTCCACTTTATTTGGGCACATTTTGCAGGTCAACATATTCAGAAAGTACCCTTAGTGTTTCCCTTTCCCAAGGACCATTTCCCAAATGACTGTTGTGAGGAATATTTCGATAAATTGTTAAATGTATTTGTGGGTGATAAAATTAAGCTCTGGGGAATGTACTTAAAATTTCTGGTGTCTCAGTGCTTTCTACCTTGCCCATCAATTCTCAAAATATGTGTAAGTACGCCTGATTATTTCTCAAGTATTAGTGACTATTTCTACTGTGTAATTATTGAGTTTAGAACTGAAGGATTGCTATTGAAATTCAAACCTTTTCCTCCTGCACTTTTTTGTCCTTCCCTAAAAGGGAAGCTGTTTTTGTTTTAAAGAGGATCTTTTAATCTAAGTTTTGAATCATGCTTTTCAATCTCTGGCTTGTTCAGTGCACACAGTTTTATCCAGCGTAGTGTTCTGAAGCAAAGTCCAGAGACTGAAGGACCATCTGATTAGAAGAACAGAAGGGTTTATGGTTTGCACATATTAACATTGATTGGACAAGCAGCTCTTTTCATGAAAATGCTTGACAAGTTCTCATACTGTCCATTCCTTTTTGAGCATTCAATGGAGGAAATCACTGAAATAGGTGCTTGGGTCACTTTGATTTGACACAGCAACATCCTGACTAAACTGACACATGCTTTTCTGATTTGTCAATATTTGTGTTTCCCTATAAAGTGCAGGAATAAAAAGGGGTGCAGCAGTCAACTGAAAGTGATCTGATTTTGGAAAACTGAAGCTCAGAACATTCAATCTGAAATTGTTCATTCCCCTAAGTACACAACAGTTAGAAGATGAAGAGATTCTCCATACTTATATTGTGAACCAGGAAAGATTTGAACAGTCTATATATCAGTCTCCAAAAATGGCCATTACTTTCTCTATGGTTACTTGTAATAAGTCTTTTTTTTTATTGCATAGTTTGAAGGATGCTCACTGGTTTCATCACAATCCTGAACTGTCCAAATGTATTCTTTTCAGTTCAATAATTGTATTCTTCTCATCCTTCACACTCCATGATAGTCCATGATATCTCCCTTTGTGAGCCGAATGGAATATTGATTCCACCTAATGGATAAGTGTGACGTGTTCTTTTCATACTAAGTTTATATTTCAAGCTCAGGGAAACAACTTCTGAGACTTTGAAATTTTGTAAAGATGATTATTTTCACCACCTTGATTACGGCCAAAAACTTTTAAAACTTAAAAAGGAGTATAAAGCATTTGTTCTGACTCCATCAAGTAAATTTTGTATTGAGTTTGAGTACTCAGTCTAATAAAATATACTGTTTAATGTTCTGGATCTCACTCCATGTGGAAACCTTGACTTTCATTACATGGCTGAGAATAAATTGGAAATGAATTCCAGCCTGTGTCTGACACGTCAGACATACTCTGAGATATAAAACAAAGGTTCTCGTTTGTTTGTCTCCTGTTTTCATGCTTTGATTTCACAGTTTATTAAAACCATGTATTGTTCATTAATGTTTTGAAATGAATTCCATCATTTTTGTTCCTGACCTTCAGGATCTAGATTGACCAACAGTTTGTGTACTTTGCAACAGGGCAGCCCAGTGCAGGAGCCCCAGTCCCTAAAAGATGTGCCCCGAAACATCCAAGGGGAAATTAACTTTGCTTTTGCTGAAGATGCTGTAGAGATTGAGACATTGGTTCATGGAGTGGCTGAGGAGCTGTGCAAATGGCAGGAACTTGGCCATGATCTGGGGGATTTGCAAATACCCCCAGACTTTGGGAATTATAAATGGAAGGATGATGAGAGTGTCAGCAGTAGAGCTTATTGTGAGGTGAGACCCAGATTTTGCATTTGAAAACAAAATTATTTTTTCTTAGTTAAGCAAAAAAGGTATGGGTGAAGAGTGCTCCACAGCAGCTCTGATTGATGATATGTATAACAGAGCATGTTAAAAACATTATCTCGATCCTGATGACTGTACTGAGTTCAATTTACCATTTTGCCCTTTCCCGAAAAATCCAAAGTCCCTTTCTCCTCCACTGTTTGTACTCTCCCATTATTAATTTATCATCCTCCTCCTCATCATACTGTTATCCGTTAAACCCCATCTGTCATAACTTTGCCCAGTCTGAGAATCTGCAGATTCTGTTTCTATTTACATAATATATGGTGTCCCTTCCAGCCACTCAGTTTTTTTTTCAAATTCTTCTCTATCGTTTCTGTCTTTCTATTGCTGTTTCCATTGGTTGATAATACAAGATTTGATTATTATTCACCTTCTTAAAACTCTCTAGAATCTTGATCTGGAATCTAGAATTTAGAATCATGGATCATTTCATAACTTTCAGATAAAGAAAGCCTTAAAGGTTGAACTTCTCAATCTGTGATCATGTTTGTACCTCTTTTCCTGATAACATCTTGAGAATTTGCACGATGTTGAGATTCCCAAAATTGACCAAAGTACTCTAAGATCTAATGCAACTTAACGTGGCTTAAATTGTTTTTGTTTATGTGGCCTTTGTTCTTATCTGATTAGGATCTTACCATTTCAGGTGTAATTCCTTTTCTTATCCACTCAATGTATTACTTCATCCCACTCTTAACTTCAATTCCATCTTCCGGTAAATATTCTTCTGTATCTGTCACTGCAGTACAATTCCATCTCTGTCCCTTCAACCCAAGTTGGAATCATTTGATTTCTTTCTCTTAAATTCCCAAGTCAAGATTGTGTTTATTACTATAACAATTAAGGGCAATCTGAGCATGGGCTCCTGTGGGTCCCTTCCATTCTCCACACCTTTCTTGTGTGAAATCTTTATTTTACCCTGATCTGCATTTTCCCAACCACCTCTATCCATTTGACTGTGCTCCCCTTCATTTGAGGTGCCCTTGAGTTTTTTCATATGTCTTCTCAGAGGTAACTACTTGAAATAATTTCTGAAAATCCACGTAAACCATTTACACTCTTTTTATCCCACTCATCTGCTCCTTTACGAATACAGCCTTGTCAAATTGCTTGCTAGTCCACAACCTGCTAATTAGAAATTAATGCTAATTGCTATTGTCTCTTTAACTGCTCGTCTTTCACTCCATGTTGTTAACTCTTAACTTACCAACAAATGACGCAAAACTAACTGATTGAGAAATTCCTGTTTTTCTTCTTATTGAATGAGGAGTTAGCTGCCCTCCAATCCTCTGGTCGAATTTTAGGAAGTAATAATTGGAGCCATGATAGTTTGATTTCTATTTACAGCTTGTCCCACAGATGTCATTCATTTTGTTTCAAAGATTTGCCTCCTTTTATGTTGTGGTGCCTTCCTCAGTATTGTGCAGGTAATCTTGTCTAATACATCTGTACCTACCCTTGGTAGTTCTGCAATCCTTTTAAACCCCTTTTCTAATCTCTCTTTTGCCTTCTCTCCTGCAATCAATGAACTTCTAAATTTATCCTTGATTCAGATCATTGATCAAACAGTTGTTACTTTATATATTTTGAACAGTATTCCCTTTTGTTTTCATTGTAGTGATGTCACAAGCTTTTTTTTGGGTGGAGAGGACGTATCTAATCTAATCTTTTCTTTGTTACTCTTTTACTTCTTCCAGCTTGTCTTTAATGTGACAAGGGAAATTTTTGTTGACATCTTTTCTGACGACCTCAGTGCCAGCCCAGACCCGTGATGAAGCCAAGCCGAATTAGCTCTTCATTCTTCAAACGAGCGAGGAACCCACAGAATTTAAATGAAGTGTAATCCTTTTGTCCTATTTGTCAGTAATAATATTGCAAATGTGATGCTGCTTGGAGTTAAAGTATGTAGATTGAGTAAGTGAGTGACTCAACTTGTAAATAGTGGCCACTATCCTGACTTGGAAATCTGTCACTGCATCTTGGAAGTCCCTCCCGAATGAGATTGAGGGTCGAGCTCAGCACCATCTTCTCAAGGACAACTAGGAAGGGGCAATAAGTGCTGGCCAGCCAGTGACACCCACATTTCATGAATGAACAAAAAAAAAATGCCTCTATGCCCATTGAGTACCAAGGAACCCCATTTTAACTCTAAACTCCTCAATGAACATTTTTAAAATGACTCACAGGGTCTGGGCATCGCCGGCTGGCCAGCATTTATTGACCGATCCTAGTTGCTTTTGAGAACCTGGTAAGCTATCTTTTGTAACCACTGCAGTCCATGTGCTGTAGGTAGACTCACAATGCCCTTTGGGAAGGAATTCCCAGAATTTGACACAGCAATCCTGAAGAAACAGTGATAATTTTCGAAGTCAGAATGATGGGTGGCTTGGAGGGGAACTTGCGGGTGGCTGTCTGCTGCTCTTGTCCTTCTTGATCTAAATGGTCACAGATTTGGGAGGATCTGGCTGAAGATCTCTGAATTTCAGCAATGCGTCTTGTAGATTGTACACACTGCTGCTACTGAGTGGAGGGTGGTGGAGAGCATGGCTGCTTGCGGATGTGGTGCCAATCAAGTGGGCTCCTTTGTCTTGGATGTGACGAGCATTTTGTGTGTTACTGGAGCTGTATTCCATCAGACTCCTGACTTGTGCTTTGTACTCGGTGGATTTGCTATGGAGAATTAGGAGGTGCGTTATACACCACAGTATTCCAAGCCTCTGACCTGCCCTTGTAGCCCACAGTATTTATATAATGAGTCCAGATGAGTTTCTAGTCCATGGTAACCCCCATGATGTTCATTGTGGAAGATTCAGTAATGGTAACACCATTGAATTTCAAGGGCCATTGGTTAAGTTGTCTCTTAGAGTCGTAGAGATGTACAGCTCAGAAGCAGACCCTTCGGTTCAACTTGTCCATACAGACCAGTTATCCGAGATAAAATCTAGTCCCATTTGCCAGCATTTGGTCCACTTCCCTCTTTAAACCCTTTCTATTCATATACACCGCCAGATGCCTTTTAAATATCGTCATTACGCCAGCCGCCTCCACTTCCTCTGGCAGCTCATTCCATGTACACACCACCCTCTGCATGAATCAGTTACCTGTTACGTACCTTTTAAAGGTTTCCCCTCTCACCTATGCCCTCTAGTTTTGGATTTGCCTTCACCAGGGAAAAGACTTGTCTATTTACCCTATCCATACCCCTCATGATTTTATAAATCTTTTCACAGTCGTCCCTCAGCCTCCAATGCTCCAGGGAAAGTAACCCCAACCAATTCATCCTCTTCCTATATCAGAAGCCCCCAACCCTGGCAACACCATTGCAAATCTTTGCATAATCCTTTCAAGATTCACAACATCCTTCCAAGAGCAGGGAGTCCAGAATTGCACAGAGTATTCTAAAAGAGGCCGAATCAGTGTCCTATTCAGCCGCAACATGACCTCCCAACTCCTATACTCAATACTCTGACCAATAAAGGCAAACATACCAAACACTGCCTTCACTATCCTGTTTACTTGTGACTCCACTTTCAAGGAACTGTGAACCTGCACTCCAAGGTCTCTTTGCTCAGCAACACTCCCCAGGACTTTACCATTGAGTGTATAAGTCCTGACCTGATTTGCCTTTCCAAAATGCAGCACCTCACATTTATGTAAACTAAACTTCATCTGCCACTCCTCAGCCCATCTGATCAACATCCTGTTGTATTCTGAACCTTCTTCACTGTCCACTGCATCTCCAGTTTTGGTGTCATCTGCAAATGTACTAACCATACTATGTTCCATGTTCACATCCAAATCATTTATGTAAACGATGAAAAACAGTGAACCCAGCACCGATCCTTGTTGGCCACCACTGGTCACAGGCCTCCTACTGGAGATAGTCATTGACTGGCAGTTTTGGTGCGAATGTTATTTGCCTCTTGCCAGTCCAAACCTGCATATTGCCTGATCTTGTTGCCTTTGAACATAACTCCTCAGATATTGAAATAGTCTATGAATGGTACTGAATATTGTGCGATCATCTGCACTTCTGACCTTATGGTGGAAGGAAAGTCAGGAACTGAAGAACCCCATTTTACTCTGATCTTCCCAGTGATCCTCAAGGATCCTCATTTTACTCCCAACTGGAGACACAATGTAATAGCTCTGAGTGTTAGCCATGGCTCAGTGGCACTCTTCCTCAGTCAGCAGAGGGGATTAACGCTGAAGTGAAATCCTGGATGACAGTCCTGGTGCAGTACTGAAGTATTGTTTTCAAAGTGAGACCCAATTTTCCCCCTTGGGTGAGTTTTTTAAAAAAAGATTTTTAGTGCTACTTTGAAGAGGAGTGGAGTTCTCCCTCATGGTCCTGGTCAATCTCCTACATGAGTCAGTCTGGCTCAACGTTTACTGAACCATTTCTCTAATTTGTGGGAACTTGCTGTGTGAAAGTTTGTTGCAGCTTTTGACGATATTATAATTAGTGGCTATACTTCAAAGGTTGGGAACAACATGCTACAAGTGTGAAAAGTGATATATATGTGCAAGTTGTTTTTGATTATTTGAGGTTAAGGTGGGTGACTTGAACATTAGTTACAAAGTATTGTCCAGCAGGCAGACCAGGTTCTTCACTATTGCAACAATCCAACTTCTGTTTTACTGTGGCACTGACATTGAAGTGTACACTGGATGGCTCCTTCCAGTAACTCAGACTTACAACACTGCAATGTGAACTTTTTACCACGGTCTAAAGTCAACATCAAACTGCTCATTGTCTAGCCTGACTTCACTTTGAGCACAGTTTGTGAAGTGTTGCACTTTGCCAGGGACTGAGAATGGGCATGTGTAAATCAGCTTTTCATCCACAGAGCAAATTTGGGACTGTTCATTTCCTTTGCTTTGTCTTTATAACTCGACTCTAATGTGTCTTCAGTCTGATCTGTCCTATTTCCCACACCAACATTTCTGGGCATGTTACTTGCCTTTGACGGTGTTAGGCGAGAAACCTATCAAAATCTTCCTGCTTGAAGCCATGTGAGGCAGTGGTCAGTGGTTAGGTCATATAGCTTTGAAGCACTCATCTGTTAAATTGAGAATGATTTGACCTTCTTGAAATGCTGGGTGCGCTGTATGAATCCATGTCAGCCCCAATATTTATTGTGAGACTTCCCACAGCGCTGATCTTCAGTTAGCTGCCTACATTCAATTAAAGGCAGAACATTTTTGGAATTTGACAAAGCAGAGGTTTCTTCGAAGATGCTGTAGGCAAAGTGCTGAACTATGAAATGCAGTAAATCAATCAGTGAATAATTAATCATTTCTCAGCCAAGGTCTTAGGCAAGGGAAAATGTCAAACCTTCTCTCAATTTGGGAGCATCGCATGTTACCTTAAAGTAGTATTGTCTGTGCTTTTGGATCTCACTACTGTTATTCATTTCAATTATAATTAAGTTTTAAAGCATTTCGCAGATTTTTGTTTCATTGAACATGCTTTGAGTTCCATCCAATTTTACATAATTCAGAATGGGGGAAGAATTAGAAGGTCGAAGCATCAAAGTCTTCATTGAGTAGTTTTAGGGAAGGCTAATGGATTGGGGGTGGTTTGGTCTGTATTTAGGGTGTGTGCAACAGCTGCCATTTCTCCTGTGCTTCTACCCACAGATCTTCATTTCTAATGAAGTTTTAAAGTTATTTGGGTTGAACGAAGAGCAACATCAGAAGACGGCTTGGCAGAAGTTGAAGAAATTTGGCAACAAACAACATGATCGGGTGGACCATATTTTGGTAAGTGCTTCAGTTTAGGAACTGTTCAGTTTTATATTGTACCGCTGCATCACAATTATGAGCACCTCATCGTACATCTAAATTTTCTATTATTTCAAATGACAAAGGCTTTATCTGTCTTTGGCTTACCTGTCTGGCTATCCTGCATTTGTCCAGAAAATGCTTCAACTTTCTGACTGAATTGAAAACTTGGCCCTCGCTGGAATAATTTGCTGAAACTCAATACCTGCTATTCATTAGTTGCCACAAAAGTTTCAAAGAAATTCAGAAGTACATTGAATTCCTTACTTACCTAATAAAAGCAAATTACTGCAGATGCAGGAATTGGAAACCAAAGGAGAAAATGCTGGAAAATCTCATCGGGTCTGGCAGCATCTGTAACGAGAGAAAAGAGTCAGTTAGACTCGAAACGTCAGCTCTTTTCTCTCCTTACAGATGCTGCCAGACCTGCTGAGATTTTCCAGCATTTTCTCTTTTGGTTCCTCACTTACCTGTCTTTTAGACCCAGTTTTACAGTAAGTACAGGTCAGGGTTCTTTGCTTAACAAGAGTTACAGTTTGTTACAAAAAAATGCAAATAATTACCAACCACTGGCATATAACTACTAACTAAAACTAACAACCCCTCCCACATGCATTCCTCATTACACATACACAGACAGAAAGACAGGGACAAAGTGCACTGGGTGTTTTGCATAAAGAGAAAGACTGGGAACGTACTTCCAATGTTACTTATTGATGGCTTTTCCTGAGATAATCCTTGTGCTGATCAGAATGCTGTTCCTTGATCTTCCTTCTCCAGATGCTTCCATTGGTTTTCAGAAGGCACAGGGTGACTAATTCACATGTGTACAAGTCTGTAACTTATTAATTAATAGCCACAGATTACAGCAAGTGCTGAAGGGAAAAGAAGTTGGTTTTCTTCAGGCTTTTTACTGCAGAGACAGATCCTTAACTTGTGGAGATCTGGTGATTTCTCAATTCATTTGTATACAGCCCCAGCTGATCAGTTACCTGGGAGCCAATCTCCATTTTTGTCCAAAGGATATTTGTCTGTGGCCTAGTGACTAGTTAGCTACTTACTATTGACTGAAGCTCCCGTTGAACACAGCCCTTGGCTGCAGCTTGTCTGAAAGCCATCTAATACTGCTTGAACTGTGTGAGTAGCACTTAGTGCATGTCAAGGAACTTGCTACTGTGAAGTGCCAGCAATCCCTGAACAATCCTTGGGTTTTAAAATTGCTTTATTCCCATTTGAGTCCAAAATCAAAAGTATAGAAAAATTAGAAGGCAGTTTTTGCAGACCTTTCCAGTTCTTCCCATGTGTTGGTGTGTCACAGCACAACATGTGTCAGCAGATTGATGAGTTTAACAGGTCTGTAAGAACACCGTTATCTTCAGGCCACACCACCACCTTGACTTGGTCAGATATCACCTTTCCTTTTATGTTTACATGTTTAATCTCCTGGAATCCCTGAGTTTGCAGTGCTGTGGGAGTACCTTCAACACGTAGGCTGCAGCACTTCAAGAAAAATATCTTTCTGTGGAGAAATGGGGAGGGGCAGCATGCATCCCAACACTGAAGTTTTAAAAAATTGGGTGCTTGATATGCCAAAAAAATCAAATCATTGCTTTTTTTCCCTCTTTGGATCAAACACTTCCAGCTGACAGTGTGTGTCCATTAGGCAAGGGTTGAAAGTCTCTGCTCTGCATCAGCTCAAGTAGTGATACCGTCAGGCCACAGCTACACCTGGGCAGAGGGCCAGCCTAAAGCTACAACGTGTAATTCAGTTACACTCACCAGTTCTTTCCTTGTGATGGGTATTCCTTTCTGGTTGTGCGTGCTGAGTAAAACATCTCCACTCGTTTATTGTGTTACTGGCAACATTCGTGATTAATCTCACTGGTTTGAGGATTTGTGACGTTGGAATCAAATTCAAAACCAGGTAGGAACAGGATTAAGCCAGCAGCACCTTTCAGTCTGTTCTCGTACTCCTAATCATAGCTGATTTCTATCTTAGTTCTGTATATTGATTTCCTAATTGCTCCTAACTGTTACTTGACCTTACAAATATCTCTCAACAGTCATATTGAAATGCTGTAACAGTCACAATAGTTTTTAAGGCCAGAGGGAACCCGATTATTTTAGTATTGTTTGTGTGACAAAAGGTTTCTTCACATCACCCCCTAACCAACCTAAGTCTTATTTTCCTGCATGCCCTATTTCTGGCATGCCTCGCTAAAGGAATTAGTTTCTCACTTCCTTCACTGTCAAATCGTTTAATCATCTCAGTCACTTCTATCGATCCATCCCCTAGTCATCAATACTCAAGAGAACGCAGGCCTCGTTTATCCAATAAAAGTAAAAAATGCTGGAAATATTCAGGTCAGACCTAATTTATGTAGCCAGTCCTTAACCTTCCCAGCCTTGGTATTGTTTTGTACAAGAATAACTAGTGACTCTCCATTGATCTCACAGTGAGCCCTCCAGAACTCCTGTCCAAGCTCCACTGCTGTGTGGGAATGGCCACTTGTGTGATATTGGACACAAGGAAAGTGGGAGGCCTGAAGTCTGAGTGATTTCAGGGCAAACACTGCTTGGTATGAAAGGAAAGAGCTGTAACAAATAAATCTTGATATAAAAACGATAACACCCACTCTGTTTTCTCTGGCAGGTTCAAGAGCTTTATGAGGAGGAAGCCCAATGGTTGAATTATGATGAGGATGAGCTTTGTGTGAAGATGCATTTGGCAGATGATATTTTTGAAGCCCTGATAAAAGACACAATAAATGTACTGAATGAGATTCACGGGCAACAGTTAAAACTCATGTTATCCTAACACAGGCCATGCCATCGGCCAACTTGTGGACTCCAGAAGGAAACCAAACCTCATGCCCCGAGCAGAAGAGAATCCACCTCGGCCTCTGAACTCCTCTCTCTGATTGGGTTTTGACATCTGGCATGGAATTTCCTCAATAAGTAGCTGGTTTGGGATATCGATCCTTACTGGCGTCAGCCGACTGGCAGGATGTGGATACCAGAAGTGCCAATCTTTCTCCCTACCTATTTATATACAACCCAAACCCTTTTATTTATCCAAACTGTAGCATAGACTTGAATTCAAAGAAGTTTGCACTTTCAATTTTGTTTTTGTATTTATACCTACATTTACCTTTTTAAAAAGTATATCTCGTGGTGCGATGATATGTGTTTGGTGTATGCTAGCTCTGAGAGTTGAAACAATGGCTGATATCAGACACTGAATACTCCCACCGAGTGAGGAGGACTATATCTGCATGACTGAAGTGGAAGGCAGAAGTATTCAGGATTTTAAATACTTGCACTTACTTCATTATGATAAGTCTTGATTTTATATTTTGGTTTTAAATTATTTCAGAAAGGACAATTGATTTTTATTCATGTAAATGGACTGTATTTGTGATATTCATTTTCAGGAAAAAGTTACAAACTTTGAGCAGCTTTTGAGATCACTTGCACTGATTCAGAACTTCTTCAGAACTCTCTCTCTCTCTCTCTTTTTCTCTCTCCTTCAGAACTCCTCTCTCTTGCTCTCTCTCTCTCTCTCTCCATACGACAGGAATCTCTCTTTCTCCCTCCTTTCTCACCACTCCTGATCATTTCTGTTGCATGGTGCTTCTGTCTGTTAATTTTCCCTAATATTCCTCTTTTTTTAGTAAATATTTATTGAAAAAGTATTATATTATAATACAGTAATATCAATAAACCGCCGGCTGTTGTTTAAGATACAGTTGTCTCATATTTGCTTAACTAAACCAAATCAGCACAAATTCAAATTAAGTAAACTAACATTAAATTTAATTATAATCCACTAAAATTAAATTGCTCTACATTGTACTATATTACATGACTCCACTTGCCGCACCCTCCAACAAGGCTCCTGTCCACAAGAGCAACAGTGATTATACCCGTATTTACGAGACCACCCCCCCCCGCCCAACCCACCAACTCCCCGGGGTCCCTGGACCACCACATACAGCCCTTGTGCCTATATAAAGGCCCTAATCAGTACTGCCGACAGATCCATGTCGATGTAAATTAGAAAGGGCCGCCATGTCTTATAAAATTGCTCCATTCCGTAGTGCCCCATACTGTCAGGTAATCTTGTGGGACGTGCTCCATCACAAGTCTGTGCCACCCTGCAAGACCTGGAGGCTTTGCTGATATTCATTTCATTAGGATGTCCTTCCTCACACAATGTGTACGAATGTTGAATAACCTCTTCCCGTGCTCACCCAAAGAGGGAAGTTTCGGTCGTCCCAAAAGGAGGGAGACCAGATCCTCCCAAACTTCCATTCCCAGGATTGTCTCCAGCTCATTCACTATGGCCCCCCCAGGATCCGCGGATCTTGTAACAGGACCAAAAGCAATGTGTAAGGATGTCAATACTGTTTTTACATTTGGGTCATTTCGGGGAAGACACTTTCTTAAACTTTGCTAATCTCTCTGGCTCCATTTGGGCCCTGGGGAGGATCTTCAATTGCATTGCTTGTGCCTTATTGCAGATTGAAATTTTCTTTACATCCCCTCATAAGTCCTCCCACATTTCCGATGAGATTTCTTCCCTTTCTCCTGATTCTAAATCTCCTTGACTCTCTCCATGTCCCCCAAGGCATTCCCTCTCTGCAGATGATATATGGTACTAAATGAAAGACCGCCCCCACATCAGAGCACTCTTCATTCTATATCCGACTTGTCAGGCTGGGTCAAGAACATAGTCTTCTGTATGTAATCCCTAACCTGGAAATATCGGAAAAGGTCCCTCTTGGGGATTCCGTATTTCTGACCTAATTGGCTAAAAGACATCAAGACCTCTCCCTCAAATAAATCTCCCAGACAGAGGATTCCTTTATGCTCCCATGCTCTGAAGCTGGAGTCCTTTTATCCCAGTCTAAATCCTGGGGCTCCCACTAACGGGGTGAATGGCAAATTGCCCCCACCTTGCCGCATTATCCTCCATGCTTTACCGTATTTATGGTAATCAGACTTTCACAATGCGCAACCACCGATCTCATCTTATCCATGAACAGTAAGCTTCTGAAGGGACATCTCGCCTGCGAGGCATCTACATCAAGACACATCAACTTTGAGTCATTACGCACCCATTCACCTACATATGGCAGCAGGGTGCCGATTTGATATCTCTTCAGATCTGGGAGGTTCACCACACCCCCATATCCTGCGGAAGTTGCAACTTGGTAAATTTAATTAAGTTGCGCCTACAGCGCCAAATAAATGATCCAAGCCATCCCGCAAACCTCTGCAGCACCTTGTTGGGTAATAACAAAGGGAGCATCCTCACAGGATATAACAATCAAGGAACTTCATTTTAATCAAGGCTATACAGCCGAGCCATGATCTGGTTATTCCCTCCCATCGCTGCAAGTCCTGCTTTACCCTCTCAAACAGCGACACAAAGTTAGCTCCATACAGTTGCTGGAAGTGAGGGGTAATAAAAATTCCCAGATAGAGAAAACCTTTCTGTGACCATCTAAAAGGAAACTCCATTCCGTCCTCCAGCTTCAGTACCTCCACCAATCCCCCCACAGGCAGGACTTCCGATTTTGGAAAATTTATTCTGTATCACAAAAAGCTGCCGAATAATTTGATGTTTTGTATTAGCCAGGGTATGGACTATTTGGGGTTAGCTAAAAACAGTAGGACATTGTCCGTATAGAGAGTGATTTTTGTTTCCCCTTCTCCCACCTTTGGTGCCGTTATTTCAGGGTCTTTTCAGACAGTCTCTGCCAGTGGTTCAAGGACCAAGGTAAACAGTCGCGGCAACAGGGGGCATCCCTGTCAGCTGCCCCTCCCCACACCAAAATTACTCAATTTCACACCATTCGCGATTCATCTCTCCCATCAACCAATCAGGTCATACTCTCGACCTTTCTCAACCTATCCCCACCTCACCACACAGCTCCCATAAAACCCACCCTGAGTCCTGAAGAAGGGTTACACCCGAAATGTCAACCCCTGAAGAGATTAGACAGAAAAGATTGGATTGCAACAAGAGTCACAGGTATTTCTTACCTCATCTCATTGAATCAAACCCTCGAGCCCATCAAGCCTGAAAACAGATTCCAACATTGAAGTCCCATTTGCTGGTTGCAAATGTAAAGTCTCTGTCAGGCTGAAAGAAGGAAGCTCTCGACTGAGAAATGAGTGAGCTTAACCCAGATCCTAAACAACAGCACAACAGAATGGAGTGATATAAATCAGAAACAGTATTAATACAGGGCAGCCTTAATACTGCAGCTAGCACTGAGTGCAGCCAGCACAGAGGGGAATGCTGGGAAGTTTGGTCCATGTGGGAGTTCGGTGAACTCGGGGAAGGAGTCTACGTTTGCTTTTCTAAACTGATTTGGAACTGTCACTTCAGCTGCTGGGAGCCTGCACATGCACTTGGTTTGAATGAAAGAAAATGATAAACACGAGAATAGGAGTCTGGTAAGCAGATCAGCTGGGAATTGTTTAGTATGAGGCACTGACTAAATAGACTGCTTCAGGACATGTCCATTAGGGAAGGTTAATAAATGGAAAGTACTGAAACTTCAAAACAGAGATTGAAGACAATTACTGGTCCAACGAAGGAATGGATATTTTTCATTGTAAGTGAGATCAATATATTTATTGAATTGAACTGATTCAGCGTAAATACATCTGTAGTGAATGTATAAAACTACAGGAACTCCCACTTGGAGGCTGAGTTGAAAAAAATGATACATTCGGGAGGGGCAGAGATACCTGGAGACTTTGTTCCAGGTGGAAGTTATAGGCCTCAGGACTGTACAGTTCAATCCATCGTGTAGAAAAGGGCAGGAGGTTATGACCCGTGAGGGAAGCAGATGGGAGTTGGAGAATACAGTGGGACAGGAAAACCCCTCACTCTTCTCAACTCCAGTGAGAACAAGGCCAGCCTTTCCAACCTTTCCTCATCACACAGCCCACTCATTCCAAGGATCAATCGGGTAAAACCCCTCTGAAACACCTCCAATGCATTTATATTCTTCCTTCAATAAGGAAACCAAACTACCCTCAGTATTTGAAATGTGGTCACACCAATGTCTGGGAATGACTAAAACATCACAGTCTCACTTTCTGGTCCTAACTCTTACTTTTACCAGCCTTTTTACTGTCCATGTCTAATTGCCCTGGACAAGGTGGTGATTAGCTGCCTTCTTGAATCCCTGCAGTCCGTGTGCTGTAGGTAGATCCACAATGCATTTAGGAAGGGAATTCCAGGATTCTGACCCAGTGACAAGGTAGGAACAGTGTTATAATTCCAAGTCAAACTAGTGAATGGCTTGGAGGGGAACTTGCTGGGATGATGTTCCCATTGTATCTGCTGTCTTTGTCCTTGATTTAAGTGATCATGGCTTTGGAAGATATTGTCTCAGGATTTTTGGTGAATCTCTGCAGTGCATCTTGTAAATAGTACACAGAGCTGTTACTGAGCGTCAGTGTGGAGGGAATGGGTGTGTGTGGATGTGGTGCCAATCAAGTGGGCTAAACTTTTTTTCAATGAGATTTAAATAAAATAATATAAGACAACATAAAATTAAATAAAATTAAAATGTGCTGCCTTTTTGATAAAACAAAAAGTTAACTTCTCCTCTCCCCATAGAGGCTGCACCTGTTGTCTTTCTCCAGCATCACGCTTCTATTTGAGATTTGCAGTATTTTGTTTATGTATTTGTTTTAATGTCATTGGTTATAAGAGAAGCATTCATCAGCACACTGGGGAGATATTTCCTGAGATGGTCACAAAGCCCTTATATTCACATTGACCTGAGAGGGCAGTGGTTTAACCGATCATCCAGCAGATGGCATCTTTGCCTTTGCCAGTCTCAGGATAGTGCTCCAGTCTCTGGAGTGGGGCTTGAAACCTGCAGGTTCAGATGATGGTGTTACCCCTGAGGCTGTCTATTCTTTCCTGGAATGAGGGTGTCACTGGCAAGACCAGCATTTGTTCCCCATCCCTAACTGCCCCGAAACTGAGTAGCTTGCTCGGCCTTTCAAATAGCAGTTTAGGGTCAGCCACATTGCTAGAGTCCTGGCAGAGTCAGACGTCTACAACAGGTCTACAAGAACAAGGCCCTTTGGCCCAATGAGCCAAAGCCAGTCAAACAACCACCTCACAATCCTAATTCCATGTTCCAGTACTTGGCCCGTAGCCCTGTATGCCTTGGCATCACAGCCACACATCAAAATACGTCAATGTTATGGGAGAGTTTTAGCCTCAACCACCCTTACAGGTAGTGAGTCCCCAGACTGTCACCACCCTCTGAGTGAAAATATGCTTCTTTATGTTCCCTCTTAACCTTCAGTTATTTATCTTTCATCTATACCCCTCCGATCATTGATTATAAAATAACCCCATGTGACCAAGTCACCCTTTATTGACACATGAACAGTCCTTGACTGTAATGCCTCATAGAGAGTCAGGCACCGGAGGCTCGGGGTCTCTGACACTCAGCATGTTTATGTCAGCGAGTATTCTCCCGGTTATATCCTGGTAACAATTTCAGATTTTCTTGTGAAACCCAGTTGGGAATTTTCATGGCACTGAATCTTCCACACACTCCCATCTCTCTTGATGCTCACCCTTGTCTGGTTAGTTCTTCCCATTTCCTTCTCTTCTTTCAGTTCATTCCATTTCAGGAAAGTCTGTGATATTTCCAGGGAGGATGTGCTCTGGAAACCGCCGTTGACAAACTCACTGCCCTTCAATGGAAGGAAGACCAATGTTTGCAGCAAGCCTGGACTGTGCCCTTGTGTACCTTGTCTGAAGGATTCCATGTGATCTGTCAGTCTCCATCCCAGCCTGATAACCATCTCGGACATTGGAAGGAAATGCCCAGGGAGCAGGTTAACATGGTGCAGAAGCCTTTCAGTTGAAGCTTCAGTGTTTGCGCTCAGTGTGCATTATCACATGCTCATTGCTCCCCTTTTACATGATAATGGAGAGAGAACTCTTGCTGGTGCAGTTTTTTTTAATCATCTCAGGATATTGAAAGTTGTGAGCACAGTGCAGTCGCTTTCACGGACAAGATGGTGAGGTCCCACAGACAGGAAACAAATGACGAGATAAATCTATTCATAGAGTCATAGAGATGTACAGCACGGACACAGACCCTTCAGTCCAACCAGATATCCCAAAACCCAATCAATCCCACCTGCCAGCACCCAGCCCATATCCCTCCAAATCCTTCCTATTCATATACCCACCCAAATGCCTCTTAAATGTTGCAATTGTACCAGCCTCCACTACTTCGTCTGGCAGCTCATTGCATACATGTACCACCCTCTGTGTGAAAGAGTTGCCCCTTAGGTCTCTTTTATATCTTTCCCCTCTCACCCTAAACCTATGCCCACTCGTTCTGGATTCCCTGACCTCAGGGAAAAGACTTTGTCTATTTACCCTATCCATGCCCCTCATAATTTTGTAAACCTCTATAAGGTTACCCCTCAGCCTCCGACGCTTCAGGGAAAACAGCCCCAGCCTGTCCAGCCTCTCCCTGTAGCTCAAATCCTCCAACCCTTGGCAACATCCTTGTAAATCTTTCCTGAACCCTTTCAAGTTTCACAACATCTTTCCGATAGGAAGAGACGAGAATTGCACACAATATTCCAACAGTGGCCTACCCAATGGCCTGTACAACTGCAAAATGACCTCCCAACTCTTGTACTCAATACTCTAACCAATAAAAAAAAGCATACCAAACACCTTTGAGCAGGATATCTGAGGGAATCTCTTCAGAATGGGGATCTTGTCAAGCCACGTAAGGTGGGAGTGGGGGTGTGGTCGGGGTGTGGTGGTGGTGGAGCCTCAAATGATGGTGCCAGAGACTGTGCAGCTTTCAGCAGTGCCCCACAGTCTCAGCCTGGATTCTGTGCTCTCATTTCTGAGGTGGCTTTCAATCCGATGACCATTTTGACTATGAGGCAGGAGCATTGACCATGGAGCCACGGTCAGTAACAATGTAAACTGTGTGGCTCTGAAAGCCTGAGTCTGCATCTCAGCTCAGAAGGATATCAGCTCAATTATCAAATCTGTTTCTGCCCCTCTGCAGGCTGACCAGGCTGCCGGTGCCTTTCCAACACTCCCACGTTTCCTCTTGTGCTACAGCTCATTCTCCTGAGGGATGGTTGTGCTCGGAGTCGAAACGTGTGGTGCTGGAAAAGCACAACAGGTCAGGCAGTTGTGCTCAGGCCGAGGACATGACCTTGTCCCTCTGTCAGATCCTCTTCAAGAAACCCATGGCTCACCACCACCACTCACCAGTTAGGGAAGGGCAACAAACAAGGATGGAGATGGGGACGCGAAGCCTAAAGTGCTGTTCTCTGCAGTTTGGGGGCATGCTTTGACAGCCCTTTGTTAGATCTTTGAGTGTAATTCATTTTTTGCTGATCCTAGTGTCAATCTGAAGGACACCCCACCTTCCTGTCTGACAAACCAGGTTCACTCATTTCATGGCTCTGTTTCTGGATGAGGCTCCAGTCTTTCAAAGAGATGAATTCAAGCCTCACCAGTTTGATATGCCATTTATTCTGATTTCTCCTGAGATGTGGTGGGCGTTGACATGTCGGTTATTTGTTGCCCTTCCCTACTTGCCCTGGAGAGGGTGGTAGTGAATCATGTAATATCTAGGAAGCAACTGACAGGTCATTCCCACTGGAATCCACTGGAATGACTGCGTGTTTTTTCATGGCTAATGGATGGAGTCATTACCCATAATCCTCAGTTGCAGTGCAAGTACTCTATAGTTATGCGTAGGCAGCTGTTTCACTGTGTCCAAAAAATACAAAGTCAGAAGTCACACAACACCAGGTTCTAGCCCAACAGGTTCATTTGAAATCACAAGTTTTTGAAGCGCTGCTCCTTCATCAGGTGTACCCCAGCCCCCATCAGTATCCCCACATTACTGAACAGTACAAATAAACTGGGGCTCTGTGAGGATCTAACCGGCTCCATCTGTAGAAACGAGGAGAGAGAGAGAACAGCTTTCAGACCAGGATACTGATCGCACCACAATGAAAATGTCCTGCATGCTATGAGTTTTCAAAAAAGAAGTGCTTTGATGTGGCTTTTGATTGTCTTCACGGTGTGCTGTGTTTTTCATTCTGTGATATGCATAGACTATGTCAGTATTGGGGATCACAAAGTATGTTCCCTCCATTAAACACTTTCCAACACACCCTCTCCATCTTGCTTTACTCCTTAGTGACTCTTCTACAGTTGTCCCTGCCCCCTCACTCCGTCCCGGTCCCAGAGGGATTGATGGCCGGAGTTCATGACCCCGCACTGTGTGAAGGTTGGTGTGAAGTGAGGCCAGTGTGTTGGAGCTTGGGCTCCTGCCTCAGGCCCAGGTGTAGGGGCCTGTTCAACAATCTGCAAATTGTCCTTTTTCTCTTTCTGATCATACTGGAGTTTTCAAGCTACAGTAATTAGCTGGAAACCAGCTGACTTGTCCAAAATGTTCCCAGCACTGGACAGATCTCTGCTGTTGAATTTTACTCTTGAGACAGATCCTTATAAAGTGTCTGTTATCTTTACTTTGTTAGAATTCATGTGTCAGATGCTGCTTCCTTGCTCTGGTACTGATAAAATCACCAATGCAGAAAGTTTTCAAGAAAGTGTTTGGTACAATTTCAAATATTGTTTAACAATCTAAAGCTGTATATACATCAGTGTCCGAATTTAACATCATGGTCTGAGTTTTTAATGGCCCCTCACTCGTGATAATTCAGTTTTCAATGTTTCTCTTCCCTTACATGTTATGAAGATGATTGCAAACATATTTTGATGAGATCAGAGCGTCATCAACACCATTTGACAGAGTGGGTGGTTGTTGAATTCTCATCCCATAATTGTCTAGCTTTCAAAGAAAGCGCTATCATCTTTGTGGTTACAATTGAAATTAAATTGCTCCCAGATTTTATAAATACTGTGTTTGGATGTTATTTTTGGAATGCTAATTTGCAATAAAAATATCCTGTTCG